>NC_071612.1:25600774-26212278 GCF_014839835.1 Dryobates pubescens | reverse complement strand
TGTCTCCATTTTTCTTATCTTTCATACAAAACATCATTAAAAAATCCTTAAAACAGCACTGCATTTTTTGCTTCCTGTGGTAGTTTTAGGCTGCACCTTTAACATTTTCCATAGATCTTGAACCCACTTCATGAAAGTGGCTGGGACCACACACTGCAGTGGTGTGACTGTGAACAGACTCAGTTAGAAGTAAACAGATTGCTCTCCTATTATGCAAACCTTTGCCATTAAATTGTTCTCTGATGGTAAAACTTCGGCGACCAAAGCCAAGAAGGAAGTTCAGAGAAATCACAGAAACACTCAGGTTGGAAAAGACCCCCTGGGATCACCAAGTCCAACCCAAAACCCTACCCTGCACGGTTCACCCCTAAACCATAACCCCAAACACTGCATCCAAACCACCTTGAAACACATCCAGGCTTGGGGACCTTCTTCCTTGCCAGAATGACCTGCCTGGTTTATTTAATCGCTCACCACAAGTGCTCTAAACAACTTATTTTGTAGCACTTCCCTGGGTCAAAGGAACTTTTTATAAAGGTACAAATAAAATCCCTGCCATGGCAGGACTGAAATTTATTTACCTTCTAGCAGAGATGGATCCCTCTCAGTCAAAGAGTTATCCTGCTCAAATACATCAGAGTACTGAAGCTAAGGAATTTGGTGTTGAAAGTAAATTAATAAATAGGCTATGCACATCAAGAACAACTTCAAACATTAAAGCCCTCGCTGAGACAAATGTGCTCTGTGCATCCTAATGGGTCAGAGATGATTGCATAATGGCAGACTTTGCCTGTAGCTTATTTTCTATCCAGAGTATCTGTAATCTTAACAAAAGATAGATAGACACATAGATAGCCAGAGATGGTTTAAAAGAGCAAACAGCTTTAACACCCAGCAATCCGTCACACTCTGCTAGCGTGCACCTGGATTTGTCTCAGCACTGCTTTGCCATCAATTGTGGCTGGCTGCTGCTGTGAAATGACTGCATGAAGATCACAATTTCCCAACAACTACTACCTTTGGCATTTCAGCTAAAGGCTTCCAGCTATTTTTGCAGAACCTCAGGAAACAGAAACATTCTGAAATTAATGCAGATGAAGGCAACAGCCCAATGAAGCCTAGTTTGCCTTAAAACTGATGTCAAATTTGCATTGGTTTGCAGCAGTCAGCTATGTTTCCTTCTCTGGAGACTTTCCAGCCCCATCTGGATGTGTTCCTGCGTGACCTGTGCTGGATTCTCTGGTCCTGCTCTGGCAGGGGGGGTGTACTCGATGATATCCAGAGGTCCCTTCCAACCCCTAAGATCCTGTGATCCTATGATGCTATCTAACCTCCAGTAGGGAGTTAAGCTAAAATTTCAGCTCTCCAACTATTTTTTGAACTGATTTACACACAAAAAATTACAAAGGGTGACTTCAGAGGGATTTCACTTTGAACTGGAATTAAAGAACATACATTCTGTTTGGGCTTTATTTTCCTTTAGTGAGAACAAGGCAGGTTTCTTCTTTTCCCATTAACATTTCAAGGACTAAATCGTTGTAAGACACAGGGAAGAAGCCTGGAGAAGAGAAGGCTCAGGGGAGACCTTGTTGCTCTCTACAATTTCCTGAAGGGAGGTTGTAGCCAGGAGGGAGTTGGTCTCTTCTCCCAGGCAACCAGCACCAGAACAAGAGGACACAGTCTCAAGCTGTGCCAGGGGAGGTTCAGGCTGGAGGTGAGGAGAAAGTTCTTCCCAGAAAGAGTAATTGACCATTGGGATGTGCTGCCCAGGGTGATGGTGGAGTTCCCATCCCTGGAGATGTTCAAAAAAGGCTTGGATGTGGCACTTGGAGCTATGGTTTAGTTGTCAGGAGGTGTTAGGTAATAGGTTGGACTTGATCTCTGAGGTCTTTTCCAACCTGGTTGATTCTGTGATTCTATGATTCTAAGATTTCAAAACTGAGTTCTTGGATGCTGGTGGGAAGCAAACCACATGCCCTGGTCCTTGCTGGCGTGGTGGAGGTGGGCAGTACAGCCCTGTGGGCTTGTCCCCTCCAGGGAAGGTAAAATAGCCCCACGGCCGCTTCCTCCCCTGGCCATCCTTGGCCCCTGATTGTGATTGCTTTATGTAAGCCTCAAACTACTGCCATGTAACACTTCAGAACAGCATTGATTGTTTGTTCTCAGCCTATACACAGCACAAAGGAAAGCACACCCACTCTCCCATTTCTCTATTTAATGAAGGCTATTTTCTGGTGGATGGCATTTTTTGCTAACAAGTACACCTTGCTCCAAAGGTGGTGGTGTTCTCTGCCACACACAAGCCAGGCACCGACTCTTGGGGCTTTAGTTTTTTTTCCTGTGAAAAAGCAACCATTGTGCTCCAGTGTAGCAGGACTACAAAGAAAACCTCAGCATGAGCATATATTTGTGTTCAGCCAGGAGCATCATCATTTCTGAACTCACATAGCCTAAGGTCTATGAGCGGAAACAAACACAAGTCAAAGCATCTTGACTCAAGCCTCTACTCCGCTCTGGTGAGACCCCACTGGGAGTACTGCCTCCAGTTCTGGAGACCCTATTATAGGAAGGATCTGAAGGTGCTGGAGGTGTCCAGAGAAGGGCCATGAGGATGAACAGAGGACTGAAGCTGCTCTGCTATGAGGACAGACTGAGGGAGTTGGGGTTGTTCAGTCTGGAAAAGAGAAGGCTCTGAGGAGACCTCATTGTGGCCTTCCAATATCTGAAGGAGGCTCCAAGAAAACTGGGGAGGGACTTTTCAGGGTGTCAGGGAGTGATAGGACTAGGGGGGGATGGAAAAAACCTACAACTGGGTAGATTCAGATTGGATGTTAGGAAGAAATTCTTCCCCATGAGGGTGGTGAGACACTGGAACAGGTTGCCAAGGGAGGTGGTGGAAGCCTCGTCCCTGGAGGTGTTTGCATCCAGGCTGGATGTGGCTGTGAGCAACCTGCTGCAGTGTGAGGTGTCCCTGCCCATGGCAGGGGGGTTGGAACTGGCTGAGCCTTGAGGTCCCTTCCCACCCTGACAATTCTATGATTCTATGATTCTAAGCCATCTTGACACTAAGCAACCCTGAGCAGCAGCACCAAGCAATTCTCCGCCAGCCTGGTGCTACTTGCAGGGAGTGGGAAGAAAAGAGGTCATCTGTGTAGTAAAGCATGAGTGTGAGCTCCTAACAGCTCCAGCTTTTGGATCAAAGCCAGCTCTTGGTTGAGGCATGTGCAGATGATAAAAGAGGTTGATTTTTTTTTTTAATTTTTTTTTTTCCAAGGGCCAGAAAAAAAAGGAAGAGCAGCCATGGCTCATGCTTCACTTAAAGCTGCAGTTGAGACTTCACAAAGAAAATCTGAACACTTTTTGTTTCTGGTTCAGAGGATTTACATGCTCTTTCTAATGATCTGGGCCTTCAGCAGTGGGTAGTGCCTTCCCAGTCCCCAGCTTAGTGCTCATTCAAAATTGAAGCACTTTTGAGTCAGTTTAGAGCCCAGAGATGAATTTCAATGTGCAGGGGAAAGAAAAAAAAGGAATAATGGCTGTTTAGTACTTCTCTAGAAGAAGCTGAGGAAATTATGGAGGGGAAAAAAAAAAGAAAGCAAATAAATAAATTCAACAAAGTCTATTGAACTTCAAACATCTGGGAAGCCAACTGAGAGCATCTGAATTTTGAATAGCATGTTTACACTCCCTTTGAACAGTGTGTCTGTATGGGGGGGAGGGAGGGAAGGGGAAATGAACAATAAATGGATATGTGTGTACATTTTTACATAAAAATATACACCAAGATGTTCACAGGCTCACAGGGTGTGAGGAGGTGGAAGGCACCTTCGAAGATCATTGAGTCCAACGCCCCTGCCAGAGCAGGACCAGAGAATCCAGCACAGGTCACACAGGAACACATCCAGATGGGGCTGGAAAGTCTCCAGAGAAGGAGACTCCACAACCTCTCTGGGCAGCCTGTTCCAGTGCTCTGGGACCCTCACAGTAAAGAAGTTCTTCATCATGTTGAGGTGGAACCTCCCATGTTGGAGTTTACATCTATTGCCCCTTGTCCTATCACAGGGTGCAAAGGAGCAGAGCCTGTCCCCTCCCTCTTGACTCCCAGCCCTCAGATATTTATAGACATTGATTAAATGCCCTCTCAGTCTTCTCCAGACTAACCAGCCTCAGGGGTCTCAGCCTCTGCTCATAGGGCTGTACTCCAGTCCCTTCAGCATCCTTGTAGCCCTCCCTTGGACTCTTTCCAGCAGATCCCTGTCCCTCTTGAACTGGGGATCCCAATACTGGATGCAATACTCCAGATGAGGTCTCACCAGGGCAGAGCAGAGGGGGAGGAGAACCTCCCTGGCTCTACTGGCCACACTCCTCTGAATGCAGCCCAGGACCCCATTGGCCTTCTTGGCCCCCAGGGCACATTGCTGTCCCATGCCCCGTGCTTGTCCACCAGCACTCCCAGCTCCTTCTCCACAGGGCTGCTCTCTGGCAGATCACCTCCCAGCCTGTGCTGCTGCAGTTTATTCTTCCTTCCCAGGTGCAGGACTCTGCACTTATCTTAGTTGAATGTTTTTGCTGTTGACTTCCTGACATACACATGTATTGTAAAGTCAGTATCTGCAGTATGTGCTCATGTCCCACACCCACTCTGCGTGGTTGTGAGGAGCAGAGACACAGTGAAGATGACTTATTTCTGTGAGTTTGCTGTGATGACACAGTTCAGAGGCTGGTGCAGCTCTTGTGGGAACAAGGGGGCCTTCCTCAGCAGTTGTTTTCCTGTTTTTCAGTCCACAATGTGCAGGAACAGCAGGTTGGGGGAGAGGTGTAAAAGCCCTGCTGGTTTTTAGCAGTTGTTGTTCTGCATGCTAGGGATGGCATTTCACAGCTGGCTTTGGTATCTTGGAAAAAAATAAGAAAAGGGGGGAAAAAAACAACCAAGAAAAGTAAAAAAGCAAGCATCTGCTTTCAAAGCAGCTTTGTCAAGTGAAGTGACATTCTCCAGACAGAGATGAAGCTCTGGGAATTTATAGTCTGGTCTCCTGTCCAGCATGTTTTCAGGGCTGTGCCAGGGCATCAACTTCTGAATAGCAGAGATTTTTTTTTTCTTAGTTTGTAGCAAATACAAGAATCACCACAGGAAGGTGTGAGAAATGGCAGCCTGGTGGTCACAGAAGTCTGTATCAGGAACAGTGTGGCCACCAGGGGCAGGGAGGTCATTCTGCCCTGTGCTCAGCACTGGTACGGACACACCTTGAGTCCTGTGTCCAGTTCTGAGCCCCTCAGTTTAGGAAAGATGTTGAGATGCTGGAAGGTGTCCAGAGAAGGGCAACAAAGCTGGGGAGGGGTCTGGAGCACAGCCCTGTGAGGAGAGGCTGAGGGAGCTGGGGTTGCTTAGCAGGGAGAAGAGGAGGCTCAGGGGAGACCTTCTTGCTCTCTACAACTACCTGAAGGGAGGTTGTAGACAACAGGGGGTTGGTCTCTTCTCCCAGGCAACCAGCACCAGAACAAGAGGACACAGTCTCAAGCTGCACCAGGGGAAGTTGAGGCTTCAGGGTGAGGAGAAAGTTCTTCCTAGAAAGAGAGATTGGCCATTGGAATGTGCTGCCCAGGGAGGCGATGGAGTTGCCATCCCTGGAGGTGTTCAAAAAGGGATTGGATGTGGCACTTGGAGCCATGGTTTAGTTAGTCAGGAGGTGCTGGGTGACAGGTTGGACTTGATGATCTCTGAAGTCTTTTCCAACCTTATTAAGTCTATGATTTTTTGTGTGTATGTTTCTGGGTACAGCAAACTCATGATCCCCATCCAGCTATAGAGAGGCACAAGGGATGTGAGCAAGCTGCTCTGCAGATCCATGGGACTGACATGAAAACAAGACCTTTTTCATTATTTAAGTAAATGCTGTCATCAATATCTCCCTGCCTTAATTATTTTTTTCCTGGATACCCACTCTGACTGAATTCCAGTACTGGTTTCCACCTCATTGAAGAACAAAAAGATTAAAACTAAACCCTAAAGCAATCCTGCTACAATTCCAGGCATTGTTATTCTTCAGGCCTGACAATCCTTACTCCTCTTCAGAGGAGGGCACAGCAATCAGCTCAGATGCTGTGTCAGCACTCATTGCAAACACATCATTATAATAGTCATCAGGAAGCCAAAAGCAGCAATTAACCAACTAAGACCGAAATCAAAATCACAACCTGGGAGCAAACAGGAGAAGAAGCTGTATGGGCTGACATATCAGTGCTCAGGGGGAAGAAGAAACACAGGAGAGTCTGACAAAAAACTCCCTTTCTGCTCTCTTACTTAAAGTACAAAGGTATCTGGGTCAGGGCACTAACAGGCACTGATATAGGCTGGGCAGGGGTGGCTTGAGAGCAGCCCTGAAGAAAAGGCCTTGGGGGTGCTGGTGGATGAGAAGCTCAACAGGAGCCAGCAGTGAGCACTTGCAGCCCAGAAAGCCAACCAGAGCCTTGGCTGCAGCAAGAGAAGTGTGGCCAGGAGGATGAGGAAGATGATTCTCCCCATCTGCTCCACTCTGCTGAGACCACAGCTGGAGCACTGTGTCCAGTTCTGGAGCCCCTATTACAAGAAGGATCTGGAGGTGCAGGAAGGTGTCCAGAGAAAGAGAACGAGGAAGAACACAGGGCTGGAGCTGCTCTGCTGTGGAGACAGGCTGAGAGAGTTGGGGCTGTTCAGTCTGGAGAAGAGAAGGCTCTGGGGGGACCTTCTTGTGGCCTTCCAGTATCTGAAGGGGGCTACAAGAAAGCTGGGGAGGGACTTTGGAGGGTGTCAGGGAGTGATAGGAGTTGGGGGGGACAGGTAGATTCAGCTTGGATGTTAGGAAGAAGTTCTTCCCCAAGAGGGTGGTGAGATACTATTATTCTATGATTAGGGATGAGAAACTATAAGGAATTGTGAAAGGTATTGCATGAAAACCTGATGAGACAGAGCTATATGTAAACTTGGAGGTGAATAGCAGCCCTGCTGGCTCCTATCACATCACACTGCTCATTTATGTACACTCAGGAATGCATGGGACTGCCTAAATGAACACAGGCAAGGTACCCACAAAGGCAGCACAAATGTGGATCCTGTGTGGGTTAGAGCTGCATGTGGCAGTCACCTCTCCTTCCCTTCTGTGTTAGAAATTATTTGGTACCCTACCCAAACAGTAAAAAAATCCACACCAAATCTATGTGCAATGATCGCTCCACAGAGGTGTGGTGCTGTTCACTTTTGTTGCTGTTTAGTTGTTTGTTAGTTTGGTTGTTTGAAAAAGGGATTTCTCCAGTGTAGTTTAAGCAACAGGGATCCTTCTTCAGGGAATGATTTCACTATCTAATGAACCACTAGAGAGAAAAGTAGAAGATACTGCTCAGGTAACTAAGCTTTCACAGACACCAATGAACTCAAGACAACAACATTTAAATGTTTTGAACAGTCATCAAGACCCCAATGTCCCTAAACAGCATCAGAGCACATTTCCAGTGACTACACTACACTGTAAAACTTATTCTCATTGAAGAATAAGTGAGGAACAATTTTGACCTTCAGTTTCCCCCCCCTTCTCCCCCACCCCCAAAGAAACTACAGATCTATTAGTCACAGAATCACAGAGAATTGTCAGGGTTGGAAGGAACCTCAAGGATCACCCAGTTCCAACCCCTCTGCCATGGGCAGGGACACCTCACACTACAGCAGGTTGCTCACAGCCACATCCAGCCTGGCTGCTAAAACCTCCAGGCATGAGGCTGCCACCACCTCCCTGGGCAACCTGTGCCAGTGTCTCACCACCCTCATGGGGAAGAACTTCTCCCTAACATCCAATGTGGATCTAACCATTTCTAGTTTTGCTCCATCCCCCCCAGTCCTATCACTACTTACACCCTCAAAAGTCCCTCCCCAGCTTTCTTGTAGGCCCCCTTCAGATCCTTCTCTTCTCCAAACCGACCAACCCCAGTTCTCTCAGCCTGTCCTTGCAGGAAAGGTGCTCCAGCCTACTCATTCTCATATTTAATGAAATGAAGAAAACTACATTTACAGGAAGCAAATGTTCCTGTGCTTCTACTGCGTGGCTGCTACTGACTGCAGCACTTTAGTTTGATAGGACACAACACCTTGGCTCTGCTATTTCCTGCCATTCCTGTATCCAAAAAAACCCATTTGACTTCCATTTAGGATGTAAAATGGAGACTAACTTTTGGGACTCCCTTCCAAACCAACCTGGCATTTAATAGCTTTTCAGATACCAGATCACCCTCACCATGGGGGCTTCAGAGCCCCCACAAAAGGCATTTGGTTCCAAAGGAGCCATGGGATGAGGATGGAAAAAGAAAGCATTGCTGTGGAAAGCCATGGGCTAGTCTGAACCTCTGGTGGGTGGAATGATGCCTGAAGAGAGTATTTTTAGGGAGTTCCTGGGATTACAAGTGTGTAACAAAGGGCTTAATGAAGGACAAACCTGGAGGAAGATGAAGTGTAGGCTGGAGTATTCAGAACAGTATCTTCAAATGCTTCAGATGAATGCAATAAGCATCCATATTCCTCTTATTATAGCTTTAAATAACTTTGTTTCCTGCCTCAGATTTGTTGTTCTAGAAGCCCACAGGAAACCTGCAGGACAATTAGGCAAACAGCTGCAGATAGGAAGCTAATGTTGCAACAAGAAATGAACAAACATCCTAAAGCTTTTATCTTTTGGTTCCAAAGCACATTGCAGAGGTAAATAAGAAGAGACTTTGAGTGATTTGCATGGATATACATGGTGAATCCATGGAAAACTTGGAACAGGCAAATGACTCTTCCCACAGGCCTGTCATTACTCAGAGGGTACATGAGCAGGATTAACCTGCAGGAAGAGTGGCTCCCTCTGGACCTCCCTGTTTGCATCTCTGAACAGCCTGAAGAACAGAGCAAACTGGAAGAGCCCATCACAGTCAGAGAGCACATTGAGAGCAGAGGATTCATGAGGTCTGCAGCTACTGTCTGTAAAGATGGCTGGGCATACACTCCCATGGGGAAGAAAGGACAGCACAGGGTTGGAAGGGACCTCAAGGCTCGTCCTGTTCCAACCCCCTTGCCATGGGCAGGGACACCTCACACTACAGCAGGTTGCAGTGCTGTTTTAAGGATTTTTTGAAGAAGTTTTGTACGAAATATAAGAAAAATGGGGGCTAGGAGAACTGCAAATGCTTGCATTCACAGAACTGCCAGCGTTGGAAGAGACTCCAAGGATCATCTAGCTCCAAGCCCCCTGCCATGGGCAGGGACACCTCACACTACAGCAGGTTGCTCAGAGCCGCATTCAGCCTGGCCTTAAAATTCTCCAGGCATGAGGCTGCCACCACCTCCCTGGCCAACCTGTGCCAGTGTCTCACCACCCTCATGGGGAACAACTTCTTCCTAACATCCAGTCTGAATCTTCCCATTTCTATTTCTGTTCCATTCCCCCCAGTCCTATCACTCCCTGACACCCTCAAAAGTCCCTCCCCAGCTTTCTTGTAGGTCCCCTTCAGACTCATAAGGTCTCCTCAGAGCCTTCTCTTCTCCAGACTGAACAGCCCCAACTCCCTCTATCTGTCCTCATAGGAGAGAAAGCTTCCTGCACTGTGAAAACAGAATTTTTCTTGTCCCTAGAAGCATCACTTCTGCAGGGCTCCTTTGACTTTCCTTGCTATTATCTTTTATGACAGTCAGTCATGAAATCAAACGTGTTCTCTCCAAAAGAACTTTATTCTTTGGTGTTTGGTTTTGTTTTTTCAAAGCCAGTGTTCTTCTTCTTCTTCACATATATTTGCCCACAGAAAGGTATCCAAGTGAAACCATTACAAGAAAAAAAGGCCCTCCCTCGCTTTGCATTTCATCTACACAGGAAATGAGAAACTCACAGATTCCAGGGAATCTGAGAACGAAAAACCAGAGTGTAATCATCTTCTTTGTAAAGCTTCTGGCTTCTCAGACTCAATCATTGCAATTTATTTTTGTTAATGATATTTTTTTTTCCTAGGCTGTCTCTTCAGGCTAATTTAATTAACTAAAGTGATGCTAGAACACCCTGTCACTATTGCTGTTCTCATCCTCTCCAACTAGAAGGCAACAACTCCCACAGAGTCCCTGTGCGTGTTCTCCACAGCAATGCTTTACCTGCTGCTTAAAAGCATCCCACAGTGCAAAGTGTATGGAACTAGTCACTAGTGTCAGCACTAGGGGTGTCCCACAGGGATCAGTGCTGGGCCCCATCCTCTTTAATATCTTCATTGATGATCTGGATGAGGGGGTTGAGTCAGTCATCAGCAAGTTTGCAGATGACACCAAGTTGGGAGCAGATGTTGGTCAGTTAGAGGGCAGAGGGGCTCTGCAGAGGGACCTCGACCGAGTGGACAGATGGGCAGAGTCCAACAGGATGGCATTCAACAAATCCAAGTGCCAGGTGCTTCACTTTGGTCACAATAACCCCATGCAGAGCTACAGGCCACCTAAACATGAGCCAGCAGTGTGTCCAGGTGGCCAAGAAGGCCAATGGCATCCTGGCCTGCATCAGGAGCAAGGAAGACATTCTGCCCCTGTACTCAACACTAGTTAGGCCACATCTTGAGTACTGTGACCAGTTCTGGGCCCCTCAATTTAAGAAGGACACTGAGACACTTGAACGTATCCAGAGAAGGGCAATAAGGCTGGGGAGAGGCTTTGAGCACAGCCCTGTGAGGAGAGGCTGAGGGAGCTGGGATTGTTTAGCCTGCAGAAGAGGAGGCTCAGGGAAGACCTTAGTGCGCTCTCCAGCTCCCTGAAGGGAGGTTGTAGCCAGGTGGGGGTTGGTCTCTTCTCCCAGGCAACCAGCACCAGAACAAGAGGACACAGTCTCAAGCTGTGCCAGGGGAGGTTTAGGCTGGAGGTGAGGAGAAGGTTCTTCACAGAGAGAGTTGCTAGCTGTTGGAATGTGCTGCCCAGGGAGGTGGTGGAGTCCCCATCCCTGGAGGTGTTCAAGAGGGGATTGGATGTGGCACTTGGTGTCATAGTTTAGTCATGGGGTCTGTGGTGACAGGTTGGACTTGATGATCTTTGAGGTCTCTTCCAACCTCGGTGATACTGTGACTCTGTGAACTATAACTCTTAATTTTTGCACCTTCTCTCTATTACAAAACTGAAAAAAACCCCACCCCACAGGACAAGGAGATCAATATTTACTTTCCTCTCTTAAAAAATAACCTTTATAATATGTTCAGTATTTCTCATAGACTCAGAGAATGGTTTGGGTTGGAAGGGACCTTAAAGATCATCGAGTTCCAAGCCCCCTGCCATGGGCAGGGATACTTTCCACCAGACCATGCTGCTCAAGGCATCATTCAGCCTGGCCTCATCTACCCTCCTCAAGTTTCAATCCATTCCTTCTCATCCTACCACTACAAGCCCTTGGGAAAAATCCCTTCCTGGCTTTTTTGTGGGCCCCCTTCAGGTACTGTCAGGCTGCTATTAGGTCTCCCCAGAGCCTCCTCTTCTCCAGGCTGAATACCCCCAGCTCCCTCAGCCTGTCTTCATAGCAGAGGTGCTTCAATCCCCCTGATCATTTTTGTGGCCCTTTTCTGCACCTGCTCCATCAGGTTCATTTTTTGCATTAGCTGAGGCATCAGGCCAGGCTCAGGAGTACTTCTTTTGTCTTGCTGCTATTTGGGAACACAGAGTTAAAAATTCCCTTCCTGGCTTTTTTGTACCTTCAGGTACTGGAAGGCTGCTGAAAGGTCTCCCCAGAGCCTTCTCTTCTCCAGGCAGCTCTCTTTAATTAGAATTTGGCTGCACTACCATTTTATCTCCTGTGCCCCTGCTATTGCTATGTTGTTGTCTCGGGTTTTCTCAATGACAGAAACAAATTTGCCCTGTAAGAAGAGTTAATCATCTCTACATAGATTTCATTCCTGAGCACAGGCTCACAGTCCATGAACACATAATCTTTTGCAAATCAAAACCCATTTCTCTCTTTCATGCATCATTTCCAATCTCAGGATGATGTACTGCTAGCATCACACCTGTATTTTAGTCTCCTTTCCTCCCCATTACCCCTCCTTTAGAAAAGAAAGCACAAGTGACCTTTACTTTGTTGGGTTTTGGAAGTGGGTTTTTCATCTCATCTATTTGACTGTCTGATTGCCTTCTTTTCCTTTACTTTGTTTTTCTATCTAAAGAACTCAAAAGACAAAGCCTGGTTCAAGAACAGCAGCAGAAAGCTGCCTTGAGATCAGTGCTGTTCCTTGTGTTTAGGTGACACAGACTCACAGAATGGCAAAATATAAAAGGAGGTTGGTGGGGGTTGGTCTCTTCTCCCAGGCAACCAGGACCAGAACAAGAGGACACAGTCTCAAGCTGCACTAGGGAAAGTTTAGGCTTGAGGTGAGGGGAAAGATCTTCACAGAAAGAGTAATCGGCCATTGGAACATGCTGCCCAGAGAGGGAGTCACCATCCTTGGAAGTGTTCAGAAAAGGATTGGATGTGGCACTTGGAGCCATGGTTTAGCTGTCATGAGGTGTTAGGTATTAGGTAACAGGTTGGACTCGATGATCTCTCAGATCCTTTCCAGCCTGGCTGGTGCAAGCTGCTAAACCAACAGCTTCTTCTGGCACCAGAAAGAATCCTCCCAGTAACTGTCTCCTGCAACTTTTTCTCCAGCTCCCTCTGCAGTGGATCTATTTTCCCCAATCTTCCATTGCTTTGAGGATGATACTGTTTTACCACTACCTTAAAGACACTGTCTACATTAAATATGTGCTATGAGGCTTAGATTCAGTCTCCTACACAGCAAGGTGCACAAACACTGCAACCATGACAGGCATTAAGCAACCCTTTGGCAGCAACCAGGTTGACGGACAGATTCATGTACTGATGACAGTTTCATTTTAACAAGCTATTAGTGTGACCAAATTTGAGGCTCTTGTTTTAATAATCTGATGTACACAGCTCTTTTGACATGCTTTCCCCACCCCCCCCACCCCCCAAACTCCATCAGCTTATGTTAATTTCTAATTGGAAGTGGGATTCGTTTGCATATAATTGCTGCTGTTTGTTATGCAAAACATTTGTCCTCTAATACATTCAGATGCATCTTTCTTTCAAGACTGGCCCTGCTACATTTGTAGAAGGCAATTTGCATCATGAGGCTGAGGGAGCTGAGGGTGTTTAGCCTGGAGAAGAGGAGGCTCAGGGGAGACCTTCTTGCTCTCTACAACTAACTGAAGGAAGGTTGTAGCCAGCTGGGGGTTGGTCTCTTCTCCCAGGCAACCAGCACCAGAACAAGAGGACACAGTCTCAAGCTGTGCCAGGGGAGGTTCAGGCTGGATGTTAGGAAAAAAATTCTTCCCAGAGAGAGATTGGCCATTGGAATGTGCTGCCCAGGGAGGTGGTGGAGTCACCACCACTGGAGGTGTTTAAAAACAGCCTGAATGAGGCACTTGGTGCCATGGTTTAGTTAATGAGACGATGCTGGGTGATAGGTTGGACTCGATGATCTCCAAGGTCTTTTCCAACCTGGTTAATTCCGTACTCTGTAACTTGTGCTGTTCCTTTATAAAGGCTAGCTGCAGGCATTCTGGGACTGAAATAACAAAAATTACAATTTCCAGTCCACTCCTGGATTCTCTGGACCTCCAGGAGGTCCTCAACTTCTTAAAGGCATCCATGTCAAATCATGACTTTTTTTTTTCCTTTGGTAGCTTTTCTGCTGCAGCCAACTTGTTGGAAAAGCCAGTTCTGACAAACAGATAAACAGGCCTAAGGTTTAATACATCTTTTTTTTCCTACACCCACCTTCTCTCTTTCAAACTGAAAAGCACCACAGTGCCATTAAAAGCTTATGCTTTTGATCTCTGTGCAAATAAATGAGATGAAACAAATAAAGCCCAGGTAAGCAAGAGACTTCCAAGACATCTGGTGGAGATATTTTTCTAAATAATTAGAACAAGGGGTGGTGTAACTCCCAAATGAAAGGAACCTTCTTAGCAGGAGCAGGGAGGTCATTCTGCCCCTGTACTCAGCACTGGTCAGGCCACACCTTGAGCCCTGTGTCCAGTTCTGGGCCCCTCACTTTAGGAAAGATGTTGAGATGCTGGAAGGTGTCCAGAGAAGGGCAAAAAAGCTGGGGAGGGGTCTGGAGCACAGCCCTGTGAGGAGAGGCTGAGGGAGCTGGGGTTGCTTAGCCTGCGGAAGAGGAGGCTCAGGGGAGACCTTCTTGCTGTCTACAACTACCTGAAGGGAGGTTGTAGCCAGGTGGGGGTTGGTTCCTCTCCCAGGCAACCAGCACCAGAACAAGAGGACACAGTCTCAAGCTGTGCCAGGGGAGGTTTAGGCTGGAGGTGAGGAAGAAGCTCTTCATAGAAAGAGATATTGGCCATTGGAATGTGCTGCCCAGGGAGGTGGTGGAATCACCATCACTGGAAGTGTTTAGGAAGAGACTGGATGAGGCACTTGGTGCCATGGTTTAGTTGATTAGATGGTGTTTGGTGATAGGTTGGACTTGATGATCTCAAAGGTCTTTTCCAACCTGATCTATTCTATTCTATTCTATTCTTGCTAGTTAACCAGTTATTTCTCAGAGCCTTCAAAATGGCTGTAAGTCCTCCTTCTCCCCTAGCACGTGACTCAAATTCTACTGGTGATCAGTCTTCCCAAACAGGAACAATCATGTCTTTGATTTACAATGGTATTGTGATATTTTTTTTGCCCCATGAATGCTACTGGGATTTCTGGTATTGACTAAGGAAGGGTGAGGCTCTTGGCTTGTTGGGGTTTCCTTGCAAGCCTACTGAAGTTCTTCAAACAAGCTCTATGGAGTAGGCAATGTATAGGAATAACAGCCAGGTGTTTACTCTGGATCACACAGTGGTCTAAGCCGTATCCAGTTGTATTTACAAGAAGCATCTGGAGGTGCTGGAAGGTGTCCAGAAAAGGGCTATGAAGATGATCAGAGGGCTGGAGCTCCTCTCCTCTGGAGAGAGTTGGGGCTGTTCAGTCTGGAGAAGAGAAGGCTCCAAGGAGACCTAACTGTGACCTTCCAGCATCTGAAGGGGGCCACAAGAAATCTGGGGAGGGACTCTTTAGGCTGTCAGGGGGTTATAGAACTGGGGGGAATGGAAAAAAACTAGAATTGAGTAGATTCAGATTGGATGTTAGGATGAAGTTCTTCCTCATGAGAGTGGTGAGACACTGGAACAGGTTGCTCAGGGAGGTGGTTGAAACCTCTTCCCTGGAGGTTTTTGCAGCCAGGCTGGTTGTGGCTGTGAGCAACCCGCTGTGGTGTGAGGTGTCCCTGCCCATAGCAGAGGGGTTGGAACTGGCTGATCCTTGAGGCCCCTTCCAACCCTAACAATTCCATGATTCTATGACACACAGCAGACTCACCAGAGGTTTCATCTACTCGCTCATCCACCACGTGGTCCTTCTGATGAACCCATTCACTGTTGCACTTAAAATAGATCTGCGTGGCGGGGCTGGCTTTGCAGTACAGGTTCACAGGCTTGTTCTTCACAATGTAAGCCTCTTCAGGCTCGATGAGGAAGTGGGGCAACGGCTCGGGGGGATCAGACGGAAAGCTTTCTGGAAGTTCATGGAAAAAATCATCATCTGCAGGGAAGAGACAAACAGAAAAGGTCAAATGAAACAACCACAATTCAGCCTGGCAAAGACGAGGAAGCACTTTCTGAGCCTTTCAAAAGGAGTGCAGTTTTCAAATACAACGTTAGCTTGGAAGCATTTCCTAGACTGAGGCCTAAATGCTGCTTTCAGACTCAGAAGAAATGGTTCTCTGCCTCCTGAGCTCGCTCTCCTCCATGTGATGCGACAGGGATGTGCACATTCAGGTGACTGGGAGCAGCTCCTTTGTTATCCTCACCGGCAGTGAGCAACCAATCATTGTGGTAGCGCTTGGGAGAGGAGCCTGCAGCACCACACAAAGAAGTAATAGAAAGTTCTGGAGCCTTCAAGGTCATGCTTTTCAAGAGCAACCTTACCACACTGTCTAATCAACAGCATGCACACTGGCTGAGGCTGCTACAAAGAGGAAGCAGCACCTGCTGTTTCAGACGAGCAATTTGAAATCTGCTGTAAGGGCAGAAGACTAAATGCAAGCCCTGGAGAAGAGAAATGCAAGTCTGGAGAAGAGAAGACTGAGAGCAGATTTAATAAATGTTTATAAATAGCTGAGGGTTAGGTGTCAAAAGGAAGGGGACAGGCTCTGCTCAGCTGCACCCTGGGATAGGACAAGGGGCAATGGATAGAAACTGCAGCACAGGAGGTTCCACCTCAATATGAGGAGGAACTTCTTCAACGTGAGGGTCCCAGAGCACTGGAAGAGGCTCCCCAGAGAGGTTGTGGAATCTCCTTCTAGACCCATCTGGATGCATTCCCGCAGTACCTGTGCTAGATTCTATGGTCCTGCTCTGGCAGGGGGTTGGACTTGAAGATCTCCGGAGTTCCCTTCCAATGCTAACATCCTGTGAGCCTCTGACCCTGTCTATTCTGCTTTATTCATACCCTGACTGCCTTGCTATGACTGCTAAAGAAGGTGCCAAGCTTCACTTTATTCTCTTTGTTTGTAATACCCTGCTCTGTGCAGTCCTCACCAGAGTGGGGAACCTGCAGTTGGGACATGAGGCTGAGCAGTGGTCAGATGGTGACATTTTGGGCCAACATGGATGTGTGTTATTGTCAGAAGGAACCTCTACACCTCTCTGGTATTGCTAGTAAGGAATAAAGTCAGTGCAAGAAGTCCAGAGAATGAGAAAAAGAGTCTAAACCAAGAGGCAACAAAACACTACCTAACACACTTCCTTTCTCTCTCCCTCTTCATGAATGCCCCTTCAAAATCCTCTACCCTTTTCTGCAGAAGAAGTCTTCCACCTGAAAGCATCAGTTCATAGGATCAGAGGATCACAGGATGTTAGGGGTTAGAAGGGACCTTCAAAGGTCATCAAGCCCACTCTCCCTGCCAGAGCAAGACCACAGAATCCAGCACAGGTCACACAGGAACACATCCAGACAGGGCTGGAAAGCCACCAGGAGAAGGAGACTCCACAAACTCTCTGGGCAGCCTGCTCCAGTGCTCTGGGACCCTCACATTGAAGAAGTTCCTCCTCATGTTGAGGTGGAACCTCCTGTGCTGGAGTTCCTATCCATTGCCCCTTGTCCTATCACAGGGTGCAACTGAGCAGAGCCTCTTGACACTCAACCCTCAGCTATTTATAGGGCAGAGCCTCTTGACACTCAACCCTCAGCTATTTATAGGCATTATATAGACATAGACACGATATTCCAGGGGAATATCATAGTATCAGTCAGGGTTGGAAGGGACCACAAGGATCATCTAGTTCCAAGCCCCCTGCCATGGGCAGGGACACCCCACACTAGATCAGGCTGGCCAGAGCCTCATCCAGCCTGCTCTTAAACACCTCCAGGGATGGGGCCCCAACCACCTCCCTGGACAACCCATTCCAGGGCTTCACCACTCTCATGGTGAAGAACTTCCTCCTCACCTCCAGCCTGAATCTCCCCACCTCCAGCTTCATTCCATTCCCCCTAGTCCTATCACTACCTGAGATCCTGAGAAGTCCCTCCCCAGCCTTCTTGTAGCACCCTTCAGATACTGAAGTATGATTCAGATACTGAATATGCAGTTCAGTGGAGAATAACCCTCTACCCATCCACTCCCCTCCTGACATCAGTATTCAAGAACATCCAAGAGGCTCCCAGCAGCAAAGGGGTAGTAGGGGAAACAAGTAGGGACAGATCCTCCATCAGCAAGTTGAAGGCCTTACTTAATCTCTGCCTTTCTGTGTCTGAAGCAGTTGTCATTATAGAGAGTGAGTGACATTGCTGATGATCAATAAAACACCACAGAACATCAAACTAAACATACTGAGGGAGGCCAGCTACTTCCTCCCTGCCCACCTTCATGAAGATAAAGTGTCAGACAGCTACCTTCCCATATTAAAGACATGCCTGTGCACATCATCTCCAGAGTTACAAGGGGCATGAAAGGCTCTCCTTCAAGCCTTTGCTTTTGCAGAAAGAGAAGCTCACCATGTCTTTTTTTGACCCCTGCAGTTTCTTTTTCACTCTGACTACATCAGCCTCAGTTTCCTCTCCCTCTTAGGTATTATTTCCTTGACCCATTTTGCTTCCTAGTTTGTTGGGGTTTTTTTTGTTTGTTTGTTTTTCTCAAGAAGAAATGTGAGTTACAGTGAGTTAATGGGAGTCCACATTTGGTTTCATGGCAACAAACCACATTTGCACAGAAGTAAGGAGCTTTTCAGCATACCTCATCCTTTCCACCCCTATTTCCCCATGCTCCCTGCTCCCTCCCTCTCACATGAGCTGCTCCATAGACATCCACACAGAGAAACATGAGAGATGAATCATTCCCTTTGAATTGCCACAGGACATATCTATTTCTTCTGGTCATTTAATTGCAAATCAGGGAGCAGACAGATGGAAACTAACAAAGCACACATATGTTTCATAATTAAACAAGTATTGCTTCACTGATTTCTGGTGACTGGAAGAACAAAAGTATTTATTTTCACCACTAGGTTTCTGCACCTAATCAGACACAATGCTTACACTGCCTGGCCAAGGAACTGCATCTTCACAGTATTGCAGTGACACGGTACAGTAGAGGCTGGAAGGGACCTCAAGAGATCATTGAATCCAACCCCCCTGCCAGAGCAGGATCACCCAGGGTAGTCTGCACAGGAATGCATCCAGCTGGGTTTTGAAATGTGTCCAGAGAAGGAGACTCCACAACCTCTCTGGGCAGTCTGCTCCAGTACTCTGTCACCATCGCTCTAAAGAAGTTTCTCCTCATGATGAAGTGAAATCTTCTATGCTCAAGCTTGTACTTATTATTACTTGTCTTATTACTGCACACCACTGAAAAGGGCTTGGCCCCCTCCCCTTGACCCCCAGCCCTCAGCTATTGATAGACATTGATCAGATCCCTCTCAGCCTTCTCTTCTCCAGACTAAACAGCCCCAGGGCTCTCAGTCTCTCTTCACAGGGGAGATGCTCAAGTCCCCTAAGCATCCTCCTGGCTCTCCCTTGGACTCTCTCCAGCAGGTCTCTGTCTCCCTTGAACTGGGGAGCCCAGAACTGGACACAGGATTGCAGCTGTGGTCTGAGCAGGGCAGAGCAGAGGGGGAGCAGAACCTCCCCAGCCCTGCTGGCCACACTTTGCTTGCTGCCCCCCAGGATCCCATTGGCTCTCTTGGCCACCAGGGCACATTGCTGTCCCATGCAGAACTTGCTGCCCACCAGCACTCCAAGCTCTTTCTCCATGGAGCTGCTTTCCAGCAGAGCAGCTCCTAAGCTGTCCTGGTGCCTGCTGTTATTCCTCCCCAGGTGCAGGACCCTGCCCTTGTCCTGATTGAGCTTCCTGAGGTTTGCCTGCAGCCAGCTCTCAGCCTGTGCAGCTCTCACTGGATGGCAGCACAGCCTGACAGGTGTCAGCCACCCCCCAGTTTTGTATCATCAGCGAACTTGCTGATCAAACATCTTATCAAAGATGTAACTAGAAAGTCTAAAAGGAGGGATCAGCAAACTACAGAAAGGCAAACCCAGGTGGGTTTCAAAAATTATTTCTTTAATCAGCCTGGAGAAAGGGCTTGAGAATGGGGTTTGGCTTTCCCTCCCAAAAGTAACTGCTTCTGTTGTGTAAATATTTTTCTGAGTGGACTCACAGTACTGCCCACGACACAGCAACCTAATCTCATGTTTTGGCTGTGGCTTTAACTGTTTCTCTCCACCAGCCTGGTGTTCCATGGCAAAGTACAACCCAGTTTTCCTACTGGCTTCTTGCAATAATTCCACCTTACTCTTAAGCACAATACAGAATAGACCAGGTTGGAAAAGACCTTGGAGATCATCGAGTCCAACTTATCACCCAACACCATCCAAGCAACTAAACCATGGCACTAACTGCCTCATCCAGGCTCTTCCTAAACACCTCCAGGGATGGTGACTCCATCACCTCCCTGGGCAGCACATTCCAATGGACAACCTCTCTGGGAAGAACTACTTCCTCACCTCCAGCCTAATCCTCCCTTGGTGCAGCTTGAGACTGTGTCCTCTTGCCCTGCCAAGGGTTGCCTGGGGCAATAGACCAAGCCCCACGGCTGCAACCTCCCTTCCCAATAAGGTCTCCCCTGAGCCTCCTCTTCTCCAGGCTAAGCAACCCCAGCTCCCTCAGCCTCTCCTCACAGGGCTGTGCCCCAGACCCCTCCCCACCTTTGTTGTCCTTCTTTGGACACATCCCAGCACCTCAACATCTTTCTTGAACTGAAGGGCCCAGAACTTGACACAGTACTCAAGGTGTGGCTAAGGTGTGGCTGGAGAGCAGCCAGGAAGAAAGGGACCTGGGGGTATTGGTGGACAGCAGCTGAACAGGAGCCAGCAGTGTGCCCAGGTGGCCAAGAAAGCCAGTGGCAACCTGGCCTGGATCAGGAATGGTGTGGCCAGCAGGAGCAGGGAGGTCATTCTGCCCTGTGCTCAGCACTGGTTTGGCCATACCTGTGATTCCTCTGTCCATACAAAGACTTGAGTATGACTTAGGTTTTTCAGGGATGACTTTGCTGTATGTCTGTGGCCTGCTGGGCTTGTTTCTGTAATTTGGATGGGGGATGCCTCTTGTTGTGTGCTCCATCACTATGTGAGGGGATGAGACTTTGATCTGAATCTTCCTGACAGTTATCACTGGTTATTTAAAACATTCATCTCCCAATGGTGCAACAAAGCAGCAAACTTTATAACTCTCATTTAACTCTCCTAAGTAGTTAGACATTGGTGGGTTTTTTTCCTCCCTTCTATCTAGAGGGAACAAAAGCTAATTAAACCATTTGGGAGTGATCTGGGAGTGTAGATGCAAACACTCAAAATGCACAGCCCTGCTTTCCAGTCATCATGTCAATGTCATGTGCAGCAAGTTCCCCTCACAACCTTGCTCAGCTGCAAACACAAGGCACAGGCTGCTCTCCCCTGCCATAACCAATCCCCTTCTGTGCTCAGTAACTTTCAGCTGCAAGTTTGCTTCTGCAGGACGTCACATTCATCTTGATTTCTTCACAATGAAGTGTGCAGCCCATCTGCTCCTATGGACTGATTTATGTTAGCAAGGCAGAAGAGCTGATTAATGGCACTGCTAAAGTGGTTTCACTCAGGTAATTCACTCATATTTAGAAACTTGATTATTTATCCCTCCCCCAACCCTCCAACCCCCACCCCCACCCCCCCCCCCCAGCCATTTTAATCCATAAACTTAATTTGGAATTTTTATTTCACTTTATGGCCCAAAGTCAGAGATTTGCCTCCTGTTGGATTTAGCAACTATTGGGTTTTGAATAGAATAGAACAGAACAGAATAGACTAGACCAGACCAGGTTGGAAGAGACCTTCAAGATCATCATGTCCAACCTATTATCCAAGCTACCTAATCAACTAAACCAGTATCTGAAGGGAGCTACAAGAAGGCTGGGGAGGGACTTCTCAGGATCTCAGGTAGTGATGGGACTAGGGGGAATGGAATGAAGCTGGAGGTGGGGAGATTCAGGCTGGAGGTGAGGAGGAAGTTCTTCCCCATGAGAGTGGTGAAGCCCTGGAATGGGTTGTCCAGGGAGGTGGTTGGGGCCCCGTCCCTGGAGGTGTTGAAGAGCAGGCTGGGTGAGGCTGTGAGCAGCCTGATCTAGTGTGGGGTGTCCCTGCCCATGGCAGGGGGCTTGGAACTAGATGATCCTTGTGGTCCCTTCCAACCCTGACTGGTTCTATGATACTATGAAACCAAGCACCCTATCAAGTCTCCTCCTAAACACCTCCAATGATGGTGACTCCACCACCTCCCCAGGCAGCCCATTCCAATGGGCAATCACTCTCTCTGTGTAGAATTTCTTCCTAACCGCCAGCCTAAACCTCCCCTGGTGCAACTTCAGACTGTGTCCTCTTGTTCTGGTGCTGCTTGCCTGGGAGAAGAGACCAACCTCTGCCTGTCCACAGCCTCCCTTCAGGTAGCTATTTTCAAAACAAGCCAGATAGAAAATTCACAGGAGCAGGTGAAGTGTGACTGCAATCATCAGCGACAGAAGCTGGCGTGGATTGTGACACACAAGGGATTTTTAGTTTCATTTTTTCCTTCCATTTCCTTTCAAGGTAAAATAAAGTTTTGCCTAAGTGAGGAACCCTTTTGATGCTAGGAAAGCCCTTCAGTTGTTTGTATTTTTCACTCATTTGTTTGTAAAAGTGCACATTTTACAGCTCCTCCTGCATAACAAATGAAAAAAAGGAGATTTTATGCAATGCTTCTGTGGTATTTTTAGGCTATGCCCAGGTGGCCAAGAAGGCCAAGGGCATCCTGGCCTGCATCAGCAATAGTGTGGTCAGCAGGAGCAGGGAAGTCATTGTGCCCTGTACCCAGCACTGGTGAGGACACACCTTGAGTCCTGTGTCCAGCTCTGGGCCCCTCAATTTAAGAAGGACATTGAGACTCTTGAAGGTGTCCAGGAAGGGGCAATGAGGCTGGGAAGGGGGCTAGAGCACAGCCCTGTGAGGAGAGGCTGAGGGAGCTGGGGTTGCTTAGCCTGCAGAAGAGGAGGCTCAGGGGAGACCTTCTTGCTCTCTACAACTCCCTGAAGGGAGGTTGTAGCCAGGTGGAGGTTGGTTTCTTCTCTCAAGCAATCAGCAGCAGAACAAGAGGACACAGTCTCAAGCTGCACCAGTGGAAGTTTAGGCTGGAGGAGATGAGAAAGTTCTTCATGAAAAGTCTGGAATGTGCTGCCCAGGGAGATGGTGGAGTCACCCTCCCTGGAGGTGTTCAAAAAAGGTTT
Source organism: Dryobates pubescens (assembly GCF_014839835.1). Classification (NCBI taxonomy): domain Eukaryota; kingdom Metazoa; phylum Chordata; class Aves; order Piciformes; family Picidae; genus Dryobates; species Dryobates pubescens. Next base: position 26,189,435 of record NC_071612.1, on the reverse strand, counting down.
GAATGTAGCACCTGGAGCCATGGTTTAGTTAGTCATGAGGTGTTGGGTGACAGGTTGGACTTGATGATCTCTGAGGTCTTTTCCAACCTTATTGTTTTCATGACTCTGTGACTGTAAAGCTGTGCATATTCCAGCTCTTCATGCATAACAAATGAATAAATGGAGATTTTATGGTATGCTTTTGTGGTAGTTTTAGGCTATGTCTTTAAAAGTTTCCACAGGTCTTGAGCAGAACAAGTAGTAAAATGTCAATAACTCACTATTGGGTGTGAAAAGGAAAATAGAGATAGTTCTAAACAATTCCATTGGAGAAATATCTGCTGCAAGACTGAGAAGACTGCTGTAAGACAAAACAATTTGTTCTTCTCATGCCTTCTTGCTTCGTCTCTCTGGAGAGATACTAACTTGCTTCTGCTTGGCTTCTGCTTGCTGCCTAACAGCAGCTTTCTCTGCTCTCTCTGTCTGCCTTCTTTGGCCAGGGGGCTCTGGGTGGGCAGGGAAGGAGAAGCTGGTAGCTTCCCCTGGTCTTTGACCAGGTGGATTCTTGTGTTGTTTGTCAGTTGCAAATACCTGTAACTGTTGTAACTCTTGTGTATTTTGTACACATTCATTGCATTCCATTGTACATTGTAGCTTTCCTTGCAGATACAGCTTTCATTTGCTTCCACCTCAGCTGGTCTGGCAAAGTTGCTTTGGGCAGGGGGTGGGGGGCGGAATTTCAGCCCACCACAGCTTCCCTTTTTATGGACTAGCATCCCTGCTCCAATCCCTGTCAGGAAAATCCTGTGCTGCATGCACCAATCTCTTCATCTCTAGCTGACTAGTTTTATTGCTATGTATCAAGCTTTAATTCCCATCAACCCAGCCTATAACTCACTGCATTTCAGAAGGGCGAGATTTAAACTGTTATTGCTGAGATCATAATATATTGGACCATTATCTCCTTGTGCGAGACCTGAAGCAAATTCTCCTCAAATGGAATCTCACTTCAGAATGATTCAGGAGCAATTTAGAACGAATGGCTGCAAAACTCATTCCATTTGCATTTGGATGCCCATCACTCAGCAAGATCGTTCCCCATGCAGTTGCAAGACAGGCAGCTGGAGTTAACAGTCTGGATGGGATCTGGGTTCAGTGGGGTTGTTGTTAAATGTTATGGTTAAAAAACTTTCAAGAGCAACAAGTACTGTGAAATTAACAGCAGGTGCTAGCTCAGCAAGCCACTTTAGGATGGAGGAGAGGGTTTGGGTTACAGTGCACACTTCTTTTTATCTTTTAAGGAAAGGAAAATTGCTCGGCTGAAAGTCACAGGATCAGTAAGGTTGGAAAAGACCTCAGAGATCATCAAGTCCAACCTACCACCCAGCACCTCATGAGTACTAAACCATGGCTTCAAGTGCTACATCCAATCCTTTTTGAACACCTTCAGTGATGGTGACTCCCCATGATGACCACCTCCCCAGGCAGCACATTCCAATGGACAATCTCTCTTTCTGGGAAAAACTTTTTCCTCACTTCAAGCCTTAACTTCCCCTGGTGCAGCCTGAGACTGTGTCCTCTTGTTCTGCTGCTGGTTGCCTGCCTGGGAGAAGAGACCAACCCCACCTGGCTACAACCTCCCTTCAGGGAGTTGTAGACGGCAAGAAGGTCTCCCCTGAGCCTCCTCTTCTCCAGGCTGAGCAACCCCAGCTCCCTCAGCCTCTCCTCACAGGGCTGTGCTCCAGACCCCTCCCCAGCTTTGTTGCCCTTCTCTAGACACCTTCCAGCATCTCAATGTCATTCTTAAATTGAGAGGCCCAGAAGAGGACACAGGACTCAAGGTGCTGAGCACAGGGCACAATGAGTTCCTTGCTCCTGCTGGCCACACTATTCCTGATGAAGGCCAGGATGCCATTGGCTCATGTTCAGCCAGCTGTCAACCTGTACCCCCAGGTCCCTTTCTGCCTGGCTGCTCCCCAGCCACTTTGACCCCAGCCTGTAGCGCTGCATGGGGTTGTTGTGACCAAAGTCCTCTGGCCTCAGGATTTCTGTCCTCCTAGGAAGGGCACGCAGTACCATGGTGTCACCAAATGGGAAGCAAGCAAGCAAGTCAAAAATCCTCTGTGTCACATAGCCTGCTGTGGCAGTTTTAGTCTATGCCTTTTAAATTTTTTTCCACAGATCTTGAGCAGAAAAGTAGTAAAATGCAAATAAATCACTCTTGGGTGCAAAAAGGAAAACAGAGCTAATCCTAACCGGGTCTGTTGGAGGGATAGCTACCATAAGATTGCTTGCACCAAAACACTTTTTTCTTCTTGGCTCTTCTCACTTTGTTGCTCTGGTGAGATACTAACTTGCTTCTGCTTGGCTGCACTGTTTTGGTTAAGTCTAACAGCAACTTTCTCTGCTCTCTCTCTCTCCCTTCTTTGGCCAGGGGGGGTTGGGTGGGCAGGGAAGAAGCTAGTAGCTTCCCCTGGTCCTTGACCCGGGCAGTTCTTGTGCTGTTTGTTAATACCTGTAACTATTGTAACTCCAGGATATTTTGTACACATTCATTGCATTTCATTATAGATTGTAGTTTTGCCTGTAAATACAGCTTTCATGTGCTCCCTGATGGGCTGGGCTGGCAAAGTTAATGGTGGTGGGGGGTGGAATTTCAACCTACCACATTACAAAAATACCTGCCTCCGCCTTTGAGCCTCATAACACCCAAAGAACTATGAATCCACCATCAGGTGAAGCTGAATGTGAAGTGGGAGAAAATAGGACCTTTTCCAAGAATTACTAATGAGTAGCTTCTGTGTTGGAGGCCTGACCTCAGCCCTGGAGATGACACACAGGAGAGGGAATGGGCACAGCAAAGGGGAGCCTGTGCCTTGAAAGGGAAATCACATATTTCTGCCTTGCCCTAGGCAAGAGGAAGAGGGTGGCTTTCTCAGCAATTTCCTCGGAGAGGTTATGGAGTCTCCTCCTCTGGAGACTTTCCAGATGCATCTGGATGTGTTCCTGTGAGATCTGTGCTGGATTCTACGGTCCTGCTCTGGCAGGAGGGTTGCAACGACTTGATGATCTTCGGAGGTCCCTTCCAACCCCTAACATCCTGTGAGCCTCTGACAGCCCTACCAGCTGACTGCAAGGTGAGCTTGCAATGAGGCAATTACATGTTCTTCTTCAGCATCTCACAAATGGAATACTCCACTTCTGTTGCAATTTTATAACAGCATAATATTTGGCCAGCTCGGGAGGCTGGCATCTGCTTGCTTGTAGCTGGATTGAGTGCAGGCCTTTATGTGCCTGAAGAGCGGCTTGGTTTTGTGGCAGTCCACAGACCAGATGCACCAGATGCTCGCTGAACCTTGCTAAACTCTCACTGGAGCAAGGTCAAGGATATTTCAGACTCAAATTTACTGAGGACTCACAAAATTAAATGCTCTTTTTTTGGCAGGGAAAGCAGAGTGCAGGCATGGGCTGGGAAAAGCGATAGAGAAATCGATAGCGCGTGCAATGTTCATATTTTTTGGGTGACTTCAGCCCAGAAACAGAACAAATAAAGATCACAAAGAGGAATGAACTTCCCCTGCACCAGCTCAATATTGACCCTCCTAGCACATCTCAGCATAACGATGCATCCCCAAGAGGTCAAACCCAAGCTCTCCATGCACTGACCAGCACAAACAACATACCCACAGCATGGCTACCTACAGATTGGAAGGCTGCTGGGCAAAAGCCTCCCTCCCAACCACACACACACCCCCACCCCCCCCAAACAAAACCCAAACACATCCTTTTCCTCTCCTGTACCCCTACCAAAAAAGTAGTTTGCACAGGGGCACAGGAATAAATATCATAGTATCAGTCAGGGTTGGAAGGGACCACAAGGATCATCTAGTTCCAACCCCCCTGCCATGGGCAGGGACACCCCACACTAGATCAGGCTGGCCAGAGCCTCATCCAGCCTGCTCCTAAACACCTCCAGGGACGGGGCCCCAACCACCTCCCTGGACAACCCATTCCAGGGCTTCACCACTCTCATGGGGAAGAACTTCCTCCTCACCTCCAGCCTGAATCTCCCCACCTCCAGCTTCATTCCATTCCCCCCCGTCCTATCACTACCTGAGATCCTGAGCAGTCCCTCCCCAGCCTTCCTGTAGGCCCCCTTCAGATACTGGAAGGCTACAATTAGGTCACCTGGGAGCCTTCTCTTCTCCAGACTGAACAGCCCCAACTCCTTCAATCTGTCCTCATAGGAGAGGTGCTCCAGCCCTCTGCTCAGCCTCGTGGCCCTTCTCTGGACACCTTCCAGCACTTCCATATCCCTCTTGTACTAGGGGCTCCAAAACTGGAGGCAGTACTCCAGGTGGGGTCTCCCCAGAGCTGAGTAGAGGGGGAGAATCTCCTCCCTTGCCCTGCTGGCCACTGCCAGCCACCAGACTGGAGCCCTTTTGGACATCCAAATGATGAGCACCTAAGACATCTGTGGTGGGTTGCAATGCCCCCTCCGCTCCCAACATTAAATTTGCCAGCCCAGCTCAGCTGGAAGCAAATGAAAGCTGTATGTACAAGCAAAACTACAGTCTGCAATGGATATGTACAAAATATACAATATTTACAATATTGGCCTGACACAAACTCTGCCAGGCTATCATCTGCTGCCTAAACACCCAAGAGCTGGCACAGGTATGGGTTAGCATTTGACTTGGTGCAGGAAAAAGATGTGGCATGATTTCATACAAGACAAAGAAAATATTTTCTGTGACACATGAAGAGTACTAAAGCTGTTGCTTGGGCAATGAGGTTCATGCTAATCATTGTCAGTGTAAGAAATCTAATCACAGAGTCATAGAATTGTTAGGGTTGGAAGGGATCTCAAGGATCATCCAGTTCCAACCCCCCTGCCATGGGCAGGGACACCTCACACTACAGAATAGAATACATAGAATACATAGAATAAACCAGGTTGGAAGAGACCTTCAAGATCATCGCGTCCAACCCATCAACCAATCCAACTCCGCCCAAGCAACTAACCCACAGCACCAAGTACCCCGTCAAGTCTTCTCCTAAAAACCTCCAGTGATGGTGACTCCACCACCTCCCCAGGCAGCCCATTCCAATGTGCAATCACTCTTTCTGTATAGAACTTTTTTCTAACATCCAGCCTGTATCTCCCCTGGCGCAGCCTGAGACTGTGTCCTCTTGTTCTGGTACTGCTTGCCTGGGAGAAGAGACCAACATCCGTCTGTCTACAACCTCCCTTCAGGTAGTTGTAGAGAGTAATAAGGTCACCCCTGAGTCTCCTCTTCTCCAGGCTAAGCAACCCCAGCTCCCTCAGCCTCTCCTCGTAGGGCTTATGTTCCAAACCCCTCACCAACTTTGTTGCTCTTCTCTGGACTCGTTCCAGCAAGTCAACATCCTTCCTAAACTGAGGGGCCCAGAACTGGACACAGTACTCGAGGTGCGGCCTAACCAGTGCAGTGTACAGGGGCAGAATGACCTCCCTGCTCCTGCTGGCCACACTGTTCCTGATGCAGGCCAGGATGCCATTGGCCCTCTTAGCTGCCTGGGCACACTGCAGGCTCATGTTCAGTCTACCATCGACCAGCACCCCCAGGTCCCTCTCAGCCTGACTGCTCTCCAGCCACTCTGACCCCAGCCTGTAGCTCTGCATGGGGTTGCTGTGGCCAATGTGCAGAACCCGGCACTTGGATGTGTTAAATCTCATGCCGTTGGACTCTGCCCATCTGCCCAGCCTGTCGAGGTCCCTCTGCAGAGCCTCTCTACCCTCCAGCAGATCAACTCCTGCGCCCAGCTTGGTGTCATCAGCAAATTTACTGATGATGGACTCGATGCCCTCGTCCAGATCATCAATAAAGATGTTAAAGAGCAAGGGGCCCAGTACTGATCCCTGGGGCACACCACTGGTGACTGGCTGCCAGCTGGATGTGGCACCATTCACTACCACTCTCTGGGCTCGGCCCTCCAGCCAGTTCCTAACCCATCTCAGTGTGCTCCCATCCAAGCCATGGGCTGACAGCTTGGCCAGGAGTTTGCTATGGGGAACGGTGTCAAAGGCCTTGCTGAGGTCCAGGTAGACTACATCCACAGGCCTCCCCACATCCACCAGGCGGGTCACCTGATCATAGAAGGAGATCAGGTTGGTCAGGCAGGACCTGCCCTTCCTAAACCCATGCTGGCTGGGCCTGATCCCTTGGCCATCCTCTAAGTGTTGTGTGATTGCACTCAGGATGACCTGCTCCATAATCTTTCCTGGCACTGAGGTCAGGCTGACAGGCCTGTAATTCCCTGGCTCATCCAACCGGCCCTTCTTGTGGATGGGTACCACGTTGGCCAGCTTCCAGTCATGTGGGATCTCTCCAGTGAGCCAGGACTGATGAAAAATAATGGAGAGTGGCTTGGCCAGCTCATCTGCCAGCTCTCTCAGCACCCTAGGATGGATCCCATCTGGTCCCATGGACTTGTGGGGGTCCAAGCTGCTGAGGAGAGCTCCTATCACTTGCTCATGGAACACAGGGAAACCATGCAGCTCCCTGGCTCCCTCTGCCAGTTCTGCAGGCCAGCTGTCTGGTAGACGTTCTTTCCAGCTAGTAAAAACTGAGGTAAAGAAGGTGTTAAGTACCTCTGCCTTTTCCTCATCCTGTGTTACAACATTTCCTTCCATGTCAACCAAGGAGTGGAGGTTGTCCCTGCCCTTCCTCTTGCTATTAATATATTTATAGAAGGACTTTTTGTTGTCCTTCACATCAGAGGCCAGTTTAAGTTCCAAATATGCTTTTGCCTCCCTAATTTTCCTCCTACATGCCCTAGCAACCTCTTTAAACATTCCATGGGTTGCCTTACCTTTCTTCCACAGATTATACACCCTCTTTTTTTCCCTTAGTTCAATTAAAAGTTCATTACACAGCCAGGCTGGCCGTCTGCCCCGGCGGCTCCTCTTCCGGCACATTGGCACAGCCTGCTCCTGAGCCTTCATCAGCTCTTTCTTGAAGCAGGTCCAGCCCTCCTGGACCCCTTTATTTTTAAGGGCTTTCTCCCAAGGAACCCTCTGAATTATTTCCTTGAGCAACCTGAAGTCCGCCCTCCGGAAGTCCAGAGTGGAGGTCTTCTTGCTGGCCCTCTTAGCTTGACTGAATACTGAAAATTCTATTATTTCATGGTCACTGGCCCCTAAACAGCCTCCGACCACCACATCACCCACCAGCCCTTCCCTGTTGGTGAAGAGGAGGTCAACAGCAGGTTGCTCACAGCCACATTCAGCCTGGCCTTAAAAACCTCCAGGGGTGAGGCTGCCACCACCTCCCTGGGCAACCTGTGCCAGTGTCTGTTACAGTCATCTGCAAGCACTGTTTATTATGAGGCTGACTAAGCACACGAATAGATAAAACCGTGTGGAGGCAAATCATCAGGGAGCAAGGCTGACTTAGGAGCAATGTGAAATGTCAAGTGAAGAGGCACAGGCACTGCTGCTTTGCCAGCCCTGTGCAGTACACACAGCCCTCTTTGCAGCACTTCTATTGATTCTGATGGGAACTTTGCTGCTTGTGCTTGTCCAGGGCTAATGGATAAGCTTGGCTCAGTTACTGTGCCATGGCTATCAAAAGCACAGCACACAAAAACAAAGCAGAAGCAGTTGTACAAAGAGCAGATGACATCAGTGATGTTTCTTGTTAATTATTATCCTGTGGAAGATTGCTCTTCTTTGTCCTGCTGATCTCTTTTCCTACTTGTTTAAAACTAATAAAATATTGGACTATTCAGTCTGGAGAAGTGAAGGCTCTGAGGAGATCTTATTGTGGCCTTCCAGTATCTGAAGGGGGCTACAAGAAAGCTGGGGAGGGACTTTTTAGGGTGTCAGGGAGTGATAGGACTGGGGGGAATGGAGCAAAACTAGAAATGGGTAGATTCAGATTGGATGTTAGGAAGAAGTTCTTCCCCATGAGGGTGGTGAGAGCCTGGCACAGGTTGCCCAGGGAGGTGGTGGCAGCCTCATCCCTGGAGGTATTTGCAGCCAGGCTGGATGTGGCTATGAGCAACCTGCTGTAGTGTGAGGTGTCCCTGCCCATAGCAGGGGGCTTGGAACTGGATGATCCTTGAGGTCCCTTCCATCCCTGACAATTCTGTGATTCTGAGACTCTGTGATTCATGCTTTAAAAAAGACTTGATCTCCTTTGCTTTGTCTTGTAACAATATAACAAAGACTACCATGGAAGTGTTACTTTCCTGAGTGCACACACTATTTCAGAAGTGTGAGCTCCAGCACTCAATCTAATCAGGCAATTAACACAACTCCTGTTGGACATGGTTGTACTGCTAGAGTTCAAGCAGTTTGGCTGCAGCTTATTCTTAGTTCTGTTTTCTCTGATATAAACTTCACTTTCAGACCACAAGATTTTGCATCCTGCCCTTATTGCTGTCTACAACTACCTGCAGGGAGGTTGTAGCCAGGTGGGAGTCGGTCTCTTCTCTCAGGCAAGCAGCACCAGAACAAGAGGACACAGTCTCAAACTGCACCAGGGGAGGTTTAGGCTGGAGGTTAGGAAGAAATTCTTCATAGAAAGAGTCATTGGAGTGGGCTGCCCAGGGAGGTGGTGGAGTCACCATCACTGGAAGTGTTTAGGAAGAGACTGGGTGGGCTGCTTGGTGCCATGGTTTAGTTGATTAGATGGTGTTGGGTGATAGGTTGGACTCGATCTCAAAGGTCTTTTCCAACCTGGTTTATGCCATTCCATTCCACTCCATTCCATGAAACTGAAATGCATTTTAACCTGGGTACTCCAGCTTGTGATGGGGCTGCAGAGCAGCATGGGATCTCCTCCTAACTACCTGCAGAGTGATGTCTAACTTGAAAAATTTCTGCCCCTGCTGTCATTAGTAGCTCCCTCCCCTCCCCCCTCCCCCCTCAAATGATTAACCCTCTGTGGATAATTTCCTCTTCAGTGTTAAACTTCACTTTCCTTTGACACATTAGTCCTGAAGCAGCTGCGGGCTCTTGACCCCTCCTTTAACCCAGATAACTAATTAAAGATGGACAAGGCTGAGGCTAAAACACTTTTTTTTATACCTATTCATTCTCCAGTGCCCTGCAGGCACTCTTTGTCACACAGGACAGAGCCTGCCACATTTACACGAGCACGAAGGTAAGTGACTGTTACAATGATAGGAGCAACCCTTTGTTTCTTCCCCCCTTTGCAAGACCTAACTTAACCTTTGTGCTTAGGTGGTCGGACACATTTTACAGCACATAAACATTCCCAACATGTGCTGGAAACGAGTTTCCTGACTACAGCTCAAAGCCTACAATTAAGCAAACATCCAAAGATGATTAACCCTGTATGTTAAAACTCAGGTCCTTCTTCTGACTCCTATGCCAACAGCCTAAGTGTGGGTTTATGAATATGGCAAACAAATGAAGGATTGAGCCTACTTTTTTTTTTTCCTCATATGAGGATTTCTTTGAAGCTTTACCATCTACTAGAAACAAGGAGAGCTCAGGCTAGGCTGTCAGTTGTAAGCAGATGAATTTTAGGGCCGGTAGCGAATCATATTATAGGATCACAGGATGTTAGGAGTTGGAAGGGACCTTCAGAGATCATCAAGTCCACCCCCCCTCCCGATAGAGCAGGACCATAGAATCCAGCACAGGTCACACAGGAACACATCCAGAGAAGTACTGAAAGTCTCTAGTGAGAATGGTTATTTTTACCTTTGCTAAGGGCAACAAGGCTGGGGAGAGGTGTTGAGCACAAGCCCTCTGAGGAGAGGCTGAGGGAGCTGGGGTTGCTTAGCCTGGAGAAGAGGAGGCTCAGGGGAGATCTTCTTGCTTTCTACAACTACCTGAAAGGAGGTTGCAGCCAGGTGGGGGTTGGTCTCTTCTCCCAGGCAATCAGCACCAGAGCAAGAGGACACAGTCTCAGGCTGTGCCAGGGCAGGTTTAGGCTGGATGTTAGGAAGAAATTCTTCACAGAGAGATTGGCCATTGGAATGTGCTGCCCAGGGAGGTGGAGGAGTCACCATCCCTGGAGGTGTTCAAAAAAGGCTTGGATGTAGCACTTGGAGCCATGCTTTAGTTGTCAGAAGGTGTTAGGTATCAGGTAATAGGTTGGACTTGATGATCTCTGAGGTCTTTCCCAACCTGGTTGATTCTATGATTCTATCATGATTTTTCCCATTATTAAGAATGCTGCAGAGCTCTGCTCACAGATTTCTAACTCCTTCAGTGTAAGCAAAAAAATGATAATCCAACATCCTGTGATTAATAAGACTGAGATTTAGTGGTACATCACGGACCCTGATGCCATGACCTATCTGAAGTGCACAATAAATCTAGTTAGTGGGATCACTCCATCCCAGGAAAATAGAGAACATTTCCTTATATCTAAAATAATAGCTCAGTTGTATGGCCACCTGCTGAAGGCATCAAGCTGAGACCCAAGGGGATAGATATTATTATGCAACACTGGGGAAATCTACTCTGTCAGGTTCAGCGTCCATCTGCAAAATGGATGTAGCAGCCTAACAGATAGCACCCTTAACTCCCTACCTTCAAACTGAGTAAACAACTCAGCACTTCAGGGGAGACCTCATTGCTCTCTACAACTACCTGAAGGGTGGTTGTAGCCAGGAGGGAGTTGGTCTCTTCTCTCAAACAACCAGAACAAGAGGACACAGTCTCAAGCTGCGCCAGGGGAAGCTGAGGCTGGAGGTGAGGAGAAAGTTCTTCACCGAGAGAGTCATTCATCATTGGAATGTGCTGCCCAGGGAGGTGGTGGAGTCACCATCCCTGGAGGTGTTCAAGAGGGGATTGGATGTGGCACTTGGTGCCATGGTTTAGTCATGAGGTCTGTGGTGACAGGGTGGACTTTGAGGTCTCTTCCAACCTTGGTGATACTGTGAAGTCTCCAAAATGTCCCTGAGCAGCATTTGCTAAACACAGAGCACAACAAACAAATCCATGCTTCTGAAATGGTTAGTGAACAAAGTCTGGCTGTCTTGGAGCTGTTGCAAGTTCTGTCCTTGGTCTCCCTATGTATCAATGGAGTGGCTGAGAGGCAGGATATGGATCAGGACCTGGACTTAGGTACCCTGAAGGGCTATGTCTAAAGGCTAAGGGCAACCTGCTGAGACTGCTGTCCTGAGACCAGGAATATCTACAAACCTTATGAATATCTACCAACTTACAGCTATTGTTCCATGGGATCTTAATGAGACTGTTACTTGCCTGGTGCTAGTTACCTAATTTCACCCACAGCCAAGTTTTCAAGAACCATAAATTATTTTTGTATGAGGCTGATTTATCCCAGCAGAAGTCCCAATTGAATTAGAAATCCATTAGCTAAATTCTTTGCAGGAGCTTCTGGGAAGAAGGGGAAAGGAAAGGGGGGGGGGAACCACTTGGGAATCTATGCACCAGATGTGGAAAAGGGGAGTTAAAAAACCCAAAGCAAATCCTTAAAAGAAGTAGAAAAGGAGTAGAAAAGATAAATATCTTCTTATTGAATTAAGTTTCCAGGCATTTAAGGAGCCAGATGGAAGAACACAGATTATTGCCTAGGATCAGATATATGACTCAGACATTTATTTATATTGACTAGCAGTGGGGTTTGTAAATACATGCAGCTGTAAGCAGATGAAAAGAACTGGTCTGCTTGAATATCATGGTTGCATACATGGAAATAACAACAGATTGATCCTACTCTATATATATATACACAGTAATAAAGCTAATATAAAGTGTATTAAACAATCAAATGTATTCCTCCCTCTGAGGGAAAAGGAAAGCAAAGCAAGAAAATCATAGAACCACAGAATTGTCAGGGTTGAAAGGGACCTCAAGGATCATCAAGTTCCAACCCCCATGCCATAGGCAGGGACACCTCACACTACAGCAGGTTGCTCACAGCCACATCCAGCCTGGCTGCAAAAACCTCCAGGGATGAGGCTGCCACCACCTCCCTGGGCAACCTGTGCCAGTCTCTCACCACCCTCATGGGGATGAACTTCTTCCTAACATCCAATCTGAATCTACCCATTTCTAGTTTTGCTCCATTCCCCCCAGTCCTATCACTCCCTGACACCCTCAAAAGTCCCTCCCTAGCCTTCTCGTAGCCCCCTGCAGATACTGAAAGGCCACAATGAGGTCACCTCGGAGCCTTCTCTTCTCCAGACTGAACAGCCCCAACTCCCTCAGTCTGTCCTCATAGCAGAGGAGCTCCAGCCCTCTGCTCATCCTCATGGCCCTTCTCTGGACACAGGCAATACAAAGTGTCGCAGGAAGTGAGGCTTCAGATTCTGAGAAACAAAACTCTTGCTACCAGGTTACATCACTGTTTCTCATCAATGCTGAGAACTGGTTTGGATTAAATCAGGAGCACCCTAAAGCTGGAATTTTAGGTTAGATAATCATGATATTGTGTTTCAGAAGGTGAAAGTACACATGCAAACAGAGCAAAAAAAGTGGCTTGGAGCATTTCTAGCTTGACTGTGTCTATCACCAGGAATAAGAAATGGTGAGGGATCCCTCTCTCTGTCCTGTAGATGCCACAGGGGCTAACACACCTTGAGTCCTGTGTCCAGTTCTGGGCCCCTCAGTTTAGGAAAGATGTTGAGATGCTGGAAGGTGTCTAGAGAAGGGCAACAAAGCTGGGGAGGGGTTTGGAGCACAGCCCTGTGAGGAGAGGCTGAGGGAGCTGGGGTTGCTTAGCCTGGAGAAGAGGAGGCTCAGGGGAGACCTCATTGCTCTCTCCAACTCCCTGAAGGGAGGTTGTAGCCAGGTGGGGGTTGGGCTCTTGTCCCAGGCACCCAGCACCAGAACAAGAGGACACAGTCTCAAGCTGTGCCAGGGGAGGCTTAGGCTGGATGTTAGGAAGAAATTGTTCCTAGAAAGAGAGATTGGCCATTGGGATGTGCTGCCCAGGGAGGTGGTGGAGTTACCATCCCTGGAGGTGTTTATGAAGAGACTTGATGGGGTGCTTGGTGCCACGGTTTAGTTGTTTAGATGATGTTGGGTGATAGGCTGGACTTGATCTCAAAGGTCTTTTCCAACCTGGTTAATTCTGTATTTTGTATGCACACACTGTAGAGCACTCAGGACAATATTGCTTATTCAGGGTTAAACTGGCTCTTAAATGTGCTTTGCCTGCACTGGGACACATGGTTATTTATATCTCCTATTTCCTCCCTTGTGTCTATAGAAAGCAGCATCATTCAATAACAGCTCAGATTATTCCAAGACATCTCATGTGTATCTACCTCAGTCTAGCCCAAAACTATAAATCTTGGAGGTTGAGCTCCCTTCACAGCAAACTTCACTGCCTGTGCCTGACCCCTTGGCCTCACCACAAGCAAATAGGTTCCTTTGGGTTTGATTTTTGAAATGTGGACCTGCACTCAAAATGACAGCACAGCAACATCAGTGAATGAAGCCCAGACAGAAAGAAACACTGTGGTGGAGTAAGAGAAATGCAATTCCTTTGCAGGTTTTGCTGGCCATGCTTTGCATTGCTGTATGGCATTTATTCATTCAGCACTACCCCAGCAGGTCAGCTCAGAGCTGGGGAGCAATGAATCAGTGCTATAATCTCCCTCCCTATCATCTGCAGCCTTTCTGAGGAAACTGATACCCAGGCCCAGCTGAATCTGTCAAGTCCTGAACATAAATGCCATCACTGGAGAAACACAGACCTAAGCTCTCTGACTGATTTGGGCATAAACCATATACATTTCAACTCCACTCTGTTTTCCTTTCTCTGACCTTCTTCATCCTTTTACTTGATGTTTGTTATCCTCTTCTTTCTTGCATCTAGGCTCTCTGCAATATTTTTTACCGCTTTAAATCCACATCCCTCCCATCCTTTTTCCCCCCCTCAAGTTCAGGAAACCAGGCTGGTCAGGAATCTCCCTTTGTGGTTACAGATGGGTAATGATTAATAGCCAAGAAGTGGCCTGAGGACAGAAATCATGCAAAAGCCAACATCAGACCTAAACAGTTGTACCTATTTTCATCACTCTTAAAATAATTACTGATCCACTTTACTCACATTCATGCAAAATCCATCCACCCATGCAACAGTAAGCACTCTCTTAATTTAAATAAGGCAAGAGGTAACCCCCCCCTTTATTCTAGTGCCTAAAGAGAGACTGCAGTTGAAAGTGGCTCTCCAGTTAATCTAAACAACTTTTTCTGCTCTTCTTTTGGCAAAACTGGCTTTAGGAGCAACAAGTTCATTTTGGTGTTGGGTGGCTTCATCCAGCAGGTTTCGAATCTGTGATCAGCAGAACAGCAGTGGTATTAATCAAACATCTGTAAATATATGGTAGGATCACAGGATGTCAGGGGTTGGAAGGGATCCAAAGAGATCACTGAGTCCAACCCCACTGCCAGAGCAGGACCATAGTTAGAGGCTGGAAGGGACCTCAAGAGATCATCAAGTCCAACCCCGCTGCCAAAGCAGGATCACCCAGGGTAGTCTGCACAAAAATACATCCAGACAGGCCTTGAAAGTCTCCAGAGAAGGAGACTCCACAACCTCCCTGGGCAGCCTGCTCCAGTGCTCTGGGACCCTCACAGGGAAGAAGTTCCTCCTTGTGTTGAGGTGGAAACTCCTGTGCTGCAGCTTACATCCATTGCTCCTTGTCCTATCACAGGGTGCAAGTGAGCAGAGCCTGGCCCCTCCCTCCTGACCCCCAGATATTTATAAACATTTATTAAATCCCCTCTCAGTCTTCTCCTCTCTAGAATAAACAGCCCCAGGGCTTTCAGCCTCTCCTCATCAGGCAGTGCTGCAGTCCCTTCAGCATCCTCATAGCCCTCTGCTGGACCCTCTCCAGCAGATCTCTGTCCCTCATGAACTGTGGAGCCCAAAACTGGACACAGTACTCAAGATGAGGTCTCACCAGGGCAGAGTAGAGGGGGAGGAGAACCTTCCTGGATCTGCTGGACACAATCTTACTGGGATTTTACAAAGCTTGGCACAGAAAGGTCAGAAACCATGGAACATTAATTATTGCCCATAGTACACTGAGGTTTTACACCAAAAAGAGAAAAGAAAAAATGTCATTTGTAACATCTCCATTTCCCTCTCTGAGCCACATTTCCTTTTAAGTGGCAAAACCCACAGCACATGAGCAAATTAATATCGAAATCAGAACAGCAGCTGTGTGTTTGGGTAGTAATTTTATGTCAGAAAGCTCAGAAGCTGGTTGTGAATGCTTAAAGTGAGGGGTGTGTTTTGGTCGGAGTCCCACTGTACTCAGCACTGATGCCAAAACACATTACAGCACAGCTGA
This sequence comes from Dryobates pubescens, assembly GCF_014839835.1. Lineage (NCBI taxonomy): Eukaryota > Metazoa > Chordata > Aves > Piciformes > Picidae > Dryobates > Dryobates pubescens. The sequence continues at coordinate 26,174,156 of NC_071612.1, read as the reverse complement.
AAGCAGGTATTGTACCAGCAAGACAGTCAGCATTTTGACTTGGGCATCTAGGCTGCAGCTTCCTGTCCACGAACAAAACCTCTCCTAGCTGAGTTGCTTCTTTCCCCAAGTCCACCTCTACTATTAGGTAATCACAGGATCGCAGGATTATAGGGGCTGGAAGGGACCTCCAGAGATCAGAGAATTCTTAGGGTTAGAAGGGACCTCAAGGATCAGCCAGTTCCAGCCCCCCTGCCATGGACAGGGACACCTCACACTTCAGCAGGTTGCTCACAGCCACATCCAGCCTGGCTGCAAAAACCTCCAGGGATGAGGCTGCCACCACCTCCCTGGGCAACCTGTGCCAGTCTCTCACCACCCTCATAGGGAAGAATTTCTTCCTCACATCCAATCTGAATCTCCCCATTTCTAGTTTTGCTCCATTCCCCCCAGTCCTATCACTCCCTGACACCCTCAAAAGTCCCTCCCCAGCTTTCTTGTAGCCCCCTGCAGATACTGGAAGGCCACAATGAGGTCTCCTGGGAGCCTTCTCTTCTTCAGACTGAACAGCCCCAACTCTCTCAGTCTGTCTCCACAGCAGAGCAGCTCCAGCCCTCTGCTTATCCTTGTGGCCCTTCTCTGGACACCTTCCAGCACCTCCAGATCCTTCCTGTACTAGGGCCTCCAGAACTGGACACAGTGCTCCAGGTGTGGTCTCAGAAGAGTGGAGCAGAAGGGAATAATCACCTCCCTTGACATGCTGGCTATGCTTCTCTTCCTGCATCCCAAGCTCTGGTTGGCTTTCTGGGCCGCAAGTGCTCACTGCTGGCTCCTGTTGAGCTTCTCATCCACCAGCACCCCCAAGGCCTTTTCTCCAGGGCTGCTCTCAAGCCAGTCCCTGCCCAGCCTATATTGGTGCCTGGGATTGCCCTGACCCAGCTGCAGGACCTTGCACTTGGTCTTGTTGAACCTCATGGGTTTGGCTTGGGCTCACCTCTCCAGCCTGTCAAGGTCTCTCTGGATGCTTCCCTTCTCTCCAGCTTGGTGTCATCAGTGAACTTGCTGAGGGTGCCTCAGTGCCACTGTTCACCTCACCAACAAAAATATGAAACAAGACAGGTCCCAGTGCTGATCTCTGAGGGACTACACTTGTCCCTGACTTGGCATTGCGTCCGACCCCAAAGTAATAATGCAAAGAAAACCCCTCTTATTCTACATTGTCTTTCCATTTGGCTGCTTTCACCTACACTTCACAAGTCAGGACACATCTCAGCCTGTAACTCGGAGCTGAAGAAATGTTTGACAACGAAGCTGACGGAACAACCTGAACATCTAGATGCCAGTGCATATCTGTCAACCTTTTCTACCATTATATCATAGCAGGGTACAAATGATTTTGATTTTTACATCAGCATTGTGATGCAGGCCCATCTCAGAAGAGGTTCCAGGTGCTCCTGCAGTCAGAGTGACTCTCGTTACAGCTGCTAGTTTGGAGGCTGGAGGGAGTCTAAACATATCTGAGGACTGCAGTTATATTTAGAGATGCTTTTCTTTAGAAAGAATAGCTGCTTCCTACTGAAAAACAAAAGCTTGCACCTAAATTGGCATTTTTCAGCTTGTGTGTATTGGTCTTGCAGCTGCTTCCACTAGTGGGATAGGAAAACCATTGCCTTCACAAAGCGCAGTGCTGATCTCATTAGCTGCTACAATTTGGGCAAATTATTCACTTCTAGCCTTATTGTCTCTCATCAGATGTGTCCATTTATTTCTTTTGTTGTCCTGCTTCAGGACTTCATTCTCTTATTTCTGGGATGACCAGGTTTCAACTGCATCTAAGCAGACATTACTCTGCTCTGGTGAGACCTCACCTGAAGTACTGTGTACAGCTCGGGAGCCCTCTGTATAGGAAAGACATGGACCTGATGGAGAGGGTCCAGAGGAGGGACACAAAAATGATCAGGGGGTTGGAGCAGCTCTGCTACAAGGACAGGCTGAGGGAGCTGGGGGTGTTCAGACTGGAGAAGAGGAGGCTCCAGGGAGACCTAATAGCAGCCTGCCAGTACCTGAAGGGAGCTACAGGAAGGGTGGACAGAGACTGCAAAGGCCTGCAGGGACAGGACAAGGGACAATGGCTTCAAGCTAGAGAAGGGCAGATTTAGATTAGATATCAGGAACAAGTTCTTACTATGAGGGTGGAGGAACATTGGAAGAGGTTGCCCAGGGAGGTGGTTGAGGCTCCTTCCCTGGAAATATTGAAGGTGAGGCTGGAGGAGGTCCTGGGCAACCTGATGTAGCTGGGGCTGTCCCTGCTGACTGCGGGGAGGTTGGACTGGATGAGCTTTGGAGGTCCCTTCCAGCCTGGACTGTTCTATGACTCTATGATTAACCAGTCTTAGACACTCCATAAATTCCACTTTTTGTTGCACACTAGCAACCTTAGTGAGGTGGTGGAGAAGGCAAAGCATTTTAATCTAGGAACACCCATATGGGTTTTGATAGACTGTGAGCTGAGGAAATAAAATCTTTTGCCTATGTTGTGGATATTGTGATTTCTATCAACAGAAACTTGCAGCATCATCTCTCTCCTCTAGAGCAACAATTCAGGCACAGCAACATTGTGGGACCTTTGTAGACATATGGACCTGAAGGTGTTCAAGAGGGGATTGGATGTGGCACTTGGTGCCGTGGTTTAGTCCTGGGGTCTGTGGTGACAGGTTGGACTTGATGATCTTTGAGGTCTCTTCCAACCTTGGTGATTCTGTGACCAAGTGATCATATCTTCTCTGGGTCACTCCTTTTATCTTCTCATTTTCTTGTGAACTCAAAGGACACTAACAGAGTAAACAGTAACCTGTAAGAGCCATCACATTAGGTAACAGCTCTTCCACCCAATCTGTCTGCCTGACCTTGATCAGGGAGGAAAAACACAGGACTGAAATTATTTATTGTAGGGCAATCCTCTCCATATTCCATTTTCTGGCCACAATTCTCCCCAGGAGAAGTGATCCAATCGAATTAAAACAAAACAACACCCCACCCCCAAAAAACCCACCCAAACCAAAACCACAACAACCCAACCAAGCAAACAAAAAAGATCCCCCAAATAAACAACAAACAACAACAACCCAACCCACAAACAGAATAGAGAGAGAATATGAAAGCTGGAGGAAATCAGCATGCAATAAGCCATTTCTTCTTGCTAATTTTCTTGTCTTCTTTTATTAACAGCTTTGTTTTTGTAGCAATTCTACACGTGCAATCCATTTGTGGCATCTCTTTACTTGCCTCCTGACATAACCATTATTAGGGCTGTCACAGCTAATCGGCTGACAGCCAGAGACAGGCAGTTCTGCAGTGTCCTGCTACTGCCACTCAATATCAGCTGGATAATAACAACACAGTCTGGGAGCTGCCTATTATTTTTTCTTTCCAGTGGCTGTGCTGAGAGTGGTTTCTGCAGAATTTTGCTAGAAGCAGGGGAGATGGAGGTATGGTCTTCACGTGCTCCTCAAATCACATGCTAGCCACAGCTGCTATTTCACATGCCCGTACAAGCGGGCACCTGCCATGACTTGCACTAAGCTCTCAGCCACCCCCGTTACAGCCCTGGCCAGCACCCAGGGCACTTCAGAAATCATTCAGGAATATTTCTGCACATGTATGGCACTGCTGATCCTGCCACTCCAGAGCGTGCTGAGAATGCCTTGAGGTCTGCAAAACTAAACACGACCCAGCTGCCTGGATGAGTTCCTCCACCCCGGAGGAGAGGGAACATTGGCAAAGCTGTCCATTAAAATGAAGAACCTGTGAGAGCAGGGCCAGGAGTGCCAGCACTATTTTTCAATCACACATCATTATGGAACATTTGATTATCATTGCTGTAAAGCATACTGTGTGCTGGCTGGATCTGTTTTGCCAGGAAATCTGCAAGCACGCTCTCTTACAGCTACAAACAGCCCTGTCCCATGCTGCAATGAGATCACAATTCTCTGTGCAAAGATGTGCCAGTCAGGTGGGAAGGAGGCTTTGCACCTGATGACATCCCTTACTGGATTTCCCTCTGCTCTCAACACCCTAAGCAAGGACAACGTGAAACATGCTCCTGCCAGGCACCAAAAGGAAGGTCTAACACCTCACATGGGTAATAAGTCCAGCCCAGTATAACATAAAGGTGGTGCCAAAGTCCTGGGGGGGAAGGAATCACAGAATGTCAGGGGCTGGAAGGGACCCTGAAAGCTCATCCAGTCCAACTCCCCTGCCAGAGCAGGATCACCAATACCAGGTCACACAGGAACACATCCAGGCAGGTCTCCACTCCACGACCCCCCTGGGCAGCCTGTTCTAGGGCTCTGTCATCCTCACAGGGAAAAAAAATTCCTCATGTTTGCATGGAACTTCCTCTGCCTCAGCTTCCACCATTGCCCCTTGTGCTGTCATTGGGCATCACTGAGCAGAACCTGGCTGCACCCTCCTGGAATTCACCCTGCAATCTTTATAAACATGAATGAAGTCACCTCAAGGAAGATGAACTACACGACAGATGTGTATGAGGTAAATCTCAGCCCTACCACAGACAACCTGAGCAACCGCAGGCAAGCCACTGGATCCATAGGGTGGTAGCAGTAATCTTTATTCCTTATACACTTATTTTGTCCCTTAATATTTTAAAGCCTTGCAGGGACAAAGATGACCTTTCACTGTATTGATGTTGCATCTAGAACAGAGCAAGCTTATCCTTGAGGTTGAGCCCATGGTGGTGTGCCTACCACAGCCTTGCCAAAACTACAGAATTTAGGTGCAGCTGCCACGAAGTATTTATGCTTCTATCAGGAAGACATCTGGCCTCCCACCAATAATGACCTTATGATTGTGACCAAAGAACTGTTTCTCTCTGAGGCAATGGAAATAAACTGATTAATGTACAAGTTCATGTTAAAATGAGCCCTTCAGGGAATTTGGCCTGCATGTGTCAGACCATTTCCTTATCATTACTGAATAAGATAAATGCATTGCAGAATCATAGAATTGTCAGGGTTGGAAGGGACCTCAAGGATCATCTAGTTCCAACCCCCCTGCCATGGGCAGGGACACCTCACACTACAGCAGGTTGCTCACAGCCACATCCAACAACGAGATTGGTGAGGGGTTTGGAACACAAGCCCTATGAGGAGAGGCTGAGGGAGCTGGGGTTGCTTAGCCTGGAGAGGAGGAGACTCAGGGGTGACCTTATTGCTCTCTACATCTACCTGAAGGGAGGTTGTAGTCAGGTGGGGGTTGGTCTCTTCTCCCAGGCAACCAGCACCAGAACAAGAAGACACAGTCTCAAGCTGTGCCAGGAGAGGTTTAGGCTGGATGTTAGGAAGAAGTTCTCTACAGAGAGCATGATTGCCCATTGGAATGGGCTGCCCAGGGAGGTGGTGGAGTCACCATCATTGGAGGTGTTCAGGAGAAGACTTGATGGGGTGCTTGCTGTCATGGTTTAGTTGTTTAGGTGGGTTGGATGCAATGATCTTGAAGGTCTCCTCCAACCTGGTTTATTCTATTCTATTCTAACTACAGCACAACAGGTTCCACCTCAACATAAAAAGGCACTTCTTCACTGCAAGGGTCACAGAACACTTAAACAGCCTCTCCAAAGAGGTTGTGGAGTCTTCTCTAGAGAATTTCAAGACCCATCTGGTTGTGTTCCTATGTGGTCCTGCTCTAGCAGAGGGGTTAGACTCAATGATCTTTGGAGGTCCCTTCCAACACATAACATCCTGTGATCCTATGAACTCAGAGAACTGGGCCCTAGGAATATTTTGGTTTAGTGTCACCATAACACAACCTGCTCCACCCCTACCACCCCAAAGCTGGGGGCAAGACCCTCACCAGCCAATATACCACCCAGAGGAGCTCAGACCCAGTGAGGAAGTCCAGCCAGCACCCATGGATGATATTGGAGTAGTCATCAATTCTGTTCCTAACAACCGGGGGGCCACCAGGCCCCCCGGCCTTTGTTTCACCACCACCATCACCCAGTGTGCACCATGGGCACTCACCGGTGATGAGAGGAGGATCCTCCAGCCCAGAAGGGCTCAGCTTAGGGCTCCTGCCTTTCCTGGTGGGGATTATAAAGGGGAGTGGGTGGGGAGGGCCAAGTGGCCACACCTGGGGTGGGAGGAGACTCAAATAGAGCCCAGGTGCTCTGGTATTTGAAAGGGGGGGGGGGGGAGGGAGGAAGGGGGAAAAAGGGGCAGGTGAGGGACTTTAGGGTGTCAGGTAATGATAGGACTAGGGGGAATGGAAAAAAATAGAAATGGGTATACTCAGATTGGATGTTAGGAAGATATTCTTCACAGAAAGAGTGATTGGCCATTGGAATGGGCTGCCCAGGGAGGTGGTAGAGTCACTGTCCCTGGAAGTGTTTAAAATAAGACTAGATGAGGCACTTAGTGCCATGGTTTAGTTGATTAGATGGTGCTGGGTGATAGCTTGGACTTGATGATCTTGAAGGTCTTTTCCAGCCTGGTTAATTCTGTGATTCTGTGATCCAGCCTGCCCTTAAAAATCTCCAGGGATGAGGCTGCCACCACCTCTCTGGGCAACCTGTGCCAGTCTCTCACCACCCTCATGGGGAGCAACTTCTTCCTAACATCCAATCTGGATCTACCCATTTCTAGTTTTGCTCCATTCCCCCCAGTCCTATCACTCCCTGACACCCTAAAAAGTCCCTCCACAGCTTTCTTGTAGCCCCCTTCAGATACTGGAAGGCAACAAGAAGGTCCCTTTGGAGCCTTCTCTTCTCCAGATTGAACAGCCCCAGCTCCCTCAGTCTGTCCTCATAGCAGAGCAGCTCCAGCCCTCTGCTCATCCTTGTGGCTCTTCTCTGGACACCTTCCAGCACCTCCAGAGCCTTCCTGTACTTGGGGCTCCAGAACAGGATGTAGTGCTCCAGGTGGGGTCTCACCATATTGGAGCAGAGGGGGAGAATCACCTCCCTCACCCTGCTGGCTATGCTTCTCTTGCTGTAGCCCAGGCTCTGGTTGGCTCTCTGGGCTGCAAGTGCTCACTGCTGGCTCATGTTACTCACAGACTACAGCCTTAGCCAGCATTTAGAAATGACCTTTTTCTGTTATTCTCCCAAGTTTTTACACAGGCTCTTGCTGTTATTTAGATGTAATGAGGTATTGCTTTGGAATCAGGATGTACAAAGGGCTCTTGGCACAACCTCATCTGAAGCATATTAAAAATGCTCCTCCATTCCTCAGCCTGCCAATAGCTGAGTTCCTCACCTGTCCCAAATCAATACTGTTCTATAGATTGCACAAACTCAGGTATCGACCATGTGAGACTTCTATTTTACTGGGGGAAAAAAATCAAGAAGACCTCCAGAAGAACTGCATTAAAAGCAAGGAGTTGAAAACAAGCAGATGACAAACAACACACAATCAAGCCTCCTAGGCTATTAACTTTTACTGCATGGATTAATGAGATCTGTTGAATCTCTGTCTCTCACATTTCAGAGCCTATGTCATAGGTCAAGAGCTAATTTGATATCAAGAATAAACAAGAGTAAGCAAAGGCTGGAGATATTCACTGCTCCTCAGGGCTGGTTATTTTTACATGCATTTTTGAAACTGTTCTAGATATAGGTTGACCTCCTTCTCCTTAGCAAATTGCAACACGTGCTTTGATTCATCTTTTTTACATTATAAGCAAGTTATGTTTGAGAGAGTTGACTGTTTTCCATAGGCAGCCACTGAGAGACTTGGGCAGACTGAGAGCTGGGCAGAGAGGAACCTCATGAGGTTCAACAAGGAGAACTGCAGAGTCCTCCATCTGGGAAGGAAGAATAAACTGCAGCAGTACAGGTTAGGAGGTGATCTGCTGGAGAGCAGCCCTGGGAGTGCTGGGGGGGCAGCAAGTTCTGCATGGGACAGCAATGTGCCCTGGGGGCCAAGAAGGCCAATGGGATCCTGGGGGGCATTCAGAGGAGTGTGTCCAGCAGATCCAGGGAGGTTTTCCTCCTCCTCTACTTTGCCCTGGTGAGACTTCACCTGGAATATTGCATCCAGTTCTGGGCTTTAGGTTACATCACTTCAATTCTGTGGTATTCCAAGACTAAGGAAAGCAAGGCCAGCTTTTTAGCAGCTCTAAGGGACACTCCAATCACCATCAGGAGGGCACAACTTCTCAACTGTAGCTGAAGGTCTTGCCCCTAGAGGACTGCAGGTAAAACACATGTAATCTTGTGACAATAACTGAGGCAAGTAATTACATGTGTTTGGGGTGAGAACCATATTCATGGAGTAGCTGTGAGAAGAAAGCATTTTCAGCCCTTTTTCTATGGCAAAACATCTGCCTAGTTCCACACATTAAGACATGAAATACGTAGCAGAAACCCTGTAGAAAACATTCCTACTTCTTCACAGACATAAATATTTGTACATTTGTTGCCAATTTGTTTAGACATCGTTTGGATTATACATTTCCTACCAACAGGGATATAATTAAGATGCTTCCTATCTATTGAGCAGTGTGCTACCTGCTACAGCTATTTCCTGAAGCCTGTGGCAGCCCAGCCACACAATCACATAAAACTTCCACCACCAATGCCTGTTGTTTAATGCTAATTTCTTTGTGCTTACCAAGAGGAATTGCTATTGACTGCTTTCATTAGGAAACTATTGACCCTTATCCATGGGAGCATCCTGGAGCAGAAATTCACTAACTGTGCCCATATTTCACTCTCTGAACATCAAGGTAGGAGAGTCATGCTGGAGGATACGCTTTATTTAATCCAAAATTAAAATTTTATAAGCTACATTACCTAAAGTAAATTGCTTAATACATTCAGATGAACAGCTTCCTCCTAAGTGTTTGGTTCCCATGTTTTCTAGGCCCACATTAATCACAGAATCACAGGATGTTAGGGGCTGGAAGGGAGCTCGAAAGCTCATCCAGTCCAACCACCCTGCCAGGATCACCCAGAGCAGATCATACAGCAACACATCCAGGGAGGTTTTGAATATCTCCAGAGAGGGAGAATCCACAACCCCCCAGGGCAGCCTGTTCCAGGGTCTGTCACCCTCACAGGGGAAAAAAAATATTTCCTCATGTTTCCATGGAACTTCCTCTGCCTCAACTTCCACTCATTGCCCCTCATGCTGTCATTAAGCTAAACAATATAACACCACTGCTAGCACCACAGGCTTTCAGGAGATGAGATATGCTAGATATCTAGAGATACCTAGAATAGAATAGAATTACAATCAAATTTTAAGAGGCAGAATTTGGATGCAGTGAAGCAGTGATTTTCACTGCAGTCCTCTAATGCAGCACAAGACTACATCACAGCTTTCCCAGTTTGATTTCCCTTTAGTAATAGCTTTTCCAATATGGATTTTATGTACTCATGAACTCTATAGCAAAGTGTAACAACTTAGTTGCATTTACACTTGTTAGCCATTACATAGAAAACCACCAAAGGACGGTGGTCCAGTGTGCCCTGAAGGTTTTTGAAGCTGGACCTGACATCCATTCAGTTACTCTCATGGCCCAGGTTAATACATCTTGCCAGTGAAAAGCAATGTTGGCACAGTGAGTGAATCTAGCCAGATCTCTCTTCACATGTGATATTGTCCTGCTTGTGCACAGAGCCACTCCAACTGTGTGCCATGAGACACACAGGAAAAGCCCTGCCCAGGCCCTGTATGTTATGGACAGGGGATACCTATGCAACTGGCTGCCAGATCACTCCGACTGCAGCCCTTCCCTGAAAGGCACTGATGGAAAGTGACAATTAAGGACTTTGTGTGGTAATTCAGGATCCATTTTAGTTAATGGACCTTCAGAAAGTTAGGACATAGCAATGTTGCCATAAAACACACCAGGTTCATTTGCAGCCCTGCCATCAATAACATGTGCAGCTCTGCAAACTCCTTTCAAACCAAGCTGAAGGATGCAGCACCAAATTCACTAATAAATGCCAATGTCGCACAACATCTGCTAACCCCTCCTAACTGGACCCAAACATAACTTTCAGAACCATGTTATGAATTAATTTGTCATGAGTTTGAACATTTACCTGCCTTCTCCTCACTAATCTATCTCTTTGAACACAAACCTGGGGAGAGCTCAAGAACACTCGCTCCAGAATCGCAGGACGACAGAGATCATCAAGTCCAATGCCCCTGCCAGATCAGGAGATGCTGACCACTTCGTTCAATTGCTCTTTGGAGTTAATTTATTCCCCTTTTACACAAATGCATAAGTGGAGTAGAAAGGTGTGCCATAAAATCTGAGGGGCATGTAAGTATTAATCACACCTTTGATAAACTTTGTGGTCTGTCTCCTACCACACCCAGCCCCCTAAGACATCTACTACTAACCAAACATGCTAAGAGTTTTCACAAGAGTGGCAGCTAATAATCACCACTGCTTTCCAGTAATGCATTTGGAATTGGGAAATTGTTTTGCTGAAGTTACGGCAGTCAGTAACACAAACAGAACAGTTTCATGCTGCACTGATGTAAGAATATGCCAGAATAATCCCCAGAGACATGGGGATGAGGTGTTAGAAAGCAGCTCTGAGGAAAAGGACTTGGGGGTGCTGATGGATGAGAAGCTGGACAGGAGCAGGCAGTGTGAACTTGCAGCACAGAAGGCAAATCACAGACTGGGCTGCATCCAAAGCAGCATTGCCAGCAGAGCTAGAGAGGTGATTCTGACACTTTGCACTGGTGAGACCTCAGATGGAGTGCTGTGTGCAGGTCTAGAGCCCTCAGTACAGGAAGGACATGGAGCTGATGGAGAGGGTCCAGAGAAGGGCCATGAAAATGATCACGGGGTTGGAGCAGCTTTGCTGTTACAACAGGCTGAGGGAGATGAGGGGTGTTCAGCCTGGAAGGAGGAAGCTGCGGGGAGACCTAATAGCAGCCTGCCAGTACCTGAAGGGGACCTACAGGAAGGCTGGAGAGAGACTGTTTGCAAAGGCCTGCAGGGACAGGATGAGGGGCAATGGCTTCAAACTAGAGCAGAACAGATTTAGACTGGATGTTAGGAACAAGTTCTTTACTATGAGGGTGGTGGAACACTGGAACAGGTTGCCAAGGGTGAGGCTGGACGAGACCCTGGGCAACCTGATCTAGTTGAGTGCAGGAAGGTCCCTTCCAGCCTGGACCATTTTATGATTCTATAATTCTATGCACAGACAAACATGTACAGGAAAGCTATTTTCCATGCCAGACTGATGACAGGGATGTTGATGTGATCAGCAGAGGCACACATCAGACAGCCAGTGCAATTTAATGTCAGCCTGATTATATCCCTTTACCCACAAAATCATCTCATTGAGACTTATTTCAGTGTTCCACTATTTTATACGTGTGTCTGTGTGGCTCTATTATTGATATAATTATTGTTTATTAGCTCTGTTCTGGTAGTGTTCAAATACCACAATTAGAACAAACCCTCAACATGATGTGCAATGGCCTATTAAAACTTCCTGCCCTGGCAAGCATAGGGCTATAGAAAAACACCAAAGGAAAAATGGAAGCAAAACAGAACAAAAGAGTAAATGAAGCAGACCCTCTTCTGATCACTGCCTCTTCCTCCTTCCAAACTGTTATGCCATTTCCTTTGGCATGAAATCTTTGGAAGTTTAAGTACAGTACTGTTTTTTTTTTTCCCAAGGATATAAACCTTTCACTATCACCTCATTATTTTTGACTCTTTCTTGTCACTGCCATTGTTTAAAGGCAGGAAGCCTTCTGGGATGACTAAAATCGACCGTAAGTGATCTCTGTACACATCCAGCTTTATAATGATCTTTATTCCTCACACCTCTCTTCCCAACATTCATTATACAAACACATTCATTATCCAACCTGAGCCATTCTATGATTCCCTGTGTTGTTTTCCTGAGAGATTCTTGTTCTGTACCCATTTGTGCAGCTATTGCCAAACACGTCACTGTCTCTGCACAGATGCCCCTTGAGTCACAAGGGCAGCAGGACTAATCTGGTGTCCTGTTGATACCCAAGTTTGCATATCCTCAGTGGTAGATGTCACTGCTTTGGGGCTGGGATCAATCATAAGATCTCTGGCTTCCTCTCACACAGATTAAGGGGTGACCTCATTCATGTTTATAAAGATGTGCAGGGTGAGTGCCAAGAGGATGGAGCCAGGCTCTGCTTGGTGATGCCCAGTGACAGCACAAGGGGCAATGGGTGGAAGTTGAGGCATAGGAAGTTCCATGGAAACATGAGGAAGAATTTTTTTCCCTGTGAGGGTAACAGAACCCTGGAACAGGCTGCCCAGGGGGGTTGTGGAGTTTCCCTTTCTGAAGATATTCAAAACCCATCTGGATGTGTTCCTGTGTGACCTGCTCTAGGTGCTCCTGCTCTGGCAGGGGGGTTGGACTGGATGATCCATTGAGGTCACTTCCAGCCTCTATCATTCTGTGATTCTGTGCATTTAGCTCTGCCTCCTCACTCCTGATGTCAATAAAGACACCCACTGCTGCAGGTTTGGACCTCCCTCCCAATGGCCCTGGCTGCAGCTGCTGCGCCAACGTGCTCTCGCACTGCAGGCCATGGGCTCTTGCTGCTGGAGTTGTGCATCCCTATGCCTGCACACAGCTCCTGTGCAGCTTGAGGATTGTGCAAATCAGCAGTAAGGAAACTAACTCACTAACTGCTTTCCCAAAACTCAAAGGGACAAAAAATAAATGAAGTTCAAGCTCCCAAATGGCCAGGTAGCAGCCAGAAAAATGCTGACCGAGCTAGCAGGGCTGAGGGACTGCATCACATGTTCCAAAAAGAGAGAGATGAATATAGGGCACAGCCATTTATTAAGCTGGTTCCATCCATTTATTAAGCTGCCTCCTTTCACTTGCAACCTTCCCTTGAAAAATGGTTAGAATACATTTGATACACCACCAGAATGACCTGGCAGAAGTGCAGGGAGGATTAAGCAATTAATGGTTATGTGTTTCTTGGAGAGCCTTCTAGGAAAGCTACTCCAGTGGTAGTCAGAAGAATGATAACTGCTGTGTTACTTCCAAGACAGACTTGTACAAAAACTGTGAAGTTTTGAAGAGAGTAGCCAGGAGAGATATAGCTCTTGCATAGCTTCTGATAAGGGATTTGCAAGCTCCTGGCAACTCATTTGTAAAAACCTTTACAGCGTGCTCTGTGCGCAGTGTTTTGTAAGATAAGCCACCAAGGGAAGGACCTATTTTCCCTTTTCCAAATGCCTTCTAAAAGGCTCTTGTAGCATAAAGGGAGTGATCTGTACCTGTGCTCATGCATTTCCAAGGCTTGGCAGGAAGTTACATTTGCTTACACAAGAGTTTCCACATTCTTCTGCAAAACACACTGCCACTCCCAGCATAACAACATTGCAAGGGCAAACCAGATGAAACAGCAGCAGATGTTGCTTCTGTGCCCCTCTGCAAGAATGCCTGCCAGCTTGCTTTTCCTCCTCTTCTCCTCTGCAGAAGAGGTCTGGGCTCTGATGTCACCTTGCCTAGACAGCTCTGGGCTCTTTCTGCTGTCTAGGGTTATTACCAGCAATACAATAAAAATAGCTACATCTCCATCTAATGCAATTCACTGCATGTACCTAGTGTCTGTATCATGCCATTACAAGTGGTAGAGGAAGAAAAGGATAAACAAGAGGAATAACAAACAGGGTTTTCTTGGAATTGTCTTTCTCTGCCTTGGACTGATAACAGAGTGCAGTCAAATATATTCCTGTTGTCGCTGGCACACAATGCTGTCTAACTTTGTAACATTTGTTTTACTAATTGAACAATCAATTATTAACATAGATCATTTTCACATTCATAACCAGCACAGCTCTGCATACAGACACCTGTCTGATCTGAGAGAGCCCCTGGTCCAACTCATACTCCCTCAAGCCACACAATAGCCCTTAGTTTGCTACCCACTTGTACTGTTTCAGCTCCCTGAACTTTGCCTCTGCCCCTTAACACTATTTGGCACTGATCAAGTATTTGTAACACCTACATCATTTCATTTCCCTATCTGCAAAGCCCCTAGATCCTTCCCTCCTTATCAGCACTCTGGCAGGGTGAGTTAAAATGCAGGCTCAGCACTCTTTGCACCTGTTTTGTCATTACTGTACAGTTCACTTGGTCACAACAAAATGCTTTGAATCTCCACATTTGCCTTCAACTGGAACTCAACCCATGATACTCAAACTCAATCTGAAACTCAGACCATGATACTGGAACTCAAACTCAACCCATGATACTGGAGCTCAAACTCAACCCATGATACTGGAGCTCAAACTCAAGCCATGATACTCAAACTCAACCTATGACCCATGAGTTGCAGGTCATTAGCAGTTCTGAGTTAGCCAGCACAGCTGACTTGCATTGCCTCTCATCTGTATCCCATACCATGAGCATCACACAGTATAAAGGAGGAAGTTTGCAGCTGCTAGAGCCTTCTGCTTGGACTTTTCCTTAGGTGTCTCCTCAATCCTCTTCTGCTCTTGAGGACTGCCTCCCTGAATACTGTAACTGCTGCATTTCTGCTGGGTTGAGTACAACTTTGCATCTTGTATCAACACTGGTATTAATTTGGCTGTTTCGTGAAATGTGTTTTCAAGCTGTGGGTCTTCCCTCCTTTTCCTGATTCCCCCTCTCTGCTGAGGAGGGGTCATTGGTGATAGAGTAGCTGCTAGAATTTGGCCCCAGATATGGGCTAAATGTAGACAGTGGGAAAATGAGGGAAGGAGATGGGATGGGGGAAAAAAAAGTCCAGAGCCAGGCTTCCCTCCAGAACTGCCAAAGGCCATAAATATGAAGAACACAACCAGAGTTTGATGTGCTTCAGGCAGCTTGGCTTGGTAGTCCACACTGTTTATGTTCATGGCATCTCTGCTACATGAACCCCATTTCCAGGCTTCAGAGCAGATTTCATTCAAAAATAATGCTTAGCCTGGGGGCAAGCACAAGAAAAAGTATAGGAAAAGGCAGGGTATGCAGGAACACCATTAGGAATCGGGGTCCGATCCAGCAGTTCAATCCATTCAAGTACAGAGCACCAGTCCAGGAAAAAGAATTTTGTCCCAGAGTTAGCCTGAGCATTAAGAGAGTGAAAATAATCACTGCTCTCAACATCTAAGCACTCATGCCAGGTAAGCTCTTAAAATATCCAAATGCCTCCTCCCAAGTGCTCTGCTTCCTTACGCAAACACGTCTGGTTTCTCACCCGAGCCAGCCAAAGAAATAACAGATGTTTAGAAATGTAGGATTAGCAAAATCCCAAACAGTTCCCCAAATGATTTTGCATTCTACAAAGGCACTTGCATATAGTAAAACTGAGAATGAGACTAACAAAATTCCTCCCCCCCACCCCAATATGCCTTCCATAAAAGATTTATTGCCAAAGCAGAGTATTGTAGAAAAGTGGATTTTGGGTTGGGCTGGTTGCTTTCTTGGGGTTTGTTGTCTTTGTTGTTTGAGGGATTTGTATTGTCTATAGTGTGGGGGAACTGAATTTGAACTGATTTTTATCAGCTGTTTGTCAGACAGAAACAGTAAAAGCCAATTAGAATCATGGAATTGTCAGGGTTGGAAGGGTCCTCAAGGATCAGCCAGTTCCAACCCCCCTGCCATGGGCAGGGACACCTCACACTACAGCAGGTTGCTCACAGCCACATCATTAAAAACCTCCAGGGATGAGGCTTCCACCACCTCCCTGGGCAACCTGTGCCAGTGTCTCACCACCCTCATGGGGAAGAACATCTTCCTAACACCCAATTTGAACCTACACACTTCCGGTTTTGCGCCATTTCCCCCCAGTCCTATCAGTCCCTGGCACCCTAAAAAGTCCCTCCCCAGCTTTCTTGTAGCCCTCTTCAGATCCTGGAAGGCCACAAGAGGGTCCCTTCAGAGCCTTCTTGTCTCCAGACTGAACAGCCCCAGCTCCCTCAGTCTGTCCTCATAGGACAGTAGCTTCAGCCCTCTGATCATCCTTGTGGCCATTCTCTGGACATGCCCCAGCACCTCCAGAGGCTCCAGAACTAGACACAGAGCTCCAGGAGGGGTCTCAGCCGAGTGGAGTAGAGGGGCAGAATCCCTTCCCTGGCCCTGCTGGCCACGCTTCTCTTGCTGCAGCCCAGGATGTGATTGGCTTTCTGGGCTGCAAGTGCTCACTGCTGGCTCCTGTTGAGCTTCTCATCCTCCAGCAACCCCAAGGCCTTTTCTTCAGGGCTGCTCTCAAGCCAGTCCTTGTCCAGCCTATTTTGGTGCTTGGAATTGCCCTGACCCAGCTGCAGGACCTTGCACTTGGTCTTGTTGAACCTCATGAGGCTGTCATGGGCTCACCTCTCCAGCTTGTCAAGGTCTCCCTGGCTGGATCCCTTCCCTCCAGCTGTCAGCTGCACCACACAGCTTGGTGTAATCTGAACTTGCTGAGGGTGCCTCAATGCCACTGTCCATGGTACCAACAAAGATGTTAAACAAGACTGGTGGCTTCACTTTCTGTTTTACTTTCCCTACCCCTGCTTTGCACAGAGGAATTCAAGCATTCCCCATGCTTAAGCAGGCATTGGTAACATGATTAGCAGTATTCCTGCTTTTCTCTTTTGGTGCATACTTTGGGCATGACTGAGTGTTCCAGAGTATTAAATGATTAAGGAGGCAAAAAAAGACAGGGAGTGACAAGCAGGCAGGTGGGATGGGGGGAGATAAGAACTGGATTACTCTCTAAGAAACTGAGGACTCCTCAGGAGACCCTAGGCCTTTGAGTTCGTTTAAACATTAAGGAACTTACTTTACATTTCAAATCATATCTAGGAGGACAAGGGATAGGATTACACAGCTAAATCTATAAGCATTGATTTTTGTCTCGAGTCACAGATGCACACTGTGCAGTATTGAAAATCTGCTAAGAAGATAAGGTTATGACACATGGCAAACAGCATCCAGCATCCAGCCTGCCTTTAGATGAACTTTCCTGAGTCTTTAGAAAAAACAATCCCTTCCCAAAACCCACCCACACCCACAGCCCCCAAGTGTCACATTGTCTGAGTATGTGAGCATGGGGTTCAACAAGGGTAAGTGCAGAGTCCTCCATCTGGGAAGGAAGAATAAACTGCAGCAGCACAGGCTGGGAGGTGATCTGCCAGAGAGCAGCCCAAGGAGAAGGACCTGGGAGTGCTGGTGGACAAGAAGTTCTGCATGGGACAGCAATGTGCCCTGGGGGCCAAGAAGGCCAATGGGATCCTGGGCTGCATTCAGAGGAGTGTGTCCAGCAGAGCCAGGGAGGTTCTCCTCCCCCTCTACTCTGCCCTGATGAGACCTCACCTGGAATATTGCATCTAGTTCTGGGCTCCCCAGTTCAGGAGGGACAGGGATCTGCTGGAGAGAGTCCGAGGGCTACAAGGATGATGAAGGGACTGCAGCACTGCCCTATGAGGAGAGGCTGAGAGCCCTGGGGATGTTTGTCCTGGAGAGAAGACTGAGAGGGGATTTAATAAATGTTTATAAATATCTGAGGGCTGGGGGTCAGGAGGGAGAGGACAGGCTCTGCTCAGTTGCACCCTGCACATCCCTTGAATAAAGTTGCTATGAGCAATCCAGTGTCCAAATTTACTGACTTGCAAATGGGCATTTAAAGGCAACAGAATAAACTCATGCTTTTTATTTCCTGGCACTGGAATAGGCAAACCTAGAGCAAAACTTGATTTAGTCCACCAGAGTCCACATCTAATCTATGAATCACAGAATCAACCAGGTTGGAAAAGACCTCAGGGATCACAAAGTCCAACCAAGCACCCAACCCTAACTAATCAACTAGACCATGGCACTAGTGCCTCATTCAGGCTTTTCTTAAACACCTCCCTGGGCAGCACATTCCAATGGCCAATCTCTCTTTTTGGGAAGAACTTCCCGCTAAGATCAAGCCTAAACTTCCCCCTGCACAGCTTGAGATTGTGTCCTCTCTGTCACAGGTTGTCTGGGAGAAGAGACCAACCCCCACCTGGCTACAACCTCCCTTCAGGTAGTAGTAGACAGCACTAAGGTCTCCCCTGAGCCTCCTCTTCTCCAGGCTAAGCAACCCCAGCTCCCTCAGCCTCTCCTCACAGGGCTGTGCTCCAGACCCCTCCCCAGCTTTGTTGCCCTTTTCTGGACACTTTCCAGCAACTCAACATCTTTCTTGAATTGAGGGGCTCAGAACTGGACTATTCCTGATCCAGGCCTGGATGCCCTTGGCCTTCTTGGCCACCTGGGCACACTGCTGGCTCATGTTCAGCTGCTGTCCACCGGTATTCCCAGGTCCCTTTCTGCCTGGCCGCTCTCCAGCCACTCTGTCCCCAGCCTGTAGCACTGCCTGGGGTTGTTGTGACCAATGTGTAGAACCCAGCACTTCGATTTGTTCATTCTCATGCCCTTGGACTGCCCAGCCAGCCAGCCTGGCAAGGTGCCTTTGCAGAGCCCTCCTACCCTCTGACAGATTGACTTCTACTTCCAACTTAGTGCCATCTGCAGACTTACTGATGCTGGACTCAATCCCCTCGTGCAGACCATCAATAAAGGTATTATATGGTTTTCATTCTGGAGCACAATGCAAACACAATCTTTAGGTCTTGCTTGTAGAAAACACAGAACCAAGCTTACTGAAACATGCACTTAAAGAGAACTTCAAAATAGGGTCATCTCTGCAGAGGAAGCAGGTGCATGTGTTAGCATATAGGCATATTGTAGGGGGTGTGGGGAAGACAAGAAGTAGGACAGGTTCACATTGTTTTAATGTACATTTAGAGAGTTTCTCCCTGTCTACAACTCCCTGAAGGGAGGTTGTAGCCAGGTGGGGGTTGGTCGCTTCTGCCAGGCAAGCAGCACCAGAACAAGAGGACACAGTCTCAAGCTGTGCCAGGGGAGGTTCAGGCTGGATGTTAGCAAGAAATACTTCCCAGAAAGAGAGATAGAAACGTCATGCCCAGGGAGGTGGTGGAGTCACCATCACTAGAAGTGTTCAAAAAGAGCCTGGATGAGGCACTTGGTGCCATGGTTTAGTTGATTAGATGGTGTTGGGTTATAGGATGGATTTGCTGATCTCAAAGGTCTTTTCCAACATGGCTAATTCTGTGAAAATCTGGGGCCTTATAGAGGCTCATGGAAGCTTATGGACAGACATATCAGTAAGACATACCAACTGTGGTAACCTATAGCTGTCACTGTAAAACCTGAGCTCTGAGCAATACTAGACAAAGCAAATCTGAAGTCAGGGCATGTGAGGTCACCAGTCCCAGCAATGTTAGTATCACTTAACTTCATAATGAAAGATTTTACAAAGAAGTGTGTGTATGTGTGCAGGGATAATGAGACAAATTCTGCTTTCCCTTTGCCTGGCTGTGAATCTAAATGAGACCTAGCAATTTTAGTAGAAATGGAATGAATTCACATCGCTGCAAACTAAAGGTATTTTAAACACAATTCATCCCAAAGGTTTGTGCTTGGTGAAGAAAAGAGAGGATTAGGGAAGAAGGTGAGTCTGCAGAACTGTAGGACTTAATGCGGGTGTGTGCAAAAAGTTGCTGATGAAAACTGAGGGAAGATGAATTGGTGTCAGACTGCTGTGCCCAGAGGCTGGACCCAGGCTCTGCTGGGTGATGCCCAGTGCCAGCACAAGGGGCAGTGGTGGAAGTTGAGGCAGAGGAAGTTCCATGGAAACAGGAGGAAGAGTGTTTTTCCTTGTGAAGGTGACAGAGCCCTGGAAGAGGCTGCCCAGGGGGGTTGTGGAGTCTCCCTCTCTGGAGATATTCAAAACCTGCCTGGATGTGTTCCTGTGTGACCTGCTCTAGGTGCTCCTGCTCTGGCAGGGGGTTGGACTGGATGAGCTTTGAAGGTCCTTTCCAGTCCCTGGCATTCTGTGATGCTGTGATACTGTAAGCTCCTAAAGCACCCCTTTTCAAACTAAGTATTATCTTTATTTTTAGAGTAATTCTTGAAACAGAAAAGCCAACATCAAAGCAGGTACTGCAGTGGTAGTCATAAATGCAAGGTATAGGGGGAGGCGGTGCAACCTGTGCAAAGTAGTCTAAAATAATTCATTTATTGTATGAAAATGTGGTGGTGGTTTGGCCCTGGCTGGGGGCCAAACACCCACCAAAGCTGCTCTCTCTCTCTCCCCTTCTTAGATGGGCAGGGGAAAGGGGGAAATATGACAAAAGGCTGTTAATAAGATAGGAGCAATTTAATAATGCAAACCAAAGGCTGCACACAGAAGCCAAACCAAATACAAATGTACATTCCCACTCCTCCCCCCGTGCAGATAATACTGTTTGAGTTTGTCTTTGCTGGGTAGGATTTCTCTGGCAGTTTTAGAAGCTAAGAGCTTCTGTACTGAGTAGAGATCACGTGCTTGACGAGGAAGAAATAGCTAAATAAGACCTGGATAATCCCAATCCCCACCACTTGTGAAATCATAGTTCTACTTTGGATTTTAAATCCCTCAGGAAGTTCAGATTAATGCCTCAACAGCACATGCATAACACTGTTTATTCTGTTTACAGGTCGCTCTTTAAGCTACTTGACTACTCCAACAGCTGGGCAAGCCAAGCACCGCTTAACCAGGTCAGCCCATGAAAGCACAGAATGGTCTGGCTGGCAAGGGGCTGCTGGGAATCATCTAGTCCAGTCCTTTGTGTTAAAGCAGGTTCACCTAGAGCTGGTTGCACAGGAGCTTGCCCTCGTGGGTTTTCAAAGTCTTGGGAGAGAAAGAGTCCACAGCCTCTCTGGGCAGTGGACTCTGTTCCAGTGCTTCATTACTCTCATAGTAAAGAAGGTTTTCCTTATGTTTAGGTAGAACTTTCTGTGTGTTAGTTTGTGTCCCTGGCCCCTTGTCCTATTGCTGAATGCCACTGAATCATAGAATTAGAGAATGGTCCAGGCCAGAAGGGACCTCCAAAGGTCATCCAGTCTGACCTCCCTGCAGTCAGCAGGGACATCCCCAAATAGATCAGGCTGCCCAGGGCCTCATCCAGCCTCACCTTCAATATGTCCAGGGAAGGAGCCTCAACCACCTCCCTGGGCAACCTCTTCCAGTGTTCCTCCACCCTCAAAGTAAAGAACTTGTTCCTAATATCCAATCTAAATCTGCTCCTCTCCAGTTTGAAGCCATTGTCCCTCTTCTTGTCCCTGCAGGCCTTTGCAAACAGTCTCTCTCCAGCCTTCCTGGAGCCCCCTTCAGGTACTGGCAGGCTGCTATTAGGTCTCCCCAGAGCCTCCTCTTCTCCAGGCTCAACACCCCCAGCTCCCTCAGCCTGGCCTTGTAGCAGAGGTGCTCTAACTCCCTGATTGTTTCCTTGTCCCTCCTCTGGACCTGCTTCATCAGGTCCATGTCCTTCCTGTATTGAGGGCTCCAGACCTAGACACAGTGAAAGGAGCCTGGCCTCATCCTCTTGACACCTGCCCTTTAGATATTTATAAGCATTGATAAGATTCCATCTCAGTCCTCTCTAGGCTAAAGAGTCCCAGGTCTCTCAGCCTTTCCTTCTAAGAGAGATACTTGAGACCCCTATGATCTTTGTAGACCTACACTGGACCCTCTCCAGTAGTTCCCTGTCTCTTTTGAACTGGGCAGCCTGGACTGGACTGAGTGCTCCAGACATGACCTCTCTAGGGCAGTGCAGAGGGAGAGGACAACTTCCCTCAACCTGCTGGTGACATTTTTCTCAATGCACTCAAGGTTACCTTTAGCTTTCTTGGCCACAAGAGCGTACTGCTGGCTCATGGTGAACTTCTTGTCCACCAGCGCTTCCAGGTCCTTCTCTGCAGAGCTGCTTTCCAGCAGCTCAACCCTTAATCTGTGCTGGTGTATGGGGTTATTCCTCCCCAGGTGCAGGACACTACACTTGCCCTTGTTGAACTTCATTAGGCTCCCCTCTGCCCAATTCTCCAGCCTGTCCAGGTCTGGCTGACTGGCAGAACAATCTTCTGGTGTGTCAGTCACACCTCCCAGTTTTCTATCCTCAGCAAACTCACTCTGCCCCTTCATCCAGTCATTGATGAAGATGCTGAACAAGACTGGACCCAGTATCAACCCTCGGGGAGCTCCACTAGCTTCAAGCCTCCAACTAGACTACAGTGCTGACCACAGACTCTGCACTGCTGATCACAATCTCATCTATTCTTCGTCTCATCACTAATAATATTGAATGAAATACTGGCAGCATCTCCTTTGTGTGGCTGCACAGCCCCTGTAGAGTTGTCCCAAGTCACCCTGCCACGTCGCATTAATGAATGCAGTGAGACCACACATCAGCAAAGACTCTTTACCATTTTCCCACATCAGCAAAGACTTTTTACCACTTCCCCCTGTCTCCTGGGTCACTTACTTATTTTCAGCAAAGGAAAAAAAAAAGCCTAAACCACCTGATGCATAAGGAATATCTAGCTAAGCACAGGGCCTGCTTAAATAAACATGCCCAGCAAATGCCCCCCAGGCAGTGGGGTTTGCCAGAGGCCCTTCCAGCAGTGGGATAAGCAGCCACGCTGCTGTTTGATTGGCAAATGATTGCCCTCCCTGCTTACCCAGCTATTTATCATTCTGGTGGTGAAAATTCAGATTTTTCTTGCCTATGAAAAATGTGCAGGTTTATTATCTTTATGGTTATCACATCCACTCACAATTATTCCATTAACCTCCATTAACTGCTCTGTTCTTTGATTAGCTTCACATATTTACACAGAATGATGCTATAAGCTCTTTGTTACCAATCTGAATTTTGATTACTTTCAACCAGCACAGATATTAAATTAAAATTGAAGAGGAAAAAAAAAAAGAAAGAAAATTCCCTCTCCAATTGCATCCATTTGCTCTGCCTCTTTTTACACAGCTTGGTGAGAAAGCTACAGAATTCTCACCATGTCATGTGGCTGTAAAAAGCTCCATCAAGTAAGACTTTAAAATAATAACCCAGGGTGCACTACTGGCATAAATGTGTCTGTTCCCAAAGGCCTGCAGTGACAGGGGGCAATGGCTTCAAACGAGAGAAAAACAGGTTTAGATTGGATGTCAGGAAGAAGTTCTTCACTATGAGGGTGGTGGAACCATGGAACAGGTTGTCCAGGGAGGTGGTTGAGGCTCCTTCCCTGGAGATATACAAGAGGGATCTGGAGGTGCTGGAAGGTGTCCAGAGAAGGGCCACAAGGCTGAGCAGAGGGCTGGAGCACCTCTCCTATGAGGACGAACTGAAGGAGTTGGGGCTGTTCAGTCTGGAGAAGAGAAGGCTCCCAGGGGACCTAATTGTGGCCTTCCAGTATCTGAAGGGAGCTACAAAAAGGCTGGGGAGGGACTTCTCAGGATCTCAGGTAGTGATGGGACTAGGGGGAATGGAATGAAGCTGGAGGTGGGGAGATTCAGGCTGGAGGTGAGGAGGAAGTTCTTCCCCATGAGAGTGGTGAAGCCCTGGAATGGGTTGTCCAGGGAGGTGGTTGGGGTGCCGTCCCTAGAGGTGTTTAAGCCCAAGCTGGATGAGGCTCTGGCCAGCCTGATTAAGTGTGGGGTGTCCCTGCCCATGGCAGGGGGTTTGGAACTAGATGATCCTTGTGGTCCCTTCCAACCCTGACTGATACCATGATACTATGATATTCAAGGTAAGGCTGGATGTGGCCCTAGGCAGCATGATCTAGTTGGGGATGTCCCTGCTGACCACAGGGAGGTCAGACTGGATGACCTTAGGAGGTTCCTTCTGGCCTGGACCATTCTGTAATTCTACAATGGCTTAATCCCTAGCTGATCTAGCTCCAAACCTTACTCTGTACCTGAAGCCTATATGCTTGCAGTCACAACTTTTGGCTAGCAGTCTCTGCCACTCAGAACAAGCAGGAGTGGCACCATGGTGATAAAGAGCGTTGGCTTTTCCAGCATGCCCTCAAACCACATTTCTGTCTATTGCATCTTGCCAATTTGTGTTTCCATGGCTTAAACAGCTGGAATAGCTAAATCTCTTGTAAAACTCCAGGCTTTCTAAGATCAGTGGCTGACTTCTGTGGAGATGCATGAAATCTTGCATCCATCATGATGCAGTTCAACAGCTGAACAACACTCACTGACATCCTGCTTCACTTTACTGTGAGTACAGAACAAGTGCCAATACTCACAGTATCACAGTATCACTAAGGTTGGAAGAGACCTCGAAGATCATCGAGTCCAACCTTTCTCCACAGACCTCATGTCTAGACCATGGCACCAAGTGCCACATCCAATCCCCTCTTGAACACCTCCAGGGACAGCGACTCCACCACCTCCCCAGGCAGCCCATTCCAATGGCGAATGACTCACTCGGTGAAGAACATTCTCCTCACCTTGAGCCTAAACTTCCCCTGGCACAGCTTGAGACTGTGTCCTCTTGTTCTGGTGCTGGTTGCCTGGGAGAAGAGACCAACCCCTTCCTGGCTACAACCACCTTTCAGGTAGTTGTAGAGGGCAATGAGGTCACCCCTGAGCCTCCTCTTCTCTAGGCTAAACAACCCCAGCTCCCTCAGCCTCTCCTCACAGGGCTGTGCTCAAGGCCTCTCCCCAGCCTTGTTGCCCTTCTCTGGACGCATTCAAGTGTCTCAATATCCAGTAAACAAACTCAGATACTGCATACTGTTGGTGACCTATTTTTACACAACTGTGGCAAGTCTCCCCTGTGATGTCACCCAAAACCATGCTCTGAGAAACAACCAGCCTGGTGAAGAGTGGATTTAGGAGGAGGAAAATAATAAGAGACCAAAAGCCATCAGTACTGAATCACTGTGTGTTGGTTTGGGGATATTTAAATGTGATTTTGTTTTTTTTTCTTTACATAATTCTATTGTGCAATGATTTTGTAGCTCTAAAGACCACTTCTTGATTAAAAGCTCAGGGCAGTATTTATTGTAGTATTTTGGTGGATTAGTTATATAAATCCAGGTTTCAAACAGGCTTCTGCTATATAATGCTCTGGGAATCTTGGCAAACCACAGACAATATCAATGCAGGCTAGACGTGCTTAAAGCGCTACTTCTGAATATATGCAGCTGCCTTTGTATCCTTGCAAAAAGCACCAACCACCCAGGAAGGACTACAGTAGAGTAGAGTACAGTAGAGTAGAGTGGAATAGAATAGAATAGCATAGCATAGAATAGCATAGAATAGCATAGAATAGAATAGAATAGAATAGAATAGAATAGAATAGAATAGAATAGAATAGAATAGAATAGAATAGAATTAACCAGGTTGGAAAAGACCTTTGAGATCATTGAGTCTGACCTATCACCCAACACCATCTAAGTAACTAAACCATGGCACTAAGTGCCTCAGCCAGGCTCTTTTTAAACACCTCCAGTGATGGTGACTCCACCACCTCCCTGGGCAGCACATTCCAATGGCAATCATTCTTTCTATGAAGAATTTCGTCCTACCATCCAGCCTATACCTCCCCTGGCACAGCTTGAGACTGTGTCCTCTTGTTCTGGTACTGGTTGCCTGGGAGAAGAGACCAACCCCCACCTGGCTACAACCTCCTTCCTTCCTTTCTTCCTTCCTTCCCTCCTTCCTTCTTTCCTTTCTTTCTTCCTTTCCCTTTCTTCCTTCCATTGTTTCCTTCCTTTCTTTCATTCTTTCTTTTCTTTCTTTCCTTCTTTTTCTTTCTTTCTTTCTTTCTTTCTTTCTTTTTCTGTCTAGTTGCCTATTTTTTACTTTCCAACTACCATAAAGTCAAGATGGTATCCTTACAAGACCTGGGAAGATTTTAATTCAGAACTCAAGTCCACTCTTGAGAATCCCAGAAAAAGCACCAGAAGTAGCAATTGTTTCATTTTTGTTCCCAGTAGAGGTAAGAGCTCTCCTCTAAAAGAAATCTCTCTCTTCAGGTCTATTATTTTGTTTCCCACCCCACTACGTCCTAGATTCTGACAGTAAATTATGGATGGGTCTGTGAAGCTAAGTTTGAGGTCTTCAAAGAACAAAGTTGGTGGAGAAAGAGGCATCAATATTGTTCTAGCTGACACCTGACTTTATGGGAAATTTCATTTCCCCCCAAAAGCCAATCTGTAAGTTACGAAGACATTTACCTGGGATCAGTATCATGAATGCTATTTTTCTAAAGAGCCATGGGATGAAAAGGGTCCATTTGTCGTCTTCATGGCCAGCATATGCTAAGTGAACAACTATTACAGTGAAATGTTACAGCAGCTCCTCTCTCAACCTTGGAAAGATCCTGGACCTTGCTTGTAAGAACAGCAAAAAGAATAACTTCATAGTCTGAAGGTCAATGATTTAACAAAACCTGCCCTGAGAAATGTTTTATCCCTCCCAAATTCATTAAAGGTCACATTCTTTTCTACAAGCCCCACTGTATGATCTCTGAGCATTCTGATGATCTTCCATAGATTTTTATCGGCTGCTATTTATTCTAGCATATTTTTCTAATCTGTTCATGGAATCATAGAATCAACCAGGATGGAAAAGTCCTCAGAGATCATCAAGTCCAACCTATTACCTAATAACTAACACCTCGTGACTAACTAAACCATGGCTCCAAGTGCCACATCCAATCCTTTTTAGAACACCTGCAGGGATGGAGACTCCACCACCTCCCTGGGCAGCACATTCCAATGACCTCTTTCTGGGGAGAACGTTCTCCTCACCTCCAGCCTAAGCCTCCCCTGGCACAGCTTGAGACTATGTCCTCTTCTTCTGGTGCTGCTTGCCTGGGAGAAGAGACCAACCCCCACCTGGCTACAACCTCTCTTCAGGGAGTTGTAGAGAGCAGTAAGGTCTCCCCTGAGACTCCTCCTCTGCAGGCTAAACACCCCCAGCTCCCTCAGCCTCTCCTCGCAGGGCTGTGCTCCAGACCCCTCCCCAGCCTCGTTGCCCTTCTCTGGACATGTTCAAGTGTCTCAATGTCCTTCTTAAATTGAGGAGCCCAGAACTGCTCACAGGACTCAAGGTGTGGCCTAACCAGTGATGAGTACAGGGGCAGAATGACTTCCCTGCTCCTGCTGGCCACACTATTCCTGATCCGGGCCAGGATGCCCTTGGCCTTCTTGGCCACTTGGGCACACTGCTGGCTCATGTTCAGCTGCTGTCTACTAG
This sequence comes from Dryobates pubescens, assembly GCF_014839835.1. NCBI lineage: Eukaryota > Metazoa > Chordata > Aves > Piciformes > Picidae > Dryobates > Dryobates pubescens. Next base: position 26,147,085 of record NC_071612.1, on the reverse strand, counting down.
TACCCCCCTGGTCCTTCTCTGCCTAGCTGCTCTACAGCCACTCCAACCTCAGTTACCTCAATACTCATAGCAGTAAAGAAGTGAAAAGCTTCTAACTGGCACTGCACCTTTCTAAATGTGTTCCACCTAATGGTATTATTTTTCTACTTCACATTTGTTTCAGTTTAAGGACTCGAAGTGAAGCTTTTCTGATGTTTTATTATGGACAGCTGGTCTGTAAATTAGAAAGGATTTTATTGACTATAAGAAGCGATTCAGAGGCAATCTGTTTTCTTCAAATAACTTGCTAAGGTCTTTCCTCTAGGCCTTGTGGCTTGCAGGAAGAATTTTGAATTTAAACAAGATTAGAGTTATGACAGAAGAGTCCCATTATGAAACCTGTTTCTGGCAAGTTACATTGAGAAGGAGGAATAAAGCTGTATGTCCTTATCCCTGGAGCTGTTTAAAACCAGGCTGGATGAGGCTCTGGCCAGCCTGATCTAGTGTGGGGTGTCCCTGCCCACGGCAGGGGGGTTGGAACTAGACGATCCTTGTGGTCCCATCCCACCCTGACTGATACTATGATACTATGATTTAAGATAAAAATCCCTCCTTTTTTTGTTTCCCATTCTACTTTATAGACTCTTTAATTCATGTGGCAGATCACAGTGATGTATGATACAACAAATAACAGTACCTTGTTATTCCTCTCTAGAAGCATTATTTATTTCTTTGTTACTGGCATTTGGTGAATTATTTTTTGTTTTACTCCAGTAATCCATATCGGAGACTGAGATCGATGCCAGCTGCTTAAGAAGTATTCACTTAACAAACTAAAGGCCTTTTTGTTTACCTTTTGGTTGTTTAAAATCACAGAATCACCAAGGTTGGAAGAGACCTCAAAGATCATCAAGTCCAACCTGTCATCACAGACCTCATGACTAGACCATGGCACCAAGTGCCATGTCCAATCCCCTCTTGAGCCCCTCCAGGGATGGCGACTCCACCACCTCCCTGGGCAGCAAATCCCAATGGCAAAGGACTCTTTCAGTGAAGAACTTTCTCTTGGCCACCTGGGCACGCTGCTGGCTCATGGGTTTTTTATTTTTTCCTATGGTAGCCAGAAACCTGGAAACTACTTTCATCAAGAGAGAGCAAAACCAATCAGAACAACAACCGCAAACTACAAAGGAAAAAACAAACCCAAGAAATGTTTTTAACCTCCATGCTCGCTGCTGCCAGCAAACAGCCAGGGAATGGCACATCAAGGAGTGTCTCTGGCTGCCACAAGGAAGTCTCCTTTGTGTTGCTTAACAAAACCAAACCCTGTTGTCTTTTAATGGGGAGGCTGTCGATTGTTAACAAAAAACCTCCCCCAAACTGGCTGTTTTCCATATCTTCTACTTCAGCAATACCCTCAAAGGGCAATCCTGGATCTGCACAGTCATTAAGCCATTAGTCATCCCTGCAAGCCTCTTTCCTTGCACAACAAAAGCTCCACAGTGACGGAGAGTAAGTGCAATTCTTGTTAAGTCAAGCTCCTAAATACGCAGAGATCTCAGGATCTCACCATTTGGATCTGCTTTTGCAATCAAAAAGCCTCGGTGGCAAAATGTGCCCGGGTGTGTTGTGATGGGAGAGGAGAGATTGCTGCAGGACAGAAAACAAAGTGGAACAGTGATCTCATCCTTTGTGCCTGACCTAAGTGCAGAGTGTAAATTAATAGTTGCTTTTCACACTTACTTCAGTGCATCCCATCCTACTTATATTCCGTGTCAAAAGGCTCAAATGCCAGCGCTTCAGAGAAGATAAAGCAAGAGCAAGATGCTCCTGAAGGCTACTTCCACATGACTCACATGGAAAGGCAAAAAATATTCTGTTCCAACTCCTGTTAAGCGAGGCCTTTTTTTAATCATCGATGGAATCCTTACGCTATTTTTACCTGCTGTGGAAACAATCCTGCAGAGCACAGGCCGAGGAACGGGGAGGGCACTGTGCACATGCAGTTAAAAGCAACTGCCTGACACTGGGAACCCTGAAGAAACAGAAAAAAACCCCAACAGAATATGAACCAAAAAAATAACCTCACTCTCCTCCACTCGCAACACCTAAAACAACAGGCTGTGAAAATGGTTTCATTAAAAAATAACAAGCCCATGCTCACCAGGGGATAGATCAGGGCAAACTCAATAAAAAATTCTTCAATCATTGCTGAAGTAGGTCAACCAGAATTAATTCAGAGGGCAAACATTCAAACTGAGCCTGCCACCTCCCCACCTCACCCCACCTCCCTGCTGCATGTCTCTCTGCCTGCCCTTTGACAAGGCCAAGTGGAGAGCCAGACTGACTTATTACTTAACTCGCCACAGTGGGTCTCTTTCTCTCCTCGAGGTACACTGACAAGCCACAGATTTCTTCCAGATTCACACCGCTGTGAAACACAGCAGAGCCTGATGGGACCTGGGAGCACAGCACAGAGCAGTGTGGCTCCCCAGCTCAAGGGACAAGCTCTAATGCCACTTTCTGATAGGGCCGTGCGAATTTCTGCCAAAGACACACGGCTTAGAAGACAGAAAATGTGCATGCCGGGAGGTAGGAGTCAGGCACACAAAAGCCTATGTGGTAGCCAGCTGAAAACCACAAGAACTTAGACTGCTCAGCCAGGATCCACATCCTGCCCTGTGCTGCTGGGACAGTGCCCTGGGATGCAAGGGCTTTGCTAAGTACATCAGCTGGACCAGGGCGTCGTTCCCTTGAGCTGACCTTCTGTCAGCATGAAGGAGCTCTGATGTATTGTACAATATTAATTGACTTAATGGCTTTCAGCTCTATGGCTTCTGCAGGCAGTGAGGCTGGCCCAGCACTAGATGATCTTCAAAACTTATTTATCTTGCGGCCATGGATTTTATGAATCATTATTTGGTTTTAAATTCCCTCTCTCTTTTCCCAGGTGAACTCACATTTAATTTATAGCAGGAGGGAATAAATCAGGGCATCATGAAAGAAAAGCTTGATTCCACCCCCCCGCCCCCCTTAGCTGACTCTAGTAAAATACATTACCCTCCCCTTCCCCACCCCATCAGCCTCTTCAAACCTAACCTTATGACTGAGCCTTGAATTGCAGACAGGGCTGGTTAACGCTGGGGGGTGCAGACTCCTAACTGTTTTATTCAAAATCCCCATCTGATGAAAAAGCTGTCACACCTTCCCTCCTTTCCCTCCCACTGCCCCCAAAAGCCAATTAACCCTATCCCAAGAAGAGAGCATCCTGATGATAAAACAAAGAACTGCACCACTTTGGTGGGTCAAAATTACTGCCCCAACTAATTTGGAGAATTACCCCACCCCCCCCAAAATGAAATTGCCAGAGCAGCTCAGTTTGGGATGGAAGCAAATGAAGCTCTGTTTGCAAGCAAACTGAAATCTGGAAATATAAAATGCAATGAATATGTACAAAATATCCAACAGATGGACAATATCCATATATTGACAGTTTATAAACAGCACGGAAACTCCTCAGGTCCCCCTGGATGGATCCTGGAGGTCCCTGGGGTGGACTCCCTCCCTCCTCCCTTTTACCTCACACAGAAGTCAAAAAAGAGATCCCCTGGCAAGGCCATGGGAGAGAGGAAGAGAGGAAAGCTGCAAGCAGAAAAGACAGGAGAAGAAAAAAGAGCAAGAACTGTTTATGCCTCTGCTCTGTATTCCCATTAGCAATCCACTTAATTATATAGACCTTAGCATTATTTTTCTTTCACATCCAAAGGTGGTTTTATTTTCAGTCTTTGCAGTCAGGAACTAGGCTAAAGTTTCCCCATCGAACTGTACCAACCAGCAGAAATAACAGCCACATCAGGATTGAGAGCAGTTAAGTTGTGCCCAAAATTCCAGCCTGTGAAGGGCACTGCCCTAGCCAGAAGGCAATCATGGCATTTTGGGTAACCACTAGGCTCCCTCCTGGAACTTGAATGGGAACTGTTTCTTTGCCACATTTGCAAGTATCAGTCAGCCCTTTTAGTCAAGAGGCAAGAGAAATAAGACCAAGCTGTGGGGAACTTGGCTCTTCCCCCAGAAAGCACTTAAGGGAACTGGGATGCTTACAATACCTGCTTCAGATCGCCTGCAAGATGAACGCAGCCAAGCTGTAAAAAGTTAGAAGCCTTTTTTTCTCCTTTCTTTGGTAAAGAGACCCCTCCTTACACACACACCACTTAAATCACAAAAGCTCAGTTCTGCTGCCACGAGTATCAACAGGGATTTTGTCCTGAATTTTAGGCAGAGCTTTATCTGCTCCTAAGAGAGAAAATAAATGCCCTATAAAGCGGGGCAGACGTGAGATTGGGTTGCGAGCAGCCTTCTAGTGGGAGACAGAGTGGGGCCTTAGTTTCTGCCATGCTCTTTTGTGAAGCCAACATCAACAGATAAGGGAGTGGTTCCCTATTCATCTTCTGCACTCTGGCTACACACAGTCTCCCAGTGTTCAGTTGCCAAGGGATGCATTTAAAAACCATATTGCATTACTCAAAACTGGAAAACAAAAAAGTCTGCCAGAGTTTGCCTTACAAACAGACCCCTCAAGATGAGCTTTTTGCTCCTCTCAATATAGGAAGGACATGGACCTGATGGAGAGGGTCCAGAGGAGGGCCACAAAAATGGTCAGGGGGTTGGAGCATCTCTGCTACAAAGACAGGCTGAGGGAGCTGGGGGCGTTCAGCCTGGAGAAGAGGAGGCTCCAGGGAGACCTCATAGCAGCCTTCCAGTACCTGAAGGGGGCTACAGGAAGGCTGGAGAGAGACTGTTTGCAAAGGCCTGCAGGGACAGGATGAGGAGCAATGGCTTCAAACTGCCCCTTCACTATGAGGGTGGTGGAACACTGGAACAGGCTGCCCAGAGAGGTGATTGAGGGTCCTTCCCTGGAGATATTCAGGGTAAGACTCAACGAGGCCCTGGTCAACCGGATCTTGTTGAGGATGTCCCTGCTGACTGACTGATCTTTGGAGGTCCCTTCTGGCCTGGACCATTCTATTCTGATTCCATGATTCTGTTCCTGCCAAGAGCATCACCTGCCCTGCAGTTTGTGTGCTGAGCCATGGCACACATCCCACCGACACATAGTGCCGGGCTCCTCTGCCACATCCTGACAAGGGAGGTCACAACTTCAGCAGCAACACCGTTTACATCTCACGTATCATTAGCATTACAGCTGTGGTGATGCCAGTGCTCTGGAGCCTGCAGAGCCCCCAGGTAAACTCAGCACTAAGGGTAAATGGAGTCAAACTTTGCCAACGTGTTCAGGAAATAATAACCAACATGGTGGTGTGCATCCAATATCTAAGCCTGGTCTTGAGGGAATAGAGGACATTGAACTAAGCTCTTCTGTGTACAGAGAGGAGTGCAGAACACTTTACTGTATTATTACAAAAAGATTACTATCAAAAACATTATCCTAAACTCTCATTTATATTTAAAAGCTATTTTACTATTAATTGCCTGTGCTCCCCTTACTCTGTAGTTCAGCATGCCCAAGGCCATTTCAGCTTCATGAAAGGGGCATCTTTATTAAAGCCTTGGCCTACACTTGTCTAAATGCAGGGGTTTTTCCCCCCTCTTCCTCTGTAAAATGCTACTCTGGACTACCTCCGAGATCCCAGGGCCCAAGACAAGAATTAGTGCTACTGAGACAAAGACATTGGTTTCCATCATCAGCCTCTCCCACCCAGGCTTTCAGACAGTCTGGCTAACTGGGAGAGGGCTTTTTCCTTTCCAGCTCATGGACAGAAATAATCTCCTGCCAAATACCTGAAAGAACTTATATCCCCTCCTACCCTGGAAATAATGAAGCTGACAATTTGTCATTGTTTCTAACTTTTCTAGCATCTTGATTTCCTTCCAACATTACTCTCTCTTAAAGACCCTTCATAGCACCTCCTATCCACCAGAGTCCCTTTTCCTCTGCTCCTTCAACTTAAGCCTGGTAAGTCTTTTAGGTGAGTGGTACAACCCAGGCCCTTGTTCAGATCTCTGTTTGGAGATGAGGTGATATGCCATAGTTGTTAATTTAGAACCAAAGAGCAGAACTATTACCCTTTTGTACTCTGCTTTCTCTTGCCAACTGCATGTATCTGGAGGATTTGACTGTGCTAGCTTTAAAACACATAAACAGAGCAGCTGGAGTTTGTCTTAATGAGAGAAAGTTTGCTCTACACTTTCTGAGCGGAATTATCTTCACTGTATAATTGGTATCAACGACTTCAGAAGCTGTTCTGCCAACAGCATGCTCTGCAAGGAAATAAGGGAGCTAGGGAAGGCAGGCCTTCCTTCAGAGGAAATGTTCGGGTTTGTCTCATTACAAAACTCATCACAACAGAAAAAAGTCTCATTCTGCTGACCTCTTAAATTCTCTGAATCAACAAAGAATAAACTATGCCCTCTCCTGAAACTCCAAACTGTGAGATATTTGGGTTTAGAGATGAGCTTTGCAATGTCAGGCATGGGAGCCCTCCCCTTCCTGCTCCTTTAGGATGCTCTGATACAACATTCTTGGCAAGCATCAGAAGCTAATGCTTTATTCCCACTGCACTGAATTATCAGCCCAACTTCTAAACAGGCAGACTTTCCTATTCAGCAGAATGCTGGAAATTTGGAACAGATGTTTATAAGCCTTTTGTGAGGAGCCCAGCCTTCTGATCCCATGGAGGAAACCAGGCTTCAGCCTGCTTAAAAAAAAAAGTCTCCAGGGTTTCTTGGGTGTTGTTGTTGTTGTTCTGTGTTGTTTGCTTGTTTTGTTGGGTTTTGTTGTTGTCGCTTGTTTGTTTGTTTGTTTTAGCAAGGATGGGTTTGAGAAAGTCAGTGAAGTGCTGGAAGTGGTAGGAGTATGAGTAGGACTTTATTGTTATCGTGAGTAGAGAAGATAAAACAGACTTTCCCCCCATCACATACTTGGAAGTGAAATGGATCAATTAGTCTGGGGTTTATAGCAAGCATCTCCTTCAGTAACATTCTCCCAATCATTAGTTACAGCCTGGGCACAGAGAGGGAGACAAACTGATTCCTTTGCACTGTTTCTCATCTTTAGCGAGCCTTCCCTCACTTTTTTCCTTGGCTTTTATTTCTTTTGTCAGAATAAAGGGAGCAGAAGTCAATGCCTTGATACAGGTGAAAAGTTATAATAGACTACATTATCTCCTCCTTAACAAAGTGAGGCATTTCAGTATTCAACTCATCACCTTTCTCTGCCTCAGGGGTATCTTTAGTCGTCTATCTTCAGTGCCGCCTGGCTCCATAAGGTTAATTACGCTCATTTGGACTGAAATGGGTGAGGGAAGCTGCCCCGATGCCCGCACAAAGCTAAGTGCTGAATTGCATAAACATTCCAGGAGCCACAGTCGTGGGCACGATTTCTACAAGGGCAAAGAAAGAGTGGGCAGTGCTTGGCTGATAACGCTTCGACCACCTCAGACCACGACACTCAATGCTTGTCTCTATTCCCTCTAGCCACAGGGCTGAATATTTCTACAGCTTGGGTGTGCTTACACGTAGAAAGGAAATGTTTTAGCCCTCATCCTTTTATCTCACCTAGGGGTGGCTCAGGTTAACACAAAACTTATCACAGAATCATAGAATTGTTAGGGTTGGAAGGGACCTCAAGGATCATCCAGTTCCAACCCCCTTGCCATGGGCCTGGACACCTCACACTGGATCAGGTTGCTCAGAGCCACATCCAGCCTGGCCTTAAAAACCTCCAGGGATGAGGCTGCCACCACCTCCCTGGGTCAACTTGTGCCAGTGTCTCACCACCCTCGTGGGGAAGAATTTCTTCCTGACATCCAATCTGAACCTACCTGAACCTCTAGTTTTGCTTCATTCCCCCCAGTCCTATCACTCCCTGACACCCTAAAGAGTCCCTCCCCAGCTTGTCTCTGCTCACCAAGTTTTTCTTTCCAGCATGCATTTCCTTGCACTTGCCCATCTTGAATTACATTCCCCAAGTTTCTAGCTTTCTCAGGAATTTTCAGTGCACCCTGTGGCTGCACGAAAGAGTTCCTGTTGTGTCAGCAGTCACCTCTTTCCTCTTCCCCACCACACTAAATGCATTGACACCTGCTTCAGGTTCAAACCCTGCAGCTATGTATTAACAGCCTCCTCCAGTGCTATAGGCATAGATATCACTCCTTGTATCTATTCTTTCCTATCTGTAACCTAAGTGGTCTAATTCCTTCTCTTAATCTCTGAACACATCTAACTTTACCCTCTAGTTAACGAACTTCATTAGAAGACATCATAAAAAGACCTTTATAACAAGAGATTTGAGAATAATAATTAGTTATATCTATGTTCTAATAAGGGGGGGAGGATAGGGAGTGTGGGGGGTGTTTCTGCATTGTTTTCAATATTTTTGTTAAGCCATCAAAAGTAAGAGTAAATATTTTTGTTAAGCCATCAAATTAACAGTAAGTTAATGTATTAAAACATCACACATCCATTTTCCTAATGTGGAGGTTAAACACACTGACCACAATATTCTTCTTGCCACTATTCTTGTCCTTCAAAGAGCCTTTTCCAGCTGACAACTGTTGTCATTTAATAGATGAGGTTGTTTTCAGTGATAATCCATATGTAATGGTAACTCTGCTTGCTGCAGTTCTGCTGAAATCTCAGACAAATGCCATCTGGTCCCAGTGATTTACTGACATTTAATTTCCTGAGTTCTTCCATTTCACACACATGCACATACACATATATAGATATATATAGAGAGAGAGAAATAGAGAGGACAGGCTAAGAGAGTTAAGGTTGTCCAGCCTGGAGAAGGGAGATCTTAGAGCAGCCTTCCAGTACTTAAAGGAAATTACTGGCAGGGAGTCTTTATCAGGGCGTGTAAGGGATAGGAAAAGGGGTAATGGTTTTACACTGAGAGAGGGTTGATTTAGGTTAGCTGTTAGGAAGGAACTCTTCGCTGTGATAGTGGTGAGGTACAGGAACAGGGTGCTTAGAGAAGTTGTGGATGCCTGCCCTCCCTGGAATTATTTGAGGCCAGATTAGATGGGACCAGGGAAGCAGCCTGGTCTAGTGGAAAGTGTCCCTGCCCCCCTGGCAGGGGGGCTTTGAACTGGATGGTCTTTAAGATCCCTTCCAGCCCAAACCATTCTATGATTCCATGATCTGTCAAAGGGAGCACTGCACCTTTACTGTCTGAAATTCCCCCACTCCACATTTATTAATCATTCTTGGAGGGGGGGGGGAAGGGGACGGACTCCCCAAAACTAAGAAAAAGAAAATCCTGAGAAGAGCTTGCAACACTCTTGAATTCCCTGATTACTGCCTTGTATCTTGAGGGACCTTCTGATTTCTGTGGCTTCTTGCTCCTGATATGCTTCAGCATTAGCTTGTTCTTTCCCTTTGGCTATATAGATCTTCCCACTTCTCACAGCCCGATTAGCACCCATTTAAAACCTGGCTGCCAATTTTATTTTGCCTCCATAGGCTTACAGAGAGAACTTAATTTCCATCTTCAATGCTGCTTTCAGGGATGAGGCCAATTATAGACATTGCAATGCAGCCCTGCTTCTTTTGCATTAGATGATAAGCTCAGCACAGTGAGAAGCTAAAAGTATTTTTATACATCCTGCATATGTGTGAACACACACACACAAGGAAATCTTGAGTCTTGTTCTGTACCAGGTCTTTTTGCTAGCACTAGACAATAAGAATGTCACTTTTCATTACAGTATGAATTACTTATGAATATTTTATTACACAGTATGAATTAATTATACTGCCATCACCATACAAAGGGCTTAAATCAGTTGCCTAAACATAGATACCTAATGTAATCTGAGATGTTCTGGTTTAAAACTCATGCATCCACCGGATCAGTAAGAGCTAATCCTTCAGGGGGAAATGCCCTGGCCTTTGTTCTACACAGCACTTTGATTTATGCCTTAAAAAGGAGATGATTAGAAAGGAAACTTTCTGAATGTAGTCAACAGACCAAAGCAGAATGTTAGTTTCAGGTTTTGTTGTTGTTCTTTTGGTTTATTTGGTTGGCTGGTTTGGGATTTTTCCCTGCTCTGTTACCAATGTGTGCAATAAATGAGACTCATTTGAAGAAATCTTTAAGGTCATAAAAAGCTGAATTATTTCTGTCTCTGGAATTCAATTCACAAAATGTATCAGCCCTCAATACAGGAAGGATATGGACCCGATGGAGCAGGTCCAGAGGAGGGCCACAAAAATAATCAGGGGGTTGGAGCCAGGCTGAGGGAGCTGGGGATGTTCAGCCTGGAGAAGAGGAGGCTCCAGGGAGACCTAATAGCAGCCTGCCAGTACCTGAAGGGGGCTGCAGGAAGGCTGAAGAGAAACTGTTCCCAAAGGACTGTAGGGACAGGTCCAGGGACAATGGCTTCAAACTAGAGCAGAGCAGATTGAGATTGGATGTCAGGAAGAAATTGTTTACTATGAGGGTGGTGGAACACTGGAACAGGTTGTCCAGGGTGGTGGTTGAGGCTCCTTCCCTGGAGATATTCAAGGTAAGGCTGGACAAAGCCCTGAGCAGCCTGATCTAGTAGGGGATGTCCCTGCTGACTGCAGGGAGGTTGGACTGGATGACCTTTGGAGGTCCCTTCTGGCCTGGACCATTATATGATTCTATGATTTCCTCCCCCACTCTTTGTAAATCTGAATTAGACAATGAAAATGGTCTTCACTGAGGTACTTGCTCCAGACAGACTCATGAGACCCTTCAGAAAGAGGGGAGGGAAGGATATTATTTTGAAAGCAACTCTGAAGCTAGTACAGCTTGAGGCTCATACAAACTCACACACATCTTTCTGACATAAAGATCACATCCCTGTCTCTAGGAAAAAGTCACTGGGTCATGACCTGCTTCCAGTAATACTTTAGTACCAATAAGGATTTTTTGTGTCCCCATCAAACCAACACAATTCACCTTGAAGTAGGTTATTATTTCTTACTCAAGGCTAGAATACACCAAACCTTTAGGTCTTTGGAATTGGAATAATTTCCCATTTGGTGACACAAGTGATGCTAGGAGACACAGACAACCTAGTGTGCAGGCATTTTGAGGACAGGGCTCTTGAACAAGGTGATAGCTTGTGCCCCAAGCCTAGGAATAGATTTTTGGAAAGAAAGCCTCCACTGCAGGATAAAAAAATGATAACCTCCATAGTGACTCTGCTGTGTATCTCCTATTGTAGATGGCTTTTTGATGCAGTTCCTAGGCTGAATTAACTTTCAACTCTTACCTGACTTCGATCTCAAATCAGAAGATGTCATCAAGATGAACGTTGCTCATGCTTAAATGAGATGTGATGAGGAAATCTCAAGGGATTAAAAACTAGTCCATTTATTTCCTCAAGCAGTCCCACTGAGGTTCACGAGACCAACTGGGTGCACACATTAACCAACCTCATACAAACCAATAATCATTTTTAAAGTTCCCTGTTCATCATAGCTGCATTTTCTATTGTTTTGCTCTATTGAGCCAGACTAGTGAAATGAGAAACATATAGCAGTGACAGATTCCATTAGCATCAAGAACTTAAGCCATAGGTGCTGTATGAACACCTGTGTAACCTATGTTCTTCAAAATAAGGGTATCACAGAATCACCAAGGTTGGAAGAGACCTCAAAGATTATCGAGTCCAACCTGTCACCACAGACCTCATGACTAGACCATGGCACCAAGTGCCATGTCCAATCCCCTCTTTATAAAGGTGGTAACTCTAGATGGTGCACTTCCTCAACTAATTATCTTTAAACCCAGTGCTGATAACACAGCCTTTCTTTGCAGGCATGCTGAGACACAGGACCCTGCGATGTTCAGTAACGCGGGGCAGGAGAGCTGAGCGCTGCCATCGAAACCAGCGCTCCTCCGTCCACGAGAAGAGAAGCTTCCCAGGTCAGTAAAGACAGCCAGGAATGCAGGATTGCTGGCCATAGCCACGGGCCCTGGCAGGCATATTTTAGGAAGTCAGTGTCTGTGCTGTTAATAGCAGTGGGGACCGCAGCCTCAGCAGATGGCTCGCAAGCGCTGTCCTGCCGAGCACCGCAGCATCTCGCTGATCTCACAGTTCAAGATGCTTCTTGAAACTGTTGTGTGGGCTGGCTGTGCAGCTCTGCTAACACGCCTCAGCTGAGGTCCCGGCAGAGATAAACAACATTATCCAATTGCAGTAATTTTTCTGCTGCAGGCAGAGGCTGATTATCTGTAGAGATTATTACTGCAAGGTACTGAGATTCCCATTGAAGCACCTCTACTAAATAACACATTGTCTGCAGCCCGAGGTAGAGAGAGGAATGAATGAACAAATCTTGCTGTACATTAACACTTTAACCACTTTGATTCATATCACAGGATCACAGAATGTTAGGGGCTGGAAGGGACCTCGAAAGCTCATCCAGTCCAAGCCCCCTGCCAGAGCAGGAGCACCTAGAGCAGGTCACACAGGAACACATCCAGCTGGGGTTTGAATATCTCCAGAGATGGAGACTCCACAACCCCCCTGGGCAGCCTGTTCCAGTGTTCTGTCACCCTCACAGGGAAAAAAAAGTTTTCCTCAGATTTCCATGGAACTTTCTATGCCTCAGCTTCCACCATTGCCCCTTGTGCATTGGGCATTGGGCATCACCCAGCAGAGCCTGGCTCCAGCCTCCTGGCACTCAACCTTTACATCCTTAACATATTTATAAACATGAATGAGGTCATCTCTCAGATTCCTCCTCTCCAAGCTACAGAGCCCCAGCTCCCTCAGGCTCCCCTCACAAGGAAGATTTTCCACTCCTTTCATCATCTTTGTGGCTCTCTACCACAGTGATCACAGTGATAGAACAAGATACAAGAAGAGGGAATGGCCTCAAGCTGCCACTGGGTAGATTTAGACTGGACAGTAGGAAAAAAATTTTCCCATCAAGAGTGGTCAGGGCTTGGAATGTGCTGCCCAGGGAGGTGGTGGTGTCCCCAAGCCTGGATGTGTTTCAAGGTGGTTTGGATGTGGTGCTTGGGGATCTGGTTTAGGGGTGAACCTTGTAGAGTAGGGTTCTGGATTGGACTTGGCGATCCTGAGGGTCTCTTCCAAAGTGAATGTTACATGATTCTGTGAAACAAAATCAGGGAATAAGCCAGAAAACACCAGACAAAAGGCAAAGGCAAAGGGGGTATTTCAGTGCAATGGCATGGCACTGGTGTTTAAGTGGTCACATACTGTCAATGCTTGGGCAGAGAGAGGAGTACATCCCTCCTCCTTGGTGGAAGGAGGTTCAGGGGGGGACAGTGGATGCAGCACTGCAAGGCTAAGAGATAAGCAAGCCCCAGGCAGAGAAGGGGACCTCAGGTACACTGAGCACTAAGTAGATGGCAGCTCAGAGGTACAGCATAACACCCAAATGAGCTCTTTTTTTGCCTTCTGCTCCTTCCCTCTTGGGACTGCCTCTGCCCAGGGGCAAGCAGCAATCCCCTCCTGGCTCCCCTGGGCCCACTAACAGTTGGTGACCATGGGAATAATGTAATTTGTCAGGAAGAGAACAAATGCTGCAATAGCAATGTCCACCAAAACTCAGGTAATGGTGTGGTGTAATCATCCCTGCAAGACACCCTCAGAGCAGCTAAGCTGGGGAAAGCCTGGTGCAGAAAGGCTTTATTTGCCTGTCCTTTATTGAAAATTTCAAGAAAACCAAATGTTGCTGTCCCTAGAGACTTGAGCAAGCAAACTAAGTGACAGGGAAGATAAATGCTTCCTGCTGCCAGTGACATACCCAACAGAGAAATATAGAGGATATTTTCATAACTTTGATCTTTAAATGCCTTTGTTAGAAAAAACCAAACCAAACCAAACCAGATTTATGCTTCTGGCTCTGAGGGAGGGCAAAAGAAACTCAGAACTGTACAAGTAGTTGTGCATCCATGGATGCAAGCATGTGATCATCAGGTGCAAGGAAGGGAAGAGCATTAAAGGTAAGTCATCTGTCTCTGAATAGAAAGGCCCTGCCTGCTGTTCTCAATTTTCCTGACTTCTGTTCCCATTAGAATCCCTCAAATAAAATAAGGTACAATTCAATATCCTATGATCAAAGTCATAGCCTCACAGAGGAGCCAACCCAGCCTTTCCTGTTAAACCATAAATAAAGGCACTAGAGGACACACACACACACACAAAAGGGAAATTATTCCTCAAATAGTTGTCTGTGTGTCATAAGAAAAACAGAAAAATTATTATATACCATGAAAGAAGCACAGAAAAGATCATTTTCAGCAGGTCTCTGATAGCCTCTGATGCCAACTTCAGCTCAACATAATTACTTTCACTTCACAACTATCCTTGGACTGGTAAAGGAAAGACAATCAGGGCCAATGACATCCACCCCACCTCTCAGGGTTAAGGTTAAGCACAGTCATTGCCAAGAAAAGGAGCAGCACTCTCCAAATCCAGCACTGCAAAATAAGGTCCCCTGAAATGTGCAGAGGGATACAAGGAATCCTTTTTAAATCTTTACTTTAAGATATTTTCTAGAAGCAGTAAAACCACAGGAAGGAGGGACTTAACTACTTCTCTTTCTAAAGATTTGCATATGCTTCATGGAATGGAATGGAATGGAATAGAATAGAATAAGGTTGGAAAAGACCTTTGAGATCATCGAGTCCAACCTATCACCCAACACCATCTAATCAACTAAACCATGGCACCAAGTGCCTCATCCAGTCTCTTTTTGAACACCTCCGGGGATGATGACTCCACCACCTCCCTGGGCAGCACATTCCAATGGCCAATCTCTCTTGCTGGGAAGAATTTCTTCCAGCCTGAACCTCCCCTGGCACAGCTTGAGACTGTGTCCTCTTGTTCTGGTGCTGGTTGCCTGGCAGAAGCGACCAACCCCCACCTGGCTACAACCTCCCTTCAGGGAGTTGTAGAGAGCTCCCCCCCCCAGCTCCCTCAGCCTCTCCTCTATTTAAAAGTCACTCTCTGTGTGATGTGAATATGCCTTCTCTTTAGGGTTTCTGCCAGAATTTATCAGGTTGTTATTATTACACCTTTTTTTTCCCCTGCAAAGATTTGGAGCTGCTCCCAGACAGGTCAATCCACAGACAAAAAGAGATTAAATGTGATTTCTTTCTTCCAAGGAGTGAAGTCTGTAGGAATGATATAAATGTACCTCAGACATTTGGGTGACCAAAAGAATTATGCAGCTTGTATTGCAGCTTGAAGATCAAATTAATTGGGTCTGCTTGGATGGTATCTGTTAGGAAAGCAGTTAAAATAGTTTTGTATATTTTGGATGAGATGAGGAAATGTCACTTTGATATTTCCCTCTCCCCGCCCCCCCCCCCCCCCCTTCTTCTTTCAGTCAGTATCCTTTCATTTTCATTTTCATACACCTGCTCTGAGCACCCTGCTGCATTCACAGTTCAGCAGGAAGGGTTTCATATTTAGTGGAAAATCAATACTTTCTATCCTGAAAATTCCACTTATTTGCTTGCCTCAAAGCTTTGTCTTTGGAGGATGAGTAAAAAGTGAGAAAATTATTTTTTCTCCCCCCCCCAGTAAAATGTACTTTCAGGGAAGGGGAGGCTTAATGTCAGCAATGACAGCCTCAAATCTAAGAGCAAAAGGTCACAGAATCATCAAGGTTGGAAGAGACCTCAAAGATCATCAAGTCCAACCTGTCACCTAACATCTCATGACTAGACCATGGTACTAAGTGCCACATCCAATCCCCTCTTGAACACCTCCAGGGATGGTGACTCCACCACCTCCCTGGGCAGCACACCCCAATGACAAATGTCTCTCTCAGTGAAGAACTTTCTCCTCACCTCCAGCCTAAACTTCCCCTGGTGCAGCTTGAGACTGTGTCCTCAAGGTCATTGAAGGACATCTGCAGTTTCAGACATTTGCATCATTGTCAGGACAGCTTTATTGCAGTTCTAGTTCTGGTCTCTTCTCCCAGGCAACCAGCACCAGAACAAGAGGACACAGTCTCAAGCTGTGCCAGGGGAAGTTTAGGCTGGAGGTTAGGAAGAAGTTCTTCACAGAAAGAGAGATTGGCCATTGGGATGTGCTGCCCAGGGAGATGGTGGAGTCACCATCACTGGAGGTGTTTAGAAAGAGACTGGATGGGGTGCTTGGTGCCATGGATTAGTTGATTAGATGGTGTTGGGTGATAGGTTGGACTCCATGATCTCTGAGGTCTTTTCCAACCTGTTCTGTTCTGTTCTGTTCTATTCTATTCTATTCTATTCTGTTCTACTCTACTCTACTCTATTTCTGCCAGATATGCTTCAAAAGGAAAAAATAATAATAAAAGGAGGGTGTATTTCTCCTCTCATAGAGACATAGAATCACAGAATGCAGCTTTAGATATTCCAGTGAGCTTTGGGATCTTGTTGGGGACTCTACCAATTCTGTAAATTACCTGTGATTCCTCTACAGCTACAAGAAACACCACCATAGGAGAAAAATGAGCAGAGACAGACAGGAAATAGTCCTGTTGAAGTATTCTTCTACCCACCACTCTGATCACACAATCCCATACACTCTCTAACCAACAGAGCTCCCCTCCAGCAGATCCAGAGAGGTGATTCTGCCACTTTGCTCTGGTGAGACCTCACCTGGAGGACTGTGTACAGCACTGCTGGAACCCTAAGCACAGGAAGGACATGGACCTGATGGAGAGGGGCCAGAGGAGGGCCATGAAAATGATCAGGGGGTTGGAGCAGCTCTGCTATGAGGACAGGCTGAGGGAGCTGGGGGTGTTCAGCCTGGAGAAGAGGAGGCTCTGCTCTGGGGAGACCTAATAGCAGCTTCCAGTACCTGAAAGGGGCTACAGGAAGGCTGGAGAGAGACTGTTTGGAAAGGCCTGTGGTGACAGGATGAGGGACAATGGCTTCAAACTAGAGCAGAGCAGATTTAGATTGGATGTTAGGAACAAGTTCTTTACTAGTGGATCACTGGAACAGGTTACCCAGGGAGGTGGTTAAGGTCCCATCTCTGGATATTCAAGGTGAGGCTGGACAGGGCTCTGAGCAACCTGATCTAGTTGGGGATGTCCCTGCTGGTTACAGAGGGGGTTGGACTCTACGACCTTTGGAGACCATTCTGTGATTTTGTGTGATTCTGTGATTCTAACCCTCCACAATGCAAATGTGCAAGCAGCTCTGAAACCAGATCAAAGTGTGCCATTTCCATCTCACAATATCTCCTGCCATTCCCTAGGAGCATTTTGCAGTAATGGTATCCCCTAAATACAAGTTCCTTATTGTCTTTGTCACATTATACAAGTAACATGAGAGCACTGATGGTTCACAAGAGACAACAATAAAGACTGCAATGATAACTGTTGCACACAGAAAAATGCTGCCCCCTTCTGAAAGGGTTATTGCAGGAATGACTTGGTGTGGTCATGTTTCACTGTAATAAGAGAGGGAGGGAGAAATGTAATGAAAAAGCAAGAAAAGGTCTGAATTGTCCCTCTGGACAGAGGTATGATGCATGGGAATAGAGTTTATTTATAGCCCACCAAGGCCTGTCTTCTACTAGAATAACAAGGACTAGAATAACAAGGACATCATTTACTAAACAAACACCAGCTGCCTGTAGATCTCTGACACCTTGACCATACAGGCAGTTCAAAAAACTTCAAATGCAGTCATCTGTTAAAGAGCACTAAGAATCAAGGCAACAAATAATACAGATTGTTGTTCTCAAAGCTGTGGGGGAAAAAAGTTCTGGACAGGCATTTCTTTTCATCCTGGGTACACTACATCAATCTGTCAGAGCCATGTACAGCAGGGGAGGCAACACATCTCTTGTTTCACCTGGAAAGCAGCATACAAACCAAGGGTGGCTGCTCTGAAAATAAGCACACACATGGGCGCAATTCCTCAGTTTTGAGGCTGGGGAAGGGCCTGGAGCACAGCACTGTGAGGAGAGGCTGAGGGAGCTGGGGTTGCTTAGCCTAGAGAAGAGGAGGCTCAGGGGAGACCTTACTGCTGTCTACAACTACCTGAAGGGAGGTTGTAGCCAGGTGGGGGTTGGTCTCTTCTCCCAGGCAACTAGCACCAGAACAGTCTCAAGCTGTTTAGGCTGGAGGTGAGGGGAAAGTGCTTCCCAGAAAGAGAGATTGGCCATTGGAATGTGCTGCCCAGGGAGGTGGTGGAGTCCCCATCCCTGGAGGTGTTCAAAAAAGGCTTGGATGTGGCACTTGGAGCCATGGTTTAGTTGTCAGGAGGTATTAGGTAATAGGTTGGACTCGATGATCTCTGAGGTTTTTTCCAACCTGGCTGATTCTATGATTCCTCAGTTGACAAACCAACCCTGACTCTCCAGGAATAGAATAGAATAGACCAGACCAGACCAGACCAGACCAGGTTGGAAGAGACCTTCAAGATCATCGCGTCCAACCCATCAACCAATCCAACACATCAACCAATCCAACACCACCCAAACAACTAACCCATGGCACCAAGCACCTCATCAAGTCTCCTCCTGAACACCTCCAATGACGGTGACTCCACCAACTCCTTCAGGTGCAAAGTTGGAGGAAAACAAACCAACCAACCAATCAACATACAGGATCTGAAACCATACTTTTGTCTTTCCATTTTTACCTGCAGATATTAATGTCTCATGTAACGTGGACCACTTAGTGGCATAACTAAAAGACAGTAATTGCTGAGAGCAGTTCTGAAGTCCACACTCACAGGAGGGCATTGCTGAATTTGGGCTACTGAGAAGTCTTCCCACCAGCCAGATGGGCTATGTGAGATTACAGCTGTGGCTGTTTCTGCTGGGTACCTCCAAAAAAGAAGCCACAGCATTGAGACCTCCAGTGTCTAGTGTCCAGCTCAGTGGGTGGACACATATCAGGGGAGATAGTAGCTCCTTTTAATATGTTTTGAGCTAATTACCAGCATCCCTGCCCCAGACTATGTATGCTTCAGGACAGATGGTGTTTCCTGTAGGTTATTCTACACTGCCACTCCCAAATGCAACCATGGTCTCGATCACAGTTCCTGAAATACAGCTCGTGGGAACCTTAATTTGCTCTGTAACCTGCACTCGAAGTTCAGCTTAAACTGCAGACAGGTGTAACATTTTCCCTCTGCACATTTTCCTTCCCCTTTACCCAGTTAGTTTGATCAGGTTGAAAACTTGGTGAGGCTCGGGTGATGAAGCTGCGTGGTGTCGCAAGGCCGTGTGCCTTCAAAGCGGCAGCTCTGCCTCACAGGCTCATTTGCAGCCTGCTTGCTCCCCAGCTACTCTTTCACTCAGCACTCAACTGGGATGCTCAAAGCAAGAGTGAAACCAAGACTCTCAGCCATTTTATAAGCTCTCAGGCCAAAAGCCTGACATATCTCTGTGCCATCTCGTGCCTGAGTAGAATGTGCCTGGAGGTCTAACAGATTTGCTTTTATGTGGCTGGCTGTCTTCTGTAAACTTCTTTAAAGAGTGGACATTCTTCTGCTGCCTTCTTTCTGGCTGCAGTCCTCAGCAACAGTTAAATACCTCCCTTTGTCTGGAAAACTTCTTTCATAAACCCCTGTGTGCTGGAGAGGCAGTTGAAAATGACAGTCATTTATCTGATGTCACTTCATCTGGGAGTGCCAGGCTCTCACCTGTCAAAACTAAGCCTCTTTACCACGGGCTCTTTAGAGAATTCCCAACGCCTCTCTGAGTTGCAAGGCTTTTCTTTCATGCTCACATCGCCTCCAGGGGCAGCTGCTATCAGTGAGCACAGTCAGCCCACCAGCCCTTTGGTGCCTGCTTTTCCCCCACTGGGCCAGGCACAGCCCAGCACCACTCAGGGATGCTGAGATCCTTCCAGTCTGCTGCTATCATCCCGGCTGCCTTTCCCTACTCGATTCTGCAGTGCACACACAGAAACATCCTTTTATCCTTCTGGGTGGTGAGACCCTTGCAGAGGTTGCCCAGGGAGGTGGTGGAAGCCTCCCCCCTGGAGGTTTTTGCAGCCAGGCTGGATGTGGCTGTGAGCAACCTGCTGTAGTGTGAGGTGTCCCTGCCCATGGCAGGGGGGTTGGAACTGGCTGATCCTTGAGGTCCCTTCCAACCCTAACAATTCTATGATTCAAGGAGTTCATCTGTTCCCCAGACCTACACCAGCCTTCAGCCCTCAGCTCCAATGCTAGCACTTTTTTTTTTTGCAGAAAACAAACTTGCCAGTCTCGTACTTGCTCTTCCATGAGCCCTTCTCTCTGCCAGCCTTTCCACCTGGTACCTTTCTGGCTGCCCAGTCCTATTGAGAGACCCTCACACACAGACATTTGTTCATCTAAAGACCCACCTTGTACAAGTGAGTAAAGGGACTTGGGAAGTCAGAAAACTGCCCAGTACCCTCTGATGTGTGCCAGTGCACAGCTACTTCTTCCCTGAAAGCAAAACCAGGCAATTTTTAAGGAGGAAGAAGATGGCAAAGGGCTGCTCACAAGGGGGGAGCTCACCAGTGAGTAACAAAGAAAGTTAAGATTCCATTTTCATCATGACTAATTTCTGAAACTAAGGATTGCTAGAGGAGAATTCTCTGCCACTAGGCAGAGGGGAAGGAAAATGTGAATCTGATGCTAGAGGTGTTGACAGAGCCTTTTTTTCCCCTTAAATTATTTAGAAGGAGACAAAATGGTCAAGAGGCAGGGGACAGGCTCTGCTCACTTGCACCCTGGGATAGGACAAGGGGCAGTGGATATAAACTCCAGCACAGGAGGTTCCACCTCAACATGAGGAGGAACTTCTTCACTGTGAGGGTTACAGAGCACTGGAACAGGCTGCCCAGAGAGGTTGTGGAGTCTTCTTCTCTGGAGACTTTCCAGACCCATCTGGATGTGTTCCTGTGTGACCTGTGCTGGATTCTCTGGTCCTGCCCTGGCAGGGGGGTTGGACTCAGTGATCTCCAGAGGTCCCTTCCAACCCCTAACATCCTGTGAGCCTGTGAGAATCAGAAAGCCATCCACTGACAGCTAGTGACCAGGGCACATCGAAAGGAAAGCAATCATGGCTGGGGAATGCTGACACACATCTGCTCTCCTTAAATGAATGACTTGGAGGCATTTTTGTATGCCTGTTTATTTCCTAAAGTGCAAGTGGATCAAGAACACACAAAGTCAGAAATGAACCTGAACAGCAAAAAAGGAGAGGGAAACATTGGCTTAAATTCCCATTCAAAACCCACTCTCATGATCCCCCTCCAGAAGGCAGGGCAGACCCCTAGATAAGGAGTTAACATGATGGGAGGGCTAACAAAAGTTGGAATACAGCCTAAACAATTAGTAGGCTGTCAGAAATTGGAATTAAGTAATCAGAATTAAGTAATCAACTTCAACCACTATGAGAACATACTGTGGGGGACACTCTTCCATTGGCAAGGAGATGAATGGGATAATTGTGAGGCTTTTCCATATCTAGCTGCTACAATTTGACTGCAGAATAATCCATGGCAGTGAAATGCCTGCAGTTCAACAATGAAATACCAGGATCAATATTTAATTCACAATTCTCTTACCTTCTTTTCAAGACCACTTTATTAATGCTCTGCACACATTAAGAGACTCTTACTCCTCCTGGGTGAGTGCATCTGAAGCAGAAAGCTGCTGGTGTGGTCTCAGGTTGTGGTGTTTATTGACTCCCTTTCATATATACTGCAATAACCATTCATTAAAATCAGAGTAAAGACAAGAGAAAGTGAGTACTTGAATTCTGAGAGCCAGCCTGAACTTCAGTGCTGAGTCCTGTGTCACTCTGGCTGGGGCATTTAACAACTTTCTTACACCAATTTTTCTGTCTGTCAGTGTAGCTGTGATGAGCTTTCTGAAGCATCTGGCTTTATCTTTCCTGCTCCTCCTCGATGGAGCAGGTCCAGAGAAGGGCAATGAAGCTGGAGAAGAGTCTGGAGAACAGGGCTGGGGAAGAGCAGCTAAGGGAACTGGGGGTGTTCAGCTTGGAAAAGAGGAGGCTGAGGGGAGACCTTTTGGATCTCTACAACTCAGGGGAGACCTTATTGCTGTCTACAACTACCTGAAGGGAGGATGTAGCTGGGTGGGGGTTGGTCTCTTCTCCCAGGCAACCAGCACCAGAACAAGAGCACACAGTCTCAAGCTGCACCAGGGGAAGTTCAGGCTCGAGGGGAGGACAAAGTTCCTCACAGAGAGAGTTGTTAGCTATTGGAATGTGCTGCCCAGGGAGGTGGTGAAGTCACCGTACCTGGAGGTGTTCAAGAGGGGATTGGACATGGCACTTGGAGCCACGGTCTAGTAGTCATGAGGTGTTGGGTGACAGGTTGGACTTAATGATCCTTGAGGTCTTTTCCAACCTTCTTGATTCTATGATTCTAATTCTATGATTCTAACTCCCTGAGAGGAGGTTGGAGCCAGGTGGGTTTGGTCTCTACTTCTAAAGACAAGTGATAGGACAAGAGGAAACAGCATCAGGTTGCACCAGGGGAGTTGGAAATGAGGAACAATTTCTTCCCCAAAGGGTTGTGAAGGCCTGGCCCAGGCTGCCCAGGGCAGTGCTGCAGTCTCCATCCCTTGAGGGGTTTCAAAGCCATGGAGATGTGGTGCTGAGGGCCAGGATTTGGTGGTGCCCTGACAGTGCTGGGTTAAGGGTTGGAGTTGAAGATCTTAAAGGTCTCTTCCAACCAAAATGATTCTATGATTCTGTAATTTGGCAGCTGAACAATTGGTACAGCAGCATTTACTCACCTCACAGCCACACTGCAAGGCTTACTGAAGGTGAAACTGCTGCTGCTCACTGCAAAGTGGTTGAGAAAGAGAAAAGAAAGGCAGGACCCAGCCATAACTTGGTGTTCCCAGGCACATGAGGCTTTTTTGGCTGGCATGTCTACAGCCAGTGACAGCCTAAGGGACCACAGCAAACTCTGCTGTGCATGCAGTTAGTGTTTTGCCTGTCAGCAGGTGCTGGGGGGACCACATGCTGCTGTTCCTCTCAAAGGCAGGTGCCAGGATTGCCAGTGCCTTGGGGGACCTGCATCCTCACCTGTTCTGATCAAACCACTCATACAAGCACCCCAGCATCGTGGTCCTGCCTGCGTTACTGTGCCTGCTCTGGACACGTTCCAGAGTGTGCTTATGACAGCAGTGCTTGCAGCCAGCCAGCTGGCTGAGGGAGCAGGAGCCTGTAATCAAAACACACCTTGTGACAAGGGGCATGCATGGAACAGGGATTTCTGACTCTGCCTGCATTTACCTAGCGATAAAAAGTTCATCCCTACGGCCCACTCTAGCCCCTCTTAATGTTTTTATTGTTGTACCTGAGGTCAAGAGGAGGAAAAGAGAGCAACAGGGCCATGGAAAAGCCTCCTTTGGAAATGACAGCTGTAATGGAGCTTATCTCTACCAACAGCAACTTAACCCAAGGTGCTGCGGCGTAGGATTGCAGCACTCTGTTAGGAAAACATTCTCTAAAATAAGACCACTCCTAACTTCTGGCAGGCCCTAGCCCTTTTCTTTATTTTTTCCCCTTCCCTGCTTTTTACCCTTTGCTTCTTTTTTAGCTTTCTCCCTCCCCACCCCCACCTCTGAATTCCAAGGCCTCGCAGCAAGGCCAGGACTTTCTCCAGAGAAAGCCACGCTGTCAGCTGTGGATTTTGCAATGGAGATGTATCTGACTGGCTTAACTGGTGCCCTGCTTATGGGAGTTCATTTAGCCCAGGCAAAGACCCAGTGCTTCTGTGATAAAGCTCTAGTATCTCTCTCTCCCCAGGGCCTCAGCAGAGGATGCAACCTGGATTCACTTTGCACATGTTTATACAGTAAGTTGCTTAATTACTTTCACAGCAAGGACAAGTGGTAGAGCTTCCTGAGCTTGCAGCTTTTCCCTACTGTTGCAGGAAGATGAACAACCCTACCATTAGCTGAAGGGAAGGGTAGGCAGGAAGATGTTAGAGGCAAATCACAGAATAGAATAATAGAATGTTTTAAGCTGGAAGGGACCTGTAAAGGTCACCTAGTCCTACCACTCTGCAGTGAACAGGGACTCAGGTTGCTCAGAGCCCCAGCCAACCTGACCTGGAATGGTTCCAGGGATGGGGCACTTCTCACCTCTCTGGGCAGCCTGGGACAGGGAATCACCACCCTCAGTGCAAAAATATTTCTCCCTCTTTTGGTTTAAAACCATCACCCCTTGTCCTATCACTACAAGCTCTACTAAAATGTCCCTCCCCTCCCCTCTCCTCTAGCCCCTCTTCAAGTACTGCAAGACCACGAGAAGGTCTCCCTGGAGCCTTCTCTTCTCCAGGCTGAACAACCCCAACTCCCTCAGCCTGGCCTCACAGCAGAAGGCTTCCAGCCTTCCCATAATGGTTGTGGCCTCCTCTGGCCCCATTCCAAGAGGTCCCTGTTTGTGCTGTGTGAAGGACTCCTGAGCCAGCCCCAACACTGCAGGTGGGTTCTCAGCAGAGCACAGCAGAGGGGCAGAATCTCCTCCCTGCCCCTGCTGCCCACACTGCTGGGGATCAGTCCAGGACATGGTCAGGTCTGGGCTGTGAGCACACTCTCTCAGCTCACATCCAGCTTTCCAACCACCAGCACCACCAAGTCCTCCTCTCTCTCGAACTGCCTTGTCCCAGCACACCATTCCTGAATTTCCAAACAACAGAGGAATTGGCAAGGAGGTTTCCTGGGATGGCACTTGAATGCCACTCTTCTGGGCTGGGCCATCCCATTCAGGTTGCCCAACACAATCAAGTCCTACGATTAGACAGGCTAGTTTGTAAGAAATTCAGACCTTCAAGTTATAGCTGATAAGACAAGCAGACCCCCTCAGCTGGGAGCCAGCAGAGCCCTGTCTGCCCACTGCACATTTTCTAGGACCTAGAGGTATGCAGGAGACTAAGAAGAGTTGCAAGTTTTACTTTATTTTTATGAAATCAGCTGCTTGCTGCTAGCTTGCTGCTCATCATCACAGACAGTGCAGTGTGATACCTTCCAAATGTTGAATAATGAGGTACTGCTGGTAGCACCTGCTCAAAATTCATCTTCCTGCCTCAGTAACTTTTCTGGTCAGGATTTGTGTTGGCACAGCTAAGCAAACAGACAGAATCAGAATCACAGAATGTTAGGGGCTGGAAGGGACCTCCAAAGCTCATCCAGTCCAACCCCCCTGCCAGAGCAGGAGCACCCAGAGCAGGTCACACAGGAACACATCCAGGCAGATCTTGAATATCTCCAGAGATGGAGACTCCACAAGCCCCCTGGGCAACCTGCTCCAGTGTTCTGTCACCCTCACAGGGAAAAAAATCATTCCTCCTGTTTCTGTGGAACTTCCTATGCCTCAGCTTCCACCACTGCCCCTTGCCCTGTCTTTGGGCATCACTGAGAGGAGCCTGGCTCCAGACTCTTGGCACTCAGCCATTACATCTTTATATACATGAATGAGGCCACCTCTCAGTCTCCTCCTTTCCAAGCTACAGAGCCTCAGCTCCCTCAATGTTGCCTCACAAGGAAGATGTTCCACTCCCCTAATCATTTTTGTGGCTCTGTGCTGGACTCCCTGTCCCTCTTGAACTGAGGGACAGGGAGCTGGACACAATATTCCAGATGCAGCCTCACCAGGGCAGAGTAGAGGGGGAGAACCTCTCTCGACCTACTAACCACAGCCCTTCTAATGCACCCCAGAATGGCATTGGCCTTCTTCACCACAAGAGCACACTGCCAGCTCATGGTCAGCCCTCCATCAACTAGGACCTCCAGGTCCTTTTCCCCTTCACTGCTCTCCAACAGGTCAGTCCTCAACCTATACTTGTCCATGGGATTGTTCTTTCCCAGGTGCAAGTCTCTCCCCTAGCCCTTGTTAAACTTCATTCTACTTCTCCCTGCTCAACTCTCTTCCTGGCTAAGTCTGGATGAATGGCAGCACAGCTTTCATGTGTGTCAGGCACTCCTCCCAGTTCTGTGTCTGCTGGCAGTACCCTCTATGCCCTCATCCAGTTTGTTGATGAATATATTGTGAATAGAACTGGTCCTAGTACTGACCCCTGAGGGACACCCTGAGTTACAGGCCCCCTCCAACTAGATTCCATCCCGTTGACCACAACTGTCTGACTTCTTTTCTTCAACCAGTTCACAATCCAAACCCAACAAAACCTTGTGGACAAATGCAGAAGAGTCATTGATTTCTTGGAGGGCAGGTTCCTCTTGGGATAAACTCCCACAAGGAAGAACCAAGGAAGCTTAGCACATATCTCAACATGTTCAGCAAAGGGCACCCTCTCTGTGCTCAGCTGCTCTCAGGAGATAAGGCATTTGCATACCTGACAGACAGGCACTTTGTTACTGCAAGAGGATTCATAATGGAGTTTCAGGGGATTATAAACTGTAATAGCCTCCTAAGTGGAAATTTCAGTGTAATCTGTATGAAACAAAAGCATCACATAATGCCAGAGGAAGGGCCTTGTTTTCATTCAATGACAAGCAGCAGTGGAAGAAATATACTTTGCAGACTGTAAGGTTCAGCTGAGCAGCACCTAGTTAAGGCATTCAGGGAAAATCACTCATATATTAGAAGGATTCTATAGCTAAAGGCACATGACTCTCATTGAGGGAGAAGATCATGAACCCAGTGGGCACAAAGGTGGGAGCAAGATGGGACAGGAAAGTAAGAAGCAATAAAACCAAACCCAAACCCAACCAACCAAAACAGAACAAAAAAACCACCACCACCACAACAAAAACCCTGCCAAAAGTCTGGCTTCCTCAAAGGATACTCTGCAATGCTTTTCCTACCTCCATCCTAGCAAGCACCCCGAGGTGAGGAGCACAGTCCTGGGGAATGCAGAGTGCACTCCCCATCTCCTGTGACTTGACTAACTTTTTCTTGCCCCTGTAGGAGACACAGCACCACCAAAAGAAACAAAAGCAAGTGAACCTGCCCACTCAGATCACCTAGGAGAGTGAAAGACAAAAAAACTAAAAAATGGATCCTCACAAGGTCCTTTACAGTTTTGCTGAGATGATCCTGGCATACTTAAGGTCACGGTGTCAGACTTCTGCCTACAGCAATGCAGATTAGATATCACAAGCAGCAATGCAGGTTAGATATCACAAATACCAACTGCAGTCCAGCAGCTGTGGTTCTAACAGGACCCCAAATGCTGCAAAGCATCCCACAAAAGCCAGCCATGCTCCAGGCTTTTCTTTTTTTTTCACCCAACAGATCACATTCCCTTCCCTGGCACTGCAAACTGCCTTCGTGTCCCACAGATCCTCAGGAACAAGTGAACTGCAGGCAGGGGCTGATGGCCAAGGTTAGCTCAGAGATGCTTTTGTCCCTGGGGACCTGGGGGTACTAGTTGACAGTAAGCTTAACATGAGCCAGCAGTGTGCCCAGGTGGCCAGGAGGGCCAATGGCATCCTGGCCTGCATCAGGAACAGTGTGGCCAGCAGGAGCAGGGAAGTAACTCTCCCCCTGTACACCACACTGGTTAGACCACACCTTGAGTCCTGTGTCCAGTTCTGGGCCCCTCAGTTTAGGAAGGATGTTGAGATGCTGGAAGGTGTCCAGAGGAGGGCAACAAAGGTGGGGAGGGGTCTGGAGCACAGCCCTGTGAGGAGAGGCTGAGGGAGCTGGGGTTGCTTAGCCTGGAGAAGAGGGGGCTCAGGGCAGAACTTATGGCTGTCTACAACTACCTGAGGGGAGGCTGTAGCCACGTGGAGGTTGGTCTCTTCTCCCAGGCAACCAGCACCAGAACAAGAGGACACAGTCTCAAACTGCACCAGGGGAGGTTTAGGCTGGATGTTAGGAAGAAATTCTTCATAGAGAGATTGGCCTTTGGAATGTGCTGCCCAGGGAGGTGGTGGAGTCACCATCACTGGAGGTGTTTAGGAAGAGACTGGATGGGGTGCTTGGTGCCATGGTTTAGTTGATTAGATGGTGTTGGGTGATAGGCTGGACTCAATGATCTTGAAGGTCCCTTCCAACCTGGTTTATTCTAATTCTATTCTATTCTATTCTATTCTATTCTATTCTATTCTATTCTATTCTATTCTATTCTATTCTATTCTATTCTATGGTAGCAACATGGAAAGTCCCTCCTCTTGCAAGATAGTTATGGAACGGTGGGGAGAAGCCCAGGATGGTTCCTGTTCAGATATGCCCCACATCTGCTAGTTTGTTCCTGTTTTCTCCAGCTAAGGAAAATGAGGAACCTATGCTTCAGCATGAAAGTGAAGTGTTACAGGGCAGCTCACAGAAACACAGAATGGAAGGGGTTGGAAGGGGCCTCTGGAGATCATGCTAAAGCAGGTTTGCCTAGAGCAGGTTGCACAGGAATGCACACAGATGGGTTTTGAGAGTCCAAGTCAAGTACCAATGGGCTGCACAAAGCCTAACCAGCACAGAGGCACTCTAAGAGCTTGAAGGAAAGGAGAAAGCCAGTGGCTGTCCTACTGGGACTGTGAAATGTAGGTAGAAATGTAAATAAATGCAGTTACTCCCCCAAAAATTAGATTCAAGTGAAGACAGCTTAGAAATGTCAAAGACCCTTGAGGTTAGTTCTGCAATCTGTATTTGCACTTCCTTGGATTTAATTAGCTGCAGTGCAACCTAGAAAGAGTCTCAGAATTTTCTGACATCCTCTGGACTCTTTCCAGCCATTAGAGGAGCTTGCCTTCATTATGAATTGATCTAAGCATGGCTGTGAATGCAAACAGCATTGTGACTGTGCCTCCAGCCTACAGCTAGTCAAAAACAGATAGAAGAGAATTATCCCTTCAACAAACTGCTGTTTTATCCCAAAGAAATGTGCATACTCCTTCTCCTGAATGCACTCTGAAATCCACATGTGATTTCTTACCCCCCCTCCCCCCAATACTAAGCACGCAGGCATATGGTTATATTGTTATATCCTGTAATATATTGCATTTGGCCTCTTGCCCACAGCAAAGCAGAATGGGACATTTGTAATTAGAGCAGAGCTGGATCTTATCTCTCCTCTCTTCTGTCTCCTGCTTGGGAAAACAGACATCACAGTGGTTGGTCAAAGGAACATTTTGGGGTTTTTTTCCACTGGAACTTGATCAAACCCACACTGAAATTGCAGAAGCCAATTAAGTGTCTGTGATTTACAGATTAATAAGGGAACTCTGTCTCCTGATTAGAGAAGGTCAGCAAAAACAAGCACCAGGAAAGGGAAAATGTTTGCACAGAAAACAGACGGTGACTGTAAATGACCAAAAGCTGGGAACCCACTAGGATTATCTGATGCTCCTGGCTAGCTCCACAACTGCATTGCTTCTACCAACAGTGTACAATGTTAGGAAGAAATTCTTCCCAGAAAGAGAGATTTGCCACAGGAATGTGCTGCCCAGGGAGGTGGAAGTGTTTTAAAAGAGACTGGATGAGGCATTTAGTGCCATGGCTTAGTTGATCAGATGGTGTTGGGTGATAGGTTGGACTCGATGATCTCAAAGGTCTTTTCCAACCTGGTTGATTCTGTATTCTGTACCAAAAGACCAAACAGCCTCTGCCTCTTTGCTCACAATCAATTCAGTGTTAGCAGAAGTACTTTATAAACTAAGCTATTAAATTACAGAATCAATCACAGAGGGACCTCAAGGATCATGTAGTTCTAACCCCCCTGCCATGGGCAGGGGATGTGTTCCACTAGATCAGGTTGCCCAGAGCCACATCCAGGCTGGCCTTTAAAACATCCAGGGAATTAGCACAGAGCCTCTATCAGGCTCTCTGTCTTCATTTGTGTAATCCAATCTGAAATTCACAGTGATACCTTGAGGACAATAAAATTAGTGAAATATAATTTCTTAGGCTAAATGGTAGTGCAAAAACTTCAATGGGCTCCATGGAGAAGGGTCAGCTGCAGAACTAGCTGCAAAACTCCTGCATGCCTGGCTAGTATCTGACCTGTCTTGTGAATCACTAGAGAAACCACAGCCCCACTGCAACTCTATTGCAGAAGATCAAGTGAAGTCAGACTAAGTAGATGGTGCAAGTTCTCAGGCTGGATTGTTCTTTGCTGGGGAAGGTGTATTTTGATGTCAACATCAGGAGCTGTGGCAAAAAGCAACCATGTACATAAGCTCCAGCAGGAAGAGAGTTGGTGCTTATCCATCAGCCAGGAGGCTGCTTAGTTTTAAGGACCAGCATGAATTCCTCTCTCCAAGGAGATCTGGCAGAAGGCAAAGGCAGCACGTACAATACAAACCTTCCCATTTTGCTTATTTCCATCCTGATTTTTGTTTCCTAACACAGCAATGGCAATCCTGTCACGTTGCCCATCCTGGCCAGGCGAGCACAGGTAATTTACTGCTTAGTTTAACTTGGTAAGTAGGTGCTGAGCCACCAGGACAAGAGACACTTAATAAATCCACAGAAGGAATTAAAATAGTTCATCACAAGGGTACAAAGGCAGCCAAAAAGAGTTATGGTTACTTCTGTGAACACTACTACTCTGCAGTACCGACCTCACCAGCACCTCACTGTGCCAAAGATTTCTCTGTCTCCCCACAGCTCCGGTCTTGCCCCTGCCTTGTCTGCTCCATCCTCTCATGGGGAGTACTCCTACCATGTGCCAGACACTGCTGTGACCCACATGCAGCAGTTTCCAGCTCCACAATGGAGAAGGCAGAAATGCATCACCACCTCACTATGGTTGCCCTCTCACTGCTTTCTATCAAGTGCCCCACTGCAACGATAGAGTTTCAACTTAGAGCTATGATTTCATCATCTCTGTCCTGCAGCAATGATAAAAAGCCCACAGCAGTGAAGCCTGGCATCAGGGCTTTGGCATGGGGTGCCCGTTGCCAGGGGCTGCCTGTGCCAGGCTCTCTCAGAGCATCCCTGCAGATTTGGCCTCTTGCTGAGCAGCACAAGGATGAATCCATCTCACCACAGTGCTCACCATGCACTCCTTGTAGGAGGAGGTTATAAAGCTCTGAATTGTGTAAGGCAGCAGAGCTTTCAGTTATTAAAAGTGGCATCCCTGGACCCTGTGGCTGGTAGCAGCCACCTTGATGCAAAGCAGCAATGCTCCTTGTGAAGGACACATTCTCCCTCACCTGCTCCCAAATCCCAAACATCTCACTGAGCATCCTAGGGACCTGCAAAGGATGGTGGGGATTTTTTCCACCACTAGCAGATAACAGAAGACACCATTTAGCTGTCTGTATCCCATGAACACACAGCTGGGATTTGGATCCCAGATGTTCCCAATCTCATATTCAAGTGGAAACCAACTGCTTGAGCAGGACAGTCTCTGTACGTGCCTTTGGCACAAGAGGATGGTCCCAGGCCACTTCTAGAGAGTCCCAAATATGACCTGGACACTACTGAAGCCTGACTTTGGTACAAAAAGTCATTGCTGAACGCAGGGACAGATCTGTCGAGGTGCTGGAGTGAGTGCAGGAGGGCAACAAAGCTGGAAAGATGGCTGGAGGAAAGGGACCTGGGGATACTAATGGACAAGCAGGTGAGTAGGAGCCAGCAATGTGCCCAGGTGGCCAAGAAAGCCAATGGCATCCTGGCTGGGATCAGCAATGCTGTGTCCAGCAGGAGCAGGGAGGGGATTGTCCCCTGGCACTTAGCTCTGGTGAGGCCACACCTGGAGTATTGTGTCCAGTTTTGGGCACCTCAATCCAAGAGAGATGTGGAGGTGCTGGAGCCAGGGCAGAGGAGGGCAAGGAAGCTGTGAAGGGCCTGGAGAATAAATCTGATGAAGAGCAACTGAAGGAGCTGGGGATGGTTAGTGTGGAAAAGAGGAGGCTGAGGAGAGACCTCATTGCTGTCTGCAACTACCTGAAAGGACCTTGTGGAGAGGCTGCTGCTGGTCTCTTCTCACAGGTAATTGGTGATAGAACAAGAGGGAATGGCCTCAAGGTATGACTGGGTAGGTTTAGACTGGACAGTAGGAAGAGTTTTTCTTGTAAAGGGTGGTCAGGGATTGGAATGTGCTGCCCAGGGAGATGGTGGAGTCCCCAAGCCTGGCTGTGTTTCAAGGTGGTTTGGATGTGGTGCTTGGGGCTGTGGTTTAGGGGTGAGCCTTGCAGAGTAGGGTTCTGGGTTGGACTTGATGACCCTGAAGGTCTTTTCCAACTTGAATGTTTCTGTGATTCTGTGATCTGTGTTTTGGTTGCACTAATGTTTTGGGTCTCACATAGAAAATGCAGACTTGTAAGCAAGCTTGATTCACAGAATCATAGAATTGTTAGGGTTGGAAGGGAACTCAAGGGCCCTCTAATTCCAACCCTGTGCCATGGGCAGGGACACCTCACACTACGTTAGGTTGCTCAAAGCCACATCCAGCCTGGCCTTAAAAACCTCCAGGGATGAGGCTGCCACCACCTCCCTGGGCAACAAAATAAGAATTCCTTTAAATCTGAAGTTTAGGTTTAGAATGACTCCTAGGAAAAAAAACCTAAACCAACAGACAATATTAGGGAGCATCTTTTGCTATTTCTAATCTCACAGCTAGGAGGAATGGATATAGAATAGAATAGAATAGAATAGAATAGAATAGAATAGAATAGAATAGAATAGAATAGAATAGACCAGGTTGGAAGAGACCTTTGAGATCATCGAGTCCAACCTATCACCCAACACCATCTAATCAACTAAACCATGACACCAAGCACCCCATCCAGTCTCTTCCTAAACACCTCCAGTGATGGAGACTCCACCACATTCCAATGGCCAATCTCTCTTTCTATGAAAAACTTCTTCCTAACATCCAGCCCAAACCTCCCCTGGCACAGCTTGAGACTGTGTCCTCTTGTTCTGGTGCTGGTTGCCTGGGAGAAGAGACCAACCCCCACCTGGCTACAACCCCCCTTCAGGTAGCTGCAGACAGCATTTACATGGATGAATGAGTGAAAAAAAGGATCTAGACAGGCATGTATTATTTATTATCTTCTTCTGTTGCAATATACACAACTACTTTTTAGACCTTACAGTCATTGTTACAACCATGAGCTTGTTCAGATGGCTTTTAAATATGAAACAAACAGCCTGTATTTTTCTCCTCTTACTTGTCTTTCTTTAACCAAATGCATGTCACAGTTCACATCTGAGCCACTAGTGACATGGGAAAATGTCTTTTCTGGGGCACAGTAGCTCTCTTTGAAGTGTCTGTAACTCTGGATCCAAAGGCCCTCGTCTTAATGGGTTAGACATCTGATTTCCCTTTCTTCTAAGGATTGTTTTAAAATTCACTACAAAGACATCAGCTCTGCAGTGCTGACATTATAAATTTAAGCTACTGAGGCAACAGAGTAAGAAAGCCATCTTGGGAGTTAACAGAACTTTGGCTGAATGCTTTGTATTTGCCATTTATTTTCAGGCTACACGTTAATTAATGAGGCAGCTGCAAGCACCAGGCTTCTGAGAAGTATCCTATTGATAACTGCAATAGCCTGCTTGTGTTTTATTAAGCAAAACAATTAGAACACAGAGTTTCCAGTGCTGAAATCTTGGATGTGAGCTTTTCTTTTTCTGTACTAAACTCGTCTTTGCAGGCAATTTAGCATTCTTGAAGAATCATAGAATCAGAGAATTGTCAGGGTTGGAAGGGACCTCAAGGATCAGCCAGTTCCAACCCCCCTGCCATGGGCAGGGACACCTCACACTACAGCAGGTTGCTCACAGCCACATCCAGCCTGGCTGCAAACACCTCCAGGGATGAGGCTGCCACCACCTCCCTGGGCAACTTGTTCCAGCATCTCACCACCCTCATGTCTTAAAATCTACCCAGATGTGCATACCCAGTTTAGTTTATGAAGTCCTGGCCGGCCATGACATGCCAAGATTTTATCTTTCAAAGACTTTCTTGGATGTCAATGGCCTATTCAGCCAGCACAGCTGAGCATGCACAGAATCAGCCCCCAACAGAGATTACACCTTTCTCTGTTTGTGGAGAGCAGGCAGAGCTATGTGTCTTTCCCACAGCACCTACAGGGAAACCAGTAATTGGGGCAGCCTAAATGTTTGCACTTTGGAAGCACTTCATGTCCTTATTATGGGGTAATATTTTATAATTAAGGCCCTCACTGATGTTGAACACAGTGGAGAGTAACAAGCTGATTATATTAGTGTCTGAAAGCACACTGAAAAGGAAGTTATTTCCCCATCACTGTCAGAAGTAACAAACTGAGAATAGGCACTTACCCTTACTTGAAGCAGTGAGGGGTTTTTTATATATATATATAATATATCTCTGTGTATGCATGCATGTAGACACAGAATCTCCCCTTACCTGAACTATAGATAATGACACACACAGACCACACAGCTCTTCTGCATGAGTCCCATTAAAAGAAACTCACAATGAGAAATTACTCCCAACTCATCTATGCATAGGTGTAAAGAATTTACTTTTTTAATCCTATAAGTTAAAAATCCATTTTCAAACAGGTTAAGGAAGAAACAAAGAGATCTCTCTTGAGCTCATTAGCTGTGGTGTTGTCACTGATGGCTGACATTGCACTGCATTCAGTTCAAGAGGGACAGGGAGCTGCTGGAGAGGGTCCAGCGGAGGGCTGCGAGGATGATTAGGGGACTGGAGCACTGCCTGGTGAGGAGAGGCTGAGGGAGCCTGGGGCCTTTTAGTCTGGAAAAGAGAAGACTGAGAGGGGATTTGATAAATGTTTATAAATATCTGAGGGCTGGGGGTCAGGAGGGAGGGGCCAGGCTCTGCTCCCTGCTCCCTGTGATAGAACAAGGGGTAATGGGTGCAAGCTGCAGCACATGAGGTTCCACCTCAGCACAAGGGGGAACTTCTTTACTGTAAGGGTCCCAGAGCACTGGATCAGGTTGCCCAAAGAGGTTGTGGAATCTCCTTCTCTAGGGATTTTCAAGGCCTATGTGGATGTGTTCCTCTGTGATCTGAGCTAGATTCTATAGTCCTGCTCTGGCAGGGGAATTGGACTCAATGATCTCTTTGGGTCCCTTCCAACCCCTGACATCCTGTGATCATTCTGCAGCTGCTTTGTATCTATGGGAAGTGTCTTGAATTACAATTTCTGAGAAAGATAGTGTGCCTTATTAGAGTGAAGAGATAAGGTTAAGGCTTCTGAGGTTTCAATGTATAACAGCAGCGGAAGGCTTCTGTGCAGCAAGCTCTGCTAACCACCTTTGTATTTGTGCTACAGAATAGGTCAGTCACAAAGTCTGGAGCTAGAAAATACTTTTCAATGAAATTCCTAGATTCCTTATGAGGCTTATCTTGATTTCAGTGAAGCATTTGACACTGTGTCCCACAGCATCCTTGCTGCCAAACTGAGGCAGTGTGGTCTGGATGGTCAGGGAGTGAGGTGGATGTGAACCGGTTGAAGAAAAGAAGTCAAAGAGTTGTGGTCAGTGGGATGGAGTCTAGTTGGAAGCCTGTGCCTAGTGAAGTCCCTCAGGGGTCAGCACTGGGACTGGTTCTGTTCACAATATATTCATCAACAAACTGGATGAAGGCACAGAGTGCACTATCAACAAACTGGAGGAGTGGCTGACACAGGAGGGTTGTGCTGCCATTCAGTGAGACTTAGGCAGGCTGTGAGTTGGGCAGGGGGAAATGGAATGAAAGTCAACAAGGGCAAGTGTAGAGCCTTGCACCTGGGAAAGAACAACCCCAAGGACCAGGATGAGTTGGGGACTGACCTGTTGGAGAGCAGTGAAGGGGAGAAGGACCTGGGGGTCCTAGTGGATGGGAGGCTGACCATGAGCCAGCAATTTGCTCTTGAAGCTAAGAAGGCCTATGCCATTCTGGGGCGGATTAGAAGGCCTGTGGTTAGTAGATTGAGAGAGGTTCTCCTGCCCCTCTACTCTGCCCTGGTGAGACTGAATTTGGAATATTGTGTCCAGTTCTGGGCCCCTCAGTTCAAAAGGGACAGGGAGCTACTAGAGAGAGTCCAGCACAGAGCCACAAAGGAACCTTCCAAGTGAAGGCAATGTGGAGAGGAGATAAAGAGTATTTCCCCAGTACAACAGTTAATGGGTCCAGTCATAAATCTTTTCTCACCAGAGGACTGAATGCAGAGATTTGTAACTTCATTTATTACTTCATCTGAGTTAATGATTTTGAGGAAATGGTTCATTCACTGAAAGCAGAATGCTCTTTTTATAATCAGCTCATGGTTTCCTCAGACATTCTTATTTTTAATGACTCTGGCTTATAAAATATAGTGTTGAGTGGGTTTGCATTCACAGCAAACCTACCATGCCCTACAAATGGCATGGCTTTGGATTTAGAGCCTACCTCTACTTGTACAATTAATTCCTTCCTGTCTCTAAAATGTCTTCATTCCAGCTCCACCACAGCCTCCTTCACCTTCTTCTGCTAAAAGCAGTGAGTTTCACAGAATCACAGAAGTTTAGGGGCTGGAAGGGACCTTAAGAGCTCATCTAGTCCAACCCCCTGCCAGAGCAGGAGCACCTAGAGCAGATCACACAGGAACACATCCAGGCAGGTCTTGAATATCTCCAGAGAGGGAGACTCCACAACCCCCCGGGCAGCCTCTTCCAGGGCTTTGTCACGCTCACAGAGGAAAAATTCTTCCTCCTGTTTCCATGGCACTTCCTCTGCCTCAGTTTCCACCACTGCGCCTTGTGCTGGCATTGGGCATCACCCAGCCTCTGGCACTCACCCTGCACATCTTTATCAACATGAATGAGGTCACCTCTCAGGCTCCTCCTCTCCAAGCTACAGAGCCCTCAGCTCCCTCAGGCTCTCCTCACAAGGAAGATGTTCCACTCCCCTGATGATTCTTGTGGTCTGCATTGCACTGTTTCAAGCAGTTTCCTGAGATCCTTCTTGAACTGAGGGGCACCACCTGTTCCCAGCATCTCCAGCCTTTCCCGAAGCACAAGTATTGATGGTTCATGGTTCAGCAATCCTTGCAGGACTGGGTAAGGAAGTTGGTACAAGAAGCAATATTATAAATTAGATCTGGAGCCTAGAGCCTTCCAAATTTTCACCATGTTGTACAATAAAAGGACAGATGGGCAGAGTCCAAGGGCAGGAGATTCAACACATCCAAGTTCTGGCTTCTACACATTGGCCACAACAACCCCATGCAGTGCTACAGACTGGGGTCAGAGTGGCTGGAGAGCAGCCAGGCAGAAAGGGACCTGGGGGTACTGGTGGACAGCAGCTGAACATGAGCCAGCAGTGTGCCCAGGTGGCCAAGAAGGCCAATGGCATCCTGGCCTGGATCAGGATTAGTGTGGCCAGCAGGAGCAGGGAGGACATTCTGCCCTGTTCTCAGCACTGATTAGGCCACACCTTGAGCCCTGTGTCCAGTTCTGGGCTCCTCAGCTAAAGAAAGATGTTGAGATGCTGGAATGTGTCCAGAGAAGGGCAACAAAGGTGGGGAGGGGTCTGGAGCACAGCCCTGTGAGGAGAGGCTGAGGGAGCTGGGGTTGCTTAGCCAGGAGAAGAGGAGGCTCAGGGCAGACCTTCTTGCTCTCTACAACCTCCCTGAAGGGAGGTTGTAGCCAGGTAGGAGTTGGTCTCTTCTCTCAGGCAATCAGCACCAGAACAAGAGGACACAGTCTCAAGCTGTGCCAGGGGAGGTTTAGGCTGGCTGTGAGGAAGAAATTCTTCCCAGCAAGAGAGATTGGCCATTGGGATGTGCTGCCCAGGGAGGTGGTGGAGTCTCCATCACTGGAAGCGTTTAGAAAGAGCCTGGATGAGGCACTTGGTGCCATGGTTTAGTTGATTAGATGACGTTGGGTAATAGGTTGGACTTGATGATCTTGAAGGTCATTTTCAGCCTGGTTAATTCTGTCTTGTGATTCACTGCCTCTGTACACCAGTCCAGATCCAAGAGACACCTAATGGCTAAACCTCCCAATAACCTACATTTTGTGATGTTCCCAAACTCTACAGGGAAAAGCAAACCTGCCAGGGCACGTAGCTTTCAAAGTACATTTCTTTTGGAGTGGGTAGACTGGATAATAGGAAACCTTTCTCCATAGCAAAGGTGTAATTAGCTTTTCTGTCTCAGTTAATTTAGCAGTGGAGGTAAAGAAGGTGGATGTAATCACTGGGATGCTGTTTAGACACGCTAATGTAGTAGGAATGATAAGATCAAATGAATGCCTTAGGATGCCAAAATGGAAGCCAAGTGCACATCCACAGGAGCTCAGCTAAATTGTTTTCCAGGCTCAAAACAAATACAAACAGAGTGGCATTTTCCTTATCAGGGACCTAAAAATTTAATGTGATTAATGCTGCAATTTAGCTGTAGTTTATTTGTGTGTTAGAGATAACAGCAGGGCTGTGGGTAAAAGCCAGCTTACTCCTGCTTCTGGCTGGTAATAATGTGTGCAGGTCTGGTTCACTCACTGAAACCAAAACAAACCAAGTTGAGAGAGAAAAAGAGAAACCAGATAGAGGGAGGTTTTCCCCTCCCTCTACTCTGCCCTAGTGAGACCTCACCTGCAATACTGTGTCCAGTTTTGGGCTCTCCAGTTCAAGAGGGACAGGGATCTACTCAAGAGAGTCCAATGGAGGGCTACAGGGATGACGAAAGGACTGGAGCACTGCCTGATGAAGAAAGGCTGAGAGGCCTGGGGCTGTTTATCCTGGAGAGGAGAAGACTGAGAAGGCATCTAATAAATGTCTATAAATATCTGAGGGCTGGGTGTCAGGAAGGGAGGGACAGCCTCTTACGGGTTAATTGTTATTATTCTGTGTCCGATCTCTACATTATTTATCCTTCACTCAAATGTCTCTGGAATTTTCCTATTCCCAATTAGTATCTAAGCTGTGGATTAGCTTAAACCACTTACACAGCCTCTGCTCAGCTGCACCCTGTGATAGGACAAGGGGCAATGGATCTAAACTCCAGCACAGGAGGTTCCACCTCAACATGAGGAGGAACTTCTTCCCTGTGAGGGTCCCAGAGCCCTGGTGCAGGCTGCCCAGAGAGGTTGTGGAGTCTCCTTCTCTGGAGACTTTCCAGACCCATCTGGATGCACTCCTTAGTGACTTGTGCTAGATTCTATAGTCCTCCTCTGGCAGGGGGGACTCCAGGATCTCCAGAGGTGTCTTCCAACCCCTAACATTCTGTGAGCCTGTGATTTTGCTGACCATCAGCAATCTGCCTGCTGACCTTGGTGGACCTGTGCCAGGTTCACATCTTCCCAGCAAAGACAAGTCCCCAGTGAGCCTCCTGCACCTGCATGTACTGGGTGGGGAGGTGCTTGCTGCCCTAGAAAGCACTCATGGCTGTATTCTGTTTGGTCAAACTGTACAGCATGAGATGCTCTACAGGCACATTGCCCTCTGGATGATCAGGGCAGCTATGCTTTCACTTCCCCAGCAGTGCTGGCAAAGGGTTTCTGCTTAGTGGTTGCTAATGCCCTGCCACATGCATCGGAGACTTATGAGCTGCTACATGGACTGAGAACCTCAGGAGAAGCATTATGCCAGCCCACACTTTTGTCTGCTGCATGAGTAGTGGCCAAGAATAGCAACAAATAGGACAAGACTCAGCAGTGAAAAGAGGACATCAGATTAGGACTGGGTAAATATCCAGGGGGATTGAGTTTTCTGCACATTGCAAGCTCAGCTGCAAGACTTTTTACCCATATCACAATCCTGGTGGCAAGATTTTTTCTTGCTCTTCTCTCAGTTCTCTTATTTGTGAAGCATCATCACATACTTTGTAATACACATTTTCTCTCCTTTGCTTTCCAAGATACCCTCATGCACAGGCACAGCAGGACAACAGAAAGAGGCCTTCAGACATGCACAAGGCTCAAAGCAAATTGTCCTCTCATGCACATCACTTTTGTCACCTCACCTACACCACAACCCTTGTCAAGATCTGCAAGCAAAGGTGTGGCCCAAAAAGCCAATCACATCCTGGGCTGCATCAAGAGAAGCATAGCCAGCAGGTCAAGGGAGGTGATTCTCCCCCTCTACTCCACTCTGGTGAGACCCCAGCTGGAGCACTGCGTCCAGTTCTGGAGCCCCTAGTACAGGAAGGATCTGGAGGTTCTGGAGCACATCCAGAGAAGGGCCACAAGGATGAGCAGAGGGCTGGAGCTTCACTCCTGTGAGGACAGACTGAGGGAGTTGGAGCTGTTCAGCCTGGAGAAGAGAAGGCTCCAAGGAGACATTCTTACGGCCTTCCAGTATCTGAAGGGGGCTACAAGAAAGCTGGGGAGGGACTTTTGAGGGTGTCAGGGAGTGATAGGACTGGGGGGGATGGAACAAAACTAGAAATGGGCAGATTCAGATTGGATGTTAGGAGGAAGTTGTTCCCCATGAGGGTGGTGAGAGACTGGCACAGGTTACCCAGGGAGGTGGTGGCAGCCTCATGCCTGGAGGTTTTTGCAGCCAGGCTGGATGTGGCTGTGAGCAACCTGCTGAGGTGTGAGGTGTCCCTGCCCATGGCAGGGGGGTTGGAACTGGATGATCCTTGAGGTCCCTTCCAGCCCTGACAGTTCTGATTCTAGGATTTTATAATTCTATGAAATGCAGGTGTGCAGGGGAGGCAGAAGGAAATAAAACCCTGCTACTACCCCATGGAGGCAGAGCAGCACTACCTCTTTTACCAGCAAAAGTAGAAGGTATAAATTAAGTGCTTGGCAGATAATTTGCTCTTTAGGAAATACCAAAGCTTTGCTTTCTCTTGCCTCCAAGAGCACTGCATCAAATCAAGCTTAACTAAGGCTCTTTCAATCCACATAAAGCCTCAGGGGACCTCAGGAGCTCAAAACTCTAGCAGTGTTCACGTGCCCTGCCATGCAAAGCAATGGGACTTTGTCTTCTGCACTTTTAGCCCCTAACTACTCACAGATTGAGAGAATGGTTTGGGTTGGAAGGGACCTTAAAGATCACCTCATTCCAGTCCCCCAACCTGGCCTTGAATACCCCCAGGGAGGGGGCATCCACAACCTCCCTGGGCAAAATATTCCAGTCTCTCACCACCCTCACTGCAAAGAATTTCTTCCTCATCCCCAGCCTACATCTCCTCTCTTCCAGCTCAAAGCCATTTCCACTCCTCCTGTCACCTCAAGCCCTTGTCAAAAGTCCCTCCCCAGCTCCAGAAGGCTGCTCTAAGGTCTCCCTGGAGCCTTCTCTTCTGCAGGCTGAACAGGCCCAACTCTCCCAGCCTGTCCCCATCAGGGAGCTGCTCCAGCCCTCTGAGCATCCTCCTGGCCTGCTCTGGACCCGCTCCAGCAGGGGCTGAAGGCTTTGCTAACCTCTTGTGGATGCACAACAGGGAAGGAGAACCAGTTTTGAAGTACACCAAATTACAGGATAGACTTAACCATTGCCCAAGACTCCACACCGGAGGCTCACCCCTGGCCACCAGGCCCAACCCCAGGTTCTCTTGATGGGGTGCTTGGTGCCGTGGGTTAGTTGTTTGGGCGGTGTTGGATTGGTTGATGGGTTGGACACGATGATCTTGAAGGTCTCTTCCAACCTGGTTTATTCTATTCTCTTGTCCTTTTTTGCCCCCTTCTTTTGCACCCCTCAAAATATGGAGGGGACCAGAGGGGGGGGTGGGGTGGAAAAAGACCTCAAAGGTCATCAAGTCCAACCTGTCACCCAAGACCTCATGAATACTGTGGGAACTCATTTAAACCCACACCTAATCTCTCATAATGAGCCAATATACCTGATGAAGACTCAGCAACGGTGGCATTGCTTAGAGTGCTTTGTATTTGGCCATCACCTAGAAAGCAAGCTGGCTGCTCAACAAGAATTAATCCTTTTTCTGTTGTTGTTGCAGCAAACACGTACATTTTTTAAGGTCTCTAATGTGGCAAAGCCAAAAATAAGCAACAGCAAGATACCCAGTTGGTAGATTATCCTCTGAAGAAAACCCTTCAGAAAGTGAATGGGATCCTGCTGTTCTGCTTCTTGGCTTTAATCACCTCATACTTTATGCTCATTTTCTGTGTGCTCAGAGACATTTGCTGCGTGGAACAAAACAAAATTCAGCAAGAGGGAGAAGAATGGTAAAATCAGGATACTTGCTGCCATACCTCACCCTCCAAAGCACTTCTTAAAGGCAAGGAAAAAGTCATATAGCATTTCACAGCCCTACTGAAAACCATGGCTTTCTGCATCCTAGCACATGGCAGTAAAGAACCCACTTGGCTGTCCCAGCAAAACAAACCTTAATCCTACCCCCATGTGTCATGGCATCACAGAATCATAGAATTGTTAGGGTTAGAGGGGACCTCAAGGATCATCTAGCTCCAACACCCCCTGCCATGGGCAGGGATACCTCACACTACAGCAGGTTGCTCACAGCCACATCCAGCCTGACCTTAAAATCCTCCAGGGATAAAGCTTCTACTGCCTCCCTGGGCAGCCTATTCCATTGTCTCACCACCCTCATGGGGAAGAACTTCTTCCTAACATCCAATCTGAATATACCCACTTCTAGGTTTTTTTCCATCCCCCCCAGTCCTATCACTCCATGACATCTAAAAAGTCCCTCCCCAGCTTTTTTGTAGCTCCCTTCAGATACTGGAATGCCACAAGAAGGTCTCCTTGGAGCCTTCTCTACGCCAGACTGAATAGCTCCAACTCCCTCAGTCTGTCCTCAGCCTTGCCAACTCAAAAGGTCAGGAGAAGTTTTTGAGGCTCTCTTTGGCCTCTCTGACTGCTGTGGTCGTTGGCTGATGTTGAGTAGTGTTCTCCCCAAAGGTGTTAGATACCCTCTCCTTCCACCCTTGATCCCAGTATGTGGAGGGCTTGAAGCTGCAGCAGTACCTGTCAGCAGGACATTTCCAAACATGTAGCAGGATAATTACAAGACTAAAACCCAAGTACAGGAGCAAAGCAACCAGGGCTTTAAGGTCCATGGAGCTCAGGTTCCCAGTTTGGCTCCCTGCTTATTTAAAAAATCCAACCCTACTCCCTGGAAAATTTGGACCAGGATAATTTGAATGAAAGAGAAGTGAGGCAAGAGAGGGAGGGATTAACTCTTTTTCTATGTCCTTGTGTACATTGGTGTGCCAGAATTAGATTGGGACTTCTGACATGGTTGCTCCCTCACAAGAGTTCCACAGAATTTGAGGGCAGTTTAAGGTGACAGTTCAGAAAATAAAGCACTAAGGAAGTCAGCCATGAAGGAAAAGGGGAAACAGAACAAAAGAAGACAAGACAAAGCTTCTGCCTCCTTCCCAGTTTGCTGTGATTTTCACTGTGCTTTGGCAAAGGACAGAGAGAAATCTCCAGAAGTCTTTTGCCTTGCTGCTGCTTCTTTCTCCCTTGCACTCTGAAAGGCACTCGAGGAAAACAAAATTTACAGCATGAATTGTGCAGCTTTTCAATACTGCTTATTTTGAATTTCTTTCTCAATTCCCCCTCCCCCCTTGATCACAAAACAACCCCCTCAGGAAGCAGACCTGAGAAGCAGATTATTTTTCCTTCCAATTGCAGCAGAGAACATTTGTACTAAATATTCCTACAGAACAATGCAGGTCACCTATTAAGTTAACCTACACAGACACCCCTTAATAAGGCATGCTCTTCATTATAGCCCTTGATCATCCCTAGAGGTGTACACAATGCCCCATCAGAGCGCTGTGACATCCAATCCTGAGCAGTGAGAGCTCTTTTGCAGTGTTGCTGCAGTGGTACAAAGCCAACACAAAATCGATACAGCTGACTAACGAAGGATCCCTTCGCTTACGCGGCCAGACCCTGAAGCGACTAAAAGCTGTCAGTGTAGTGCCTGCACCAACTGCTCTGGGATCTGTTCTATAGCTGGGCAAAGATGACAGAATCACAGAAACATCCAGGTTGGAAGAGACCCTCAGGATCACCAAGCCCAACTCAGAACCCTACTCTGCAAGGGTCACCCCTAAACCATAGCCCCAAGCACCACATCCAAACAACCTTGAAACACAGCCAGGCTTGGGGACTCCACCACCTCCCTGGGCAGCACATTCCAATGCCTGACCACTCTTGCTGGGAAAAAAATTCTTCCTAATGACAATGGGATTCAAGCTCTAAGAAGTCTCTCCAAACCAGCAGTGACCAGGCAATTTGCTATTGAACAGTGTTAGGGTTTGAAGGTACAGCTTGAGCCTAGTTCCTAACTACGAAGATTTTGAGCATGTGGTGGGTTAAAATTCCCCCCCAAAATAAAATTGCCAGACCAGCTGGGATGGAAAGCAAATGAAGCTGTATTTGCAAGCAGACTAAAATCTAGAAATATGGAATGCAATGATTAGGTACAAAACATGTCATTTTTACAGGTATTTGCAATTGATAACACAAGAACCCCCCTGGACAAAACAGGGTTACCAACAGCCTACCAAGATAAGTGTGGCCAGCAGGTCAAGGGAGGTGATTCTCCCCCTCTGCTCAGCTCTGGGGAGACCCCAGCTGGAGTACTGCCTCCAGTTCTGGAGCCCCTATTCCAAGAGGGATCTGGAGGTGCTGGAAGGTGTCCAGAGAAGGGCCATGAGGATGAGCAGAGGGCTGGAGCACCTCTCCTATGAGGACAGACTGAAGGAGTTGGGGCTGTTCAGTCTGGAGAAGAGAAGGTTCTGAGGTGACCTCATTGTGGCCTTCCAGTATCTGAAGGGAGCTACAAGAAGGCTGAGGAGAGACTTCTCAGGATTTCAGGTAGTGAGAGGACTAGGGGGAATGGAATGAAGGTGGGGAGATTCAGGCTGGATATGAGGAGGAAGTTCTTCCCCATGAGAGTGGTGAAGCCCTGGAATGGGTTGTCCAGGGAGGAGGTTGAGGCCCCATCCCTGGAAGTGTTTAAGCCCAGGCTGGATGAGGCTCTGGCCAGCCTGATCTAGTGTGGGGTGTCCCTGCCCATGGCAGGGGGGTTGGAACTAGATGATCCTTGTGGTCCCTTCCAACCCTGACTGATACTATGATACCCCTCTCTGCTCCCTTCCTCCCAATCCAAAGAGAGAGAAAAGAGCAGAGAGCATCTTGTTAGTACTTAGCCACAAAAAGAATGCAGCCAAAATCAGCAACAGCCAAGCAAATGCTACCAGCTAC
This sequence comes from Dryobates pubescens, assembly GCF_014839835.1. NCBI lineage: Eukaryota > Metazoa > Chordata > Aves > Piciformes > Picidae > Dryobates > Dryobates pubescens. The sequence continues at coordinate 26,102,130 of NC_071612.1, read as the reverse complement.
TATCTGCTAGACTGAAGAAACCAAAAAGAGAGCAAGAGTTAGTTTATACAACTAACTTTGTGTTAGTTATCAAACCAAAGGATTACTTAGACCTTATCATTATTTTCCTTTTTTATATCCAAAGGTAATTTACTTAAATTCTCCCACTTTTCTACTCAATCTGTGGAAATTTTTCCTAGGCACAGCCTAAAACTACTACAGTCAAAAAATATAATCCCCAAAGAGGTAAAAGAATTACCATTAGACACAGATCAGTAACAACTGAGAATAGAATAGAATAGAATAGAATAGAATAGAATAGAATAGAATAGAATAGAATAGAATAGACCAAACCAGGTTGGAAGAGACCTTCAAGATCATGGTGTCCAACCTATCATCCACCGCCACCTAATCAGCTAAACCATGCAACCTAGCACCCTATCAGGTCTCTTCCTGAACCCCTCCAGTGATGGTGACTCAAGTATGCGTCATTCCATTCCTTCACTGAACAGCTGATACTTGGTTGCACAGAGAGTTCTTTTTCCTTTTTCTCCTTCTGCTGCTTCTGCTTGCAGCTTCTCTCTCTGTCTTCCATGACCTTGCCAGGATAATCTCTGTTTTGACTACTGTGTGAGGTAGAGGGAAAGAGGGAGGGAGGGAGAGGGGATGTTTTGAGCAGCCCCCTAGACCATCGGGGGGGGTGTGTGTGTAATTTTGTACAAGGGGATCCTTGTATTTGTGTTTGTTGGGGTTTTTTTCCCTCTGAATTGTAAATATATATAAATATATTTTGTACATATTAATTGCATTTTCCACTTCTACATTTTGCTTGCTTTGTAAATACAGCTTCATTCTGCTTTCCAAACCAACTGAGCCAGTCTGGTGATTCATTTGGGGGGTAATTCTCCAAGTGTGTGAGGGGGTAATTTTAACCCAGCAGATAGCTGACACCGCTTGGAGCAGTCTAAAAAGCCCCAGGAACTGAGGGCTACAAGGACACCACAGTGCAGACAAGGGTTTGACCCCTTGGCACAAACGTGGCTGGGATTTTACATTTCCCATTCAAAACCAAAGCAACGACAAAAAATAACTGCAAACCTTGGCACACTGATTGGAAATGGTTTACTAACTGCAGCATTCTGGGCTAAATCTCCAAGTCCCTGAGTTTCTTAGCAATTTGGAAGGATTAATTTTGCCTAGTACACGTTCTGCACCGTCCTAAGAACTGCCCTTAGCAAGTGTTTTTTGGCTAATCTTTTGATTAATCTCTCTTCAACAAGGGGAATTGTTTTTGCCACTCAGTTGCTGCAAGGCAGGCTAAATTCCATTCTCAATATTTGACTTAAAAATCTCCTTGTTATTAATTTCCACCCCCACCCCCCTCCTCCCTGGCTTTCTGAAAAACCCCATGCTATCAATAAACAACAGGGAAGAAAAACAATTCAGGCTCGCATTCTTACTACAGAAAGCCAGGCAGATGACAGCATATAGGTCACCAGCTGCAGCGCAGCACAATGCACAGATTTGCAGGAAATCTATTAGACAGTTTCAGCACCCAGGCATACATGACAGCATAAACAATTTCACACAATGATCACAAAATGAACCTGCCCTTTCAGTGCCCTCCTATCCTCCTACTGCTGTTCCAGCTTTCCCTCTTCATGGGGAGAAAATGCATCTCTCGGTTTTATCAGAGCCCGTGTGAGGGAATGCCCTGAGTGACAGAGAGCAGAGCGAGACACAAGTGTGACTGGAGGCACATAACAAGCTTTATCTTGTAAAACCCCATGCAGCTAGCACTGAGGGGGCAACATTCCTGTGCCACTCCAATTATAATCATTTTTCTTCTTATTATTATTGTCTGGGTTTTTTTCTCTCCACTCTGAACAGTTACCTCCCTTACCCAAAAGCTTTGCATCCACATTCAGAAGTAATCTTCAGGGTTTTCAATTAAATGAGAAGAGAAGCAAGAACGACACATCCAAGAAATGTTGCATAGCAGTCAGGACACAAGGGAAATTCTGAACAATGACACTAGGACAAATCCCACTGTGGCACTAGGATCTTCCTGAAGAATGACACGGAGCCAACCGAAATCCATTCTTAAGGTCAAGCCTGTAAAGTGTACCCTGTGAATGGCATGAAACCCTTTGACCCAGTATGGGTGGTGTTACTTGGGCAAAAACCCCTCCAACCAGAGTCAGAGCAAATGATCTGTCTTGAAAATAAAGGTATAAATGAAGCTTGCCTAAATTTGAGCTGATGGCCCTTGGGAGAGCAGAGATTTCAAACCAGATGCTTAGACCATTAGCCCATCTGCTCTAAAAGTATCTGAAAAGCCAAACGTGACACTGGAATTCTTCTCCCTCTCTCCTTTTCTCCTTAAACTGGTAAGTCTCTTTACACAAAGTATTTATACTGACTGTTTTACCTTTTCAACTCCTTTATTTTGTAAATCCTTAGGATCTCTTCTCCCAACAGGCTGTGAGGAGAAAAGGAGCATTAGCTGATGCACACCAGACAAATATATCTCTTCCTTCAAATCATAAAAGCAGGTTCATATTGTTAAGGAGTATTCACTTTTATAAAGACATGATTAATTTGGGCAAAATCATGTCAAATTCTTACCAAAATAATTTGATATGCAAATGGATTCTAAATGGTTTCATTCTCATTCAGAAACTTCTAACTTACAAAGATGCCCAGGCCAGGACTTCTGCACTTTGTGCTGCTGTAGTAAAGATGTAACCAAGATAAGATCTTTTTCATCTGTTGCTCAAAAAGCAAATGGAAGAAGGAAAGGGGGAGGTAATACCAATCAGATAGTGAAGCATATACAGCCCTATTTATACTTGATGCAAGCACTAAGTACATGGAATCGAAATAAGATGTCTCAGCGTTGCCATGGTCAGAGAGAAGGCAGAGATTTATCGTGCTAACGATCTGGAGTTTATTTCCTTCCACTGTGCTGTCCTGCTTGCCATTAAACTGATCTCTTCTCCCTGTCTCAGTCACCACATCTAGGTAACAAGGAAGGCTACAGCACAGGCAAAAGTTCCTGAATTGAAAATTGTCCAAAACATCAGCCAGCAGAAAACCCTGCAATAAAGAGAGCTCAGTGTAACCTGCTTCCACCTTCCTGAAGCAAGAGAGACACACACAACCCCATCATAAAGGCCTGCCTGTTCATACAGCACCAGGCAACAACTCAACAGCTTCCAGCCAGGATGCAGTACTGGGACATCAGAACTGAATATGCCTTTACACCAAGCTCCTCATGTACTGAGCAACCTAACAATGTCCACAGAAAGGTCAGGCTGCAGCTATGGCTGACTATTACCTGTCACTGTCACAAAATCACAGCGTCACAGCAAATGAGGGGCTGGAAGGGACCTCAAAAGCTCATCTAGTCCAATTCCCCTCCCAGAGCAGGAGCACCTAGAGCAGATTACACAGGCTCAGGCTCCTCATCTCTAAGCTAAAGATCCCCAGCTCCCTCAGTCTCTCCTTTTAAGGAAGATGTTCCACTCCTTTAATCATCTTTGTGGCTCTATGCTGGACTCTCTAGTAGTTCCCTCTCCCTCTCGAACTGAAGGCCCCAGAACTGGACACAATATTCCAGATGCAGCCTCACCAGGGCAGAGTAGAGGGGGAGGAGAACCATTCCAGGTGCTTATGTCTTGACCTATTAGAATCCATGTGCACCAGACCACACCAAACCTCAACTTTTTACACTTGTTTGTGAGGAATATTTTTCCCCCATTCTGGAAAAGATTTATTGTAGTAGACAAGAAATTATTCCCTACATTTAAAAGCCCTAAACCATTAGATACATTTAGACAATCATTGCTGGAAAATAGATGTGAGATAAAAAAACCAGCCTGAGACATTCAAAACCTGCCTGGACGTGTTCCTGCGTGATCTGCCACAGGTGACCCTGCTCTGGCAGGGGGCCTGGACCAGATGATCTTTCGAGGTCCCTACCAGCCCCTAACATTCTGTCTGTGATTCTGTGTGGAGAAAAAAGTTACCTCCTTCCCCAAACTTCAAGTCACAACAGGCAAAACATCTGAATGGTTTTATTTTCAGCAGGACTTACTACGAATCTAAAACTCAGATGCAAACAGGCCGAAGTTTGAAGAGCTGCATCCATATTTTAATGTTGCAGTTCTTTATTTCTCTTAATATGAGACTTGATGGGGTGCTTGGTGCCATGGGTTAGTTGTTTAGGTGGGTTGGATTGGTTGATGGGTTGGACGTGATGATCTTGCAGGTCTCTTCCAACCTGGTCTGGTCTGGTCTGGTCTATTCTATTCTACTCTATTCATCCATAGTCCACCTGTTGCTGATTAATCCCCTCTCACATGGAGAAAATTCATCCTCAATGTTTTCTTCCTCCCCTTGCCAACACTTTCCAATACCCTTTCAAAAAGTATTCAACACTCCAGCTTCTCAGCTTCCCTTTGACTTCCTTTCCATTCTAGTCTGCTTGCCTTGCTCAGGCTATTGGAGGATCTTCTTTCACTTGTATATGACTTTCTAGAACATTGCCCAAACACCCTGCTTCTTTTGACCAGCTGCACAAGGGGTCTCCATTACCAAAACCTCCTTGCAGTAGGCTTGGCATGAAACCCAGAAATTGGGAACAAACTTGGTGATTAAATACCAAGCTCTAATTGTGGGTAGGTTTTTCTACATCAGATGAAATGGTTTTTTGGGGGGGCAGAAGAAACATTTGCTCCTCATTCTTATTTAGTACTTCTTGAGTGTTAAGCTGATTAAATCTTAACAGCATGAGTCCCTGGTTCTTTACTTAAAACAGAAGCAGCAGAAAGAATACAAATAGCATGTAAAGGATGGACTTGATATTTTATTACCATCCATATGGCATGCAGGTAGCTCATTTCAATAAGAATGATTTTATATATTATATTATATGCTGGAGCAACTCTCCTGTGAGGACAGACTGAGGGATTTGGGGCTGTTCAGTCTGGAGAAGAGAAGGCTCCAAGGAGACCTTATTGTGGCATTCCAGTATCTGAAGAAAGCTACAAGAAAGCTGGGGAGGGACTTTTTAGGGTGTCAGGGAATGATAGGAGCAGGGGGGATGGGAAAAAAGTAGAAATGGGTAGATTCAGATTGGATGTTAGGAAGAAGCTCTTCCCCATGAGGGTGGTAAGAGAATGGAACAAGTTGCCCAGGGAGCTGGTGGAAGCCTCATCCCTGGAGGTTTTGAAGGGCAGGCTGGATGTGGCTGTGAGCAACCTGCTGTAGTGTGAGGTGTCCCTGCCCATGGCAGGGGGGTTGGAACTGGATGACCCTTGAGGTCCCTTCCAACCCTGACAATTTGATGATTCTATTATTATTATTAATAATAATATAGTTCTATATGATTATTTTATATAGTATAATAAGCTATATTACATATATATATATAAATAAATATAAGGCTATATAAAGCTGTAACTTTCACAACAGTCAATCAGGGACTGCTGAAGGAAGGACATTTTTTATCCTGGCAATTTGCTTTGCTCCTCAAACTTGGCACATCTATCTCCTGCACCCCAGTTGCAATCATCTCCAGCTAATGGTGTTCCCTGCATCCCAGTGTGTCTCTGTGGAGAGGAGAAGCAGGAACAGCATAGGGGGTGGGTGGCACTTTTCTGTTCTGGGAAATTAGTTCAGCAGACAATAAAAACGTGATTAGCTACGATGGCTTCAGCCTTGTTTACGCTGAAATTCTTTCCAGGCTTTATTTCAGCAGTTTGTAAAGTGGTGAGTAATATTGACTCTTGCTAAGCATTCCCATTGTCAGAGCAGCATCATAGTTGTGCAACCTCCAAATTTCTAGCAGTTATGTCACAACTACTCTGCTGAGGAAGTGTGTTTACTGCTCATTAAAAGATGAAGAACTGAGTCAGGGAGAAATCACACATCTGGACTGACAGACAAAGGAAGTCTCTGCAGCTCTGTGGCCAGCACCCAGGCTCCCTAAATCCAAGCCTAATCTATCATCTGCACAAGTTTGCAGCCTGTTACGGTAATGACAACCACAAAATGGTGGTGTGCATTAATATTTAAACGTTTCTCCCTGTGAGTAGGACAGAGGAAACAATGCACAGCACAGAGTCAGGCAGCCTATGATGACACGAAGCCAAATGCAGCTATACAATCATAGAATTGTTAGAGTTGGAAGGGACCTCGAAGACCATCCAGTTCTAACCTCCCTGCCATGGGCAGGGACACCTCACACTACAGCAGGTTGCTCACAGCCACATCCAGTCTGCCCTTAAAAACCTTCAGGGATGAGGCTTCCACCACCTCCCTGGGCAGCCTGTGCCAGGCTTTCACCACCCTCATGGGGAACAACTTCTTCCTAACATCCAATCTGAATCTACCCCTTTCTAGTTTTGCTCCATTCCCCCCAGTTCTATCATTACCTGACACCCAAAAGAAGTCCCTTCTCAGCTTTCCAGACTGTTATAGTACAGGCCAACCAGAGGCTTTAAATTGCACCAGTGTCTTACCACACCCAGCCCATGAGCCACCTTGCTGCAAGACTGGTCTGCAAGGGAAGTGGTGCAGTACATAGGAAGGCATTGCTGAATGCCTTATTCAAAAACGCAGAGTGCATCAGGCAAGCCAGAATCTCTTCTGTATCAAAATGCTCTTCAGCAAAGTGCTCCTATTCTTGGCCTTACCATTTGCACAGCAGAAGCTAAGTAGGAGGGAAGTTCTCCAAGCACTCAAGAAACCTCTGGGTCAGTGGGAAATACAGCAGCACCCAGTTCTAAGTGTTCTAACTGATGTAAGAACACAAGAAATAAATAAAGGCAAGATGCAAGAACCAGTTTCTTCTAATTCTGCTTGCAATCACTATCAAGAGGATGCAGGAGGTTTGGTGAATAGCCAGGCAGCTATTTTTCCATTTGCATAAGTCATTTGGAAGGAGAAACTATTTGAAATCATGTAGCCATGCCCCATTGCATGTGAACAGATGAACTGGAATCCTGCGTAACGCTTTGGTGTGCATGTGCAGAGGAGATGGAAGGGAGCTGCCTTGATAAAAGGGCATCATTTGCAAGCATTAGAGCAGAGGGATGGAACTACACAGGTAAAAGACTACAAGATATGAAGAGAAGCAGTTCGAAGATGCTGCTTCATGGCAGACATTTTGTTTCATCTCTAAATTGGAGGGAGAAAGGAAGAAGTAGCTTTGCATGTATGTCCTCCGAAGTGTTGCCACAGCAGTGATCCTGAGGGGACCGTGATGCCAGCCAGGGTAACTCATCCTTCTTCATACTATTTCAAGCCATTGTCTTTTAAATTATCACCACTGAAGCACAGTGTTTCTATCATGCATAGGTGTAAAAGGCGAGTTGTTTTGCCCAACGGTTGAATGTGATGGGAGGGGGAGAGGGAGGGGGAGAGACACACACACTTCATTTTCCCTGAAGAGCAGTGTGAGATTTCCAATCCTCAGCTTTAACACATAAAATATTAAGAGCCAATTTTCAGCTGCACCTCTGTCACTTCCATTATCATTCTACACGTCCGGAGGTGATAATGGACTCAGTAAATTGCAGCCTCTTTCCATTCCAGACCACAGGGGCTTTCACCTGGGGACAGCTCTGCACAAGGGGCAGCCCAGATATATGCTAATGGCATCCAGCAGCAAGGTGCTGGGAAAGACAACAGGATGTGTTTAAGAAAACCAAAACAAGGTGCTGCATAACAAAGGCAGGAAAATGCCCAGGAACAAAGCAAAATCTAGAAGGAGAAAGGTTGCTCCCCCAGAGCTTTTCCTCATATTGCTATTGCTCACAGACTTGGGCTGAAAATGCGCTGGGCAGTCAAACTTTTCTTTCATTCAGACATCCTCTCTGGGCTGCTTACTGCTTTGGTTCAGCCACAATGCCAAACATTAGTGAGAGCAACGATCTTTTAATTATGGTGTGGCAGGGAAATAGATCACAGTGTGGGTGGTGCCTGAGCTGCCACTGGTATTCAGCATGTCCACTGAGCTCACAGGCATGGTTCAGAAACAAAAGCAACCTACAATGAAATGCTGCTGCTGGCTGCAGCCTTAGCATCATCTTCCTGAGAGCCTGGGACATCACACTTCTAGTGACACAGAAACATAGAACTGTTAGGGTTGGAAGGGACCTCAAGGATCATCAAGTCCCAACCTCTGTGCCACAGGCAGGGATGCTTCATGCTACATCAGGTTGCTCAGAGCCAACTCCAGACTGGCCTCGAAAACCTCCAGGGATGAGGCTTCCACCACCTCCCTGGGCAGCCTGTGCCAGTCTCTCACCACCCTCCTGGGGAAGAATTTCTTCCTAACATCCAACCTGAATCTACCCATTTCTAATTTTTTTCCATTCCCCGTTCTTGTTGGCCTCCTTCAGATACTGGAAGGCCACAGTAAGGTTTCCTCAGAGCCTTCTCCTCTCCAGACATACACTGAATTCCACAAGAAATCACACAAAAAGTTGGTGATTGTTACAGTGTGAGAGTGTACAACAGCCTCTATGGCTCACAATCATAAAAGTTTTCTCTTTCTTTTCCCATGGATGCAACAACCCCAAATCTCAAATCCAGCAAGCAGATAGAAAGTCTCCAACTGGTAATAATGGAATTGGGATTGTGCCCAATCAATCCCAAATTGGGATCAAGCCCCAGAGCTTTCCTGTATTAATTAGCAGCTTTGAAGGATTAAAGGGGAAAGAAGTGAGAACCAGAACACAAGGATGTTGGTCAGTACTTTGAAACCCTAAGTGTTTACCTCCATCAGGGCTGATCAGCCTGGTGCGTCCAGGTCGTGGGGGACAGCATCCTTCCTGTCAGGCCCCATGAACATCAGGTTTCATGGCCCTTAACTGAAAACTGATGAAGTGATGTCTGTTCAAGGCTCCATCCTTCCACAATACTGAAGGCAAAGTGCACTTTGCTACTACATGCTGTACCTCAGTGGTTGTGTAATTATGTTTTACCCTTGCAAAACATTCTTCATGTATTACATGAGAGCAAGACAACACAGACCACAGCACCCGAGCCTGTTTTTGTCTCTTTCCCTATAAATGCCACCCAAGCTTTACAGCTTAGGTGAACAACACAAGAGAACAAAATCTGGACTGATAAATTCTGAGAGTTCAAGAAGTCACATCAGGCACGGGCTTGAATTTCATGGCACCACAGCTAACAAAGGGCAGAGAGTGGATATGCAGCCCAGAGCTCTCCACAACTCCTTAACAGTGGTGCAGCAGCAGCACCATCATATCCTGACCTCACCTGGAATCCAGTTTTGAGTTCCCCAGTTCAAGAGGACAGCTCAAGAGGGATCTACTCAAGAGAGTCCAATGGAAGGCTATAGGGATGATGAAGAGAATGGAGCACTGCCTGGTGAAGAAAGACTGAGAGACCTGGAGCTGCTTTTTCTGGAGAGGAGAAGACTGAGAGGGGATTTAATAAATGTTTATAAATATCTGAGGGCTGGGGGTCAAGAGGGAGGGGTCAGGCTCTCCCCAGTTGCACCCTGTGATAGGACAAGGGGCAATGGATGTAACCTACAGCACAGGAGGTTCCACCTCAACATGAGGAGGAACTTCTTCCCTGTGAGGGTCCCAGAGCACTGGAACAGGCTGCCCAGAGAGGTTGTGGAGTCTCCTTCTCTGGAGACTTTCAAGCCTTGTCTGGATGTGTTCCTGTGTGACCTGTGCTGGATTCTATGGTGCTGCTCTGGCAGGGGGGTTGGACTCAAAGATCTCCAGAGGTCCCTTCCAACCCCTAACATCCTGTGAGCCTGTGTGATGCTGTGAACTATCCCACTCAGGCATTGCATCATGCCAGCGCTTCCCAATCTTCAAACCTTTCTGTCTCTGCACAGCCACTTCTCAAGTTCACCTGCACTTATTGCATGTGCCTGCAGGTATATCATGCCTGGGATGATATTATTTCAGGAAGTCAAGCAGCAACACTTGAGCCAAGCTGTAGGGTGGCCGCAATTAGCTCTCACAAGAATTACCATTTCCAAAGTTCACGAGGTTGGGTTACTGCAGCTGCATTTCAACAAGTACTCATTTTGCACGTGCCACTCTCTTCACACACACACACACACACAAAGAAAATAATTCATTTCTATGAATTTTTAATGATGCAAAGTAATTTTTTCAAGGTCACTGAGAGACCAAGCAGTTATTCAGACATTAAATTCGCTCACAGTTTCTTGGCAGCTTTGCAAGAAAGCGAGGAAGGGTGGTGGGTGGTGATGGCGGTTGGGGGAGGGAAGAATGAGAGGGTAAAAGGGCAGAAAAGGTTAAAGAATAATCAGGCAACCAACTTGCTGAAGAACTAACTTTGAAAACAAACTCATGGGTTTTATTCAGGTCCCAAAATGAGGAAACCAGAGTGGAACTCACGCCTTGGGCACATTTTTAATACCTGAAATCTCCTCAGCGGTTTATTTTGTTTGAATAAAAGGGAGGGAGAGAATAGTTAAAGGCTTTTCATTTCACTTGGATTTTTTTAAAGAGCATTAAGGCTTGAGGTGAGGAGAAAGTTCTTCACAGAAAGACTAGTTGGCCATTGGAATGTCCTGCCCAGAGTGGTGGTCGAGTCACCATCCCTGGAGGTGTTCATAAGGGGTTAGACTTGAAGCCACGGTTTAGTTAGTCATGAGGTGTTGGGTGATAGGTTGGACCTGATGGTCTCTGAGGTCTTTTCCAACCTTATTGATTCTATGATTCTGCATCATGGTGGATTTTCCAGTAACCTAAACGTGGTGGTACCAAAATGACTGCCCCACCTCAGCTCTGGGAAAAGCCTGGCATGACATTCATGGAAATTAACAATTCAGATGGTTCTGACAGCCACAAGAGTGCTCCCTTCCAAATATTTCACCTCCTACCACCCCCAAAAGCTTGCTGCTATGGGAGCTTGGAGCCTCACAGCCAGGTAGTTTGCTCCACAGCCTCTCTGGGCAGCCTGCTCCAGGGCTCTGTGACCCTCACTGCAAAGAAGTTTCTCCTCATGTTGAGCTGAAACCTTCTCTGTTCAAGTTTGTATCCATTGTTCCTCGGCTTATTACTGCACACCACCAAAAAGAGTTTGGCCCTCTCCGCTTGACACCCACCCCTCAGCTATTGATAAGTCATTGATCAGATCCCCTCTCAGTCCCACATCCCTCTCTACTGTTTTGAAGAGATAGCTCAGAGTGGTTTTTTTTGTTGTTTTTTTTTCTGTTCATCAAATATTTCCTTATCTGGGCTTCGAGCTGTGGTCATTTACTGAAGCAAGTGGTTACCAGGAGGAGTGTCAACAGGATGGCCCCAGCTTACCACTACAGCATGTGCTGCTGGAGCCCATGCTGCAACACACACGTACCACAGAATCACAGAAAAGGTCTGGATAGAAGAGACCTCCAAGTTCATCCAGTCCAACCTTCAAGCCAGCACTGAAGGGTCAACACTAAACCATGTCCACACACTCCTTAAACACCTCCAGGGACGGTGACTCAAGCACTGCCCTGGGCAGAGCATTCCAATGTCTGAGAACCCTCTCTGGGAAGAAATATTTCCTAGCATCCAGCCTGAACCTCTCCTGGTGCAGCTTGGAACCATTTCCTCTAGTCCTGTCCCTTGACACCAAGGAGAAGAGGCTGCCCCCTTCTCACTCCAACCTCCCTTCGGGGAGTTGTAGAGAGCAATGGGGTCTCCCCTCAGCCTCCTCTTCTCCAGCCTGAACACCCCCAGATCCCTCAGCTCCTCCACATGTCTTCACCAGCCTTGCTGTCCTTCTCTGAACACACTCCAGAATCTCAATGTCCCTTGTGTAGTGAGCTGCCCAGAATAAACATCAGAACACAGAGATTTTTCAGGGTGAGGCTTGATGACCTGATCTGGTTGGGGATGGTCCTGCTTGCTGCAGGGTGGGGGTTTGATGGGGGTGTGTGGACTGGATGACCTTCAGAGGTCCCTTCCAACCCAAACCATTCTATGATTCTATGATTTTGTGATTCTAACATTGGAGGCTGTAGTGGGTTGAAATTTCCCCCCAGCATTAACTTCACCAGCCCAGCTCAGTTGGAAGCAAATGAAAGCCGCGTTTACAAGTAAAACTACACTCTACAATGAAATGCAATGAATATGTACAAAATACCCAGGAGTTACAATATTTAGAGGTATTTGCAAGTAATAAACAGCACAAGGACTCCCCTGGTCAAAGAGCAGGAGAAACTACTAGCTTACCCGTTTCTGCCCCCCCAGCCTCCCTGTATGAGAGAAGGGAGAAAGGAGCAGAGAAGTTAATACCAAAACAATGCAGCCAAGGACAAGCAGCAGCAAGTTGGTATCTCTCCCAGAGCAAAGAAGCGAGAAGAGAGAAATTGTTTTTGGTATAAGCAATCTTATGACAGCTATCTCTCCAATGGGACTGTTCAGAACTCTCTTTGTTTTCCTTTTCACACCCAACAGTGATTCATTTACATTTTACTACTTGCTGTTCAAGATCTGCACAAAGTTTTAAAGACATAGCCTAAAACTACCAGAGAAGCAAAGCTTGGTATCAGGGGGGTAATGCAGGCCAGCCTGGGGTCCTGCTTCACCTCAACTAAGTCACCCCAAGGCTCTGCAGCCATGGGCTTGGCAGTGGCAGCCAGCCCCGCATGGGAACCTGTGGTGGTTTTATTTTCCCCAGCTGGCCTCTGTGCTTTTTGGCAGTGGCTTTGCACAGCCTCTTAAATCTTCTCAGACAGACAGCTTCTGCTATCAAAGGAAGGCTGTTGCAATAACCACCGTCCTCATCACCCCTGTCACTCTTCATTTGGGTGAGTGGAGGAGGCTCCCCGCCGGCGCAGCCGCTCAGGGAGCAGGCGAGTTCAAAGCAAAGCGCCTGGAGGAGTCTTTGGCCTGTGCACACATTTCCGAGTCACCTGCATTTGATGCTGTTAATATTTCAGCAGCTGCAGTGCCAGGGTCAAACTGGAATCTTGCACTCTCTGTTTCACTCGGAAATGTCAGTCTCAGACCTTCTGCTGGATTGGCTTTTTTGGTGGTGTGGTTTGGTTGGGGTTTTTTTTAACGCTGGTGAATGAAGAATAGAAATTAGAAGAGCAAGTAGCAAAAAGTTTACCGCCCCCAAAAAAGGTCAGAATACTTATCTCCACAGACTGTCATTTCAATATTGCTTTGTACAGGACCTGGCCTTGTCATCTGTCTAAGAGAGGCAATGTTTCCATACAGAGTCACAGAAACATTCAGGTTGGAAAATACCCTCAGGATCACCAAGTCCAACCTCTACAAGGTTCACCCCTAAACCATCATATCCCCAAGCACCACATCCAAACCACCTTGAAACACAGCCAGGCTTGGGGACTCCACCACCTCCCTGGACAGCACATTCCAATCCCTGACCACTCTTGATGTGAAAGTTTTATTTTCCTAATGTCCAGACTAAACCTAACCAGTCACAAAGACCAGCAGCAGCCTCTCCACAAGGTCCTTTCAGGTAGTTGTAGACAGCAATGAGGTCTCCCCTCAGCCTCCTCTTTTTCAAACTAACCATCCCCAGCTCCTTCAATTGCTCTTCATCAAATTTATTCTCCAGGCTCTTCCCCAGCTTCCTTGCCCTCACTGGCTCCAGCACTTCCACATCTCTTCTGTATTGAGGTGCCCCAAACTGGACACAATACTCAAGGTGTGGTCTCACCAGAGCTGAGTGCCAGGGGACAATCCCCTCCCTGCTCCTGCTGGACACAGCATTGCTGATCCCAGCCAGGATGCCATTGGCATACAACACAAAGGGAGCTGTGTGCACACCATCCCCACAGAGTCTCTGCTCCTGCAAAATCCTTGATATCAAGGATGGTTGGCTGCCCAAACTGCTCTGTACCTGATGCATGAGCCCACCACCTGAGAGGAACCTCACCCTCCTCTGCATCCCTGCTGCAGGGCTGAGACCAGCAGTGCCACTCCTCTGGAGCAGTACCAATCCTCAGAAAGAGCTAGAGGTGGGAGCTCCTGGACATCTCCTGAGCCACAGCAGTACAGTGTAACCCAGGAAGCACATGAAAGGTCTCTTGAACACAAACCCAGTGAGGGGCTGTGAGATGTCTTGGGTCACAGCAATTGACTGCAGGAGGACTGAGTCAGTGCTGACTCTGGTCTGTGCTTTCCACATTATTGTGAGGTGGTGGCAGCCTCATCCCTGGAGGTTTTTAAGGCCAGGCTGGATGTGGCTGTGAACAACCTGATCTAGTGTGAGGGGTTCCTGCCCATGGCAGGGGGGCTGGAAGAAGATGATCCTTGAGGTCCCTTCCAACCTTGACAATTCTATGATTCCATGATTCTATTATTCCTGGTGGCACAACCTCCTCTGATCATTAGGGACTCTGAGAGACTTCCAGAGGTGTCAGCAAATCACAAGAAAGATTGTGAGATGTCTCAGGTCACAGCAACTGACTTCAGGAGGATTGAGTCGGTGGCTGGCTCTGGTCTGTGCTTTCCTCATTATTCCTGGTGACACAACCTCCTCTGATCATTAGGGACTCTGAGGGACTTCCAGAGGTGTCAGCGAGTCACAAGAAAGCTTAGCAAAAGCTGTTCAGACAGGGAAGTGCTTAATGAACTCAGATATCCGAAGAGGACTTTTGATTTAAATCTAATTGATAGTTGATAGGCTGCTTGGTTGCATGGTTTAGTTGATTAGGTGGTGTTGGATGATAGGTTGGACACGATGATCTTGAAAGTCTCTTCCAACCTGGTTTGGTCTGGTCTATGCTATGCTATGCTATGCTATGCTATGCTATGCTATTCCATTCTAAATCCATTATGGTTGGGGTTCTTTTGAGCTGGCTTACACTCCAAAAGGCAATGCCCACCTCCTAACGCTGTTCACCCACATGTTTTTTCACCCATCACCTACCAGCAGTCCTGACTGGACTATGTCCCTTTCTCTGGGACAAAATTCACCACTGCTTGGCCAGTGCTTAGAACTGAGCTTTTCAGTTATGGTCTGCAGAGTTACTGAGCCACTAACTGTTTGAACATCCCTTACCAGCTTCTTGCAAATGTAAAACCTATTTATATCCACTAAAAGTTAATATCCCTTTAAGGAAGGAGCTGCAATCATTGTGTGTCCTCATGTGGGCACTTATTCTGAAGCACTGATAACCTGCCTAAAGGAAAACCTTCCCAAATTGTAACATTCTGTAAGACAAATAACGGCCCTAGATTGTTTCTTTGTCTTATTACACCAGTCTTAGTCCTGCAAAGTCCCACACTGAGCCTGTAATCACAGAATCACTGAAACATTCAGATTGGAAAACACCCCCAGGATCACCAAGTCCAACCCAGACCCCTACTCTACAAGGCTCACCCCTAAACCACAGCCCCAAGCACCCCATCCAAACCACCTTGAAACACAGCCAGGGTTGCAGATTCCATCACCTCCCTGGGCAGCACATTCCAAGCCCTGACCACTCTTGCTGGGGAACAATTCTTCCTACTGCCCAGTCTAAACCTACCCAGTCACAGCTTGAGGCCATTGCCTCTTGTTCTGTCACTAATTACCTGTGAGAAGAGACCAGCAGCAGCCTCTCCACAAGGTCCTTTCAGGTAGTTGTAGACAGCAATGAGGTCTCCCCTCAGGCTCCTCTGTTCCAAGCTAACCATCCCCAGCTCCTTCAGTTGCTCTTCATCCTGGATAGGTCAGCTAGAAAGTGAAGAATATTCCCAGGAGCATCCCTATTTTCCCTCTAGGACCAGGTGTACTGGGAGCAGCATTAAAAATTAAACCATACAGCTCTTAGTTGTAGTGCAAGAAAATTAATAAATATTAATAATTATATTCCCCAAACTGTCCTTTGAGCCAAAGAATTAAAATGTATTTGATGCCAAGAATAAACACTATCAAATTCTGGTTGACTGGGGGAGTTTAGCTTTTTATGACAAACCATGAAGGAGATGGTACTAAAGAGATGTGGCTCTCTATAGAATACTTGGGCACTCAGGCAGACACATTCTTCCCATTTTGAAAGGTGGAAAATAACCTTTTTATCTTGTTTGTTTGTTTTCAGTGTAAAATAATTTTTAAAAGGCTGTATAAGCATCTGATGATCGATCTCAAAAACCTTCCGCTCCCTCAAGGTCCCACCTAATTCAAATCTCAGCCTGATCTGGGACTACAGCATTAATAAAAGCGTGGTGCAAGTCATAGAATAGAATCATAGAATCAACCAGGTTGCAAAAGACCTCAGAGATCATCAAGTCCAACCTATGACCTAATACCTAACACCTCCTGACAACTAAACCACGGCTCCAAGTGCCACATCCAAGCCTTTTTTGAACACCTCCAGGGACATGGACTCCACCACCTCTCTGGGCAGCACATTCCAATGGTCAATTACTCTTGCTGGGAAGAACTTTCTCCTCACCTCCAGCCTCCTCTTCTCCATACTAGACACCCCCAGCTCCCTCAGCCTCTCCTTACAGGGCTGTGCTCCAGACCACTCCCCAGAGTCATTGCCCTTCACTGGACACGTTAGAATAGAATAGAATTTACCAGGTTGGAAAAGACCTCTGAGATCATTGAGTCCAACCTATCACCCAACACCACCTAATCAACTAAACCATGGCACCAAGTGCCTCATCCAGGCTCTTCCTAAACACCTCCAGTGATGGTGATTCCACCACCACCCTGGGCAGCACATCCCAATGGCCAGTCTCTCTTGCTGGGAAGAATTTCTTCCTAACATGCAGCCTGAACCTCCCCTTGAGACTGTGTCCTCTTGTTCTGGTGCTGGTTGCCTGGGAGAAGAGACCAACCCCCACCTGGCTACAACCTCCCTTCAGGGAGTTGGAGAGAGCAAGAAGGTCTCCCCTGGGCCTCCTCTTCTCCAGTCTAAGCATCCCCAGCTCCCTCAACATCCCTTCAAGCATCTCAACATTCAACTGAGGGGCCCAGAACTGGACACAGTATTCAAGATGTGGCCTAACCAGTGCAGAGTACAGGGCAGAACAACCTCCCTGCTCCTGCTGGACACACCATTGCTGATCCAGGCCAGGATGCCCTTGGCCTTCTTGGCCACCTGGGGCACACTGCTGGCTCATGTTCAGTCAGCTGTCAACCAAGTCACATAGGTGATAAATCACAAGTGTAAAGTTTTTCTGCCAGCTGACCCCTGTAAAATGCCAGAGGATGGCACAGCAGATCTGATCAGAGAGATTGTAGCCACCAAAGTGTAAATGTTCCCTTGTGAGCCAACGACAAACATACAGTCAGAAGTGAGTAACTTCCCATTCTCTCTCCTCCTTTGGTGGCCTGTAGGGAATAGGAGGGAGAGCTGCCTGATGGGAGGTTCATTAACTTTTATCTTCCCAGCTGATTCCTCATTAATTGCCTAATGAACTTTATAATAGAGACTGTAGCTGAAAAATAAACATGCTATCAAATGAATGAGGGATCCATCCATTAGGTTAAAAATACTAGATTTTAGAGCTCATAAACAGCAAAAGCATGTGAAGATTATTACAGTATCACAGAACATTAGAGGTTGGAAGGGACCTCCAGAGATCACCCAGTCCTAACCCCCTGCCAGAGCAGCATCACCCAGAGCAGTCTGCACAAGAATGCATCCAGGTGGGGTTGGAAAGGCTCCAGAGCAGGAGACTCCACAACCTCTCTGGGCAGCCTGCTCCGGGGCTCTGGGACCCTCACAGGGAAGAAGTTCCTCCTCATGTTGAGCCGAAACCTTCTATGCTCAAGCTTGTACTTTTTGTTCCTTGGCTTATTACTGTGCACCACCCAAAAGAGCTTGGCCCCCTCCACTTGTCCCCCAGCCCTCAGCTATTGATAGACATTGATCGGATCCCTCTCAGCCTTCTCTTCTCCAGACTAAACAGCCCCAGTCTCTCAGTCTCTCTTCCCAGGGGAGATGCTCAAGTCCCCTAAGCATCCTCCTGGCTCTCCCTTGGCCTCTCTCCAGCAGGTCTCTGTCTCTCTTGAACTGGGGAGCCCAGAACTGGACACAGGATTGCAGGTGTGGTCTCAGCAGGGCAGAGTAGAGGGGTAGCAGAAAGATTTTCTCACCACCTAGCTTGTTTTTCAAGGCTTAAAATGTTCTTTTTTTTTTTCTTTCTTATTTTTATTTTACTTTTCCCCCTTCTCGTTGAAAACAAGAACGTCAGTTTCACACTTGTCTGAGGTCATTTCCTACTCAATTTTACTTTCATAGCATCCTGTCTGAATTTCAAACACTTCAGCAGAATTCCCATAACCCCCAGTGATAACACATGAGCTCTCCAATGTGAATAGAGAGGGGAGACGAAAATAACCTCCACCAAGAGTTAATATCCCTTTAGCAAAGGAACGGCAATCATTTTGTGTCTTTGTGTGGGTATTTACTATCACAGTATCACTATGGTGGGAAGAGACCTCGAGGATCATCAAGTCCAACCTGTCACCACAGACCTCATGACTAGACCATGGCACCAAGTGCCACATCCAATCCCCTCTTGAACACCTCCAGCGATGGGGACTCCACCTCCTCCCCCGGCAGCACATTCCAATGACAAACGACTCGCTCAGTGAAGAACTTTCTCCTCACCTCCAGCCTAAACTTCCCCTGGCACAGCTTGAGACTGTGTCCCCTTGTTCTGGTGCTGGTTGCCTGGGAGAAGAGACCAACCCCTTCCTGGCTACAACCACCTTTCAGGTAGTTGTAGAGGGCAATGAGGTCACCCCTGAGCCTCCTCTTCTCCAGGCTAAACAACCCCAGCTCCCTCAGCCTCTCCTCACAGGGCTGTGCCAGACCCCTCCCCAGCTTCGTTGCCCTTCTCTGGACACATTCAAGAGTCTCAATGTCCTTCAAAAACTGAGGAGCCCAGAACTGGACACAGTACTCAAGATGTGGCCTAACCAGTGCTGAGTACAGGGCAGAATGACTTCCCTGCTCCTGCTGGCCACATCCTGATCTAGGCCAGGATGTCACTGGCCTTCCTAGGCACACTGCTGGCTCATGTTCGTCCAGCTGTCCACCAGTACCCCCAGGTCCCTTTCTGCTTGGCTGCTCTCCATCAACTCTGACCCCAGCCTGTAGCACTGCATGGGGTGGTTGTGGCCAAAGTGCAGATCTCAAAGTAGAGCTGCATCAGCACCATGGACAGCTACAATCTGCATCCAGCGCATTTGAGTACAAATGAATCATTTCTCCATTGCACAGATGGGTCCAAAAGATATAAGGGGAACAGGTGTAGGGTTGGCTTTTTATTCTGGTTTTTCCCTCCACATTTATTTCTGAGACAGTGACTCAGTTCCATTTTAAAACAGCTAAGCCTGTTTAGTCTAGTTGATTAGATAGGGTTGGGTGATTGGTTTGACTTGACCCTGGAGGTCTCTTCCAACATGGTTGATTCTATGATTCTGTGATTCTCTTTTGGCAGTAACCTATAAAGAGAGCCCTTCTGCCTACGCAGGACCTTCATGCAAAGACCCTTACTCCCCAGTCTGATCTTACTGTGCTATCATCAGCAACCCCTTACCTTAGTAACAGACAAAGTTGACCTGAAAAATCTGCCTGGGAGACACTAAGGATGGCATCTTCCAAAACACAGGGCTTATGCCAGAGCTCCAGGGAGCTTTTACCAGTACTTAGAGGTGTTGGCTTTTCTTTCCCTGTCCTTTACAATGCAATTCTTGTCACGATCTCACAGTCAACTATCTCACTGATTACAAGAAGTGTCCCTGCCTGTGGTAGGGGGCTTGGAACTAGATGATCCTTGAGGTCCCTTCCAACCCTGACAATTCTATGATTCTTTGAAGAAAAAAACCAAGGAGGAGGCACAGGGTGGCTTCCCAAAGTCCTTCTGAAACATGTGCACTCACCCACCAGCCTCCCCTTCCCCCCACACCTGCACACAGCTGGATGGAAGCACATGCCACCACAAAACCCCTGCTTATTCGTTGCCAAGCTCTACTCTACTCTACTCTATCTTTGAGGGAGTTACAGAAGCAGGCTAAAGTCATTTAAAGCTGTCAAGTGGTAAGCAAAGGCTTCAAACACACCAGCCGAGCACACACACCTCTAGGGTTTAGCATTGCAGGGGTTAATAATTGCCCTTGAACCCTTGGGAAGTGGACTTGAAAAGTTCCAGAGTTCAAGCACAATGCCATAAGCAAGCTGCTAAATAATAAAAGAGCAGCCTTGTACAAGCCAGTCCAGCAGGGGAAGAGCCTGCCAGAAGCTCCACCTGGGTTGATGATGGTCCAGAGTGCAACGCTGGCAGTGTAATTTCTGCAGGGTGTCAGAAAATGCATTCCTACTAAGCAGCAACACTTTGAATGAAATCTGTATGGGTCAACTGCAGGCTAAGCAAACAAAACAATAAAAAATTTAAAATCTATCATAGGGCTCTCTGAGCACTCCAGGAGCATGGGTGGTTTCTCATATGGACAAAGGAATGAGTCCCCAACTCTCCCTTTGCCTGGAGAAGAGGCTCAGGGGAGATCTTATTGCTCTCTACAACTCCCTGAAGGGAGGTTGTAGCCAGGTAGAGATTGGGTCTCTTCTCCCAGGCAGAGGGAGAACAAGAGGACACAGTCTCAAGCTGTGCAGGGGGAAGTTTAGGCCTGCTCTTAGGAAGAAGTTCTTCCCAGCAAGAGAGATTGGCCATTGGAATGTGCTGCCCAGGGAGGTGGTGGGGTCAGCATCCCTGGAAGTGTTTAAGAAGAGCCTGGATGAGGCACTTGGTGCCATGGTCTAGTTGATTAGTTAGGGTTGGGAGATTGGTTGGACTTGATGATCTTGAAGGTCTCTTCCAACCTGGTTCATTCTGTGATTCTCATTTTTCCAAGGGACATCAAGATGCTTGCCCTAAGTGGCTTTCACCAGCTTATTGCCTTGAAAACCAGTTCATGATCTTCCCATCTGTTAGGGAGAAGGATCTCAACTGATAATGTTTGGAAAGATGGCCTACATGTAAGTGCTCACTATGAACTTGCCTAGCATCTGTCAGTGAGATCACAGTGGAAGGTTCTCACCTTCTCTGCTACTATGGTGTATATATAAAGCATGTGAAGGATTTGGCACAGGTTGTGATGATAGCCCTGCTGTATGTTTGTGACCTAATTGTGTTCTTGCAGACAGCTTCAGAAAATGGAAAACTTCATGGGATACCCAGAGGAGACATTTTGCCAAGGAGACCATGGGCTGCTCAGCATCTCCTAGTCTCCCTGAAGAAAGACTTTGCTGTGAGAAGCAAGAAAAGGGGAAGCAGTGGCAAGCCATGGGTAAAAATTTATGTCAAAGGAAGGCAGTTTATGGGAGAGGCAGTTCTTCTGGGTGAGGCATGCCTCAGACCTGGGCCCCAGTTGCTCCAAAATGGCAAAGAGCAAATCTGGGGCAATAGAAAAGCAAAGGGCACAAACAGGTTCTTACTCAGGACAAATGCCCTCATTCCTCTTGAAGACCCATCCTAAGCTGGACTTCTGCTCTCATGTGCACAATCATAATGTTATCTGCATTAAATCACAGAATGATATAACTGGGAGGCTAAAAGACACGCTGGTCTCATGCTCAGTAAGACATCCCCTTCCAGATCAACAGACAATAAGGCTGCTGTGAAATACATTTCAACTGAAAGCAAGTTTCAGAGTGGTTCTGCTCAACCCCAAGATGAATTTTTCACTCTATATGGCCTCATTAGCAGCACATTTCGTTTGCATTTGACTTTGAACCTTGCACTTTCCCTCTCAAAGCCCAGAGCAATGCTATCTGTACACATCCTGCAACGTGTCTTACAAATAATTGGGGTGGTTTTAAGGCTTCTCTATGTTTCTTTCTTTATAGCATTTATATTTGCAATGAAAAACTATTCTGAGTCAAAGACACATTATTAAGCCAAACCTAGATATATATTTGTTTCCTAATGAAAAGGCTTTAACTGTCTCTTAAAAATATCTATTTACTTAAAATTAGCTCAAATAATTCATTCCAATTTAGTTAAAAATGGAATAAATTATTTCATGAGATCTCTCCTTAAATTTTTCTTTTTAAATGATTGTTTCTCTCATGATGCTGGAAGAAGGTTTTTATTTTCAACCCAAATTAAATGAAATCAGTATCAGAACAGAGGAATGGAAACCTAAGTAGCAGAGTGCCCTGCTGCTCCACACCAATATTTCCTTAGTGAATGCAAACCCATCAGGAGGAGAAAAGGCCTAAAACTGTTCAGATTTTTATCAGTATTAGTCATTAAAGTGGAAATAGGAGAAGGTCACTGCCTTGCCTCCATTCCAGTGCAGTGCAGACAGCTACATTATTCACTGCAGTTTGTAGCTTTCAGACAGAATCACAGAATCACCAAGGCTGGAAGAGACCTCAAAGATCATCAAGTCCAACCTGTCACCACAGACCTCATGACCAGACCATGGCACCAAGTGCCAGGTCCAATCCCCTCTTGAACACCTCCAGGGATGGTGACTCCACCACCTCCCTGGGCAGCACATTCCAATGGCTAACAACTCTCTCTGGGAAGAACTTTCTGCTCACCTTGAGTCCAAACCTCCCCTGGTGCAGCTTGAGACTGTGTCCTCTTGTTCTAGTGCTGGTTGCCTGGGAGAAGAGACCAACCCCCTCCTGGCTACAACCTCCCTTCAGGTAGCTGTAGACAGCAATAAGGTCTCCCCTGAGCCTCCTCTTCTCCAGGCTAAACAATCCCAGCTCCCTCAGCCTCTCCTCACAGGGCTGTGCTCAAGGCCTCTCCCCAGCCTCGTTGCCCTTTTCTGGACATGTTCAAGAGTCTCAATGTCCTTCTTAAACTGAGGGGCCCAGAACTGGACACAGGACTCAAGGTGTGGCCTAACCAGTGCTGAGCATAGGGCACAATGACCTCCCTGCTCCTGCTGGCCGCACTATTCCTGATGCAGGCCAGGATGCCATTGGCCTTCTTGGCCACCTGGGCACACTGCTGGCTCATGTTTCTTCCAAACTGAATAATATTAAAAACAAAACAAAACAAGGAACAACCCCAAACCAAACCCCAACCCCCCAAAAAACAAACCCTGAAATAAGACTCACTTCTGCCTTTAAAAACCCCACAAAATTAATAACATTGCCTATTTTTTACAAACACTGTTCCCATGCAGATTTCCTCTATCAAAACAACAACTCAACTAACAGCCTATGCCTCTACACCAGGTGCTTATTAACAGTTTCTTCTAGTTTGCAATCATATCTCCTTTATTTTTCCTGTGCTGCCTGTCCTGCTTCCACTCAGTGACATGAAGGGACTTGCTTGTTCCTGAGTGAATTACAGCATCCAGTCCTTTTCAGTTAAGAAAAGCATGCCTGCAGACACACACACACAGAAGTACCTCTGGTGTAAAATGCCTTTTCCAGGGCGGAGAGCAAACAGAATCATAGAATCAATAAGGTTGGAAAAGACCTCAAGGATCATCAAGTCCACACTGTTGTTATAAACACAGGTAAACTCCAAATATTTTGCAGTTCCCTGTACTCTTGGGTTTTTTAAAAACTTAAAACCATCCCAGCTCCTACCTATCTATTCATCCATCAATCCATCCATCTGTCTACCCATGCCTTTAACCACCCCCCACCCCCCTTTTCATAAACAGCTCTGCTAATTAGCTCCCACATTGCAGTGATCCTTCCATTACCAAAAAGAAATTTAATATATAATAGGAGAGAGAGGCTGAGTTTATCTGCCCATGATGAACAAATGCCCTGGAGAAGCTCTTGTAATCTATCATGTTAATGTAGATGAACTCCTCGGGATTTGGCTTCTTTGTTTCACCATCCCATAGCACTAAAAGCAAGGCACGGAAAAATCGCCGTTCTCGGGCTTACACAGCTCAGCAACATCTGGTAAGATATTCAAGGTTGCTCTGCACTTATCCCTTTTTTGAACAATAAAACTCGGGGGTGACCGTTCCTGGGTTTGAGGTCTAATTGCTCAGGCAATTAGGCTCCTCAGTGCATTTATTCTGATTCACGAACAACAACAGAAAACAGATCTCTATCTCATTAGACAACATAAAGCACTGATTGTGAAGAACGGCAAGTCCCTTGTTTTTGAAGTCCCTGGAAAAGGCCTACATTTTGTAAGTGGAAACAGCACTAAATCTTAATACAAGGAAAATGGCTAAGAACAGAATCTTCCTCCTCCCCCTTCTACTCTGCCCTGGTGAGGCTGCATCTGAAGCATTGTGTCCAGTTCTGGGCCCCTCAGTTCAGGAAGGACTTCAGGGAAGTGCTTGAAAGAGTCCAGCACAGAGCCACAAAAATGATTAGGGGAGTGGAACATCTTCCTTGTGAGGAGAGCCTGAGGGAGCTGAGGGCTCTGTAGTTTGGAGAAGAGAAGCCTGAGAGGTGAGCTCATTCATGTTAATAAAGATGTGTAGGGAGAGTGCCAGAGGATGGAGCCAGCCTCTGCTGGCTGATGCCCAATGCCAGCACAAGGGGCAATGGTGGAAGTTGAGCCATAGGAAGTTTCATGGAAACATGAGGAAACATTTTTTCCCCTGTGAGGGTGACAGAGCCCTGGAAGAGGCTGCCCAAGGGTGTTGTGGAGTCTCCCTCTCTAGAGATATTCAAAACTTGCCTGAATGCATTCCTGTGTGATCTGGTACAGGTGCTCCTGCTTTGGCAGGGGGTTGGACTGGATGAGCTTTCAAGGTGCCTTCCATCCCCTAACATTCTGTGATTGTGTGATATGTGGGACAAGCAACATCCCGGTGCTGTGTAACACAGCTCCAGGGCAGGCACTTCTCCTCACCGCAGTCCTGGGCACATCAGCCAGTCAGCACAATTTTCAAAAGCAATTTATTACCATGACACCTCTCATTTAAGATAAGCTCTGCACTGGGTTTTGCAGTGATTTGTTAATGTCACAGTCTTCACTGACACCTTCATTACTGTTTATTATCATCATCATCATTATTATTACTATTTCTGTTTGGGCACAGGTTCTCACCACACAGTTGATGATACTCTTGCTGGAGCAGTCAACATTTGGCTGCAGACTGATTGGGAGCTCTGAGCTATTAATGCAGGAAATAAAATCGCCATTCAATGGGTTTTAAAACAACATTTCCAGAGCTGGGGGTATGTCAAAGGGAGATGATCATGCATGTCACACACTGCTCTTTAGTGAAGCATGGCACAAAAGAAGTTAAGGGTTTGGGTTTGGTTTGGGTTTCTTTTTTATATAGACAAACACAGCAATATTGCAAAAACACAGATTAAAGCATCATGAAACCACAGGAGAATAATTGCTTCAAACTTTGCTGTAACACCAAATAACAAGAAGTCAAATCAGGAGGAATTAAGAATCATCTCAGGCTCTCTCTCTTCTCCCCTCATTCTGCATTTTCAGTGAGCAAGAAACTTTTTTGTTTCATGGGATTGTATCTCCTTGCCTGTGTGAACACTTCAGTCACAGCAAACCACATTTCAGCACCAAAATCCACATAAATGGAAAGGCTGTGGCTTTTGACATTAAAAGATTGTGGCTTTTGCTTGGTAAACTTCCCATTTGAAATGTTCTCAAGGAACATTGTCTGTAGAAATATCACTAAATGGAAAGTATTAAATGGTCTCCAGCCACTTAGAATCATAGAATCAGTCGGGGTTGGAAGGGACCACAAGGATCATCTAGTTCCAACCCCCCTGCCATGGGCAGAAACACCCCACACTACATCAGGCTGGCCAGAGCCTCATCCAGCCTGGGCTTAAACACCTCCAGGGACAGGGCCTCAACCACCTCCCTGGACAACCCATTTCAGGGCTTCACCACTCTCATGGGGAAGAACTTCCTCCTCACCTCCAGCCTGAATCTCCCCACCTCCAGCTTCATTCCATTCCCCCTAGTCCTCTCACTACCTGAGATCCTGAGCAGTCCCTCCCCAGCCTTCTTCTAGCCCCCTTCAGATACTGAAAGGCCACAAGAAGGTCACCTTGGAGCCTTCTCTTCTCCAGACTGAACAGCCCCAACTCCTTCAGTCTGTCCTCATAGGAGAGGTGCTCCAGCCCTCTGATCATCCTCGTGGCCCTTCTCTGGACACCTTCCAGCACATCCATATCCCTCTTGTAATAGGGGCTCCAGAACTGGATGCAGTTCTCCATGTGGGGTTTCCCCAGAGCTGAGTAGAAGGGGAGAATCCCCTCCCTTGACCTGCTGGCCACACTTCTCTTGCTGCAGCCCAGGCTCTGATTGGCTTTCTGGCCTGCGAGTGCACTTATTTTACCCGAAACAAATTAACAATGACAATTCCACTTCTGGAAAGAAAATAAGACTTATTCCCATTCAGTGGAGAAGGAAATGCATTGTAGGATAAAAAGCAACCTACTGGCATGCAAATAGAAAAAAAATTCTTAATCAAGAAGGAAAAAGAAAAAAAAAGGAAAAGAAAAGAAAGACTCAGCTCTGTATTTCCCAGACCAATTCCTCCTTTTCATTTAAAGCAGTTATTTCAAAGCAAGGCAGAGATAATGCCAAACCATTTGATGTGGTTCCAGCGCTGATGAGGAAACCTTTTCACAGGAATTACAAAATCTTTGGATTTCTGATGATGTTGAACAGCCAGCTAACAACCAACCATTCCCACAGGCAACTTAGTGTCTGCCTTTTCATATGATTTACTCCCACCTGGAGTACTGTGTCCAGTTCTGAAGCCCCTATTACAGGAAGGATCTGGAGGTGCTGGAAGGGGGGAATGGAGCAAAACTAGAAATGGGGAGATTCAGATTGGATGTTAGAAGTTCTTCACCATGAGGGTGGTGAGACACTAGAACAGGTTGCCTAGACAGGTGGTTGAAACCTCATCCCTGGAGGTTTTTAAGGCCAGGCTGGATGTGGCTATGAGCAACCTGCTGTAGTGTGAGGCGTCCCTGCCCATGGCAGAGGGGTTGGAAGTAGACGATCCTTGAAGGTGCCTTCCAACCCTAACAATTCTATGATTCTATAATCACACAGGACGCTCCTTTAAGGGAAAGAAAATAAATACAAAGAGTTAAGGATATGAGCTTTCTGAGATGCATGGCTCATTTTATCCTGTGCAGCACCACTTCACAGGGCACCAGATTAATCCAGAGCATCACCTATTCTGAGCAGCACAGTGCTGATACAAATTCACCTTTCAATCACTTCTGCAGGTTAATGACACTGAGTAATAGCACATTAGCAAAGTGCCACTTCAGACACCAGTCAGGCATGCCAAACAGATCATCTGACAAATGTTTCAGCTGCTTTTTTCCCTGCACAGGAACCCCGTTCAGGCTTATTAGCTAGGAAATCTGCATACAGTGCAGTGCAAAGCACAGAGGCTCCATTAGAAGGAGCAATCTATCTCATTAATGTAATATATAATGCTATTTGGTTCTCTTTCTATTGTTGCAAAATTAACAAATAAATAAATGAATGAAATGCTCACACTCTGTAATGTTGCAGTATGTTTGCACTAATTACTTCAATGTACTCCAGTCAAGTTTTTGTTGCAGAGGAATTTCCTCGCTGGTTTAGAGAGAAATTACAGCTGCCATTACTACCAGTTTGGAGGGTGCCAATAATTCAGGTAACCTTCCCAAAC
This sequence comes from Dryobates pubescens, assembly GCF_014839835.1. Taxonomy (NCBI): domain Eukaryota; kingdom Metazoa; phylum Chordata; class Aves; order Piciformes; family Picidae; genus Dryobates; species Dryobates pubescens. Next base: position 26,074,548 of record NC_071612.1, on the reverse strand, counting down.
TACTCACTCCATTTTCACTATTGAAAGCTTCCCTTGCAAAAGCAGTGTGTCTGTAGCTGCTTTTCACCTCTGTAGCTGCAGCCCTGCTTTTACAGATGTTATCTGAGCATGTGGAGCAGTAAAGCTACCGGGGCTGATTGCTCACTTAGTCTAAAATCAATAGGAGACAAAAAGGATTTATCTTCTTATTTCCAGCACATTGATAACCAAATGGGGGAAGAGGGCAACTAACAAAAAAAAAAAAAAAGAACTGTTCCCCAAAACATTCATTCAAACTTACAAATACATTTCCTTGAGTGCTTTCACAGCCTTTAAATATCGATCTCAGCAGAACGTTGCCACAAGGACAGATTAAAAGCAAACTCCCCAGCAGGTTTACCCAAACCCATTTCTAACAGCAAGCTCGTGCCTGGAAATTAAAAGCACTGTTCCCACCCACAAAACAGAACCAGTGCTGTGTTATCCACATGTTGGCTGAATTCATGCTGTGCTTTAGCAGATGGGATTTGCAAAAATTATCTAGAGAGGTTTCCTTTGGTGGATAAATCTCACACATCTTCCTTCACCTTGCTTGAGGCTGCCACCACCTCCCTGGGCAACCTGTGCCAGTCTCTCACCACCCTCATGGGGAAGAACTTCTTCCTAACATCCAATCTGAATCTCCCCATTTCTAGTTTTGCTCCATCCCCCCCAGTCCTATCACTCCCTGACACCCTAAAAAGTCCCTGCCCAGCTCTCTTGTAGCCCCCTTCAGATACTGGAAGGCCACAAGAAGGTCTCCTTGGAGCCTTCTTTTCTCCAATTTGCTTCCAAACCCATCTGAGCTCCCTAGTCTGGTGATTTATTTTGGGGTTAATTCTCCAAATTCATAGGGGTGTGGGGTGTGGGAGGTGTGTGTGTGTTAATTCCTAAACCCAATACAAAACAGAAGAAAGAATTAAAATAGAATAGAATAGAATAGACAGACCAGACCTTTGAGATCACCAAGTCCAACCTACCACCCAACACCATCTAATCAACTAAACCATGGCACCAAGTGCCTCATCCAGGCTCTTCCTAAACACCTCCAGGGATGGTGGCTGCACCACCTCCCCAGGCAGCTCATTCCAATGGCCAATCTCTCTTGCTGGGAAGAACTTCTTCCTAACATCCAGCCTCAACCTCCCCTGGCGCAGCTTGAGGCTGTCCTCTTGTTCTGGTGCTGGTTGCCTGGGAGAAGAGCCCAACCCCCACCTGGCTACAACCTCCCTTCAGGGAGTTGTAGAGAGCAAGGTCTCCCCTGAGCCCCCTCTTCTCCAGGCTAAGCAACCCCAGCTCCCTCAGCCTCTCCTCACAGGGTTGTGCTCCAGACCCCTCCCCAGAAGAGGCAGAGCTTTAGCCAGTATCCTGTCCTCGTCATCTTTCTTGGCCATTATGATAATCAAATGCTCAATCTGTGGCTCCTTTTTACTTTCTCCATTACTGAAATGACCTGAGTGTGTGCAGAAAGGCCCTGTGGTCTCAAAGCCGTGGCTCCATTCTTTTTGCAAACCACAATATAACATCTACAGACACCTCCTTTGTTGATGAGATCTTACGCACCTTCCTTCACCTCACTTCTTAGCTTCAGTCCTATGGATCTTGACACAGCAGCAGGTTTTTAATCTGATTTCCTCCCCCCCCCATATATAAATAAGGGGAGAAGAGGTAACTGTCTCAATTTTGCCTATTTGTGGCCATTTCTAGCCACAGAATCAGGAGTCACAGTTTACCACCATTTATAACACAAAAGGTGGGTGGAAAATCAGCTTTCTGCCCTTTTGTTGGTCACTCTGAGCCTTTCTTCAGAGCTGCTGTTTGAAAATGCAGCTGTGGGGAGTAACTCCTAGGGACCACCAGCCTGCCCAGCCACCTTTACACTGTCTTTGATGCTGAATTCAGAATTTCAAAGCCATTCTGGAGTTCCCCCTCTGTGCTGTGCTGTTTGGTTTCAGGATGTCAGAGGCCACAGGGGCATGTTCTTGCTCTTGGCCTCAGATGAAGGTAACCTGAATCTTTTTGTTTCCTTTTTAACCTCATGTTTCATTTTTGCATCCATTTTACAGTGCTATGCAACGTAGTAAAGAGGATGTGCCACAGGGATATGACACTGCCAGGCTTTCTCCAGATTCCATCAGGAACAATTGCAAGGTTTGCATTTTAGGGTTTCAGGGAGTGATAGGACTGGGGGGACTGGAACCAAACTAGAAATGGGTAAATTCAGATTGGATGTGAGGAAGAAGTGAGGGTGGTGAGAGCCTGGCACAGGTTGCCCAGGGAGGTGGTGTAAGCCTCATCCCTGGAGGTTTTTGCAGCCAGGCTGGATGTGGCTGTGAGCAACCTGCTGTAGTGTGAGGTGTCCCTGCCCATGGCAAGGGAGTTGGAACTGGCTGATCCTTGAGGTCCCTTCCAACCCTGACAGTTCTGTGATTCTAAGTAATGAAGGATTTCATTTTATTGCTAGCTATACTGAATGGCTCACACACTATTTCCTTTAGAAATGCCTCAAGTGCCTGCATTGGTTGCAATTCTTAAATAACCTAGATTTTAATGGCACTGCAGGGTATTTAACACCAAACTACTGTGGCAATTATGGGATGGCAAATTAGCACATTATCGATTAGTTCAGAATCCGCGCTGAACGCCACGTACAGGACTCAGGAGATTCGAGTGCCAGCACTTCTGTGAAGACCTGGGAGGCTGCAGGCAAATATGCTGATTTTTCAGTCTGCCTCTTCTGTGGAAGAAGGATGAATATACTCCTTTCTTTCCAGCCTGCTTGCCTGCTCAGCCACAGCAGGCTCCTTTCTGCTGGAACACCTATGGCACATGCAGCAGTCCAGCCTAGTATCACAGTATCACTAAGGTTGGAAGAGACCTCGAGGATCATCGAGTCCAACCTGTCACCACAGACCTCATGACTAGACCATGGCACCAAGTGCCACATCCCTTCTTGAATACCTCCAGGGATGGTGACTCCAGGCAGCCCATTCCAATGATTAATGACTCTCTTGGTGAAGAGCTTTCTCCTCACCTCAAGCCTAAACTTCCCCTGGCACAGCTTGAGACTGTGTCCCCTTGTTCTGGTGCTGGTTGCCTGGGAGAAGAGACCAACCCCTTCCTGGCTACAACCACCTTTCAGGTAGTTGTAGAGGGCAATGAGGTCTCCCCTGAGCCTCCTCTTCTCCAGGCTAAACAATCCCAGCTCCCTCAGCCTCTCCTTGTAGGGCTTGTGCTCAAGGGCGACCTGGCTGAGCACTGGCCTAGTAAGGCCAGACCTTGCACGAGAGCCTTAAGGCCCACTCTGCCATAAAGCAATTCTGCTACCACAAAATATTCAATTATAGTTAGAGCAAAGGTCTGGTAGTCACAACTGGTTTAGGATTTAGTTCAATGGACAGTGGGCTCCTTAAATGTGTAGTTCACGGTATTCCACATATTGCTATGTCTAGCAAGCCAATCAAAGCTCTGCTTTTCCTTGAATGATACACATGGTTTTACAGACATTACATCCAGAGACTTCACAACAGAGAGCAATTAGGAGAACAAATAAACTGTGGCAATGAACCATATAAGGAAGAAAAGCAGAAATGTCACCACCAGCCTTCAAACATATGGCTCTCCCAGGCCCTCCTTGTACCAGGCAACTTCCCCTGCTCCATCAGGCCCAGATGCCTGCTTATTTTGGTGGAAAATTTGCTTAGAAAATGCCTCATGGCCAGCATGATTTCATACCTCATTAGTGCTGTCCTGATGCAAATAATAGAAATAGAAGTCCTGGAAGCCAGCACTTCTGTACAAGGGCAGAAGCTGTTTGCTTATCAGATGCTTCAGGAAGCTGTTGGAAACTGAAGGAGAACAATGTGGCAAGCAGTAGGATACAGGTAACTACAAAAGAAGGGTGGCTGGAGCAGGCACCTGTGGCATTTGCACTTGAAGAGAGTGCTGTCTCAGTCACCTGGGGATGGGGAAGGCAGGTCAGTGCTTGCCAGTTGCCCTGATAATTTTTGAAGTTTTATTATAAACCCTGCTGGAGGAGCAATAATATGGGTGACAAAAATATTAATCATCTCTTAAGCTCTTCTCCTAAGGCTTTTTCTCACCTTGGATTTTGCCAACAAGGTTGTCACATTGCCCTACAAAGAGCAGTGTGGGCTGAGGCAAGAGGGAAGAATCTAGTGAAGTGGGTGATATCGAGCAAAGGAAAGGGAACACAGGAAAACCCTGCAAGTCAGCTTTGCAGCCAAAGAAGGAGACATTAGTAAGGCACAAGCCATTAGGTAGCTTATTAGGTTCTTTGGTGACATACCTAGGAAAACAGAATCAAGAATCCCAGAACATTAGAGGTTGTGAGGGGACCTCCAGAGATCACTGAGTCCAACCCCCCTGCCAAAGCAGGATCACTCAGGGTAGTCTGCACAGGAATGCAGCCAGGTGGGTTTGGAAAGTCTCCTGAGAAGGAAACTCCACAACCACTCTGGGCAGCCTGCTCCAATACTTTGTCATCCTCACTGTAAAGAAGTTTCTCCTCATGTTGAGGTGAAACCTTCTATGTTCAAGCTTGTACCCATTGTTCCTTGTCTTATTACTGTGCACTACTGAAAAGAGATTCCCGCCCTTCACTTGACACCTGCCCCTCAGATATTAATAGACATTGATCAGATCCCCTCTCAGCCTTCTCTTCTCCAGACTGAACAACCCCAACTCCCTCAGTCTGTCCTCATAGGAAAGGTGCTCCAGCCCTCTGGTCATTCTCATGGCTCTTCTCTGGACATGCTCCAGCACCTGCAGTGCCCTGTTGCCATGTCTTGTGCAAGAAGAGGGCATCTTCAGGCAATCTGAGCATGCTTCCTGAGACAGCAGCAAAGCTCAGGCACTTTCCACCACTACTTGTTGCCAGTCTGCTGCAAGCTTTTCTTTTGTTGCCTCTTGTTCAGGATGCCCTGTCAGAAAGCAAACAGCCAGGCCTCCCTCTGACACATCAGGACATCTGCTAGCAAGCGAGTCTGGCTCCATCAAGCGTAAGAAGTCATCAGCCTTACAGCTGGCACATGGCTCACCCCCACCACTTCCTCTCTTACTTGGCAGCTGACCTCCTGTGGAGGTGGCTGAAAGGGGCATCAGTGGCTTTTGTCAGCCCACTTTGTTTAACAGCTATCGAAATCAAATCAATGCCCCTGCCACTGTCTTCCCTCTTTCCTTTGTAGGTTTTCCCCATACTTCACCTCATCATCACCGTGGCCTTTCCTATGATTTATCACCAGGTTCAAAGAGCTGTTGCTTCGTGGGAGCAATAAGCAGAAGTGTAATTCCAGCAAGTTTGCTTTGCAGCGTGTTCTTGCTGAAGGCAACAGCTGTATCCACACTACCCTTAAACATAACTCATGCCCCAGTGCTTCCAGAAGGAACAGACAGGAAAAAAAAGACTTCAGGGAACAAAAAAAAAAAAAGAAAGAAAAAAAAATAATCTTTTGCCCTTCCCTAACTCTTTCTTCCTATTTTTTTCTCCCTGTATCTCCCAGCTCCTGCCGCAGCTGGAGCCCAGAGGCCATCTGCAGAGAAAATACAAGCTACTGCAAAATTGCAAGTCACAGAAGAAGGATGGTCTCCAGGCTGTGGGTCCTCACACAGGAGCACAGCAAGGCAGGGTGGTAAGGGTATGCTTGCAGGAGGGTATGCTTGCAGGAGGGTATGCTTGCAGGAGGGTATGCTTGCAGGAGGGTATGCTTGCAGGAGGCAGGAGAGAGGGTTGATCCCCCCCTGCCCCAGGCTGAGCGTGGTTCCACATCTCAGCTAGATCACCTCTGGCATCTGGGTCCCTAAGTAGTGACCCAGGAAATGATAAAAATAAATCTGGCAGGAGCAGACTGGCAGAAGAAAACCCACAAAACACCAAAAACAAAACAAAACCCCCAAACAAACCCCAAACAACAACCCTTTAATAAATCAGTTTAAGAAAATCACTTTGTATGCTCACTAAAGACAAAGCTTGTGAAATAACTGATACTGAGCTCTGACCAGTCCTAATACAAGATCTGTCCTGCAGTAGTGTACAAAATACAGCCCATCATCCTCAGAGGCACTAAAAATCCTGACTTTTATAGAGGTGGTTGTAGATCTTGTTGATACATAAGATCTCATGCTTTTATTAAAAGGCAGTTCCAAAGCAAATGTAACTCTTCAGAGCCATCCTTACCGAGGCTTTCCTTGCCTGACCTGTTAACTCTCCTGGTTATCAGCAGCTCCAGTCACTCGGCTCAGTTTTGCCTCTTCTTCAGAGGCTGGGAAGATTTATTTCAGTGCCTGACACCAGAGTAAAGTACCTTTCCTTTAGTTTCTGCATGCATTTACTGTACAGCAAACTTGCTCCTCTCTTTTACCTTGACCTTCTCTCCCTTGTATCCACCTCACACAACTCTTTCACTTGCAGTCAGCAAAAGTGTTCTATTAACAAGTGTCTTCAGGAGGCTGCCTGTCCCTTTCTACCACATTTGCAATGCAATTAGTGCAATTAAGCCCCAGTCTTTACATATGGCCTCTAAGGACCACAGTAATAGAAAGAATAACTCATTATGAAAAACGCTTTCACAGGGAAGTTCACATTATCTTCCCTTCTACCCCAAGGCACCCATCAGGGTGTGGGAGTGAGGGTGGGAGGTAAGAGAGAGGGAAGAGCTCTTTGATTCAGGAACTTCTACAGCAGCACCAGCTTTCACAGAATCACAGAACATTAGAGGTTGGAAGGAAACGCCAGGCATCATCGAGTCCAACCCCCCCCCCCTGCCAGAGCAGGATCACTCAGGGTAGTCTCCACAGGAATGCATCCAGGTGGGTTTTGAATGGGTCCAGACAGAGAGACTCCAACAGCCTCTCTGGGCAGCCTGTTCCAGTGCTCTGTCACCCTCACTGTAAAGAAATTTCTCCTCATGCTGAGGTGAAACCTTCTGTGTTCAAGTTTGTCTCCATTGTTCCTTGGCTTATTTCTGTGCACCACCAAAAAGAACTTGGACCCCTCCACTTGACACCCACCTCTCAGCTATTGATAGACATGGATCAGATCCCCTCTCAGCCTTCTCTTCTCCAGACTGAACAGCAGAATATGGAAAATAACCAATCCTCCCCAGCAGAGAAATAGCATCACAGCATGCCAGTAAGGATGTTTCACCCCTTACATTGGGTCCCTTGGCTCACTCCACAACGCTGGGATGAAAAATACCAAGACCTTGTTTTTTGGGGTGTGTGTGTGGGGGGGGTAATGCAACATGGCACTGAGACATTGCAGGAAAACTAAGGCATTGAAACATTTTAAGGGCTTAAATGAATCCTGAGCTTCTTTTTTAAAGCTTAAGGGATGGTGCACAATTTCTCTCTTCCTTCCTTTCTCTCTTTCTCCCCTTCTCTCTATCTCTCCCCCCCTTTCTCTCTTTTCCCCCTTTTCTTTCTTTCCTTTTCCTTTCTTTTTTTCTCCTTTCTTTATTTTTCTTTTTTTCCCAACCAGATACTCTAAATAAAATCAGTCTGAAGGTCGAAAATGAGCACACTTCTGCACAAACAAGTACAGAAGGAATATGTCAGTAGGTAAACAAGATCAAACCACCCCCAGGCTGTTTCTCTGTGCTGAAGCTGTATTTCAAATGAATCCAGTCATTTCAAAACAGTTTGGAACACCTGACATTCACAATTCTGCCCCCTTCCATCACAGCAGGCATTTCAACTGTGCAAAATTTATATTCCCCTTACATTCAGTGCTATCCTATTACCAAAGTGTCTGTGGTGGAAGTTCTTATGGAAAGCAGCAAGAATCCATTAACTCATTGCCACTGGCCCACGTTAGGGAAAACCAGGCATCTTCAGGGGAAAGAATAAGCCCTTGCTCTTCAGTCAAGGGCTGCACCCTGGGGTTAGACTTTGGGTGATGGTAATGGTCAGCAGCAGTGGATGCAAGAGAGGGAAGTGGGCTGTAGGAAGCAGGATTTGGATTTCAAGGATTGCCAGTTGCTAGAAGCAAGAGGAAGGCTGTGATGCAAAGGGGTCACCTGCCTGCCCTGCCCTCTCCTGATGGGTTTGCTGTGACACAGGGCAGCCAGGCACACTCCCACTCACTGAACTCGCATCTTTTGCTCCTGCTTTCACTGTATTTTCTATGCCTTTTCACCTTTTCTCTACCTGTCGTTCTCTGGTTTAGTGGCAGGAAAATCTTTCTAGGGCTGTGGTGTGAGCAGCTGCAGGAGAGTGAAGGGAGAAGAGGGAGAAGATATGTCAGCAGCAGATGAAGGCCAAGCGCTGATGGCATGCACTGAGATTGCTGGTACTGAGGCTGAAAAGCAGTGACCCCTCCTGCCAGTGCCCTACAACACAAGGGGAAGTTATGACCTTGCCCTCATCTACTCCTTGTAAAGTAACAACAGCACCTGCAGAGTAGACTGAATGTAGAGGTTCTGTGAAGAAACAGGCAAAACCTCTCAGAGATTTGGAGAATGGTTTGAGCTGGAAGAGACCCCAAAGATCCTCCAGTTCCAACCCCCTGCCATGGGCAGGGACACCTCCCACCAGCCTATCTTGCTCAAGGCTGATGAAACACAAGAGAGATGAAATACAACATTTTCTTTCAAAATGAATATGTAGTGCCTACACACATGCATGCATATGCAGATGTGGCAGGTTTAAGCTGTGCCTAGAAAATTTTCCACAGGTCTTGAATAGAAAGTGATAGAATGTAAATAAATCACCACTGGATGCAGAAGGGAAATGATGATAAGGTCTAAATAATCCCAGTGCTCTGAAAACCAACATAAAGTCAGATCTGTAAACTAACTTTCTCTTTTCTCCCCTTCCTCTGCCCTGCCTTCTGCTGGCTTTGCTGACCTTGGCTGTGTTCTTCGTTGTGGTTAAGTACTAACAGCAACTCTCTGCTCTTCTTTCTCTTGTCCCATGTACAGGGGGAGGGAAGGGAGCAGGGAGAGGGAAGCTATTGGTAACTCCCTGGTTTTGTACAGGGGGGATTCTTTTGTTGTTCATAAGTTGTAAATGTTGTATATTTTGTACCTATTCACTGCATTTAATGTTTCTAGATTGTAGTGTTGCTTGTAAATACAGCTTCAGTTGCTTTCCAACTGAGCTGGTCTGGCAATTTCACACAGCAGAAGAGAGAGGCAGGGAAAATAGAGACCAGACAACATTCATTGCAAGGAATGCAGCTACAATGACAAAGACTCTTATCCTAAAGCACTTCCTTATGTAACACATAGCATCACCTACTGATGAGGCTCAGGAGGGTTAAAGCAGACCAGCCAGCCTCAGACATGATTATCAGCACATTTCTTAACCTCATCAAGCACTTAATGTTGCACTGCCAGCATCGTGTTTGTTTTGCACATGGTGGCTTCCCCACAGAATGAAGAGTCACAGGAGATTGCTGAGATCACAGGAGGGCACGTGAGCAAATGAGCCAGAGAGACAGCCCGACGATGTCTCCCATAGCTCCCGTCCGTACACACTGGCAGCACCTTCTGCTTTCTACTCACCGCTTGCTGAGCAGCACAATGCTTATTGATGAGCAGCAATTAGTACAGGGTTATCAGAGAGCTCAAAATGGGGAGTTTTACTTTCTGAAAAATGTGATCTATTGAGCAAGTGAAGCTGAATCTCACTTTTATGGGGATCAGTGAGTGCTCCCCACTGGCTTCGCAGGCTCACAGGATGTTAGGGGTTGGAAGGGACCTCCAGAGATCATCGAATCCATACCCCCTTGCCATAGAATCCAACACAGGTCACACAGGAACAGATCCAGATGGGGCTGGAACGTCTCCAGAGAAGGAGACTCCACAACCTCTCTGGGCAGCCTGTTCCAGTGCTCTGGGACCCTCAGTGAAGAAGTTCCTCCTCATGTTGAGGTGGAACCTCCTGTGCTGGAGTTTCTATCCATTGCCCCTGTCCTATCACAGGGTGCAACTGAGCAGAGCCTGTCCCCACCTTCTTGACACCCAGCCCTCAGACATTTATAAACATTTATTAAATCCCCACTTAGTCTTCTCCTCTCCAGACTAAACAGTCCCAGGTGTCTCAGCCTCTCCTCACCAGGCAGTGCTCCAGTCCCTTAATCATCCTGGTAGCCCTCTGTTGGACTCTCTCCAGCAGATCCCTGTCCCTCTTGAACTGGGGAGCCCAGAACAGGATGCGATATTCCAGGTGAGGTCTTCACCAGGGCACAGTAGAGGGGGAGAACAGTGGGAACAGCTATGGTTTACTCAAGCTTTCCTGTTCACTCTGTGCACCACACAGGAGGAAAGAGAAATGATGCTTTGGAGCCAATTGCTCAGGTTGAAGAGCCTGAGATATGTAAAGGGACATTACCAAGATAAAACCACAGGCCAAACCCTTGACCAGAGCCCCGCTGCAAAGAGGCAGGTAGGGGCCAGCCAAGAGTTCTGCCCTTTGTGTCCTCTTATACTTTTTACCTGCTTTTTTTGCATTGCTCTACGACCACTGGAGCTAAAAATTTAAAGCAATATGGTTTCCACTTCATAAGATAGATTGCTAAAGCCAAAATGCCTTAGGATGTGTATTCAGTATCAATTTCCTTCTCAAAGGCATGATTCAGTGCATGTGCCTGAGTTTGGGAACACATCAGACTGGTCGTTATCTCTCCAGACCCACATCTATAAGAGCTACTTGATTTCCCAGCTCTGCCCTTCAGAGCCTGCTCTGTTTTCAGGACACCCTTAGAGGGACAGAGCCTTTCTCCATACAACAGGCCAGAAAAAAAACCTTGTTTTCTCCCTTCTACCAAGGTCAAGTATCTAGAAGCCAAATGCCCAGTATTGCCAGCCCAGTAACTCCAGCAACCCTTCACTTTGCTCTCTTGTCTGATCTCTAAGCACAGTGAGAGTGCTCAAGCTCTGTACAGTCCATGAGACAGGACATGCTAAAGATGTGAGGGCCTGTGGTGATCCCAAACTCTTCAGTCAGGAAAACATCTTTATTTCTGCAATCACTCAATCCTTTACAAAAATTCAGACTCCATGTACTCCTGGGAGCTGAAGTTTTAATTGCGTTTAAAAGTCCAACTCCTACAAACATAGTGTTATGCTGAACAGACTATGGCTTGACTGGAGACTTAAATCACATGGAGGCTTAGAGAATGTATTGAAACATATTCCCCATGCATTTATCTCAGCTTGGCTAATGAAAGTAAGCTGTTTAGCTTCATTACCCATGAAATATCCTTAAGAAAAAATTGTACTAGAGTGAGTGCAGAGGAGGGCAACAAATCTGTTGAAGAGCCTGGAGAATAAACCTGATGAGGAGCAACTGAGGGAGCTGGGGATGGTTAGCTTGAACAAGAGGAAGCTGAGGGGAGACCTCAATGCTGTCTACAACTACCTGAAAGGATGTTGCAGAGAGGCTGCTGCTGGTCTCTTCTCACAGGTAATTAGTGATAGAACAAGAGGGAATGGCTTCAAGCTACAAGTGGGTAGGTTTAGACCAGACATTAGGAAGAATTTTTTCCCAGCAGGAGGCATTGGAATGTGCTGCCCAGGGAGGAGGTGGAGTCCCCAAGCCTGGATGTGTTTCAAAGTGGTTTGGATGTGATACTTGGGGATGTGGTTTAGGGATGAACCTTGCAGAGTAGGGTTCATGGTTGGACTTGGTGATCCTGAGGGTCTTTTCCAGCCTGAATGATTCTGTACATAGCACAGCGAGCAGAGCTGACTTTATGGTGAGTAACTCACATTCCACAAGCTCAGCCTGAAGTTCTGTCAATGTTCTGAACCACTTTGCATCTCTGGGACTCCTGAAACTTCGCAATGGAATCGCTTGACCCAAGGTTGCCACTGTATCAAATAGTGTTAATTTCTGGGGAAGGCGTCTTGTCATAGAGTGACCCCAAAAATCATGACAGGATGTGCCTTCATCACACGTCAACACAACGTGGAACTACAAACAGCGAGAGGAAAGTTATTCTGTGCAGTACAACAAACACAACCACCTCTAGTGACGAGGAGGGGAAAAAAAAAAAAGAAATGAAAAAAATGGAAGAAGAAAACCCGTGAGTTATGTCAACTGCAGTGACAAAACAGCCTGTAGTACAAGTCCCTTGGATTTTAGCCAAAACAAACAGCTAACAGAGACAAGATCGCACGCTTGGAGATGTAAGAGTGGCAAGCGGGTACTGCATGGAGAGCTTCTCAGAAGCAGCCACTCTCTGCATGCATTTCTCTGGTGTTAATTTTTTTGCCAGTGATAGAGTGCTGGGGCCAAGTAAAGTAACTCTCTTAATATTATGCATCTTATACTTTTAACTACTTACTGCCCTGCTTTCTTATTTCTTCTTTTAAAACCATGCCAAAAAGTCTTTAGCAAGAACATTCAACTTTTGCAAGGCAAGTAAGCAGAGAACAGTAGCCCTCTGAAAACTCAGTCAAGCCTGGAACAAAAGCAGCTATTTAAACAGGGAACATTAAAAAGCTTTTAAAATCATCTGATTTGTGTAATCTGAGCCACACCATGTGAGGTGTTTCCTCTCCACTGGCTGACTCTGACTGCCACGGGGGGTGAAGAGCACAGGGCTCCTTAGAAATGTCAACCTTTGTGTATCAAAGAACTTTGTGAAATTACTAAAATAACATTTCAGCCACAGTGCCTGCCCTTAGCAACTTGCCAAATAGCTCTGATCACTGAATAGGTGCCTCAGTAATCCCAGTATTTCAGGCATTTCCTCCTGTGAGGAGCGGGAAACCCAAGTCAATGCCCAGGTACTGCAGCGCCTCATGCCACGCTGGCAGTCCTACATGGAGCACACAGTTCCTGCCACTGGCATGCTCAGCCCTGAGAAAGCATACTGCATTTATTAGATGGGATATAAAAGCAAAAGTCATCTTCTCAGCAGCAGAATTGCTGAACCCTGGTTTCCTTTAAATTCCTGCCTTATATCCCCTAGGCCTCCTTCCCTGGTCCCGGTGGGCTCTCACTACTGGCAAACCACCACAGTCTTCCCACTGCAGCTGCTGGGGCAGCATGGAGTAGGGCTGCAGGGACAGGGTGCCTGCACCCTACCCTCTGCACACACATTCTTCCCTTCACCAGAACATCATTTAGGTCCTCTTATATCATGCCACTTATTTTCTCAGAGCATGGAGAGATATCTGGTAGGGCTTCTTACCTCTTTCTGTTGAAATGGGTTATTTAAATGAAAAATTACAAAGTTTTTGAATCACAGAATGTTAGGGGATGGAAAGGACCTCAAAAGATCATCCAGTCCAACCACTCTGATGAGCAGGATCACCTAGACCAGATCACACAGGAACAGGTTTTTAATATCTCCAGAGAGAGACTCCACAACCCTCTTGGCCAGCCTGTTCCAGGGCTCTGTCATCCTCACAGGGAAAAAATGTTTCCTCCCGTTTCCATGGAACTTCCTGTGCCTCAGCTTCCACCACTGCCCCTTGTGCTGGCATTGGGCATCACCCAGCAGAGCCTGGCTCCAGCCTCTTGGCACTCACCCTGCACATCTTTATCAACATGAATGAGGTCACTCCTTAGTCTCCTCCAAGCTAAAGAGCCTCAGCTCCCTCAGTCTCTCCTCATAAGGAAGATGTTCCACTCCCTTAATCATTTTTGTGGCTCTGCTCTGGACTCTTTCAAGCAGTTCCCTGAGGTCCTTCCTGAACTGAGGGACCCAGAACTGGACACAATATTCCAGATGTGGCCTCACCAGGGCAGAGTGGAGGGAAAGGAGAGCTTCTCTTGGTCTACTAACCTCAGCCATTCTAATCCAACCCAGAATGGCATTGGCCTTGAACCTGCTTGAAAAAGTGTGAGTAAGTAGATCTTGCATCTTTAGGAATCAAAAATATTTTCAGAGGAGGAAATTACAATGATAGCCCAGGAGAAGATTTGGATGAAAACATGCACATGAGTGAGTGAACTCCAATTCTGCCAGAGATTATGACAACTCTGCCACCACCACTAGCATGGTCAGTGCTTCACACTGACTTTTTGTGATTGATATCTGTGGGATGACAGACATCTGCTCTGTACTTTTGCACCATTTTGCCTGCTTATCCTCCAGTAGCTCACTACCATGGTAAAGCAAACACACAACTTGAGGAATCAACTGCATTGATTAGCTCTCAAAGTGAGTAGATGTGGCACCTCATGACATGGTCCAGTGGTCATGGAAGTGTTGGGTAGAAGGTTGGACTTGGTGATCTTAGAGTTTTTTCCAACCTTAATGATTCTGTGATTCTATGAGGAGTTATGACTGATGGAGCTTACACCTAAGAACTTCCATACCTGATGTAGAGTTGCAATCAACAGTTTGTAGTCACAGAGCCCCGAGAAATGCTAAACACAACAAACAAAGCACCCTGAAGCTAAGACTGCAGTCATTTTTGAAAAGCAGTGATTTCCTCTTTATCCTTAATATTCCCAGCCTCTCCATGAGCTGGAGCCTGTTATTCTGCTGTTCATGGCTTCTTACTTCTACATCTCCATAAAGGAGATGTAGGTACATCTCTGCCAGTGCAGAAGAGGGCAAGGAAGCTGTTGAAAGAGCCTGGAGAGTAAATCTGATGAAGAGTGACCGAAGGAGCTGGCTTGAACAAGAGGAGGCTGAGGGGGGACCTCATTGCTCTCTACAACTACCCGAAAGGACACTGGAGAGGCTAGTGCTGATCTCCTTCCCCAGGTAATTAGTGATAGAACAAGAGGGGATGACCTAAAGCTGCAGCTTGCGTAAGTTTAGACTGGACATTAGGAAACATTTTCCCCAAATGGAGTGGTCAGGCATTGGAATGTGCTGCCCAGGGAGGTAGTGGAGTCACCAGCCCTGGATGCATTTAAAGGTGGTTTGGATGTGGGGCTTGGGGATACGGTTTAGGGGTGAACCTCATAGAGTAGGGTTAATGGTTGGACTTGGTGATCCTGAGGGTCTTTTCCAACCTGAATATTTCAGTGACTTTACATGAGCTCCCCAAATTTTCTCTCTGAGCTGTGATCATTTACTGGAACTGACCTCTGTGCCAGCCATGAAGCTCCAAAGAGCTTCTTGTGGATAATTAAAAGTGACAGTGCTCCTTTTGGTTAAAATTAACAGGTGAAACTTAACAGAAACTGCCTACTCAAGGAGTCACACCACTCTCCATTATCAGGCTCTAAATTATTAACTTGCCTTAGTTTTATCATGATTAATTATTAAAATTCAGCTGCTTGTCAACATATTCATCACAGAAGCAATAGATTAGCGGTGTCTTGTGCTATACCGGCTGTGCTCTAAACAGTGACCTTTCAGCAGTGTTTCATGTCTCAAAAGGGTTCTTGTGGTGGTACATTTTACACAGGATAATAAAAGAAGAGGAAGAAGAAACAGTCACCACTCCACTGGAAACTTAACACAAACCCTACCCTCCCCTTTTCTCCCAAACACCCAACTGATTTAAGGGGGAAAGCAGGAATCCAAGGTAGTCAGTATGCATTCTGCAGCAGGAGGAGGAAGGAGTTTTTCTTTAGCTGTATTCCCTCAGTACTCTTTTCTTTAGATTCAAGATTTAGGAGGACTGTTCAGACACTACTTGCTGCTTAATTGTAGCAGGGTTTGCCCCTAGTGTCAAGAGGCCACCGTTGAAAATGTTCACTTCATCATGGTGTGTTCCTGGCAGTAAAGACAAAAGACCGTTATCTGAGGAACGTGGAGGGGTATTAATAGCAACAATTACAATTCCATGCAATATCTTGCACATTTAACACTTATTGGAAAAGTCAGCTGAATACCACAGATTGCAATCAACATCTTTCACATATGCCAGTATGTTGGTTTTTGTTTTGGTTCCCCCCCTCCTTTGAACGTTCAGAGCTTTGCAAGTCCATTAGCACAAAGTTAAAGTACGCCAATCAATGTCACTTAAAGCTGCAGGTCATCTCGGGTTTTCACAAACAGTCTTAAGGCTAATGACAGCTATGTACCCTTCTGCTCTCATTTTCGTTTCATCTTGAGCCTTCTTTGAAACATTAGATTTGGCACTTGCAAAGAAAGGAACCCACTGCGGGTGCTAAGTTTCACCACGATAAAACAGAAATTCTGTCCTCAAAATTCACTAGGAGAGTTCAGGAGAAATGCAGGATATTGTGGCCTGGGTTTATTCTTAACTTTCTAATACCCTTGGATTTACTAACTGATGTGAAAGAAGCCATGCCAGACAGAACTGTAACTGTTTGACTTTAAATGTCTTTCATTCAAAGGTTAGAAAAAGTCTTGAGCTCAGGTTACGTGACCTGGCAACAGCAAATTCAGTTCTGAGCTCAGGTCAGACCTCCTGCCCAGCCTCAGGCATATCACTTAATCTCTCAAAAAACCTCAGTTTCTCCTTCGAAATGAAAACAAACCAGATTGCCTGAGATTTTCCCCCCTTTTTATCAAACTAGTACACCGGCACAGACAATCATACTAAGTTGTTAGGGAGTTATATAGCTCTTCTGTGTCTTCCATCAGCCTACTGCTTTCTGCCTACCTGCAGGGAAAGGCCTGTTTGGAAAATAAAACTTCTTCTGAGAGGGCTGGAGCACCTCTCCTATGAGGACAGACTGAGGGAGCTGGGACTGTTCAGTCTGGAGAAGAGAAGACCTTAGAAGGAGAAGGAGGAGATCTTATTGTAGCTTTCCAGTATCTGAAGGGGTCCTACAAGAAAGCTGGGGAGGGACTTTTTAGGGTGTCAGGGAATGGAACAAAAATAGCGATGGGTAGATTGAGACTGGATGTCAGGAAGAAGTTGTTCCCCATGAGGGTGGTGAGAGACTGGCACAGGTTGCCCAGGGAGGTGGTATAAGCCTCATCCCTGGAGGTTTTGAAGGACAGGCTGGATGTGGCTGTGAGCAGTCTGAACGAGTGTGAGGTGTCCCTTCCCATGGCAGGGGGGTTGGAACTGGATGATCCTTGAGATCCCTTCCAACCCTAACAATTCTATGATTCTATGACACCTGGAGCCCAGACACACAATTTACCATGCTGAAAGGGTCCTTTGCAATATCTGGTGCCATCCTTGCACAAGAAAAGCACATTCACTCCCCAGTTTATCAGATACCAGCTAACTGGGGGGGGAAAGATTGGCTGGAGTCCCTGTGGAAACATGAGTGTGGAGCACTGCAACACTGGGAACACTCAGGCACCACAGAGCTAAAGACATCCAGCCTAAACCTCCCCTGGCACAGCTTGAGACTGTGCCCTCTTGTTCTGTCACTGATTGCCTGGGAGAAGAGAGCAACCCCCACCTGGCTACAACCTCCCTTCAGGTAGTTGTAGAGAGCAATAAGGTCTCCCCTGAGCCTCCTCTTTTCCAGGCTAAGCAACCTCATCTTGCACCAAAAGAAGTAACCTGATTACACTCTTTTTAGAGCCTGAAATAATCTCACTTCCCTGTGAAGTGGAAGTCAGCATTTGATCTCTCACCCCTTAGGAAAAAGAAAGGTATTAGTTTTGACTGGATAGATGAGCAAGAGCTGCCATAAAATACAAGAGCTACAATTTCTTTTATCAACCCTGAAACAGCTCTTCTTGGTCTTTTATTAGGTCATTTACAGGTTGATGTGAAAATGATGGTGAACAGTCTCCACCAGGACTTTCCAACTGTGGAAACTGGTGGCATGCTGATGGCATTTATTAATTACTAAGGCATTCAAAGCAGAGTTTTGCCATAGTGAACCTCATGTTTTGTGGAGGGGCAGGAGAAAAGTCAATTCATCAATGACATGGCTTAGGTGGGTGGAAAAAAACAAAACCCCAAAAGAAACAAACAAAAACCCCCCAAACATTATAATTTCTATGAAAACTGGAAGAGGAATGGAACCAAATGGAGAAAATGTTGAGATGCCATGAAACACAGTCCAGTACAAGCATCCTTCACATGGACCTGTGGCATTTTTCCTATTACAAATTCATTTTTGGGTGGTCAGTCACAAGGAGGCCCCTTTAACCATGGAAGATCTTCTCCAGGTTGATTACTCTGGGTGGAGTACTTTTTCCCAGAAGCTTTGGACAGATGCAGAGATGGACACACACACCACCCCACCCCAGCCCTACCATTGAGACCCAGACAGCACAGCACCAGTTGTGGTAACCCTGAATCAGACTCCAGAAGGGCAAAGTTGGTCAGTGTGAAATAAACACTGCAAAGCACCATTCCCAAGCCCTTTGCTTCCCCATGTTTGAATGTGTGAATCACATTCACATTGGTGGCTTCTTCATCCAGTGTAGTCCAGTGTAGCAAAACTACTGCTAGAAGCCTTACCTGGGCTTACATTTGGCTTATGGTGCCTTCATCTGCTGATAGCAGACAAAGTGTAGGGTGGCTCTTATACAGGTAGCAGTTTGGAGGAGGTAGGTCTCACACTTGCAGCTCTGTTTGCCCATCCTTCCACCACACCACGTGTGGTATTTTTAGGCTATGCCTTTAAAAATTTTTCACAGATCTTGAGTAAAATGTAAATAAATCACTATTGGGCATAAAGAGGAAAACAATGATAGTTCTAAATCCCATTGGAAGAGATAAGGGAGTAAAACTAGTTGTACTAAAACAATTCCCTTCTCTTCTCGTTTCTGTGCTCTGGGAGAGATGCTAACTGGCTTCTGCTTGATCTTGGCTGCACTGCTTTTGTTGTGACTGGTATTAACTTCTCTGCTTCTGTCTCTTCTCCCTTTTGTACAGGGGAGGCAGAGAGGGAGAAGCTGGTAGCTTCCCCTGGCCTTTGACCAGGGGGAATTCTTGTGCTGTTTATTAATTGTAAGTAAATGCAACTATTGTAACTCCTGGGTATTTTGTACACATCCATTGCATTCCATTGTAGGTTGTAGTTTTGGCTTGTAAATACAGCTTTCATTTGCTCCCACCTGAGCTGGTCTGGCAAATTTAATGCTGGGAGGGGGGAAAATTTCAACCCACCACACCATGTCTGAAGATTAATACAGCAGACTGCAGACACTTTGCTTCCTGGGGAGCACACTCTTGACCTCTCTTGAGACACCCAAGCCCTCTTCAGTCTTCAACAACCTTGCTCATTCCTTGCTCACAGCTTGTGCCTCTCAGAGCTCCTCCACAAGCTATTTTCTCCAGTTAGAGAAGGTTTAAGGCTAATCCTTTGGCAAGATCACTTTGCAATGCCACAGCTGAAGAGCTCTGATGGGTAACAGTGAAATTAGTTGACATCAAATCATTGCCATCAAAAAACCCCAAACTTTTTTCCAGTTGCATCCACCATTAACCTAGGTTACCACAGTCACTTCACACACCAGCCTAGGCTTTGGTGCGTGGTATTTAGCAGCACAAAACCCAATCCTCAGCCTGCTCCACCCTCTTCTCCAACTCTACATGTTGACCCACACTCCACAGAGAGCCATTCCCAGGTAATCAGAACCAAGCATTGACACTATGAACCTCTTCATTACTTGTGGTGCAGTGCTGGTTTGTAAAACACAGATTAAGCACAGAGACATGCTGTGCCCTCCACCAGGCTGGTGTGGTTCCATGTTTAAGAAAGTGATTTAAAAGGGAGATCATGCAGTGAAATTACCAATGCTGCACAACCTACTACAGCTGGATTATGAAACAACATAATAACCATACATCAGCTTCATGTTACCTGATTTAGGGTGATTTGTATTCCCTGCTTCTGTGCGAACAGAACGTCACTTACTGGGCCGCCAAACTTTATTTTCAGAGTTAAAAGGTGGGTTTGTTATTCAGGAAGCTAACAACTGGGAGTAAGTAAAGTGTTCCATATGCTGGAAATCAAAACTTGTTACCATGGAATTGGTTTACAGGAGACTTACAGCAAATTACAGCCCTGACAACATTAGTTTTAGACTGAGAAAGCCTAAGAAAGAAGAGTTGCACAGAGAACTAATGCTGTGCATCTGCTCCTGCAGGCTACTTTGGTATTTCAGATACATGTTGAAAGCTACAGATTGGTAGAATGTAAATAAATTACCATTGGATGTAAAGGAAAAAAAATAATGATAAGGTCTAAATAATCCCATTGATCTGATGACTAACATAAAGTTAGTTGTATAAACTAGTGTTAGTTGTTTCTTTGGGCTAGGACAGCGAGTGTGCAAGGTGGCAAGCACATGAGATGGCAAGAGCATGCTGGTGTGTGCACCAGAGAGAACCAGATGGCCCTAGTTTTGTCCCCTTCACTCATTTTTGGTAGGACACCTGCCAACACCCATAGACAACTGCCACCAAGGACCCTTGCAGCTCTCTGATTCCAGCCCTCTGGTCAGGAAATGTTTTGAAGGCCAGTAAACCACTCAGCCCTGGTCTCCTCTTCATAAATAATTCCTCTTGGCCGTTGAGGAAGACTAGAGCTGGCTTTCAGCTTCATTATGGTTACTTGAGAGCACTCTCTGGTCCAGCATCTTCGCAGGCAGTCTATTCCTCTGTGGGAAATTCTAGTGGGCTATGGGGAGTGGTGAAAGAGAGCCGTCAGCAGTGACTGCTTGCCTAGCTGGAAGCCACACTCCTGCGCACTCTTCATGCAATCAATCATGAAGGAAAGGTCAACAGACAGCTTTAAAATAACGGATCCATTTAACTACTGACATTGATCTGGGCCAGAGAAGTGGAGCTAGTGGGGGGGAGGGAGGAAGGGCGGGTTCAGTGGTCAATCAGTAGAAATCTAAGCCCCTTTCAGCCTTAATGGGAAGACTAAACACAGCCCAAAGCTTCTGCTTTAAATCTGTCATGGATTTGCCTAAGGCACTACAAGACCTTTACATGGATGTCTTAAAAAGTAAAGAAAAAACCCCCACATAAAATTAAGTACCTAAACCAGAAGAGAGCCATCTTCCACTGCATAATGCAGTGCTGTATGAGTAAGCATAATAGGTAGGATAGAGGGAGATGAGAGAAAATCCCTGGCATGATCCCAAGGCCAACAGAACTCCAGCTGTTTTGCTTTGGCTCTAGTTTACAAGACATTCTTTCTCCCATCCTAAGTACGGCTGTCAGTGGAACCCAAAGCATCCTGTCACCAGCTGTTCTGGAGACCAGCTAGTTACCTTCCAAATAAAAGAAACAAATAAAACCCCCAAACCTACAATCACCACTTTAGGGCTTTCCAATATTGAACCTTCTTCTGAAGAGCCAATGACTCGCAAGAAAGCTCACAGGAACCGAATAGAACCACTGTGCCACTCACTGGCCATTGACTACCCAGCCTCAGCTGCAGATAAATCAGGTCCATAATCTGTCAGTGAATTCCTACAGCCACCAAGCAACATTTTGTGCAGGCTGGATTTAACTCTCCTTGTATATATTCTTGTGGCAGTTTCAGGCTGCTGCCTAGGAAATTTTCCAGAGATTGAGTAGAAAGTGGTAGAATGTAAACAAATTACCTTTGGATGTAAAGGAAGTAATCCCATAGGTCTGATAACTAACAAAGTTAGATGCAGAAACTATTTTCTTTTCTTAGCTCTTTGCAGTAGCAGATACTAGCTGGTTGCTTTTGCTAGCTTGCTGACCTTGGCTGTGTTTCTTTGTTGTGCCTAAGTATTAACGACCTACTCTGCTTTTCTCTTGTCCCTTGTACAGGGGGGAACTGGAGGGGAAGAGAGGAAGAAGTTGTTGGTAACCCCCTGGTTTTGTCCAGTGGGGTTTTTGTGTTGTTTACAAATTGTAAATAGATGTAAATATTGTATATTTTGTACCTATTCATTGCATTTCATGTTTCTAGATTGTAGTTTTGCTTGTAAATGCAGCTTCAGTTGCTTTCCAACTGAGCTGGTTTGGCAATTTTATTTTGGGGGGGAATTTAAACCCACCATAATTCCACTGAGCGTAAATGCTGAGTGCATACCCAGGAGGAGAGAAGCAGGGAAGGAGAAAGCAGCTTTGCTGCTCTCTCTTCAGACTGTCATCCCAGAAGGATGGGAAGCCTTGCATCCCAAGCTGTGCTTCCAGAACAGTCTCCACACTATTTCCCATGAACTGCATCGTCTGTGTAAAGGATACATACATTTCACCAGCACTGCAGACATTTGGCAGGGCCTTTTGGTGCCAATACACTGGAATTTATCTAAAGCAGGGCTTTAATAACTGAGCTCAGTCCCTGGCCAGATCAAGCACTTCATCTTGCTGTGCTTCAAATCCCCATCAATAAAAAGGAAGCACTATTGCTTCCTTACCTCGCAGGCATGCAGCAGGATAAATATATGTATTATGATATGCTCAGTGATAATGATAATGAAGCATAAAAGGCAGGCAGCCTGACAAAGAGATAACTGAAATCAATGGAAGGATTCCCTCTGCATTAATTGGGCTTTGGCTGTAGTCCCCATTTAATAGGAACAAGGAGCTTGGGGATTTCTCAGTTCCTAAGCTGGAGGTATAGAACAATTCTCTGAATCCCATAGGAGCTATTTCTCAATCAAGCATGGTAAGAAAAGAATCTCTGCCTGTGACACTACCACCAAAAAAAAGAAAGAGAGGGGAAAAAAACACCACCAACAAAACAAAACAGAAAAAGAGGCATGAAATCCTGTGCATGTTTATGTATGTGTGTCCAGGGAAATGATATTAAATTCGAGGGGCAAAAAATAGAATTAGATATCAAAAACAGGATTAAACCATAAAAATCTACCCGCTATGGAGAATCCAGTTTGGAAGATAATCTTCTCTATAAAAGGAAGAATATTAAAGTAAATAACTCAGAAAAGCCCAGGAGAATGTGAGCTTTCAGTAACCAGCCAGATGGAGAATGCAATATAGGCAACAGCGCTGCATGCCACACTTCATACATCTTAAGGGGGGGGGGGGGGGGGGGGGGGGGAGGGGAAGGAACAATACAAAGGCTATTTCTGAGGAACTTTTTTGCTCTTCACTCTTTTCTCAATTACAATTTCGTTCTGCTCTGCTCCTCCCCAAGTGCATCAGCATCACTATTAGCAAAGTCAGGCATCAGCATCGCTATTAGCAAAGTCAGCCATCAGCACTGAAAAGTGTGATTCTGTTGCAGTGCTAATCACAAGTTTCCTGCCCTCTGTTATGACACGGAGAGGCCCCAGCTCTTTGCTCTGACTTCCTGCCGTGCGGGGATCGGTAAATATATTTCTTGGACCACAGCAAGGAAGCGAACTGAAAGGTAGTCATCGGCCTGAATATGCTTTTCACTCTTCATTTTGTCCAAACAGAGGGCTGTTATTTTGTCCTTTTCCAGAGGAGTCTACACAGGCAGGCCACAAATGCTCACAGACTAAGGGAAAAGCTGGTGCTCATGATTTTGAGAGAGGTTCTCCTCCCCCTCCGCTTTGCCCTGGTGAGACCTCACCTGGAATATTGCATCCAGCTCTGGGCTCCCCTGTTCAAGAGGGACAGGCATCTGCTGGAGATAGCCCAATGGAGGGCTACCAGGATGATTAAGGAACTGGAGTGTGTGCCCTATGAGGAAAGGCTGTGAGCTCTGGGGCTGTTTGGTCTGGAGAGGAGAAGACTGAGAGGGGATTTAATCAATGTTTATAACTGTCTGAGGGCTGGGTGTCAAGAGGGAGGGGACAGGCTCTGCTCAGTTGTGCCCTGGGATAGAACAAGGGAGAGGTACAGCTCAGTTGGTAGCACATAAGACCCTTAATGGGAAGGTCGTGAGTTCAAGCCTGCAGTGGGCACTAGTGTCCTCCCTACTGTAGTCATGAGGTCTGTGGTGACAGGTTGGACTTGATGATCTTTGAGGTCTCTTTCAACCTTAGTGATACTGAGTACTGAAAGTGTGTTAAACTCCAGCACAGGAGGTTCCACCTCAACATGAGGAGGAACTTCTTCCCTGTGAGGGTCCCAGAGCACTGGAACAGGCTGCCCAGAGAGGTTGTGGAGTCGTCTTCTCTGGAAACTTTCCAGCCCCATCTGGATGTGTTCCTGTGTGAGCTGTGCTGGATTCTATGGTCCTGCTCTGGCAGGGGGGTTGGACTCAATGATCTTTGAGGGTCCCTTCCAACCCCTAACATCCTGTGATCCTATGATTTTCTGTAAGCAGTAACACAACAGTCCACAGAAACCTTCCTGCCCCCAACTCAGCCAGCACACTACACCAGGAAGACACCTGCATTTCTGAAAATCCAGGGTGCACACTCCAGAAAATGAATTCTGTGTATTTCACTTTCAAAAACCAGCCCCTAGCTTTGCCACGTTTCAGTTAGTCTTTTAGGAAAGGGCACCAGAACCCAGGTGGAGGAGGTATTAAGATAGGCAGTAGCATACTGCCAGTCCTCAGAAGTACCCAAGCAATAAGGAAGGCCTATGAGCTGCTACACTTTTGTCTGCTTTCAGAACTGTATTTATTCTGTTTTATTTAAATTCCCTTTGTTTTATTGATTCATAATGAAAATAAAACCCTTTGTGGTAAAGCAAGGTTCTGAGGCTTAATTCAAGCGACAGAACAAAATCGCTCGTAACAGCAAACCACAGAGAATAGAATAGAATAGGTTGGCAGAGTCCTTCAAGATCATCGTGTCCAACTTATCATCCAACACCACCTAATCAACTAAACCATGGCACCAAGCACCCCATCAAGTCTCCTCCTGAACACCTCCAATGATGGTGACTCCACCACCTCCTCGGGCAGCCCATTCCAATGGGCAATCACTCTCTCTGTGTAAAACTTCTTCCTAACCTCCAGCCTAAACCTCCCCTGGTGCAGCCTGAGACTGTGTCCTCTTGTTCTGGTACTGGTTGCCTGGGAGAAAAGACCAACCTCTACCTGTCTACAACCTCCCTTCAGGTAGTTGTAGACAGCAATAAGGTCACCCCTGAGTCTCCTCTTCTCCAGGCTAAGCAACCCCAGCTCCTTCAGTCTCTCCTCATAGGGCTTGTGTTCCAAATCCTTCACCAACTTCATTGCCCTTCTCTGGACAGGCCCCAGCAAGTCAACATCCTTCCTAAACTGAGGGGCCCAGAACTGGACACAGTACTCGAGGTGTGGCCTAACCAGTGCAGTGTACAGGGGCAGAATGACCTCCCTGCTCCTGCTGGCCACACTGTTCCTGATCCAGGCCAGGATGCCATTGGCCCCCCTGGCTGCCTGGGCACACTGCAGGCTCATGTTCAGCCTACCATCAACCAGCACCCCCAGGTCCCTCTCTGCCTGGCTGCTCTCCAGCCACTCTGACCCCAGCCTGTAGCTCTGCACGGGGTTGTTGTGGCCAACGTGCAGAATCCAGCACTTGGACGTGTTAAATCTCATGCCCTTGGACTCTGCCCATCTGTCCAGCCTGTCGGAGGAATCACAACTCCAAGAGGAATCACAACTCCACTCTACAAGCTACCCAAACCCCAATTAAAAGCATGTATAGACCAAGCTTAGCAGAAAAATGGTGCCCTAGACAAAAAAAGTAAAATTTTTGCATATTGATTTTCTATTAACTGCTTTCTATATACCCATGAGATTCTAGACTTGGTATCTAAATGCCTCTGAAAATCATAGTTTAAGCTATCTCCCATCCTTCTCTGAAAAGTCCTAGTAGAATCAGTGGTCTGATTCAGCACCTCCTTCCACCATGTGCAAATTTACACATGTGGAGTCGGTATGAGCTGATCTTGTATGTCACAGAAACTCCCCCCCGATCTATTCTGTGACTAAGACAAGTATCAGTCAACTCTGATAGGATGTTTTATGAGCAGCTTTTACCTAAACAATGATAGCATCTGCTGCATTATCCTACAGAGCCCAGAAAGCAAATTGTATCCTGGACTGCATCAAGAGAAGCGTAGCCAGCAGGGCGAGGGAGGTGATTCTCCCCCTCTACTCCACTCTGGTGAGACCACACCTGGAGCACTGTGTCCAGTTCTGGAGCCCCTAGTACAAGAAGGATCTGGAAGTGCTGGAATGGCTCCAGAGACGGACCATGAGGATGAGCAGAGGGCTGGAGCTGCTCTGCTATGGAGACAGACTGAGAGAGTTGGGGTTGTTCAGTCTGGAGAGGGGAAAGCTCCAAGGAGACCTAATTGTGGCCTTCCAGGATCTGAAGGGGGCTCCAAGAAAGCCGGGGAGGGACTTTTTAGGGTGTCAGAGAGTGATAGGACTAGGGGTAGTGGAGCAAAACTTGAAGTGGGTAGATTCAGATTGGATGCTAGGAAGAAGTTCTTCCTCATGAGGGTGTTGAGAGACTGGCACAGGTTGCCCAGGGAGGTGGTGGCAGCCTCATCCCTGGAGGGTTTTGCAGCCAGGCTGGATGTGGCCGTGAGCAACCTGCTCTAATGTGAGGTTTCCTTGCCCATGGCAGGGGTGGTAGAACTGGCTGATCCTTGAGGTCCATTCTGACCCTGACAATTCTATGATAATTCTGTTTTACCTAATAGTTTGAGGTTGCTTCTTTTTGGCTGACATGTCAAGGTAGGGCACGGACTAGGAGACCAGCAGAGGAATAAAAAAGGAAGCAGAAGCATAAACATCTTTAGAACAACCCAAATACTCAAACAGGCAGGTACTTTACTGAAACATACACTATTTCTCTTAAAACAGAGTTCCAAAATAAAATGTACAATTGCTTAATGTGAAAAACAGAAACTAAGCTTTAGTGATCCCCAGCTCTTCAGCTGGATAAACAACAAACATGCCCTTATTTTGATTAAGGAGAGCTATTACATGTTTTTCCTGAAGCTATTATTCTGCTTGGAGTGTGCTGTAATTTACAAGTCTCTCCAAAAATGTCCCTTTAATGAAATGAACAGGAAATTAATCCTGTCAGGCAGAAAGCTTTTAGATAATAGTTTCTAACACTTCACCGTTTGAGGAACTGGTGAGCAGTTTTTCATTTACCATCCATCTAAAGGGGAAAACAATGTGCAGCTTCTCTGATAGTACCTGCATCCTTGTCTGCAGTTGTCAGACATTTTTTGGCTTGGGGAGGGAATAGCATGTGGCAATTGTTGAGCCTTTTGCCCAACAACACTGAATGCTCTATGTGCCCAGACCTAGCGACAAGAATTTCAGAAAAGAACTTTCCGCTTTAGGCACAACTGGGTCTAAGATGCATTGCTGCTCCTAATACTTTCAAGAGAAGCTGGGTTTAAGATTCCCATTGGCTCAAGGCACAATAAGCATTCCTGCTCCTAATACTTTCAAGAGAAGTTGGGTTTAAAATTCCCATTGGCTCAAGGCACAAATGGGTCTAAGATGCATCCCTGCTCCTAATACTTTCAAGAGAAGCTGGGTTTAAGATTCCCATTGGCTCAAGGCACAACTAGGTCTAAGATGCATTGCTGCTCCTAATACTTTCAAGAGAAGCTGGGTTTAAAACTCCCATTGGCTCCTATACATCAATGGAGCCATTGGGTGAGAGCAGGGTGAGATCAAACTCTACATTTGTCACAGAACAGTGGAAGGGTCTACCCAGACTGAGGCTCAGAACAGCAGGCATGTTGCATGGAAACAACAAGACGAGAGAAATGATGTCATTACATTGGTCTAAAGCAATGCCTTGGAAATAATGGCAAGACTAATTTAAAGACTGGGAGAAGAATTGATAGAACAATTAAGAGCATTTTAACATGTGCTAGCTTCACTCTACTTTTATTTAGAAAACATAAATGCACTCAGTTTGCTCAAAGACTTGAGTGTCCCTCCCAACACTCCCATGACTCAGGCAACAGGCTGCCCAGGGAAGTGGTTGAATCATCATCCCTGGAGGTAGAAGTGGTGCTTAGGGACATGGTTTAGCATCAGTCTTGGTAATGTCAATGGTTAGACTTGATGACCTCAAAGGTCTTCTCTAGCCTAAAGGATTCTTTGATGGCTTGTGGTAAATTGAAATTAACCCCAAAATAAAATTTGCCAGACCAACTAAGTTGGAAAGCAACTGAAGCTGTATTTACAAGCAAAACTACAATCTAGACACATGAAATGCAATGAATATGTGCAGAATACACGATATTTACATCTGTTTACAATTTACAAGCAACACAAGAACCCCCCTGGACAAAACCAGGGGGGTACCAGCAGCTTCCCCTTCTTGACTCCCTTCCCCCCAGCCTTGTACAAGGGAAAAGAGAGAAAAGCAGAGAGCAGCTTGTTAGTACTTAGCCGCAACAAGAATGCAGCCAAGGCCAGCAACAGCCAAGCAAAAGCCACCAGCTAGCATCTGCTAGAGTGAGGAAGCCGAAAAAAGAGAGCAAAATTTGGTTCATACAACTAGCTATATGTTAGTTACCAGACCAATGGGACTATTTAGACCTTATCATTATTTTTTCCTTTGTATCCAATGGTAATTCTATTTAGCTTCTCCCACTTTCACTCAACATCTGAGGAAAATTCTCCTAGGCATCAGCCTAAAACTACCACAAAGACCTCAGGAATGAGGCCCCACGGCCACAGCAAAACTCCATCAGTGTGCACGAGGATTACCAAAACATCATCTTTGAATGATCTCTGAGGTCTCTTCCAACCTTGGTGATACTGTGAATGGTGGTTTCTAGCAGCGGGAGTGAGGGAACAGGGTGATCACAAAGAATGTGATCAGGCTCTAAAGCAGAAGTGCGCGAGTGATTCAAGGAGGGCACATCTGCTGCTGTCGGAATCATCAGCACACATCACAGAGACACATCAAGGCATCTGCTGCCTTTTCTTACCATGGGGGTCCAAAACAGCAGCTGGCAAGCACACTCCAGACCCGGTGCTTACCTCACACCGATGTCATAGGAGCTGTGGTAGTTTTAGGCTGTGCCTAGGAAAATTTTCTGCAGTTTGTGAGTAGAAGAGTAGTAGAATGCAAATAAATTACTGGTGGGGGGGTGGGGGGGGGGTGGGGGGAGCGGAAATGATGAAGTCTAAATAATCCCACTGGTCTGAAAAATAAGAGTTAGTTGTATAAACTAAGTCTCTCTTTTTTGGCTTCTTCACTCTAGCTGATACTAGCTGGTAGCTTTTGCTTGGCTGTTGCTGACTTTGGCTGTGTTCTTTTTGTGGCTAGGTACTAACAAGCTGCTCTCTGCTCTTCACTCTCCTTTAGCTCGTAGAGGGGAGAAGGAAGCAGGGAGGGGGAAGCTATTAGTAGCCCCCTGGTTTTGTCCAGAGGGGGTTCTTGTGTTTATAAATTGTAAATAGATGTAAATACTGTATATTCATTGCATTTCATATTATAGAATAGGAATAGAATAGACCAGGTTGGATGAGACCTTCAAGATCATCGTGTCCAACCTATCATCCAACACCACCTAATCACCTAAACCATGGCACCAAGCACCCCATCAAGCCTCATCCTGAACACCCCCAGTGACGGCGACCCCACCACCTCCTCGGGCAGCCCATTCCAATGGGCAATCACTCTCTCTGTGTAAAACTTCCTCCTAACCTCCAGCCTAAACCTCCCCTAACGCAGCCTGAGACTGTGTCCTCTTGTTCTGGTACTGGTTGCCTGGGAGAAGAGACTAACCTCTGCCTGACTACAGCCCCCCTTCAGGTAGTTGTAGACAGCAATAAGGTCACCCCTGAGCCTCCTCTTCTCCAGGCTAAGCAACCCCAGCTCCCTCAGTCTCTCCTCATAGGGCTTGTGTTCCAAGCCCCTCACCAACTTTGTTGACCTTTAGATTGTAGTTTCACTTGTATGTACAGCTTCATTTGCTTCCAACTGAGCTGGTGTGGCAAGTTTATGCTGGGGGGGGTGTAACTTCAAGCCACCACATTAATGGAGCCATTTCCAATGTGAAAATGCTGTGAGTGAAATCAGAGCTGTCCCTCTCTGCCTGAGGAAAGGTGGCACAAAATGAAGGGCACCATGGTTCGTCTGGACCTGTGTTGATGCCAACAGGCAGTGGTGCTCAGGCATGGCTGGTATCACTTAACCCAGAGCCTTTGACAGGCAGGCAGAAAGCCATACCTCTCCTGTTATGAAAAGTTAGCTAGGAAAACACACAGGGAGTACTGGCTGTGCTTTCCTCCTGTTAATTCTGCTCTCAGGAGCCCTGCTTTGAAGCCCTCTTGAATTACGTGCCTGACACTCACTTTGAACACACTCTCAGAATGATGAATGTCCCCTTGAGCAACTTTTTATTTTGAAATACATTATTATACAGCCTTCTAGAGAGATGGAGTTGTCAACCACGTGAATGACAAGCCCTGGTAGAAGACCAGCTCACAAACCCGCCCTCTTCCCACTGCCGCTTGCTCAAACCTTAAAGACGAGATAAAAGCAACTAATTAATCACCACCAACAGTTCACCTAATAGAAAATGGTCCCAGCAGATGTAGAAATAAACAAAGTGCTGGTTTGTTTATTGGTTGGTTTTGAATTAGGAAACAGGTGCAGCTTTTTAAAAAAGATTACAGAATGTTAGGGGCTGGAAGGGACCTCAAAAGCTCATCCAGTCCAACCCCCTGCCAGAGCAGGAGCACCTAGAGCACATCACACTCGAATGCATCCAGGCAGCTCTTGAATACCTCCAGAGAGGGAGAATCCACAGCCCCCCTGGGCAGCCTGTTCCAGGGTTCTATCAGCCTCACTGGGGAAAAAATTTCCCTCATGTTTCCACAGAACTTTCTATGCCTCAGCTTCCACCACTGCCCCTTGTGCTGGCATTGGGCATCACCCAGCAGAGCCTGGCTCCAGCCTCTGGGCACTCACCCTGCACATCTTTATCAACATGAATAAGGCTGGTCCCCAGCCCTTGCAACCATCTCCCTATTGAAAGTGCAATGGAGATGCAACACAGACCTCCTGCACATGAATGTGCATCCATGGGGGTGCACAGAGAAGGCAGATGTGGTTGTGCCTTGGGCTAGTTCTGCATGGATTTTGCAGGTAGTCCTGGGTCACTCCTAGCTGGCTGTGCTCTGACCTGGGGCATCAGCTTTAGCACAGCACTGCACTGAAATTAAGAGATGTTTCTTCTCCATTGAGAAGATGAGAGACTAAATTCTGCTGTGGCTGTACCCAGCTCACAACCAAGGCTGGCTCTTCCCAGCTTGAAGCTTGCTACAGCTTCTCAAATGTGGTGTTTGCTATAAATCTGTGGGGGAAAAAAAAGGAGCCACAAAACACAACCACAATCTTTATTGGGGGGGGGGAGGGGGCTGTGGAAATCCTACACTATGTTATCCACTATGTGCTTTTTAATTATATAAGTAAACAATCTATCAGAAGTCTTAAATATTAGCTTGACTTTTGGGTCAAGAAGCCAGGGATTTCTGAGACCTAAGAAAGGATGCAAAGATGAATGTTTCCTGGGGCATTTAATCACAAAGTACGGAGAGCTCTGATGCAAAGTAACAGCCAATCTCTCCAGGCTGCATGTAGCATTGCTAGGATACCTACAAACCAGCTATCACACTTAACTGGGTTGTTTCACATCAAGGGAAAAACAGAGGCAAGGGCAAAGAACAGACTCCAGGCCTTGGATCTCTGCGTTCAGAGCCATAATTAGGGGAACTCAGGTCACGCCACCTTTCTTTCTCACTAGCGCTTTGGACCAAACGATCTGTCCTGCTTTTCATTTCAGCACACTTCACAAAGGAAACCCCAGGGGGCAGGGGATGGTTTCTGGCAGAACAGCCTTATCTTTGCCATCAGAGCTGTCTCCTGGAAGAGCTCGATTTTGCAGGAAGAGGAATGACTGGAATCTGGACTCCTTGGCAGTGCTCAGATCATTAAATCTACCATTTAAAGAAACCCCACACTTCTCATGGAAGTGGGAGGGAAAAAGCAAACATCATCACCAGACCTTGGAAGGGCTGGGCCCATCCCAAATTCATTGTGTGCCACAGGGATGCTTGATTTCTACATCGTGCAAGCCACCCAATCCTCATCAAGTTCAGCAAAGCCAGTTTCTGGAGGCAGGGCTGAATCATAGAATCATAGAATTGTCAGGGTTGGAAGGGACCTCAAGGATCAGCCAGTTCCAACCCCTCTGCCATGGGCAGAGAAACCTCACACTACAGCAGGTTGCTCATAGCCACATCCAGCCTGGACTTCAAAACCTCCAGGCATGAGGCTTCCACCACTTCCCTGGGCAACCTGTGCCAGTTTCTCACCACTCTCATGGGGAACAACTTCTTCCTAACATCCAATCTGAATCTACCCATTTCTAGTTTTTGCTCCACCCCTCCCAAGTCCTGACACCCTAAAAAGTCTCTCCCCAGCTTTCTTGTAGCCCCCTTCAGATACTGGAAGGCCACAATTAGGTCTCCTTGGAGCCTTCTCTTCTCCAGACTGAACAGCCCAAATTCCCTCAGTCTGTCCTCACAGCAGAGCAGCTCCAGCCTTCTGCTCATCCTCATGGTCCTTCTCTGGACACCTTCCAGCACCTCCAGATCCTTCTTGTACTAGGGACTCCAGAACTGGTCACAGTGCTCCAGGTGGGGTCTCACCAGAGTGGAGTAGAGGGGGGGAATCACCTCCCTCGCCCTGCTGGTTATGCTTCTCTTGATGCATCTCTGAAGTTGACACCCTCACCACAGAGTCTCCAATTCAGCTGTGTATCTTGCCCAAGTACCAGAATCACAGCATCAATAGGCCACCCACTGACTTCAGAGGGGAGGACAAACCTGCACAAGGACCTCCTTGTTGGTTTGAAATACTCAGGTCCAGTGAAACCCCTGTCACTGGCATCCAACAATGTCTGGTGGTCGTGGAGTTAAACTCCTTTAAACAGTAGCTGCAACAAATCAGAAGGCTCCCATTTCCATGCTCTATTCATAGTTAAACCTTGAACCAAGATGTAATAAGTGAATTTCTCCCTTACAAGTGTGTGCAAGCTCATCTTGTGCAAAGAAGAAAAGGCCACTCTGCTCACAGAATCCAGTCTTATCCCTTTGATATTTTTTTTCCACCCTTCCCATACTTGCATCTGTTTCTGTGCTCTCAGGACCCCCTCCCCCTTTGCAATAAATACATCACCCTCTTTGTCTCTCCACAACTCACATATCTGTTTGAATAGCTTTGCTCTATAACTTATTCCATATGTTTGTTCCCCTGCAAGTGGCAATGGATATAAACTGCAGCACAAGGAGGTTCCACCTTAACATGAGAAGGAACTTCTTTACTGGGAGGGTCCCAGAGCACTGGAGCAGGCTGCCCAGAGAGGTTGTGGAGTCTCCTTCTCTGGAGAATTTCCAGCCCCATCTGGATGTGTTCCTGTGTGACCTGTGCCGGATTCTATAGTTCTGCTCTGGCCTTAAAAACCCTGTGATAGGACTAGGGGCAATGGAGCAAAACTAGAAGTGGGTAGATTCAGATTGGATGTGAGGAAGAAGTTCTTCCCCATGGAGGTGGTGAGAGACTGGCACAGGTTGCCCAGGGAGGTGGTAGAAGCTTCATCCCTGGAGGTTTTTGAGGCCAGGCTGGATGTGGCTGTGAGCAACCTGCTCTAGTGTGAGGTGTCCCTGCCCATGGCAGGGGGGTTGGAACTAGATGATCCTTGAGGTCCCTTCCAACCCTAACAATTCTATGATTCTATGAGAGCATTGGGGCTGATTTCTTCTTTCTTGAATTTACAGCAAGGAAGTTCAGTGTTTCTAAAAAATAGGAGAGGAAGGTGCTGCCAGAAGTCAGCTGCTTTGTCAGTTACCAGAATCTGACCCTGAATCATTGCTCAGTCCCAAACATCTCTCCAGCCAAGTGGTGTGAGCAAGCAGTGGAAGCCTGGAGAGAGCACTGTGAGCCTGTGCACAGGCTGAAGGAGGTGGGCAAACAAGAGGCTGATTCAGAGGAACTGGAAGGGATCCCAGAAAAACAAACAGTGGAAATGCTTCAGCCACTGAACTGGACCACCATTGAGCCTCTCAAAGAAGGCACTGCTACAGCCAGCTCCCAGCAAAGGCCAACGGTGAGCCACAAGGATGCCTCTATCCCTGCTGCTTGGTAGCACATCCTCTGCAGCACAATGCAGCACAGCACACCTCCTCTTTGGCACTGCTTCTTTCACAGCGTTTCCAGAGAGCAAAGCACACTCCTGGCAGCAAAAGAGGCTGCACTGCTGCTAGGCTCATCCAGCAGTGTTTTGCATTTTGGGTGTACTCATGGGAAATCGCTGACTCATTTCGCTCCATAGGAAGGCAGGCAGCCCCAACACCCCAAGAATAATTTAAAGTCATTAATAATAATACACTGATATATAGAACTTTTCATCCCAACGGATGAAAAAAGCAATTTACAATCTCAAAGCAATTTTCAGAGCATAATAGTTTGTGCTTGAAGGCACAGGCTGCGGTAGCACTCCGGTGTGCCTGGGCGTGCCCACACGTGTTGCACGTGGAGGAGCTGGCACCCACCGCCCTGGCACCCCCCTGCAAGTACACTTTCAGGTCTCTGACTTAAAAAAACCAAACAACTAAGCAACCAAACCTGTTAAACTACAGAATCACAGAATCAGCCAGGTTGGAAGAGACCTCCGAGATCACCAAGTCCAACTGATCACCCAACCCTAACTAATCAACTAGACCATGGCACAAAGTGCCTCATCCAGACAACAACACCCCACCCCCTGCCCCATCTCTCTGGGTAGCACATTCCAATGGCAAATCTCTCTTTCTGTGAAGAACTTCTAAGATCAAGCCTAAACTCCCCCCTGCACAGCTTGAGACTGTGTCCTCTTGTTCTGGTGCTGGTTGCCTGGGAGAAGAGGCCGACCCCCACCTGGCTACAATCACCCTTGAGGTAGTTGTAGAGAGCAATAAGGTCTCCCTGAATCTCCTCTTCTCCAAGTTAAACACCCCTAGCTCCCTCAGCCTCTCCTCATAGGGGTGTGCTCCAGACACAAGATCTCTCTTCCCCTTGTTTCAACTGGGGACAGCTCCTGGGAACAGTTCACATAGGAGCTCAGAAATTAAAACAGTTCAAAGGAGATTAGAGGACAAGGTCAGGTAGAAGAATCCCCATTGCTACTTCATGCAGCTAGTTTTCATTACAATGAAATGAAGAGGTGCTAAAAATAGGTGTGAGTACAAAGCATTGTCAGTACCCAGACTCCTATCGTTGGCAACTCTGGCAATCAGTTTATGAATCCTCCCAGTGCAGATAAAGCTTTAAAAACACATTGCTGAGATCTGGACTGGGGGGAGAGGAAGGAAGAAAAAGAAAAGAAAAGGAAAATAAAGAGAGACCATGTCAAACATTTATAGAGTCACGAATCTGTTTATGTGAAGGATAGGTAAGAATGACAGAATGGTAGTGGTTGGAAATGATGTCTGGAGGTCATTTAGTCCAATCTCCCTACTAAAGCAGTTTCAAATAGAGCAGGTTGCCTGGGGCCACATCCAGGCTGAGAAGCAAACTCCATAAACTCTCTGGGCATCCTGTTTCAGTGCTCCGTCACCCTCAAAGTAAAGTTTTAACTCATGTTCTTGTTCTCCAATTTATGCTCATTACCCCTCGTCCTCTCTCCGGGCACCACTGAAAGGAGTCAAAGAACCATAGACTTGTCAGGGTTGGAAGGGACCTCAAGGATCACCCAGTTCCAACCCCCATGCCATGAGCAGGGACACCTCACACTAGAGCAGGTTGCTCACAGCCACATCCAGCCTGGCTGCAAAAACCTCCAGGTACGAGTCTTCCACCACCTCCCTGGGCAACCTGTGCCAGTCTCTCACCACCCTCATGGGGAAGAACTTCTTCCTAACATCCAGTCTGAATCTCCCCATTTCTAGTTTGTGGGGTTTTTTTTCCATTCCCCCCAGTCCTATCACTCCCTGACACCCTAAAATGTCCCTCCCCAGCTTTCTGGTAGTCCCCATTCAGATCCTGGAAGGCCACAATAAGGTCTCCTCAAAGCCTTCCCTCCTCCAGACTGAACAGCCCCAACTCTCTCAAGTCTGTCCTCATAGCAGAGCAGCTCCAGCCCTCTGCTCATCCTCATGGTCCTTCTCTGGACACCTTCCAGCACCTCCAGATCCTTCCTGTGATAGAGGCTCCAGAACTGGACACAGTGCTCCAGGTGGGGTCTCACCAGAGCTGACTAGAGGGGGAGAATCACCTCCCTCGCCCTGCTGGCCACACTTCTCTTGCTGCAGCCCAGGATGTGATTGGCTTTCTGGGCTGCAAGTGCTCACTGCTGGCTTCTGTTGAGCTTCTCATCCACCAGCACCCCCAAGTCCTTTTCTTCAGGGCTGCTCTCAAGCCAGTCCCTGCCCAGCCTATATTGGTGCTTGGGATTTCCCTAACCCAGCTGCAGGATCTTGCATTTGTACCTCATCTTCTTGACACCTGTTTAGATATTTATAAGCATTGATCAGATCCATAAAACCAAGCATGCCATATATCAGGTTGTGCTCTGGAACAACAGCAGAATCTACTGTTCTTTGCATGCTATCCCACTTGCATCCATGAATTCTTTTATAGGACTGCAGTGAAATTTTCATTAAGCATGTGAGGATTTAAGGAATCATTTGTGTGTATTAAAATCAATATTGAATTGTATTGCTCACTGGCAAATCACTCCAGCAGCATTACACAAAATGTTTTAGACCCTACTGAATGAGTGATGATGGTATAACCCAGTTCTGAGGAAACTTTGATTTGCATTGAGTGCAGGGCTGTTATTTGATTCTTAAGCAGCCTTTACCAGCATCAAAGGGATATAATGGAAATATGTTGCAAGGATTTCAAACCTTGATGGCTGCTGATACCTATGATTCTACAAACCCACAGACAGAAATTAGGATAGGACAGGCTATTAGAGCTGCAAATAAACTTTTAAGCAATTTAGGAATACATTAAAGGAAGGCTTGGAGGAGCAAGGAACTGACTCACATGGCTCCTGGTGAGTATGCAATGACAGATAGCAGAGCACAGCAAAGAGCATGCTTGCTGCCAAGCAGAGTGGGTGTGCAAAAGCCAACAGCCTGCCCTCCCCTAAACTTTACAGACAAAACCTGTCAAGTCAGGATCCTGCCTGCATTGCACAGCTATGAAACTCCCAGGGAACCTTCTGGTTTTGACCACCAGCTTCAGTGGTGCCTGAAGCAGCTCAACCCTGCCTTGCAGAGCACTGGGACTGAATGGGTTTCCTCCCAGGATGGGATGGCAGTTCACACGTGTTCCTAAAGCTCCTGAACACCAAAGTTTTGCTCTATTTGGAGTACTCTGTCTGACATTTAACATGAACACAAGCTGAGGCCTCCTGCCATAGCAGAGCCACAGCGATGCTTCTCTTGTCTTGCTGTAGAAAGGGAAGAATCCACAGCCTCCTTTAAGGATAAAAAGCCTTGAGCATTTCCTAAGACTGTGTTCAAAGCATACTATCAACAAGGTGCCAATAACAAAACTCTGCTTTCACTGCAGTAGGATGGAAATTGCTTTCTAATTTTGTGCATTCCTCATTATTGTACACACATGTGTCTCTCTAAATAGATATAGTTAAATATGTATATCATGGAATGGCTCAGGTTGGAAGGGACCTTAGAGTTCATCCACTCCAACCTCCCATGGCAGGGCAGGGACACCTCTCACCTAGGCTTGCCTGCAC
This sequence comes from Dryobates pubescens, assembly GCF_014839835.1. Lineage (NCBI taxonomy): Eukaryota > Metazoa > Chordata > Aves > Piciformes > Picidae > Dryobates > Dryobates pubescens. The sequence goes on along the minus strand of NC_071612.1, from coordinate 26,037,100 downwards.
AAGGGTTCATCCAGTCTGGCCTTCCACAAGCTTACCAGGAACTGACTCATTGCCTCTATGAGAATTCTGTCAGGATCCACCTTAAGCATCCTCTTCCACTTTCAAGTCTTCCTTTCTGCACTAGCAAGTCAATAGGAATGCTGAGTAACCTCTAGGCACTGCTTCTCTGCTCTGTTCTCCATTGTGGTCCTTTTGTGTCTTCTCACAGTATGACAACAGCTCGTAGGAACTTTATTGTTTTTGGAGTCACACTTTGTATGCTAGACACATATGTATTTTTGTTTAAAAAAATAAAGATAAGATGTCCAAGGGCTAGAGTTTTTATATTGGTTTATGGGATGTGCTGCTGAGATATGCATTATACATAAAATTAATGACAGGCTGTTTCGCTTTGGTTTTAAAACCAGGCTTCTCCGAGCTCCTCCTCAAAGGAATAAATGAAACTCTCTCCCCAAATTAACAACAAATAATACATACAGTGGCCAGATCTTCAAATTACTCTAAATTGCATGGGAACATCGACCTGAATGTGGTTACAGCAGTTTACATCACTGCTGCAACCTGACTGAAATGAATATCGCAGGCAGTTTAGTAACACTGGTACAGGCTGTTCCCATTTGTTTATTTAATAGCTAAAGTTAAGTGTAAATTTGCACATAATAAATGTGTTAATGACTATATTTATATGCACACACTTCTGTCAAAACTTCTAATGAGGCCTGAAGCACAACAACAAAGCTGAATATTCAAGTCTGTGCCTAAGAGCAGACGTCTTCCCCCATTCACTCATGAATGCAAACGCCTCCAGAGAAAACAGAACCAGGCAGACAAGAGGGCAGATTTGGGGGGGGAACCATACAGGTTACTGTGCGCTGTGGGAGCACCACACCCTCCCAACACAACAGTCTTCTTGTGGTCCAGCACTACATGCAGTAGGGGTAGGGCAGATTGATGCTGGCATGGCTCCCTTAAGTTAAAAAAGGTATCACAGAATTCATAGACTCACAGAATTGTCAGGGTTGGAAGGGACCTCAAGGATCATCTACTTCCAACCCCCCTGCCACGGGTAGGGACACCTCACACTGCAGCAGGTTGCTCACAGCCACATCCAGCCTGGCCTTAGGAACCTCCAGGGATGAGGCTGCCACCACCTCCCTGGGCAACCTGTGCCAGTCTCTCACCACCCTCACGGGGATGAACTTCTTCCTAACATCCAATCTGAACATTCTTTTCACCTGTGCAATTTGGATGTTTTAATTGGAATCCACAGTCATTTTTATTGCTGTCTTTTCTTTTTATTGCAGTCTTTCCATTTTATCTTTTTTTTTAATCTCCAATTCAGTGAACAGGAGGGATGGACAGCAGTAGTTGTAATCTTAGCTTTTAATTGCTGTGTAAGTTGTTTCATGGGGATTTAGCAAAAGCATTAAAATGGTTTAATTGTTTAAAATGTTTCTCAATACTAAAAGCTTCGTTAGGCGGCCGGCAACACAACTGCCTGGTTTACAAAGCAGGGTGGTGAGACGCTGGCACAGGTTGCCCAGGGAGGTGGTGGAAGCCTTATCCCTGGAGGTTTTTGCAGTCAGGCTGTGAGCAACCTGCTGTAGTGTGAGGTGTCCTTGCCCATGGCAGAGGGGTTGGAAGTGGATGATCCTTGAGGTCCCTTCCAACCCTGACAAGTCTATGATTCCGCTAACCCTTCGCCCCCCGCGGCGGGCAGGGCCCGTGCTTTCCGCACGCTGCGCGGCAGCGGCCGCTGGAGGGCGCCCTGACACGGCCCGGGCCGCTTCGTGGGGAGGAAAGCGGCAAGCGGCGGCAAGCTGCGGCAAGCGCTGCCTGCTTCCCGTTAAGGCTCAGAGATGCTGCCGTCGCTCTGCGCATCCCGTTTTCTCTTCTCCCCTGCCCACTGTTGTGAAAGCGAGGCCTGGCAGCGATCCGTACCCGATGTGTGACATCGGGAGGATGTTGCTTGACTTCGGCACGCTCAGCTCCGCAGCAGCGCGACGGGGCCACCTCAGCCGCCAGCGACGAACAGCCGCTTTCGGGAGGAGATTAACCCCCGAGGGGTGCCAGCAGGTTCGAGCCAGCATGCTCCGAACTTGGACTCTGAGTCCAGCTTTAGCAATCCCTAGCATCGATATAGGCTGGGCAGCGACTGGCTTGAGAGCAGCCCTGGAAAAAAAAAAAGGCCTCGGGGGTGCTGGTGGATGAGAAGCCCAACATGAGCCAGAAGTGTGCACTTGCACCCCAGAAAGCCGATCACATCCTGGGTTGCATCAAGAGAAGTGTAGCCAGCAGGGCGAGGGAAGAGATTCTCCCCCTCTACTCTGCTTTGGTGAGACCCCACCTGGAGTACTGCATCCAGTTCTGGAGCCCCTGTTGCAAGAAGGATCTGGAGATTGGATATTAGGAAGAAGTTCTTCCCCATGAGGGTGGTGAGACACTGGAACAGGTTGCCCAGAGAGGTGGTAAAAGCCTCATCCTCATCCCTGGAGGTATTTAAGGCCAGACTGGATGTGGCTCTGAGCAGTCTGATGTAGTGTGAGGTGTCCCTGCCCATGGCAAGGGGGGCTGGAACTGGCTGATCCTTGAGGTCCCTTCCAACCCTGACAGTTCTATGATTTTCGTAACCCAGTTCCTCGCTGCTCTGACAGAGATGTATAGCATGGGTGTGCAAAGCCAGTGTGCTGGTGTCAGGGACAATTAAGATCTGTACTCCTGTGCCCATTAGCTGAGTGATTTGGGGCTGCTGGAAAGGTTTAGTCATTCCTGCAGGGGATAAAGGACATGGATACTCTGTCTGGGGATATTGATTGAGAAGGACACAAACGGCAGCGAGGATACCTTTTCAGTGACACGTAAGTTAATGATTTAGTGATTCACACAAGAAAAGCTGCCTTGCCACCTTTGGTAATTGTTTGCATTGCAGATAGTGCCATGTGAAGTGACCTTGTCAAGTTAGCAAAAGCCCAGAGCACCATGCAGCAGGTAACTCACTGGCCAATTACAGTGATTTCATCAATAAGTGAATCTCTGCATGCACACACACACACAGAGTCTGTCTGCCATCCTTGCTCAGCACAATTTCTAGGAGCTCTTTATAGTACAGAGCAGTTCAGCACTGGATTTCTCTTCTGCTTACCCCATCCCTTCACAAAAGGCACCAGCAAGCCCAACTCAGACTTTCTAATAGACAGGAAAACTCAGTTCTGCTTCCCCTCCCCCTTCTCTTCCCCCTCCCCTCCCCCCTGCAAATACAGATTACAAAAGCAAAATAAGGAGACAAAACCTTACACTGATCCTTCTCAGGAGAAGCCAAAGGAGAAAATCTGCCTAACTGTTGGAGAATCACAATGCTGTAGCAGAGCACAGTTACTCTCCAATTTGCTCACAAGCTGCAGGCACAGCAAAGCAAACACAAACGTGAACTGTGATCTCAGAAAGAGTAAGAAATGGTCTCAGCTGCAGGATTACAGGCCTCAGGAGACTGTTAATGGCCTACAGTGACTGTCACCTGCAGGCTACTGTTTGGCTCAAATTCACACTGGCTGAAAGTTTTCACCAGATGAGGACTTGGTGGTCTGTCTGGAATAAGCTGGTGCCTTCCTATCTGCCTTTAAAATCACTCTTCCAATTCCCACTAACTTTGTTATTGTGTCTGGTTTATGCTTTCTCATCTGCACTGGGATTCAGTTATTTTTAACATTTCACACCTATCTGTAGTAAATTTGAAGAACACTGGTGTAGAGGGGGCTGCTTTTGAAGCTGTGTAGTTTAAATTTGCTCAGTAAAGCCAATGGTCTATGCATTCAAAAGCACAGATCTCCATGTTGCTACAAGAAAAAGTATGTGCAGGCTTTTGTTCTCCCCACTTAAAAACAGCTGCCTTTTACCTCTGGATGCACAGGGTCTTACCTCTCACTTGGTAAAACACCTCACAAGGCAAAGCAGAATAGCTTTACAAGAATCATAGAAGGACAGAGCCTCAACTACCTCCCTGAGCAACCTGTTCCAATGTTCCACAACCCTCATAGTAAAGAACTTGTTCCTGTTATCAAATCTAAATCTGTCCTTCTCTAGTTCAAAGTCATTGCCCCCCGTTCTGTCACTGCAGGCTTTTGTAAACACTCTCTCTCCATCCTTCCTCTAGCCCCCTTCAGGTAGTGGAAGGTTGCTATTAGGTCTCCTCAGAGCCTCCTCCAGGCTGAACAACCCCAGCTCCCTCAGACTGTCCTCATAGCAGAAGTGTGGCTAGACATTTTTCCTCCTCCTTGAATTTGGGGCAGAGGGAAATAAATGATAATTTGATATCGAATTGGAAAAGACATTTATTGAGTCTAACCACTAACCTAACACTGTCAAAGTCACCACTAAATCATGTCACAAAATCACAGAAGACATCTGGTTGGAAGAGACCTCCAAGCTCATCCAGTCCAACCTTCAACCCAGCACTGAAAGGTCAACACTAAACCATGTCTCTAAGCACCAGCTCCACACACTGCTTGAACACCTGCAGGGATGGTGACTCCAGCACTGCCTTGGGCAGAACATTCCAATGTCTGAGAACCTTCTCTGGGGAGAAATATTTCCTAGCACCCAGCCTGAACCTCTCATGTTGCTAGCCCTGTCCTTTGCTACCAAGGAGAAGAGGCTGCCCCCTCCTTTCTCCAACTTCTTTTCAGGCCGTTGTCCCCTCAGCCTATCTCCACGGATAGTGACTCAGACCCTTCCCTGGGTAGCCTGTTCCACTGCTTGACAACTCTTTCAGCAAAGAAACTTGTTCTAATACCCAATCTAAACCACCAAGGTACAACTTGCCCTTTCCTATTGCAAGTTAATTAGGAGAACAAACTGACACCCACCTCTCTACAGCCTCTTCTCACAGTTGTGGAGAGCAAGAGGGGCTTCCCCTCAGCCTCCCTTTCTCCAGGCTGAACAACCCCAGTTCCCTTAGCTGCTCCTCATAAGACTTGTGCTCCCAGCCCTTTACCAGCTTCGTTGCCTCTCTTTGGACATGCTCCAGTACCTCAATGTCTTTTTTTATTATGTTAATATTAAAATGTCCACAGGGATTTGTAGCTTCTCCATTAAAGTATTCAACATGAACAATGTATCTCATGGTCTCTATGTTTTTTAACAGACTTTTGTGACAGAACCACCCCATTCTCCTTGAAGCTAACGGAAGATTCATGGTTTAGATCCATTGCATTCACTATCTCCTGAAATACACACGTATACCAAATCGTGCTGCTTCCCAGCCCCCACTGCACCTGCCTCTGAAATGCAGTAACCTTATGAAGGTGTCTAAGCTAGAGTGGAACCCAAACATTTCTTCCTAAATACTTCTAATTATGTGCAGCTATCCCACTGGTGTGACTCCAGTTTTGTTTCTGTGGCACTGTGCCTGTGCAAAACTAAAGTACCACTGGAGGTAAGTCAGGCCCAAGACTTTCAAAGTCCCATCCTGATTTCCTGAGGGATTAAGCTACCTTGGGAGCACTGGATACTCAATCTCTTCCTTTTCCTTCACTCTAATTAAAGAAAATCCTTTAGCTAAGAGCACAACTTCTTTGATGTGTTTTACTCACCCCCTCCCCCCTCCCCCTGAAAATGTACAATGTTAATCATGTAAATCACAGTGAACATTACCAGTCTAAAGGGAAGTGACAGATGACTGTGACTGCCATTAAATGTTTATTGCATCCCTACCACGTAATGCAGAGATGGCAGGGAACACGTAATGTTTATTGCTCTGGTGGGAGAATGGAGAAATTATTGGATTTTCTCTCTTAATCTGTTTAGATCTTGCAGTGGGGGCATTAGGCAGAATAATTTAGGGACGGTGCCCCCATTCAGCATGCTAAGTAGTGTTTGTCACTCATTGCATTATGTGGCAGTAACAGCTGTAAGAATCCTGCACACTGCAATAAGACCGAATCAGAGGGAAAGCAGTTGATGGGAGTCTTCTGTTATCAAAGGATACTATTAGTGTTCATTCTAAAGTGTGTCTCTCAACTAAGGGGCAAAATCCCCTAGAAAAAAAATAATAAAATCAAATGCTAACTTTGGGCATGTATTTATTCCTAGGAGCTGCTGATATTATAACCTGTGTGATGTGTGGCTTTAATAAAACACCACTGTGCTCCTTCAACTCTGCTTTATCTCCACGTAGCTCTTCAGCCTCTGCTGAGGCTGAAAACTTCAAAGTTTAATGAACTCAGCTTCATGGCAGCTTCTGGAGGTCAGTAAGTTTAAAAGGATCTTTGTGCTCAAGTGAGGACACGAAGCCATTAGAGGGTGGAAGCACAAAATAAATAATCGGAGAAGCGAGCAGGCTCCAACGCACTGTTCCAGCTTTGCTCCTGATGCACCCCCTTCATCGTTCAAAAATTATACCTTGCTATCTCTGCAAACTCCAGCTCAGAACACGTGTTTCTAACACTGAATTTGCAGCTTGGCTTCTGCAGCAGGCTCTGCTGCAGCAGAGGAGTGGTTACATGGCTACAGCTTCTCCTGCACCTTAGCCCCGGGACCACAGCTCACTGCGCTGGTCAGAACCCCGAAGTCTGGAAGGCTCATTGTGGATCTGTCAGCAGGTGGGTTTTCCAAAAGTTGATTAATCCTTTGAACATCTGATCTCAGCACAGTCCTCACAATTTTGCTAATTCAGGCTTCCTCAGCAGATTTCTAGGGCTTCCTGACTTGAACCTAGCAGTGGTTGCTATTGACAAGCTAAGTGGCCAGCTGTGGCTCTTTCATACAACCTCTCGTTATTGCTGCTCTAGCATCTTCCTCCTCCAGCCCTTACATTTATTTGTCTGAGGTAATTGATAGGTAGCCCTAGAAACCAACAGCCTTTGTTCACATACAGATAGATTTAACTCAGTCAGGAGCAAAACAAGTCTTCTCTGAGAGATCCTACTGCCACGCTGTCACAGCACCATTAAAAGTGTATCTTACTCAGAGACTTCATTCAGCATTTGATCCTCATGTTTAAGCACTGGGCTGAGCTTAGCAGAGCCCTAAGAGGCTGTGTGCTTTTCCTGAGCCCATGTTGCTTCACTTTTGTTCACAGAATCACAGAATGTTAGGGGTTGGAAGGGACCTTGAGAAACCATCCAGTCCAACCCCCTGCCAGAGCAGGAGCACCTAGAGCAGATCACACAGGAACACATCCAGGTGGGGTTTGAATATCTCCAGAGAGGGAGACTCCACAACCCCCCTGAGCAGCCTGTTCCAGTGTTCTGTCACCCTCACAGGGAAATCTTTCTCATCTTTCCATGGAACTTCCTCTGCCTCAACTTCCACCACTGCCCTTGTGCTGGCATTGGGCATCACCCAACAAAGCCTGGCTCCATCCTCTGGGCACTCACCCTGTACATCTTTGTCAACATGAATGAGGTCACCCTCAGGCTCCTCCTCTCCAAGCTACAGAGCCCTCAGCTCCCTCAGGCTCTCCTCATGAGGAAGATGTTCCACCCCCCTAATCATCTTTGAGGCTCTGTGGCGCTGTGTGGTTCTGCATGTGCAGGAGCATGTCTTGGATTTCTGCAACCCTAATCCACTGCTCTTGGTGCTACAAGAAGCTCTGCTCCTTTGCTGTTGTTTCCTATAGGACTGTGGGAAGAGGCAGCCATCTGCCTGGGCACATGGCAGAAGGCACTGGAAGACTCCTCCTCCTTACGTGGCAGCCTGCATCCTCTGTAAACTCATACCAGGGGAATGGAGCTGAATCCCTATGCAAAGCCATGGTTGCCAACTCAGTGTCACAGTACAAACAGTAGAGTTTATCTTGTTAACTGCTTTGAACAACTTTATCTTCAGGCCTACCACTCGCTAACCTCCCCCAAGCCCTCATGCAAGTCACCACACTGCAGTCACAGCCGAGACTAGCACCCAGCTAGGGTGCTAAGGGGTGCACAGCTTTGCATTTGGTGACAGAATTTGCAACCCTGCTAGCACTGAATGTGGCAGCAACTTGCAAGTGGAAGGACTCAAGATGCTGCTCTCACTGATCACTGCTGCTTGGGGTAACACTGAGCTGCTGCAACCCCTCCTTCAGCAGAAAAAGTCAAGCAGCACCAAAAAAAAGTCTATGCAAAGAAAGTTCCATATCATGTCCATACAGGGCTGGAAGCACCGTGTTACTCTTCTTGTGGCTACCATATGTGGTAGTTCAGGGGGATCAAAGATTCCACTTTAATAAGAGATCTAGGTCAGAAACTCAGAAAACTCTGAGGATTATTCTGAACTCACCGCTTGGCCTGAGGAATTCAAGAGCCATGACTAAACCGAGCTTCAACTCAAAATTCTCATTTACACATTAACAAACTCACAGCAGCAAAGAACTTCCATGGAGCCTTCTGCACCTTTCCAAGATTAAAGGATCGCAGAGATGGATAGCTCCTCTCCTGGGGGTGGGCAATTACCAGGTGAGACTAAGCGCTCAGCCAAGTCTGAACCTTTCTGCTGCTTTCCAAGGGCCTTTTAGCAATTCAGTTTTCATGCCTTTGCCAGGTGAAATATTTGAATTGCTCTGTCTGATGGTGGGATATATATTCACAGTGAAAATCCCACTCCTTCGCACTGTGTGATTTTTTACATTGAGCATAGGAACACCAAAAGTTTCTGCCTGACACCTTTTCATTAAAGGACAAAAAAAACCTCACAACATAAACCAAAGGCAACCCTGCACACATCTATCAAATCTCTAGATGTAATAATGAAATAAGATTTTGCTAAAATAAGATCAATTTATGGTACAAAAAAAAAAATCGATTCTAGCAATTTCCACTGCTAGACATATTGCTTTTATGTCCTTTTGTGTACAGGACTTCAACTAACTGGAAGTTGACACTCAGAAGTTCTCCCATCAACAGCTTGGCTTTCCAAGAAACTCATGTGAATAATACCCCCATAAAAAGTCTTTTCTTAAGCTGTTACAGTGGAGCAAATGGAGCCCTCCTGGAAAAGACTACAGCTCAGGAGAGCTGTAGCTGCAGTGGCAGAAGCTGTCCATGCAGAAAGGTTTGGTCTCCTCCTGTGTCCTAGGGCTGCAGTGATGTGATGGTACATAACTAATCTGTAAGCTATACAGGCAAAGCATTTGTCTTCTTGAATTAAGACAAAGGAAACTCAATCTTGTCTGCCTCTCAAATGTGGGAGATGAATAGTGTTATGAAGGGAAGTTTTTATTGCTACATGTTAATCAGTCTTGGAAAACCAAAGAGTGGAATAATACTCCTATGGAGCCAGTGAAACACCACACTGCAAATTGGAAAGTCATTACATTGTGATGCTTGCTGGTCACTGCAGAGCATCTGCAAACCACTCATGCTATCTGATGATCTTTTTGCTATTTGGTAATGTGGTACTAAAGGCACAAGTGAACAAAAGGCAGCCAGGGAATGATTTGTGAATTATACAATATTGGTATTCAGTAATTAAGCCTTAGAATTAGTTGGGAGAGGAGAGTATTAGACTTCAAAATTGCTCTACTGAGTACAATATTTGTCTTCAATGTCAAACACATTTATTCAACTGAATCATGCAGACCTCTTTCCAAGCTCTGTGACTTTATGCCTACCAAAGGGCTTGAAAATGACTGACTTCCAGCTGAAGATGAAAGCATTTACCATACACTCACAGATGAATCCCCAACCCCCTTTCATTCTCCAACCTCAGCAGCCAGCTAGAACTGCAATGAATTAAATCCCTATTCTTTATGTATGGGAATACCCTGGTTTATATAATCTCATCATCACAGGCTCACAGGAAGGGGGCTGGAAGGGACCTCCAGAGGATCATCGAGTCCAATCCCTCTGCCAGAGCAGGACCATAGAATCTAGCACTGGTCACAGAAGAATGCATCCAGATGGGGCTGGAAAGGCTCCGGAGAAGGAGACGCCACAACCTCTCTGGGCAGCCTGTTCCAGTGCTCTGGGACCCTCACAGTGAAGAAGTTCTTCCTCATGTTGAGGTGGAACCTCCTGTGTTGTAGTCTATATCCATTGCCCCTTGTCCTATCACAGGGCACAACTGAGCAGAGCCTGTCGCTTCCTTCCTGACACCCAGCCCTCAGATATTTATAGACATTGATTAGATCCTCTCTCTGTCTTCTCTTCTCCAGACTAAACAGCCCCAGCTCTCTCAGCCTTTCCTCACCAGGCAGTGCTCCAGTCCCTTCATCATCCTTGAAGCCCTCTGTTGGACTCTCTCAAGGAGGTATCTCTCCTTCTTGAACTGAGGAGCCCAGAACAATATTGCAGGTGAGGTCTCACCAGGGCAGAGCAGAGGGGAAGGAGAACCTCCCTTGATCTGCTGGACACACCCCTCAATGCACCCCAGGATCCCATTGGCCTTCTTGGCCCCAAGTGCACATTGCTGTCTTATTTCCCTGACTCCTTGTTTGACAGTAGGCTCCTGCAGGTAAATGTCTGCTACATATTCAATTGTGATTGTACTGAAGCCAGTTTATAGAAATCCCACTAACTTCGTGGAGTGCTCTCAGACAGGAAAGATTTGTTGCAAACTGCTGTAACAGTGATTTACAGTTTATAAAGGAAGTATCCATTGGAGTATAGATTTAACTGTAAATAAAGGAAACTATGGGCAAGAAAGAGAGGAATTTCATTGTGAAACATGCAAGGGACTATAAAATATCTGGAAGATGTCAGTGACTGCGTTGGCTGTGATACAGAGTGTGTTATCTATGCTCTGAAAGCTGATTCTCCTTTACTTAAAGAAAAAGTCAAGGGAGATAGCGGACATGTTGCTACTCAGCTTAAGATGGCACTCCTCAAGCAAGTGCTGATATAATACCAGAGGGAGGCTCTGACTGTGTGAGTTTTGCAAAGGAGAGGCAGCCAGCTTAAGCTTCCTTCAGACTGGCCTGAGTGTCACCACTGACAGCCACTCAAGAAACAGCCAGGATGGGGACCACTGCACAGCCTCCCACCAATTATCAAGCCTCTGGATACCTTGAGGTGGGTGGAACCTCTCTCTCCTTCTGACTTACCTACCCTCTTTCTCCACTCCCACCTCCTGCTTTCAAAAAGTAAGGGTTATGTGAAGTCTCTCAGGTTTTACTGGTTTGTTGTATTCCCCCACCCTCAGAAAGATTTGAACTGCCCAGACATCTTTCTCTAAACAATTATTTGCAATTACAGAAGAATAATACACATAAAGGTAAGGTGCTTAACACAGAGGCAGAAGGTGATGGAAGAAAGCATTAGATCAGAGCAGAAGAACACATTAATGTGTTTCAGTTGCTTTTTGACTCTCTTTGATTTTTCTCCTGTGCCCTGAGGGGTTGAAATTCAAGCATCTGCAGTCCCTGTCCTGCTCTGAAAGGCAAAGCCTGCTCTGCCATTGAAATGGATATTTCAGTTGTGGTTTTGCTTCCTAAGTAGAAGAGGGTCATAAAATAGTCCTGTACAAGGCTGATTCACTTGTAGCTTCTTGTTGGTGTTCCCTGAATTAAGTGGGTAAAGTTCAGTCCCTGTCAATGTTACAGTATCACAGTATATTAGAGGTTAGAAGGGACCTCCAGAGATCATCCAGTCCAACCAGAGCAGGATCACCCAGGGCAGTCTGCACAGGAATGCATCCAGGTGGGTTTGGAAAGTCTCCAGAGGAGACTCCACAACCTCTCTGGGCAGCCTGCTCCAGGGCTCTGTACACCCTTACTGTAAAGAAGTTTATCCTTCTCATGTTGAGCTGAAACCTTCTCTGTTCAAGTTTGTATCCATTGTTCCTTGGTTTATTACTGCACACCACCAAAAAGAGCTTGGCCCCCTCTACTTGACACCCACCCCTCAAACATTGATAGACATTGATCAGATCCCTTCTCAGTCTTCTCTTCTCCAGACTAAAGAGCCCCAGAGATCGACAGAGATCTTTCCATTGGCTGCTGTGGAGGCAGGGCCTGACCTCTGCTGAATCCTTCCTCGTCTTGGTGCCACCACCCCTGCTTCAGATACCAGCCCCACTTCACAGGACTTCTCAGCTCTAGCTGTGTCAGGCTACTGCTGTTCCTTTTATCTTGTTTCTTAAGAACAAAATCTGCTTTGTATGTGCCATGTGAATCAAAGGTGACAACAGAGATTTGTGTTTACCAAATCCCAGTAAGTCAAAAGTGCATTTCAAAGTAACCACAGGAACTCTGACCTGTGCAGCAAGAAGATATGGGGGGAGGAGGGGGGGAAGTGAATGATGTTGTTCTTTACAAGTTGTACACTGCCTTAGTTCTTTCTTAGCTTTATTTACAATCTGGTTTTAATATTATTCAGCTGTTTGCCAGTATTCATGGAATTATTTTTGGTTTTAATAGAGAATTTTTATGTGCACTTTACTCCTAACCCTATGTGTTGGCAATATACCATTCCACCTGGCAAGGCACACCAGACATTAAGAGCCATTCCTGCTTCCTAGAGCCAGAAAACAGTAAATCAGAAGTAGGCTGCTGACAGCCCTCTGATATGAAATACATTTTTAATACAAATCCTCAGACAAAGGATCAATCACATCACAACTCAATGGACATTAAGGAATCACCAATAATTTCAATACTACCTTCTCCAGATGCTGAAAAACAGTGGTGACAAGGAATGAAAGAGTCACAGAAATTAAAAGTATGTACTGCTGAATATGCCAGTCCTCATTAACACTTCTCTCTGCTCTGGGAGATAAAAAACATTACAGCACCAACATTCTCAACAATGTCCAGAGAATCACAGAATTGTCAGGGTGGAAAGGGACCTCAAGGTCCAAACCCCCTGCCACGGGCAGGGACACCTCACACTACAGCAGGGCTGCTCACAGCCACATCCAGCCTGGCTGCAAACACCTCCAGGCATGAGGCTGCCACCACCTCCCTGGGCAACCTGTGCCAGGCTCTCACCACCCTCATGGGGAAGAATTTCTTCCTCACATTCAATCTGAATCTGCCTATTTCTAGTTTTGCTCCATTCCCCCCAGTCCTATCACTCCCTGACACCCTCAAAAGTCCCTCCCCAGCTTTCTTGTAGCCCCCTGCAGATACTGGAAGGATAGCTGTTAGGACAGCTTCTGAAAATAGGCTACAGAATTCTGACAGAAACTTAAAAACCTTGCTGGGGATGTTTTGCTGGGGCAGGTGGGCTGGGTCTGCTGACTGGCAGGACTACCACCAGGGGCAAACGTGCTGCTCTGTCAGGCCTGCCCTTCAAAATGCTGTGCGGAAACAAAACATGACAGTGAAAAGCGTGCCAGTTAACCGAAGGCTTAAGAAGCCTCAAAAAAAGAGTCAAACTTAAATCCAGAATATTGGGAAGGTGTGAGGGGAGGAAGGAGCTGGGGGACAAGGCAGAGATTAACTTTTGAGCATTGCTTCACATAGAGGAAGAAGAAATTGGAAGGAGAGGCTGAAGCTATGCTAGAGAGAATTTAACATGCTTTAAGACATTTGTGGTTTCATTGGTTTATGCTCAGGGAATAGTAAGAACAGAGAGCTACAATGGATGCTATTTAAAGACAAAGCAGAGAGTAAATCCTAGCAGCATGTCTTTTAAAAAAAGGAAGGAAAAAATGCTAGTTCTCAATTACTTGCTTTCCTTGGTCAAGTCTACATACAAGACCAAAGAATCACAGAATGTTAGGGGCTGGGCATCACCCAGCAGAGCCTGGCTCCAGCCTCTTGGCACTCACCCGGCTCGTCTTTATAAGTATGAATGAGGTCACCTCTCAGGCTCCTCCTCTCCAAACTACACAGCCCCAGCTCCCTCAGGCCCTCCTCATATGGAAGATGTTCCAATCCCTTCATCGTTTTTGTGACTCTGTGCTGGACTCTTTCAGGCAGTTCCCTGAGGTCCTTCTTGAACTGAGGGGCCCAGAACACAACACTCCCAAGACTGCCTGCCTGTATCTCTGTAGTTAGAGAGCAAGCCAATAGCAGAAGTGTTTTGGTTGGGGGACTCAAAATGACCAGAGAGGTCTGCTACCCAGGTCTGGCTTCCATTGCACACTCTTCAGTGACCAAACTTGACAATAAAGCCTTGAGTATGAGCACACACACATGAAGAATTTCCTGAAAATAAAGCAGGGGTCTTTTTCACTTGGTTTGGGCTTTCTGCTTTTTGCTTGGTTGGTTGGTGTTGGGTTTGTTTCTTTCTTGCATTGGAGTTGATGCCAATCAAATTGGGAACTGTTGGATTAAAGGACATATGCAAATGGAACTAACATAATGACTGTAAGAGATTAAGGCAGGCAAACTTGCTGGTACATAACTGGGAGAGGATGCTTCACTCCTTATCCATCCTAAAGCTCCTTTCCCAACAGGAAAAGTTAGAACAGGACAGAAGAAATAGGTTGGAAGGAGCCTACCATGATCATCTAGTCCAACTGTTTGAATAATTCAGGGCTGACCAGAATTTGAAGTGAATCATGAACTGCATTGTCCAAATGCCTCTTAAACACTGACAGCCATGGGGCATCAACCACCTTTCCAGAAAGCCTATTCAAGTCTTAGACCACCCTCTGTAGAACATTTTGGAGACTCAGGTTGCTTGAAGGTATTGTTTAGTATTCCACACTGGAAACCAGTACCAGGTATGGTCCATAGTTCCCCACAGCTGACACCCTGTCTGTTCTGCTGCATCTTTTCCATACCTTCTCTTGAAACAATAAAGATTGCTATGGAAAGCACAGCATCTCCATGTCAACAAAAGTGTCACACAGATGATTCCAGTTCCCCAGCTCAGACACTTGCTGTACTATGTATAAATTAAGTGAGGTAGATTTATTTGCAGTATAAAAGGGCTGCAGCAGGTATTAACTGACTGACACAGATTTATTATGTGCTAGACAGACAGATTTGCAAACAGTCTTTCAGGACAACAGAAGTATGTGGAATAATCCCAGTATCAAAGTAAGATTTAGAGTGGTAAACTGTGTAATAAAAGGGAGAAGAACAGGAAAAAAACACACCACCCACTTGGACCCAAAGGGATGTAACAAAGTAGTAACAAAGATGTCCCTGTCCAGGGCAGGGGGCTTGGAACTAGGTGATCCTTGAGGTCCCTTCCAACCCTAACAATTCTCTGATTCTACATTCTCAAATTCAAGAGCAGGGCAGACAACTCTTTTAGCCTGGAGAAGCCAACTGCTTCACTCTGTCCAGAGAATCTTTCAGTATCAGAAGAAAGATAAAAGCAGGCAGCCTTGTAACAGGGGTCATCACTTCTTAACTTCTCTGAGGCAGTAAATGACAACATTTCTGAATGCTAATGGGAAGCGTTGAGTGGGAAGATGAAGTGGGGCCAGGAGTAAGTTCTAGAGAGCTGGGCCAAGGCTTCTGGAACTGGTTAAGGACCATGGGGCGGTTGAAGCACAATGCCTGCTGGCCAAGCCCCAGAAACTGCTTGAAGAGGAACCCCCTTAGGCCAGCAGCTCTTTGTTGCCCTTTTGAATCATGTTACCCCCTTTCCACATCATAAACCAGTCACTGAATGTGATCCTCTGGCTGGCTTTTGCCAATTGCCAAGGCGAAAGTGCTAACTAGAGCAGAGTATTATGGGGCTTGAAGTTCAGATTGTAACATGGGAAGCTTCCTGTTCTGGTTGCTGCTTCTGCACTCTTGGGTGTTGTCTATTCTGCTGGGATGATAGCAGGAGAAGGAGGGATGGAGGAGTAGTTTCCTGGCTTGGGCTTTTGGCTTGCTTGTGTCTGCTGGCTGCTGCTTTGTGCTGTGCTTTTCTGCACATAGGCTAAGGGAATCATGCCTTTTTACCATGTTTTTCTGATTTGCTCAGTAAACTCCATTCTTACCTCACTTTTTTGGGTCTCAATCCCTAGTTTTTGTGTGTTACTTTTCCCTCAACTTCTGTGTTGAGCAAATGGAAATAGCCAGGTGAACCTGCTGGCTTGGTTTGACCCTTTTTGTTCCGATTTAGACACTTGTTTGATCAATAAAAGGATTCAGTAACATAGCTTAGAAACACAGCATTAACAAACATTAAAATGTCTTTAACTTTCAAATATGTAAGTCTGCTGATGCATTGACATTTCCAAATGGCAAAGAAGTTGAGCCAAAATGTTCAATTAAAAGGAAAATAACCTAAGTCTTACGCTCTACGCTGTTCACACATGAAAACGAAAGGTAGCAAGCTTGCCTGGCCCTCTGATTCACTTACCTCCTGCAATCCATTTTAGACATATTGTTCAGACACTTCTGCAGTTCTCTTGCAGCATCTCAGGTCACTCCAGCTGTTTTCTGGGAGTGGTCCCACCCAAGGAAACCCAAGCAATGGATTTCTAGATACATCTTCCCAAGGAGGAACTAGAGGATGTAATGGACTGCAAATCTGTGTCCTCCAGCGCAGATGACATTTCATGAACACCAGAGCCTGAATGATCATTATTCAAAACCCAAAGCAGTAACAGAATGCACAATATGACTTAAAAACCACAAAAAGGCAAGTTGACTTGTACCTGTTTCATGAGCTGAGAAATGGAGCCACATCTAGTCCTAGTTTCATGACTGCTAATAAAAGTGCAAGAGCAGAGCTAAAGAACGCTTCTGTGGTTTGGGATATAGCTTTTTATGGCCTGATTTTGCAGTGCTCTGAAGGAGGATGTAGCTCCAGACCAGGAAGCAAAACCATTCACCCTCTGGGCACAGACAAAGTCATGACACACTATGTGATGCTTCTGCAGCAATTCCAGATCAGGATCCCCAGCCCATTCTGCCCTCCTTCAAATAAAACTGCTGCTTGACACCAGAGTGGAATGAGAGCACTTCTCTTGAGTGACTGCACAAGGACCCTGAGGGACTTACAGCTGTGCAGATTTGGAGCATGCAGCATTGCAGTGTGGCTCCCTTGTGTGAAACACAGCACAGCCTCCCACAAGGCATGGGGGCAGTGGTAGAGCTGCATTCCCCTCCTCTTCACTGCTAAAATGTCTTGGAAATACTCTGGGGAGACTGCCCATCCAGTGAGGAGAAAAATGAGACTTTTACACAGGCAGTGAGTAAACAAAAAGCCAAGTGAGAGGTGTTACTAGAGCCACACAAACTCATGCCTTTAGGTGAGGAGGCTGAAGGAACCCACATGGTATCAGGGGAGGGCTGGTCCCCACAGGCACTGGCAAAGCCAGACCAACGGGTCTGTAGCACAGGGCTCCTCCAGCTGCATGCTTGCAGCCAGCTACTGTTCTCACTGCAGGTCTGTGGAGCCAAAAAATCAGCATTAGGAGCTCCACTCCTAATTCTGTCTGTACCAGCAGCTTGCTGAGCACCTGATAAGAATGATCATCAAAGACAAGGGGGGCCAGCAGCAGTTAGGCTGGTCACAAATCAGACTGTGGTGTAAAAATCCAGTGTCCATTTCCTACATTCCTCATGGCTTTTGGATGGAAATAAGCAACAGCAGCCATTTTCATGCCACTTCAATATTTTCTGTGAGCCCACCAGAGGGGAATTCCGTGTCTGCTCACACCCCAGTCCTTCCCTCTAGCCGCTCTGGTATCCATCTAAAATTAGACATAATTACACATCCCTCTTTCCAAAATGCCTTTCCTATTGCAAATAAAAATGCACAACATTTCCTCAGAGACTCCTGAGCTTACTGATGAGCATGATCTGAGCTTTTACTACACAGAGGCATCCCCTTCTCAGGGGGCATTATCTTTGTACTTCATATCCAGGAAGGCCCTTCATTAATTTAAGTGGTATAAAAAAGAGAAAAGATGTATAAGAAAACAAGTGCAATGAGATAACACACTGAAAATTCTTCCCAAATCTTATCATGAATAATTTTGTAGATAGTTATTGGATTATTGTTTTTTAAATCCAGTGTATCCCATTTAATGTCCTACCAAGCCAATTCCATAGATAATCTGAGCTCTTTGCATTTCTTCCTCTGTTACCATAATACCATGGGTCAAGTGTGACTACTATTTATTTGAGCTTTGCAGAATTGATCCCAGCTTCATGTTTTTGAAAAGAGGTTGGTACATTTTGGTCCATTTCCAGCAGTGGGAAAGACTCTAGGTATACCAACAGTGTGACTGTGCAAGGCATTTCTGGCACCTGTAATGAGTGACTGACTTCTCTGCTTGTTTTCCTACTGATAAGTATGTGAACATGCCCAGAGAAAGGCCATGAGGATGCCTGGAGGGCTAACAACCAACCATTCCCACAGGCAACTTAGTGACTGCCTTTTACCATCATTTATTCCCACCTGGAGTACTGTGTCCAGTTCTGGAGCCCCTGTTACAGGAAGGATTTGGAGGTGCTGGAACATGTCCAGAGAAGAGCCATGAGGATGAGCAGAGGGCTGGAGCTGCTCTGCTATGGAGACAGACTGAGAAAGTTGGGGCTGTTCA
Organism: Dryobates pubescens; assembly: GCF_014839835.1. Lineage (NCBI taxonomy): Eukaryota > Metazoa > Chordata > Aves > Piciformes > Picidae > Dryobates > Dryobates pubescens. Next base: position 26,018,737 of record NC_071612.1, on the reverse strand, counting down.
GTCTGGAGAAGAGAAAGCTCTGGGGAGACCTTATTGTAACCCTCCAGTATCTGAAAGGGGCTATAAGAAAGCTGGGGAGGGACTTCTTAGGGTGTCAGGGAGGTGATAGGACTGGAGGGAAATAGAAATGGGTAGATTCAGACTGAATGTTAGGGTGAAATTATTCCCTATGAGGGTGGTGAGACACTGGCACAGGTTGCCCAGGGAGGTGGTGGCAGCCTCATCCTTGGAGGTTTCTAAGGCCAGGCTGGATGTGGCTGTGAGCAACCTGCTGTAGTGTGAGGTGTCCCTGGCCATGGCAGCGGGGCTGGAACTGGCTGATCCTTGAGGTCCCTTCTAACCCTGACAATTCTGTGATTCTCTGTGTGATTAGGCAGGAAAAGAAAGCATTCCCAAGAAAATCTCTGCTAAATGCATTTTGGAGTTAATTGGTGGTAAAGATAGCCTGTGCTTGCTTTCTCCACTTAGAAGTGTTTGATTCTGGGACATTCACTTGCTCCTACACCCTTTAAACTGTCAAAATGGAACATTGTATTTTCCCTTTTCTGCACATGTTAAAAAGCCCCCAACAAAACAACAACAACAACAAAAAGCAGTCAATCTCGCCAAGGTTAACTATACAATCTTGTTAGGCTTCTATAGATTTCATTAATGCCTCAATAAAAGAGAATCAATACAACTCCTTGCATGCCCATAGAAAAAACAACCTTTTGATTTTGTCTTTAAGATAAGAAAAAAGGAAACTTAATCAACAGACATCATCAAAACTTCTCTGATGAGAGCATCTGCAACAGGGAGTTTAGAGCAGGAATTCTTCTTGCTCTGAACTCCTTCCTAAGGGGCTGCCTTCTCATCCTGTTGGGAAACTTTGGCAGGACTACTTTGCCTCGCAAAGCTGCATGGTAGAGGCTTGGGGCTGCTCAGACACTGGAACACTGATGCTTGCACAAGTGTTGTCACACTTCCAAGCTTAATAGGACTGATCACAAGAGAAAGTGTTGCAGCCACTGTTCTGAGGACAGCTGCTGGACGTGTGCAGAGTGCAGGATTCCTTAGCTGACCAATTCCTTAGCACACTGCAAAAAGCAAAACGATCACATTCCATGTGTGCCAAGAACAACAGCCTCAGGTTGGCACCCTGTGATTGGAACATGCTGCAGAAGCCACCGCTTTGAGGTGCTGGCACCTCTCATTGGGAAAAGATTTTAGCTTATACAGGCTGGGGTCAGAGCGGCTGGAGAGCAGCCATGCAGAGAGGGACCTGGGGCACAGTCTCAAGATGTGCCAGGGGAAGTTTAGGCTGGAGGTGAGGAGAAAGTTCTTCCCAGAGAGGTTGGCCATTGGAATGTGCTGCCCAGGGAGGTGGTGGAGTCCCCATCCCTGGAGGTGTTCAAAAGGGGATTGGACACAGCGCTTGAAGCCATGGCTTAGTTAGTCATGAGGTGTTGGGTGATAGGTTGGACTGGATAATCTCTAAGGCCTTTTCCAACCTTATTGATTCTATGATTCTATGCGCTGGGTTTTACTGATTAAGGCATTGATAACAAAATGCATTGATTGATAACACACAGCCACTCTGAGCAAGAGTTACTTGGGTTAGGGACTTAGGGTAGGAACAGTTTGGAGGGTTTAGGGCTGCTAGGGACTTCTGCTAGTTAGCTACTTCTGGATAGGACTTTGGTGTAGGGATGTTGATAGGGATATGCTCAGGACTTCTGTTAGCTGCTTCATCTGTTAAGGGCTTCCAGGACTTCTGCTGTAAGTGGAACCTCAGACTCTGTAATGCTGGGGATTCTACAACACAATAATAAAGGGCTTCTGGGAGGATTTCTGAGATTCTCTGCTCTCTGCATGTCTGGAATCTTGTTGCTATACAGCAACAGGATTTGTGCCTTCATTCATCACCCAATGGCCCCCAAATCAGTGGGAAGAACAATGAGAAAGCATTTTTTACACAGCTGTCCCTTTGCTCCCATTTATGCTTTGACATTTTTTTCCATGGGTAGGAAACACAATCCCTAAACTGACTTTGTTACATCATTTACAGCTTGGCATACCCAGCAAGCACACCACAAAAGCACCTAGCTCAGCATCCCAATACAGTCACTGATGACAAGTAGCTCTGCCCTGGCAGCAGTGTTATCACTCAAAAGCAAGGGCCAGATCCCTGCCCTTCTCATTGGGACTTTGCATCTATTTTGCTCCAAATTCCTCACTTGGACAGCTTCTGGAATCTCATTTTATGTTGTCTGTGGGTTTAACCATTTCATCTTGCATTCAAAGATACTGAAGATGCTCAGATATGGTTTTTTACTGGGGGAGGTAGAACAATTTTCTGAATCAGTCCAAGTGCTCACCTCCCCCCTCTGCAAGGTTTCTCAGATAGCTAGGGAAGGGCCTCACAATAAAACAAGCAAACAACAAGAAGAGATAAACCTGGTAAAAATATTAAGGTTTTGTCTTGTTTTTACAAGTACCTGTTCTACATCAGGGCCACCTTCAGTCCCTCATGGCCATAGGCAGGACTAGTCCATTTAGTGCATGATGGTGTCCTAACAGAACATAGCAGTTTCTTTATCACAGTCTTCCCCTTCTTGCCTCAAGTTGCATCACACATCAGATGCTCTGATAACCTTCACACAGACTGCCTGCATGCATTTGTGTCTGCTTTGTAGTTCTGAAGTGGCTAGGCTAATAAATGCATACCCCTCTGCTCCTAAAGCATGCTTTTTATTTAACAGAAGATCTAAACAATGACTTTCTTCAGCCTCCAGCATCTCAGATAAGTTTGTTCCCATCCCAAGTTTTCATGCACAAGAAAAGAATGTTTAGTCTAAACCTTGTGTTTATAAACATGTATTTGGGGGGAAAGAGGATGCTTTAACTTCTTTATACAGTGCAGTATTTGTCTTATCACCCAGAGATATAAAAATAAATCAAAGAATCAGAATTGTTAGGATTGGGAGGGACCTCAAGGATCATCCAGTTCCAACCCCCCTGTCATGGGCAGGGACACCTCACACTACAGCAGGTTGCTCACAGCCTGACTGCAAAAACCTCCAGGGATGAGGCTGCCACCACCTCCCTGGGCAACCTGTGCCAGCGTCTCACCACCCTCATAGGGAATAATTTCATCCTAACATCCAATCTGTATCTACCCATGTCTAGGTTTTTTTCCATTCCCCCTAGTCCTATCACTACCTGACACCCTAAAAAGTCTCTCCTCAGCTTTCTTATAGCCCCTTTCAGCTACTGGAAGGCCACAATAAGGTAGTGTATTGGGAGTGTATTCAAAACTCTTCATTGTGCAAAGAGATTTCTTTTTTCCACTGTTACCACGGAATATTTGAAACTGCCAATCCTAACACAGGTTGATTTGTGTATGTTTTAGTTTTCCCCTTGCCTGCTTTGAGAGAAGACCATGAAAAATCCAATTTTATTTTTGCAAATGCCCTCTAAGATGCTGGAAAGTAACTAGTTGTTGTTGTTGTAGCTAGGAAGAGAGCCTGAAAGCCACAGAGACCTGCAGAGAAAGCTCACCTCAAGTGTTGATCAGAAGTAGGGCTGCTGTTCAGAGAACCAGCTGCAGAGGGTAGGGGCAGTGTGAACACACAGCCTTTTCCTTTCAATGGCTGCCTTTGCAGAGGCTTTGCATCAGTGGGATGGTGGATGGCTGCGGGAAATGCCCAAGAAAATGTTCTTTTGAAAACATAAAAAAAATCCCCAGACAGATATCAGTCATACACCAGCACACTGTTCTGGATGCTTACCTCTTCTTTTGGCTCTCTTAAGTTGGACAAGACCTTGTCAAGAAGATCTAAGCATTTTGCTTCTCATTTTAGTGGTAAAAAATCTCTTTGTGAACACCAGGATTTCTCTCTGATGTGCACTGTGGTGTCTGCTCCTTTTTTTTCCTTTTTCTTTTCAGAGTGTCCTTAGAATCAAGGAAACATTTTCCTGCCCAAGGAGAGAAGATGGAAATGTCTCCACCATGAATACAGCTGTGCAGAAATCCTAACTTTTAATGGCCCTCAGCTGGTGCAGAACTGAGTCATACCTGACCTCTCGGAAGCTGCCTTGGCTCACACGAGATGAGAGGCTCAGCTGCACATACCTTCAGTGAGGGCCAGCTCTTCCACTTGGAAAGTTCACCACCCTGAGCATAATCAGAAGCTTCAAAACCTACAGCCTGTGGGCTGATGTTCTTAGGAACAGATGGGCCTAAGTGGTATACACAAGTTATCTGTGCACCTATGCAATTATGTGTTTTTGTAAGCATAAATAAAGCAGTTGGGATCTGTTTCCTCACTAATCAAAACACCTCTGGCTTTCTCAAATTCCAGACCTACAGTGCTGGAACTACTCAGTTTTCATATACTAATGAAAGTATGTGCAGATTGAGGGAGGTTCTCCTCCCCCTCTACTCTGCCCTAGTGAGACCTAACCTGGAATACTGTGTCCAGTTCTGGGCTCCCTAGTTTAAGAGAGACAGGGATGTGCTGGAGAGACTCCAACAGAGGGCTTCAAGGATGAGTAAGGGACTGGAGCATTGCCTTATGAGGAAAGGCTGAGAGCCCTGGGGCTGTGCAGTCTGGAGAAGAGAAGCCTGAAAGAGGATCTAATCAATGTCTATAAATATCTGAGGACTGGGTGTCAGGAAGGAAGAGACAGGCTCTGCTCACCTTTGCCCTGAGACAGGACAAGGGGCAATGGATATAAACTACAGCACAGGAGGTTCCACCTCAACATGAGGAGGAACTTCTTCACTGTGAGGGTCCCAGAGCACTGGAATAGGCTCCCGAGAGAGGTTGTGGAGTCTCTTTCTCTGGACACTTTCCAGCCCTGTCTGAATGCATTCCTGTGCAACCTATGCTGGATTTTATGGTCCTGCTCTGGCAAGGTGGTTGGACTCGATCTCCAGAGGTCCTTTCCAACCCCTAACATTCTGTGATCCACAGGACATATCTCACAGTATTTCACGGTATCACTAAGGTTGGAAGAGACCTCAAGGATCATCCAGTCCAACCTGTCTCCACAGACCTCATGACTAGACCATGGCACCAAGTGCCACATCCAATCTCCTCTTGAATACCTGGTAGCCTTCAAGTCACAAAAGCTTAGTGTTGCACAAATTGTCATTAATAATTCTGGCTCCTACAGGAAGACTCAGGCTGCTGATCACATTATGGCACCAGCTGAAATCTAAAGGTCACATCTCCTAATATCAAGCAACTCTTTACTTAATAAACAACCCAGAGGACAAGTCAGAACTGCCTTTTGAAGGTAGGACTGTTGTAAGGTAAGCTCTTTGCCCTTGCAGGTAAACACAGCAAGGCAAATACATTGCCAAAGAGTATTTCATGGTTAGTAAGATATTTCCTTGGCAAGTGAGGCTTGAAGCCAGGTCTGTGGGAAGGAAACATGTAGGATTACACATGCTATTTCAGTCCAGAAATTCCTTGGGGCTAGGTAATTATATCTACTAATAACTTCCCAATGACAGTGTCTGGATGCAGCCTGCACATACACATAATGAAGCAATTTAATGCTGCTCATGTACTGTGACATTCTCAACCCATGACTCGCCCTTTGATGCAAGCTCTCTTGCTGCATGTGGTGGCTTGAAATTCTCCCCCAGCTAATTTGGAGAAACTACCCCAAAAATAAATTGCCAGAGTAGCTCAGTTTGGGATGGAAGCAAACGAAGCTCTGTTTACAAGCAAGCTACAATATAGAAATATGGAATGCAACGAATATGTACAAAATAGCCAATAGATGGACAGTAGATAGATATTGACCATGTATAAACAACACAAACTCCCCAGACCCCCCTGGATGGATCCAGTGGATCATTCACCTCCTCCCTCACTCCCTCCCTCCTTCCTGTTACCTTACAGAAAAGTCAAAACAGAGGTCCCCTGGCAAGGATACAGGAGAGAGAGGAGAGAGAAGTTGCAGGCAGCAGCAACAGAAGAAGAAAAAAGAGCAAGGACTGTTTATGCCTCTGCTCTGTATCCCCATTAGCAAGCCAATGAATTTATATAGACCTCAGCATAAGTTTCCTTTTACATCCAATGGTAATTTATTTCACTTTCAGTCTTTGCAGTCAGGAACTAGGCTAAAGTTCGCCCTTCAAACTGTAACACTACAGAGAACTAAGAACTGTGACTTCAGCTTTCCAGAAACAAAAGTACTGCACTCAGGGCCCCTTGTGAGCTCTCTAGAGACAATGACTTCCTACATACTTTATAGGAACACCTTTGCAAACCATGGCTACACAGCCTGTGTGCCCACAGGATGTCAATAGGTCACTGGATGCTGACTGCAAACATCAAGCAGCACCACATGTTGTGACACTGATCAAAACACACTCTGCCCCTGTACTCAGCACTGGTTAGGCCACACCTTGAATATTCCAACACTGTGTCCAGTTCTGGGCCCCTCAATTCAAGAAAGATGTTGAGATGCTGGAAGGTGTCCAGAGAAAGGCAACAAGGCTGAGGAGGGGTCTGGAGCACAGCCCTGTGAGGAGAGGCTGAGGGAGCTGGGGTTGCTTAGCCTGGAGAAGAGGAGGCTCAGGGAAGACCTTCTTGCTCTCTACAGCTACCTGAAGGGAGGTTGTAGGCAGGTGGGGGTTGGTCTCTTCTCTCAGGCAACCAGCACCAGAACAAGAGAACACAGTCTCAAGCTGTGCCAGGGGAGGTTTGGGCTGGATGTTAGGAAGAAATTCTTCCCAGAAAGAGAGATTGGCCATTGGGATGTGCTGCCCAGGGAGGTGGTGGAGTCACCACCACTGGAGGTGTTTATAACCAGCCTGGTTGAGGCACTTGGTGCCATGGTTTAGTTGATTAGATGGTGTTGGACTTGATGATCTCAAAGGTCTTTTCCAAACTGGTTAAGTCTGTGTTCTGTAAAATACTGACCACTTAAAAGCAAGGTAAAGTTAAATGGCATCTGATCATTGGAGAGTACACTTTGGTTCAGGTTTTTTGGGGTGTTTTTTGGGGGGGTGTTCATTTGTTTTCTTAATGTCTGCCTAAAGTAAAACCTTACCTGGTTGCTTTATTTTCTAGTAGGTGTAAGTGATAACAAGCAGGCCAGTGTCTGTGTTTGCTTTTCAAATGCCATGCCAGAAAACACTCAACATGACAGTTTTTACCTTGCATGTGGGAAGAAGGAGTTACTTTGCTGAAACACAACAAACTTCAGCAGCTGACAAAAAGCAGTCAATAGTGTTTTAAGATTAATTTTGACCTACCAGGCCATTGTGGCAAATACAATTCCCACTAATGCACTTCCATGGAATGGCTTCAAGTCCACAGCTCAAAACAAGGAACTTTGCCAAGAGCAACCAGACTCTCTTTCATTGCATGTGCATAGAGAAGAAACAGAACAAGAAGGAAATACAGTAGAAAGGAAAAGAAAACACAAATCCTTTCTCCTTTTCTTTCAGAAGAGCTCTTTTCATAATTTTGGAGTCAGAATTCATTTCCCTAAGCCCACCAAATTCCACAATGCCTAGATACTGTAAAACTGCAGAAATCCTGAGAGAAATAGTATGGAAGTCAGACATCTCACTGACGGCTGACACCATCAGAACATCTGTAAGTCTTGCTTGATACAGGCTCTTGCTTGCATAAATGACCACATGCAATCACTTTTTGTTCTTAACTAACTGCAGAAAATGTTCCTGGCAGCTCACTGCCATCTATGCCATGAATCTTCACCTGCTTCCTGAGGAAAAAAATAAAGCTGCTGAGCCACATGAACTACTTCTCCCCTGCACTGGCAATGGGTGCCTTCCACAGGCTGCAGTCCCTCGGGATGATCCTTGCTCCAGCGCTGAGCACTCCAGAGGCTACAGTCAAGACAACCTGCAGTTTCCTTTGATCCTGTGCCCAGAGGCACACTTTGCATGGACATGCACCTCAGGTGGCTCAACAAACTTTTATTGTAGGAGATGGGGTCATAAGCTTGAGAGGCTTATGGCTCAGGAGAGAGCATTCATAAAGTCATAGAATCATAGAACTGTCAGGGCTGGAAGTGACCTCAAGGATCATCCAGTGCCAACCCCCCTGCCATGGGCAGGGACACCTCACACTACAGCAGGTTGCTCACAGCCACATCCAGCCTGGCTGCAAACACCTCCAGGGATGAGGCTGCCACCACCTCCCTGGGCTGCCACCAACCTCCCTGCCAGGCTCTCACCACCCTCATGGGGAACAACTTTCTAACATCCAATCTGAATCTCCCCATTTCTAGTTTTCTCCATTCCCCCCAGTCCTATGACTACCTGACACCCTCAAAATTCCCTATCCAGCATTCTTGTAACCCCCTTCAGATCCCACAATAAGGTCTCACAACCTTCCCTTCTCCAGACTGAACAACCCCAACTCCTTCAGTCTATCTCCATAGCAGAGCAGTTCCAGCCCTCTGATCATCCTTGTGGCCCTTCTCTGGACACCTTCCAGCACCTCCAGACCCTTCCTGTAATAGGGGCTCCAGAAATGGGTGAGTACTCCAGGTGGGGGTCTCACAAAAGCAGAGTACAGGGAGAGAATCACCTCCCTCACCCTGCTGGCCACACTTCTCTTGCTGCAGCCCAGGGTCCGGTTGGCTTTCTGCAAGTGCACACTGGTGGCTTACGCTGAACTTCTCATCCACCAGCACCCCCAAGCCCTTTTCTTTAGGGCTGCTCTCAAGCTACACACTGCCCAGCCTGTATCAGTGCATGAAGGCTTGGAGAGTAGAGTGCTTAAAAAGTCTGGGCTATTGCATTGTCTGAAATGTGATGTCAACTTAAGTGATAGAATCCCACTGCAGAACAAGGGGGAACGAGGAAAAAAAATCATTCCCCCAAATGACCATTTTTCAGAGCTATCTTTGGTTACTTTTTTATGTTATTGTAGAGTTTAAAGAACATTCCCAAGTAAATAGAAAATTGCAAAATGTTTTGTTTTGCACAACTGTTTCCTAAGGTCTTTGTTTGGGCTAGGGGAAAATGACCTGAGGGATGACTATAAATCTTTTCTCTAAACTTCAAGGTCTTCTGCTGAACAGGACAAACTACAGGCACAGTCCTAACTCACAAAGACTGTTTATAAATCTCATGCAACCCAAAATATTCTGCTGTAGACCAACTATCAGTTTCCTTTTCTTCCAATTTAATACAGGGCCAAAGCTTCCCAGACAGAAGGGGCTCAGCATGTAACACAGGTCCCCCCGCATGCCACTAGAAGCTTCATTGCCTTTTATTTCACAGCCTTTTGGGCACTTGAGTTAACAGCATAACTATCTGCTTCTAATAGTTTTATCCATGTTTCAGGCTTAGTATACAGTTTGCATACATCTAGACATATAAAACCAGTAAAACTTCAAGGAAGAGATTGAGGGAGATTCTCTTTGCCTCTGCTCTGCCCTGGTGAGTCCACACCTGGCATACTGTATCCAGTTCTGGGCTCCCCTGTTCAAGAGGGACAGGGATCTGCTGGGGAGAGTCCAATGGAGGGCTACAAAGATGATGAAGGGACTGCAGCACTGCCCTATGAGGAGAGGCTGAGAGTCCTGTTTGGTCTGGAGAGGAGAAGACTGAGAGGGGATTCAATAAATGTTTACAAATATCTGAGGACTGGGTGTCAGGAAGGAAAGGACAGCTTCTGATCACTTGTGCCCTGTGATAGGACAACAGGCAATAGATTTGAACTGCAGTACAGGTGGTTACACCTCAACATGAGGAAGAACTTCTTCACTGTAAGGGTCACAGAGCACTGGAAGAGGCTCCCCAGGGAGGTTGTGGAGCCTCCTTCTCTGGAGATTTTCCAGACCTGAGTGCATTCCTGTGCAAACTGTGCTAGATTCTGTGGTCCTGGTCTGGCAGAGGGAGTTGGACTCAAAGATCTCCAGAGGTCCCTTCCAACCCCTATCATCCTGTGATCCTGCGAGTATTGGCACTGCAATGCCTTTTCCAATGGAATACACTCAGGGCTGTATTAAAGTAATTGTCCCATGCCAATGTGAACAGCATCATTTTGTTAGCCCCACCATAATTCAGCTATGTAATTTCCCCAGCTCATTAATAGAATAGAATAGACCACACCAGGTTGGAAGAGACCTTTGAGATCAAGTCCAACCTATCACCCAACACCATCTAATCAACTAAACCATGGCACCAAGCACCCCATCCAGGCTCTTCATAAACACTTCCAGTGATGGTGACTCCACCACCTCCCTGGGCAGCACATTCCAGTGGCCAATTACTTTTTCTGGGAAGAACTTCTTCCTAACCTCCAGCCTAAACCTCCCCTGGTGCAGCTTGAGACTGTGTCCTCTTGTTCTGGTGCTGGCTGCCTGGGAGAAGAGACCAACCCCCACCTGGCTGCAACCTCCCTTCAGGTAGTTGCAGACAGCAATAAGGTCTCCCCTGAGTCTCCTCTTCTCCAGGCTAAGCAACCCCAGCTCCCTCAGCCTCTCCTCACAGGGCTGTGCTCCAGAGCCCTCCCCACCTTTGTTGCCCTTCTCTGGACACCTTCCAGCAACTCAACATCTTTCCTAAAGTGAGGGGCCCAGAACTGGACACAGGACTCAAGGTGTGGCCTAACCAGTGCTGAGTACAGGGCAGAATGACCTCTCTGCTCCTGCTGGCCACACTGTTCCTGATCCAGGCCAGGATGCCATTGGCCTTCTTGCCCACCTGGGCACACTGCTGGCTCATGTTCTGCCTACTATCAACCACTGCCCCCAGGTCCCTTCCTGCCAGAACTGGACACAGTGTTGAGCTTTGCCCTTTTTTCAGATATATCTAAATATAAAATCAAAGATAATGATGATTTAAAAAAAAAACCAAACCTTTCAGGCAAAGTAGTGAAAAGAAATCAAAGAATGCTCAGAAATGAGGAAAGAACATATGGGAAAAGTCACTTCTGACTTGTCTGATCCTTGAAACCCGCAAGGGGATTCAGGATTAAAATGAAAGTGCTTTAAATGTATTGTGAAATATTTCCAGCTGTTACTGCTGCCCGATTTCTGCCTGCCAGAGACCAGATTATTCAGAGAGGTTTCACAGGCAATATGTTAGCAAACAGGATTTTGCTTGGCAATTATATTAAACATGGCCCTATAAGCTTTGAATTAATTATAAACAGTATTTTACTGTACTTGATACAAGCACTGAGCAGCAAGAACTAATGATGACCAAAAGAAAGAAAAGAAGCCCTTCTCTCATTTTCAATAAAGCTTTCCTTGTGAAAATCTGTCAACATGAAAAAGTTGCTGCTTGTAATTAAAACCAGGCTTTAGTTCAGGCATATGTTTACATATTATGTTCCAGATGATGGGAAAAAATGCAATTGAATTGCTCTCCTTAAACCCTGTAGTTTGCAAACACATGATCTGCCCTCAGCACACTGCTGATGTCAACTCCTTCAGCGTGGGGAGATGAAAAAAATTCCAGTTCGGCCTCGTGACACATTTAAGAGTTTTGGGCTGCTAATGCAGTTTGTTAAGAGTCTAAGTGAGCCCTCCAGGCACGGTCAGAGGGTTTTTGCAGAGGGTATGTCTATGCACGTCAGGCATTTAAGCTGCACTGCTGTCAGGACTTATACAAGGTTTCACTAATGGGTGGATAATAGCAAAGAGAAGGTGATAGAGGTTACAGTAATACTTCACCCTACTTGGGGAGCATGGCAGTGAGTGACTAATTACCCCTCTGTTTCCAGCTCTCACACTAAATTACTAAGTGATGCTTCGCCTGTCTCCACAATGGCTTTACAGCACCAGATCTCTGGTTTGCAGCACCAGATCTCTGGTTTGCAGCACCAGATCTCTTCTCAAAGCAGAGCTCAAACTTTTCAAACTGAGCCCAGTTGCCAAAGCAGCTGCTAACCCACACTTCGGTGGGTCCCAAAACTGCAGTACTAGGACCTTAGCTGGCTGGTTCCTTTTGAAGTTGAAGTGCCTTTTGAAGTACCTGTTGCACTCCTCTTTCCCAAGCTGTGGTAGTTTCAGGCTGTACCTTAAATTTTCCACAGATCTTGAACAGAAAGTAGTAGAATGTAAATAGATCACTGTTTGGATGTGAAAAGGACAAGTTCCAAATTAGTTTTGTAAACTAACTTCCTCTCTTCTCACTTCCTTTGCTCTAGCAGATACCAGCTCTGGTTTCTGATGGCTTTGCTGACCTTGGCTGTATTGGTTAACACTCAGCCACAACAAAGCAACAACTCCCTGCTGTTTCTCTTGTCCCATGTGTACAGGGGAGGAGGGAAGGAAGCAGGGAAGGGGAATCTATTAGTCACCCCCAGGTTTGTCCAGGGGGGTTCTCGTGCTGTTTACAACTTGTACGTATATGTAAATATTGTCTATTTTGTACATGTTCATTGCATTTCCTTTTAGATTGTAGTTTTGCTTGTAAATACAGCTTCAGCTGCTTCCAACTGAGCTGGTCTGGCAAATCTATGTTGGGAGGGAATTTTCAAGCCACCACACAAGCACATGCACTTTTTCACCACACATTTCAACCCTCTTTTTGTTACACGAGAGGAATAGATCCTGGCACATGATTTATACATACAGAGTTAACCAGGTTGGAAAAGACCTTTGAGATCATCAAGTCCAACCTGTCACCCAACACCTCATGACTACTAAACCATGGCACTAAGTGCCTCATGCAGGCTGGTTTTAAACACTTCCAGGATCAGTGACTCCACCACCTCCCTGGGCAGCACATTCCAATGGCCAATCTCTCTTTCAGAGAAGAATTTCTTCCTAACATCCAGCCTAAGCCTCCCCTGGCACAGCTTGAGACTGTGTCCTCTTGTTCTGGTGCTGGTTGCCTGGGAGAAGAGACCAGCCTCCACCTGGCTATAACCTCCCTTCAGATAGTTGTAGAGAGCAAGAAGGTCTCCCCTGAGCCTCCTCTTCTCCAGGCTAAGCAACCCCACCTCCCTCAGGCTCTCCTCACAGTGCTGTGCTTCAGACCCCTTCCCAGCCTTGTTGCCCTTCTCTGGACACCTTCCAGCATCTCAACATCTTTCTATTTGCTGCACCCATAAATCCTTAAGGATTTAAGGCCACAGGCATACAAACACTACCTTGATAAGCTTCAGCATTTTCACACTGCTGCAATGAGACTTACTTCCTAAATACCTTGCTAATAGCAACCTCCCTCCCCCCTGTGGCAACCCAGTGCTCCACCTGACGAACCATCTAACTGACTTCAGGAAAAACTTCTCTTGAACGAGGTCTTAATGCATTTAATGATAAAGAAGGCAACAGATGAGCAGCTGGGTGGTTGTCCTGCACCACAGAAGCAGGAGATCTGTTACTCCAGCTTTCATTCAGAAACCTGACACTCTCTGCTTGCTCTTGTAAACGTTCTTGGGTTTTGTTAATGCGACCAGATGGTAAATTCAGTTTGATTACAATCCTCCCTGCTTTAATGTGAACTCTTCATCTTGCTACTATCAGATGACATTTACTTTCCTTAATGTACATAGTTGTAGAAAAATTACAGAAGTGCTGTTGCTGCACTGCAGGGGGAAAAAAATTAATTCCAATGTACATTTAGCTGACATAGCATCAGCTGTTGTTTAAACTGGACTTAGCTAATGGGCTTTTAATGTCAGTGGGGTTATGTGCAGTTACTGGCTATTAGCAGGAATCAGCCCTTTCTCTAAAAATCACTTTTTCCTCAAGTGTGTTGTTTGAACATTCCTTTCTCTGATTTAGTGACTGCCACCAAACACAAAACAAACGCAAGGACGCTGGAATCTGCTGTTATCTTTAAAACCAACTTAACCTCAGCCTGGCCTCCAGGAGCAAAATATGCGTACTGCATTGCTGCTTGTGGATGTAAAACTTCAAAGACAAAAGACCACATTTTCCCTTGTCTTCCAATCCAGTGAAAGGAGGCAGAAAGCAAAATCTGATTGAGGCACTGCCATCAATTGATTTCCCTGAGAAGAAGATCTTTGCAGTGAAACCAAACAGTCATAAAGTAAGCTCACGAGTAAGATACAGCAGATGAATAGCCCACACCATGTCAATTTAACTCACTTTTCCTTGGAAATATTTCTTTTAAATGCAGAATCCTCCCCATACTACAAAAATTACAGAAATGTTTATCAAGCAAGTAAAGGAACCCAGGACATGTTGTGGTTAAAGATTTGGAGGGTTTTATAACATCTAGGGAAAGAAAAACAAAATAATGAGGAGAGACTGAGGGAGATGGGGCCCAGGACTGAGGGGTGACCTCATTCATGTTGATAAAGATGTGCAGGGTGAGTGCCAAGAGGCTGGAGCCAGGCTCTGCTCAGCGATGCCCAATGACAGCACAAGGGGCAGTGGTGAAAGCTGAGGGACAGGAAGTTCCATGTGAACATGAGGAAGAATATTTTCCACTGTGAGGGTGATAGAATATGGAACAGGCTGCTCAAGGGGCTTGCAGGTTCTCCTTCTCTGGAGATAGACAAAAGCTGCCTGGATGTGTTCCTGTGTGATCTGCTCTAGGTGATCCTGCTCTGGCAGTGGGGTTGGAGCGGATGAACTTTTGAGGTCACTTCCAGCCCCCAACATGCTGTGATTCAGTGAAGACCCATATAGAAACAGTGAAATCCCATGGGGCAAGCAAAGAACAAAAGTTAGCAGGAGCTGGACAATTTTGCTTCTCCTAGTGCTTGTGAAAGGCATATGGCACTTCTCATTCTACTGTCTAAACCAGGGTAATACCCACTTTTGTTACCAGCTACCAGGCTGCATTTCTAACTCAAGCCTTCAAAGCCCATGCTTTTGGCAGTGGAGGTCTTTATTTCAAACCCCACTGAGTGGTGAGGCAGGAAAATGCCACGCATTTGTGTGGAGCAGATATTTATGTGGAAATCTGCCTGCAGTTGGTGACATTTGGCTGTCAGTGTTCCCATCTGAAACAACATGACAAAACCCAGGGAAAAAACCCATCTACCTCTAAGAATCTCAATGCATTATCAGGTAAGGCAGTGTTTTAAGCTCTCTGCAGTAAACAGCCATGCTGCTACATGAACAGGAAATGAAAAGCCAGAAGATTATTCAGATTATTCATTTAAACAAACAAACAAAACCAAAAGAGCCCAAACAACATACAAAAAAACCTTGTCAGTAACACAGGTGAGAGCAGGGTCCATGCATCCTAGAGTCTCACTTTACTGCACTGACTTATTTTTAACACAGAACCTGACCAGCTTCTGGCATGTGCCAACTTTGAAATTAATGAAGCTGTAGTTCTTGGTGTTCATAACCTGGCCTTGCATCACAGAAACATTCAGGATGGAAAAGACCCTCAGAATCATCAAGTGCAAACCACAACCCTAATCTGCAAGGTTTACCCCTAAACCATATCCCCAAGCACCACATCCAAACCACCTCTAAACACATCCAGGCTTGGGGACTCCACCACCTCCCTGGGCAGCACATTCCAATGCCTGACCACTCTTGCTGGGGAAAAATTCTTCCTACTGTCCAGTCTAAACCTACCCTGATGCAGCTTGAGGCTATTCACTCTTGTTCTATCACTAATTACCTAGGAGAAGAGACCAGCACCAGCCTCTCTATAACATCCTCTTAGGCATCCTGTAAACCTATCCTTGCTCTAAGCAGTGGGGATTGAAAACAGGAAAAGAAACTGACAGAAAACAAGAAACAAAACTGCCACACCCCAGTACTGAACTTCCTACCTACAGAATTTCTAGTTTCTTGGGAACCAAGAAAGTAGCAACTTCCAATTAGTTATAGAGCAGCTATTTGACCTGAGGAAGAGAAGGAAAATAAACACAATCTCTCGAGCAGAGATCTGCTGCATAAGAAGATCACCGAGTTCTACTTGAGCAGGAAACTGAAAAACTTACCCTCACCTTCAGAAAGTGGTGAGGAAGCAGGAAGTCAGTCCCTAAAGCTATGTTTGCAACATCTGCATGAAAGGAATTTGTAATGGGGATAATGACTTGCCAAAAACTAGTGCAGCTTTGGGGCCAAAAAGCTTAGAGCAATGAATCCTGCTTGTTCATGAGCCAATTCAGTGAGCTGTTCAGTGAATGACACTGCATGTACAAGCACACAGTCACCAGCATTTAATCACAGGCCCATCCCTTAACTGGACAGAATTGGCTTTCCATAATCAACTCTGACTTTCAGATCTGAAGTGACTGAGTTTGAGAGAGGAAACTTTAGCTCCTCTTAGTCTTAATCCTAAAATAAAGGCTTGTGCAGCAGAGGTTTCTCTATGGCCTCATCATCTGACTGCAGACAACCCAGCATTTCAGCCTGGAACACCTCACCCTCACCCTGTTAGCCCCAGCCATTCACTCCTACTCACAGCCTCTCATCTTTTGTATGTATAGAGCTGCAGAATAACCAAGCAGACACATCACAGGCTCAGAGGATGTTAGGGGTTGGAAGGGACCTCCCAAGATCATCAAGTCCAACCCCCCTGCCAGAGCAGGGCCATAGAACCTAGCACACATGAAGTTGTTTGCAGTGAGTGAAATACATCTGTGCTAATTCCATGAGCAACTGGTAAAACGAGGAGATACAGTCATCAAAAAGAAAATCACAGAGTAAGGCACTCCCAGTAATTACCTGTGCTGCAGTCAGTCAATGCACACGAGGACGGAGTGAGCTGCTGCTGTGTTCCACTCCCTAGTCCTCTATTTCAGTCTAACTGAACTGCAATTAACCTCACTCACCGAGACAATATTATTATTTTAGCTCACTGTGTAAACTTTCCAGTATAAACACACATGTTGGGACTGGATAAGACAAGCAATGGATTTAAACAATAAATAAACAAACCATATCGGAGCAGTGCAAGCAATTCACGTTCCAGCCCATTATTTTCCACAAATTTTAGCTCTCTGAGAAGCTCTGAATTACTAATAACCCTGTGGTGATTGCTTTTCGCTGCCTGATGTGAAATGCACTAAATTCAGGCAAAGAAATGCCTGGGGAACAACTATCAGTTCAAACAAGTTTCCAAAACAATAGAGTTGGCCTCTTTTGATAGATCACTCAAGGCTTACTTGCACATTTCCTTCTATCTAGCTGATGAAATTCAAGATTCCTCAAACAATCACATTCAGCACTCAGGGGACCAAAAAACAACACCACCACAAGCGTTCCTCCTTCTCAAAGGATACATCGTTAATCCACAGAGCTTAGCATTTCACCCTCTCACTCAATATGAGACTAAGAAATAAAAGCTACTTTACTTCTTGAGAATGACTGAAAAGGGATTGGCAGGAGCTACCTAAGGAGAAAACGTTCAGCTGTTTCCAGGCCACTAAAACCTATCTGAGCTCCTCAGCATTATTGTTGATAATATTACCTCAACAAGACGCTGATTTAATTGCCTAGGCAACCTTATAGCTTTTACAAGCCATAAGGCACCAAGGTTCTTTGGTGCACAAGTTGTTCACTCAGATGAGTGAAATATAGTTGAATGAGATAGTCCTGAACTGCAGATTAAACCCAAATGAAAGAAAACAACTCAAGGCAGTGATCCCTATTCCATTTACAACAGTGATGAAGTCATCCACTAGATCTGCTCTTGCTCCTTCTAAATTTGGGATGACATTGTGGGTTTCACTGAGCAAAGCAAATCCTCCCAAACCACCTGCCAGGGTAGAGTCAGAGCTTCCAGGAAGCATCCCTGTTTCTGAGCAACAGAATGCGGGTTTGACCTTTTTGTCTTATACATAATTCTAGATACCAGCAGATATTCTAGAATCTGAAGGGAGCCTACAAGAAGGTGAAGGACTTTTTAGGGTGCGAGGTAATGATAGGACTGGACTGGGGGGAATGGAACAAAACTAGAAATGGGTAGATTCATACTGGATGTTAGGAAAAAGTTCTTCCCCATGAGGGTAGTGAGAGACTGGCACAGGTTGCCCAGGGAGGTGGTGGAAGCCTCATGCCTGGAGCTTTTTAAGGCCAGGCTGGATGTGGCTGTGAGCAACCTGCTGTAGTATGAGGTGTCCCTGCCTATGGCAGCAGGGTTGGAATTGGATGATCCTTGACATCCCTTCCAACCCCAACAATTCTACAGTTCTATGATTCTATACAAAGAAACCATTAGTGAGACAATAAATTTGACATTGGGAAGACACCAGAGAGCCTTTATGTAGCATTCCCTCTATAGCTGCATCCATCTCTGGGGTCATCAGAAAAGGAGGATGGAGTGGAAACTTCTGGGCACTCAGAAGCCTTTTGGCTTTCTTACACATTCACTGTGCAGCCTTCAGCAATTCCTCATTTCTCTCTCCATCAAACAGAGATAAATACAGCTGTCCTCTCAATCCAGCAAGATGGATTACAGATTAAAAATCTTATGCAGAGTGACAAATTAAAACCTCCCATTGTCTCTAGCAACATCGGAAAATGTGAATGCAAATGAAAACTGTTTTTGTTGGGAGACTTCACAACTTCTAACTTTTCCAGTTTCACAGAACACCTAACAGATTTTTCAGAGAGTGTAATTAGGAGGAGCTCAGCCAGTGAGGTAAATATTTGAAGCGTTATTGACCTTTTCACTAAAATAATTACATCTCTTCTGGTTTTGATTAGGGTTTCTTGATTTGCCTTTTCCCCCCCCCCGCCCCAACCTCCTCCCAGCTAATAAACAAAGACAAGTCCTTTTTGTTTTGTTTTCCCCCAAATTTTCCAAAGGACATTTTAAAGTGAAACTAATTTTGCATGAAGCTTTTTTTCCCCTCCCAGTCCAAACTTTTAGATAATAATCTGCCAGGCTATAAAGGGACTCCCCAAATCTCACTGCTGGATGAATTAGGAGGAAAGCCTATGTTTCCTGCTTAATGCACGTGTGATTTGGGGTGGAGTTGTAAAAGCAAAGGGGAAGCTGTTCTAGTGGTGAGTATCTGGGGGCAAAGCTGTACACAAGCATCTCTGAGGTTACTGAAAGCTGGGAGAACCTCTGGCAGTCCTTGTGCTGCTCTGGCGCTCTGCTCCTCGCTTGTGCCTGTTGTTTGTGTGAGCAAACCCTAGCCTAAAGGAAAGCAACTGGAGCACAACTACAGTTTGGGGCTTTCTTTCACCTTCTCCAGCTAGCTTGTACACCAATGGCTTGCAGGCAGTCCCACACTACAGCCTTACCCAAGACAGGCAAATCTAAATACAGAACAAACCACCAGTGCTCTGCAAAATGTTTGAGCAGACCTACCACAAAAGCAATGACACTGTCTAAATAAATCCTTTCCACATCACACCACCACTGGAGTTGGGAGTAGGACTATCTGCTGATGATCCCATTCAGTGAAACGCAGCCAAACAAAGTATGTGCTAAATTAAGGAGGATTTTGTTCCTATTTGTTCGATGTAAGCTTCTTTGTAACCACTTCCCTTTCAGCATAATTTCAAATGCTTGCTTACTAATGATGCAAATTAAGTCTTTCTTTGGATACAGTTTGCCTCCCCAGAAGACTTAATTCCATTTCCTTCAGATCACCTCTTGGATAATGTTATGATGGAAAGCTCCAGGGGCGCCTGCTCCCAAGACTGGACTCTACTGAGCACACACAATAAATCACTTAAAACACCTCCATCCCTTCAGTCCTTGGAAGCAGTTAGCACTGAACCGTGCCTCTGCACAATACTCTTCTGCCGCTATGTTGATGGAGGTTGTAGCCAACTGGAAAACCACTGCTTGTCTCTTACTCTTTGCTTTTAATCCTTGACTTAGCTGTAAGAGTGTGCTGCTTTATGCCTCCAAGTTGGAATGTGAAAGCAGAGATGGCTAATGAAAATGACAGGCAATGTAACTACTGCTTTATAGGCGCTGTTGCCAAGCCGGCTGCCTGCTGGACTTTAGTACCTCCACTGGGTGGCTAACAAGATGTGCACTTCACAAACAAGCACAATCCTCTCCCCGCTCAAAAGGGAGGGAAAGAGAATACCTTTTTTTAACTACAGTGGCATACACAGGCAGAGCAGCCATGATTAAATTAACTTTCTTTTCAAAGATAGCCTCCAGTGACACTCTTTTAATGACAAGCCAAAAACTTGAACGTGAGACTCGCACCCAGTCAAATCCTCCTCGACTAAACTACAGCAAACTGTTCACTGCTCTGAGTAATGCAATTTTGCTTAGGCATTCCCCTTTGCAATGGCAATGAAAACAGGTTGCTCAGGAAGGTGCTGGGGGTTTTTAAAGCCAGGCTGGATGTGGCTCTGAGCAACCTGATGTAGTGTGAGGTGTCCCTGCCCATGGCAGGGGGGTTGGAACTAAATGATCCTTGAGGCCCCTTCCAACCCTAACAATTCTATGATTAACTTAGGTTTCAAAGGAACTGTTGTGCCTTTTCCCAGGGGAAAAAAAAAAAAGCCAGAGTTGATTCCTCGAAAGTCCAACAATTTAGAATCCACAAAGAGAATGAATAGCCACAAACATAGCAATAGGCTACAAAACAGAGTACTCTAAAGCAAAGTTACTCATCTGGTAGCACAAATAAATGTAGCTTCATTTGTCAAAGTGCAGCTCTCCTTAATATTTCACACGCACACAAAACCCCTGCTTGTATACTTCATGGAAATACTTAATTGCTGTCCTGGGCTTCTCTCACCCTCTGTGGGAACAAATTTTGTTTTGCATCCTATTCAACTGAACTGCACAGACCGTGCCTCAGAACACCACTCTGCAGCTTGCATAAAACTAAAGACATTCACTTCAAAATGTCCAATAAATATAAGCCACATTTTCTCCTCTCTTCCTGCACACAGAGCAGCTATGGAACTGATTTGCCTGGCCTTGGCACGGAGCTGTAGTCCTGCTTTCAGATGTACTGTGTTTGGATAATTAAATTAGGAAAAATCTTTCTAATATGATTAATGCTGGTTTCTGTTTCTGGATTTGGACGTCGCACACAAAGCTGGTCCCGAAGTACAGTGAAGAGTCAGAGTTTGAGACCATCACCAGGGGGAAAAAAAAAAAAAAAAAAAAGAAAAGAAAAGTTGTATGATGAATGATGCACATAAAATGATTAACTAAATGTGCACAACAACTGTGGAAACGTTCAGATGCACTCAGGCATTCTTACTGCGGCAGAGGAATAAACGACACAGAGAGTAATGCTGAAAAGTCATCAGAAGGGGGCTGTAGATGATGGATATACTTTTTCTTTCCCCCCCATAACTGTTGCAAGTAACTGCTAGAGACTGGAGCCAGAGAAAGAGGAGACAGATCCTGGCTCCTGTGTTCCCAGGGAGGATTCTCTCCTCCACAGATGGATCTGTCCACTTCGTTTTAATCCTCCTTAAACTGCACTTCAGTCAGCAAGAGAAACCCGGTGGCTGCTGTGCTTTCAGCACAGCCTTCTGCAGCACTGCAATGCTGCTCAGGGCCAGTATAGGCTACCACATGCAGCCCGAACTCGTCAGCATCACTGGAATCTGTCAGACCACGTCGCTTTAAAACGAACCCGTGTTCCAGACGGGCTTCTCCATTCACAACGAAATACTACCTGGCCCTCACTTTACAAATACTATTACACCCACATGATCAAACACAAGTGCTCCACTGATGCGTCAAGATAATTAAGTCCTTCCCTGCCCCCTCCCCTCTGCCCCATCCCCTCCCCCCTTTTTTTCTTTCCAACAAGATGTGCTTAGGTATTTAATTAAGACCTGCATCCCCCAAAGGTTACTACGTTCACATGTTATACTTCACTTTTTCCACACCAAGCATTTTCAAAGTGCTGCTGTTGCTAATACAGACTGTGCTGGGGCAAGACAAATATCTGCACATATGGCTTTTTTACAGTTTTCTTTTTAAATTATCACTTTGATTTAATTAGGTGTGAGAGGTTAAGCATTAAAAAAAAGAAGTAGTAACAACTGAAACAAAAACTCATTAATATGTAGTCCCTTTAGCTTTCCTATCTATCTCTTAGGCTATTGCTCTTAGCCCATAAAGCTGTCTGAGCCATGCTTGTCACTACAGAGAGACAGCCTGACCCTCCTTTTCATCCCACCTACATTCCAAAATGGTGATGGCCACAGGATGTGTTCTCCAAACATTTCTAATGTCCAAAGATGGATGCAGGGGGAAGTAGGAAAATGCAATGGTTGAAATTCAGTCTCTGTGACCGAAGAGCCAACAGAAAAGTTGCTTTCAGAAGAGATGCCACTGAAACGCAGGCAGGGGTGGGTGCTTGGGTCCAGGGGTGGTTTCACAGCTTGGGACCTTTGAGCTCTCATTCTGATGTAGCTTATCACAGAAGTATAATGAATGCAGTGATTGCAGATCAGAACCGATTCTGGCTTGATAATCACTCTGGCCCTAGTCACCCCACTTTGAGAATTAAGGGCTGTCTCTATCATGTGGCCATTTCCTGTTCTCTCCTGATAACAGAGGAAAAATACTTAGCATCAGATCAGAAGATAAGAAATGCTAATAAAACAAAGTGTATTTAGCTCTGCTGAGCAGCTCACAGGAGGATGCTGAGATGGAGTGATATGAATCTCTCTGCCAGGAATTGTGGGGGTTGGTCCATCAACTACTTAGTTAATAAATTTATTTTCCATGAGGCAATGGAAAAGGGAAGAATGAAAGCTCCAGCAGTGCTCATGGCCTCCTCAGCCTGCTTCAAAGGATAAGGATAGTTGGGGAATGGAGAAGAAAAGCAAGCCAAGAAATAGTACTAGCAACAAATACTGAGAAAAAAAAATGTACACACCTTCTTTCCCTTCCCCTACTCCCCTTTCTAAATCATAACAATGTGTTTGCTGTATAAAGGCACCACTTAAGGGTTTTTTTTTTCTCCTTTTGAAGGTATCATAAAAGAAAATTATTTTTTTTCCCCCCTTCACAATTAAAACCAAGTCAGCTGGCTCCAGACCCTCTTACAATAGCAGACCAGTTTGGAGTGTTTCTATTGCCCCTAAAACAACACAGCCAAAAGGACTTAGAGGGGTGTTCTCCTTTTGAAGGGCAGAGGGTGACTTTGGAAAAAGAGGTTGGGCAACAATCATTTCAATGTTCATGCATGCTTTTGAAATACATAAATAAAACAGAGGGAAAACTTTGCCTGGTGCTATACGATGAGAAAACTTCCTGAAGAGGGCACAGTTAAACTGTTGATTCATTGCCTCTCCAAAGCACCAAACACATACAGGAAGACCCCTCCAGGCAAACACCAATCAGTAAATCCTTCAGCTCTGGGAAGGATGCCAAAACCAGTTCGGCACTCAAATTCTTTGCTTGGTCCTATCAAACGGGAAGCAAAAATAAAAGCACACACGTTAAAAACAAGTCCAAGATGAAGGACTATATCCCAGCCACATTGTCCGGATTTTCCACTCGGCTGTGAAAGTTTATCGCACGCCACAGATGAGGAAGCCCTGCTGAAGAGCTCTCAGTCCCTTGGCGGCTAGGTGAGCACACCGGTGGCCTCTGGCAGGTCCCACACAGGTGCTGCCGTCAGAACGTAGGTGCAGGGGGCCTGGCTCCTCTCCCTCTCACGGCAGTTCCGCCGCACAGCCCCGTGTCATGGAGGGTACTCGTGGAAAGGAGAAACCATCTCAAAAGTGTGAGATATGCCCTGTGGCACTGATACGGGTGCTCTGAAACAGCCGAACGCAGGGGGTCCTCTCCTCCCCGCTCAGACCATCTGCCACACAAATTACCCACGTCCTGCCAGCAGAGCGGGCAGGCTCATCTTCTGCTCCAGGTCCAACTATCTGCGAGGATCTTTTCCTCTTCAACAACCTCCATTCACACAGAAAGACAGATACCAACTGACAGCTAGGTCTGCTTGCACATGGTGCTATTAAAGCTTTTGAATACATCAGACCTGTCCTATCTCGAACATGAAACTGACCAGCAAAAGGACATGATCGTACGTTAAGACACACAAGATTTTTGTACTCTCGTTCTCTGCTACCCGCTTCTCATGACCAGGTTTTCTGATCTTCCTGTGAGATAAGCACCTGGTATGGGCAAGGGAGCGTGACTCTGAGGATGGAGTGTTATCAGTGGGAAATGGATCAGGACTGTTACACTTGCAGACGTGATCTACGGTGCACCCAGCCCACCCGCAACAAGCCTATGGCTCCTCAAAGCCTGCCGGGGGCACCAGGAGCCGGAGGAACCAGGACCGCTCTCCTGCCAGAAAGAGCACACAGGAGTGCACTCTGACGGCTGGGCGAGAGCACAGGGTCAGACCTGTGCAGCCGTCTCAAGCTCCCGTCCTCAGAGGCGATGGGGGGAAAAAAAATACCCAAGCATTCTTTCACTTACATTATGCTAACAACTCCAGATCAAAGCGTGGGTGCATATTATTATTTGTTGGTGGCATGTATGAAAAAAACAAACAAAAAAAAAAAAGAATTAAAACCCAAAACACCACAAAAATCCAACAATCCAAAGCAGCTTCAACAATTCCTTTTGTCTTTTTTAACCAGCATTTCCAAGCGCTTTAAGGAACCCGCATATCCTTGCTATGTGCAACTCTGCCCACATGCAGCAGCAACCTCTCTCCAGTGCTGAGGAGGTTGTAGAAAAGTGTTTCCCAGCAAAAGCCACGCATTTCCACTTGGGTCTAACTCTTGGGAAGACAGAAGAGCACCGAGAAAGTTTATACGGCATCAGCTCACAGGAAAAAAAGCCTTCTGCTGTGGCTGTCTGCAGGGTGGGTAGCACACGGAGCTGGGGCTCTTTGTGATTCTCTCAAGACATCACTGAACAGGCACTAAGAACCGTGACATTTTCACTTGGAAAAGGGAATTTATACATGGGCTACAGGGAAAACCGATCCAGATGTACGCCAGAACCCCCAACAAGGGAAAGGGAAATTGAAAAAAAAACAAAACAAAAAAACAACACAAAACAAACACACGCACAAAAAGCATAAACACAGGAACACGGTGACTCCCTTCGGGTGTATCATGTCTTAGGCACGAAAGAGGGTGTCGAGGGGGAGATGGGGGCTCACGGACGCCCACCGCCAGAAGAGCGCCGGAGCACGGCTGTGCGGCTGCAGAGGGACACCCGCCTAGCACCTGCCTTTCCCACGCACCTTGCCAGCCTCCGGGGCACACCTGCGCCGCTCCCGGAGGGGCTCCTTCAGCACGAGCACTCCCTCTGGCCTCAGTACCCCGCTGGAGAACGGAGCGCAGGGAAACGCCTGTCCCGGCCAGGCTCAGCAACGGCGGACCCGACCCGCGAGAGCGATGGGACCCCCAGACCCCCGAGCCTCTGGCTCGCATACGCGCAGAAAAAAAAATAAATATCCAAACAGGGCACCGATTTTGGTCTCCAGCTCGCACTCGAAGAGTGCCCCAATCCCCCCTCCATCTACCCCCTCGCCTTACCTTGCGCGGCGGAGCCGGGGCGGCTGGCCCCCAGGACGGCCAGGGCGGGCAGCACCACGGTCTGCAGCAGGTATCCCAGTCCCAGCCCGCAGCGGGCCGCCGTCCCCTCCAGCCCTTTCCCCATGGCCAGGGCAGGGAGTCGCGCAGAGACGCGGAGCTTTCCTGGGCGGCCTCTGCCTCCGCCAGCCCCGTCCCACTACCGGCCGCGGACAGACGCGGAGGGGCGTGGAGCCCCCGTTTGGCTCTCAGGCTGCGCGGGGGGCGGCAGCGCGAGGGGCACCGCGCGTGGCGGGGGGGCAGGGGCGCTGCATGGCCCCGCGGCGGGGCGCGGAGCAGCGCGGAAACAGACGGAGCGCTGCGCTGCTTCCCACGGGCGGCTTGGCGCTGCTGTCTCCACCCCGGGGGTGGGCGGGTGCCGGGGCCGGAGCCGGGGCTGTGGAGAGGGGGCTACGCTGGCCGCCTGCGATAAAATGCGAGCCGGAGCGAGGAGCAGACCCAGAGGGAAAGGGGCGGGGGAGGCTGGGAGCCACCCGCTGCAGAACCGGCCCCCTTTCGCCTCCCCCGCCCGCGCCCCCTGCGCGCATACCCGCGGGTACACTCGCACGCAGAGCCTGCCGCACACACGTCCACGCGTGCACACGCACACCCTATGCCCACAGCCCCCCGGACCGTGCAGCCGGGAGAAGCCCCGGGAGCCCAGACTGCGCTGGCCGGCCCCTGCCGCACCCGTGGCTCTCTCAGCCCTGAAGACCTAATAACCCCAACACCTGCGGGGCTCCGAGGGGCTGGGGCTAGCCCTTAGGGAGACACCAAATGCGGGGGAGGGGGGGTGGCATGCCCATCAGGAGCCACCCATCTGTTCCCACAAGCAGTAGCGGGCGGAACAGGGGGAGAGGCGGCATAAGGAGAACCCTCCGTACCTGAAGAACATCTGCCCATATGCACCCCAAAGTGTCTTTGTTAAGGCTGGGGCAGCTCCCTGCCAGACCGTACCCTCTCATCCTCCTTACCCCCTCCAAAAGCTCTGACCTATGCTTTCACCATGTGTCTACCCAATCTCACTCAGCAGGATGGCAATGCCCACATCTTGGGTTCAAGGCTCAACCAGGGCTCACTTGGGTTTTACTGTTGCTTTCTAGGTTTTATTTGGAGGTTATTGGGTGTTCATGTTTTTTCCAAAGTTGCCCTTCACTTTGTAGAGCCAGGCAGACTGTCAGCAGCCGTGACTAGACCAAGCTACTCACATGAAGGTTTGACAATGATAGGGGACTGCAGCACCACAGCCCTCCCCACGCCATCCTACTCCAAGGGAACTACTGCCATTGCCTTCTCCAGCCCAGAAGCTCCCCCAGACAAGGCTGCCTGTGAGGTACTGAGCACGATCTTCCTCTGAGGTACAGCTGGAATCTCTCCAGACATGCTGGCTTTCCTTTCTGCCCCTGGCAGGAGAACAGTAGCAATGCTGCTGATGTTGCAGGAGGGCTTTTCAGGGACCAGAGGAGCTGCCTGCCCTGAGGAAGGCTCTGTCCCTCCTGTGCCCTGACTTTAATGCTTTCCCCAAGGCTTTACATATTCCCATCTCTGGGTTAGAGGGGCAGGGTTGTTTTTTTTCCTCTTGGATGGCACATGGCAGCTGACACAAAGCTGCAGTGCAACATGGAAGCAACATTTTTCTTTTTTTTTTTTTTTTTTTTTTTTTTTTTTTTTAAATGGGTTTTGTTTGGTTTGGTTGGTTTAGTTTACAGGCACAGAGAATAAAAAACTAGCATAATTTGTTCTGGGTTGTGCTCCTGGGTATGCCTGGGTGGCACCCTGGGAAGGGTGCATTTCAAGCCCAAAAGGCTGATGTACCCATTAACACTCAGCAGTCCTCTCCAAGTAGAGCACTCCTGGTGCTCCATTGCCTAGCTGTACTACATCTTTTAAGGGGACAGGTCTCATCCACTTCAAACACTATGGCATAGTTCAGAAATATGAAGGCTCTCCACCATAACCTGTGAAGTAAGTTCTGAGACTGTGTAAGCAGGGGAAAGGAAACTCTCAACTTGTGGCCATATGGAAAAAGAGAATGTGGCTCCTGAACAAGAGGTTTTGATTGCGTGAGCTCCCCACACCTGACCTCATCTTCCCTAGCCTTGTCTCAGGTTAGTGGTGAACAGAGTAGTTCCCCATATATGATGCTTGTTTGCCACAGTTGACACAAATTGAAAGCATCTTTCATTTGTTGGTCATTTACTATTTCCTCTGCACTAGGGGAAACCTTGCAGAGACAAGCAAAGAGACCCCTGAAAGATGTCACACATGGAGGACATTCATTGCCGCACCAGCTGATGGACACATCTACTGCCATGAGGGACAGGAGAAGGGGGGCTTGCTCCTCCATTAAATGGAGTTAATTTATTTTTGATGTTTTGGGGTTTCCCAGGAGTAATACCTGTAGTTCCAGGCTCACTTTCTAGTTAGTAGCTCAGTGACCTCATTAAGCAGGTCCATCCCAATTTCAAGACAATGTCCCTGCAGCCTTGCCTGGGTATCCCTGGTGGCTGCCAAGCCCTCAGCCTCTCTGCTTCCAAGTAGATGCACAGGGGGAAGCATTACTGCTTCACAGCCCTGACACATGTGATGGAACCAGAAGCTCATGGCTCAAGGAGAAAACAAGTCTTTTCCTAGAGCCCAAGGTGTGGTGGACACCAGAGGACCAAGGGGACTGCAGCCTGCGGCGTTCAATAATCACTTTTCTACTGGCAGTAAATATAGTTCAATCTGCTGCAAAAGCAACACATATCAAAATAGGAGTCTTCTCAGGAAAATGTGCTTTCAACCCCTTCTGTGTTCCATTATGCATAGGAAAGGGCATCCAAGATGCTCCACGTGTCTGCGTCATGGAGCTTCCTCACAGAAACACCAGGACAGAAAGCACAAATTGTCTGGCTTTATTCAAGAGGTGGATTTGTTTCCACTTTCCAAGCAAATATTCATCCCCAGTTTTCATGCTTAAGAGAAAAATACCAGTTGTGAAACGTTGTGCTTTGGGAAGTGGATGTAAGCAGCCTAACAGGTGTCACCTGAGCTCATTTTCCAGGTAAGTTCAAGAAATGGCAATTTCAGATTAGATACCCACGGTAAGTGACTACGAAATCTGAGGGAACATTTCAAAGGTTTCTGTGTGCCTTGAGTACTTAAGGCTTGGTTGGTTGGTTTGTTTGTTTTTCCAGAGGAGCTTTTTTTACTGAAAGTTAGGTTCTAAATCAATGCTTACAGTGTTTCCCCCCGCCTGCTGTCAGCTCAGGAATTTTAATATCTTGATAAGTAGTTTTTGAAAGCACAGAGCTGGTGAATCTGACTTCAGTGTATTTTATTACCCAAACATCTGGAGTTGTAAAGCAATCAATTAGAAGGCATATTGGATTTGAGAAGTCCTATCAGCTTTCATAATTAATATTGTGAATGGTAGTGTAGGTGTCAGCTTTTGCTCTACATGTTTCCTTATGATCCTCTGCATTTACAACAATTAATACAAACCTTAATCTAATTACAGAACTCGAGGGAAAATCGTATTTTCTTTTGTTATGGTGGCACAGCCCAGGATCACTTTGCAACAGGCACTGTACTAACACAATGAGCCTCAGTCCCCAGTGCAAAGAGTAACAGGATTTGATTAATGACTTTGGAGCAGAGGTACTAAGGTTCTCTGTGTTACATGGGACTTGAGCAATGCTGGTTTGAACAAGGAGAGGAGTCTCTTTTATACACTGATAACTACAAGTAAGATCCAGTAACCCTTCCTGGCACTGAGCATTGCATTGCTAGGTGGATACCTCTGGGCAGCAGGCCTGAGGACTCATTTGCTACACTAACATTAATCAGGGATGCAGATTCAAGCTCCACCTCAGGTGATAATCAGGTGATAATCACAAGATGCTCTCAGTTGCCGAGATACACCTGAAGCAGCAGGGAGCTTCTGAAAGAGAGCTATGTTTTGCAAGCTTCTCCACTAGCTGCTTGCAATGCTGGGTGGCACGTGTCATGCATGCTGTGAAAGGCATATCACAGGCTCACAGGATGTTAGGGGTTGGAAGGGATCTTCAAAGATCATCTGGTCCTGGTTGGACCTGTCAGAGCAGGACCATAGGATCCAGCACAGGTCACACAGGAATGCATCCAGATGGGTCTGGAAAGTCTTCAGAGGAGGAGACTCCACAACCTCTCTGGGGAGCCTCTTCCAGTGCTCTGGGACTCTCACAGTGAAGAAGTTCCTCCTCATGTTGAGGTGGAACCTCCTGTGCTGGAGTTTATATCCATTGCCCTTGCCCTATCACAGGGTGTAACAGAGCAGAGCCTGTCCCCTCCCTCTTGACACCCAGCCCTCAGATATTTGGAAACATTTCTTAAATCCCCTCTCAGCCTTCTCCAGACCTAACAGCCCCAGGGCTCTCAGCCCCTCTTCATAAAGCAGTCCTCCAGTCCCTTCATCATCCTGGTAGCTCTTTGTTGGACTCTCTCCAGCAGATCCTTGTCCCTCTTGAACTGGGGAGCCCAAAACTGGACACAATATTCACACACCTACTGCTGGCCATGCCACTTCCCCAGGCTCTGTCACACTGCTCCTATTTTCCAGCAGAGCCCAGCACAATGCAACTCAAAAAGCAGGTGTGTGACAAGCCTCTCACTTCCCTGACATACATACCAGAAGCTATCAAGTACTGCAGCTTTCTTCTCACAGCACTTCATCTGTGCCTGCCTTGTGTGATACTGTGGCTCAGCAAATGAAACTACCTTCTGATAGCTTACATGTCAAGAGCAACCATGACCTCATTCCCAGTAAAAAATTCTGGACAGTTATTTTTCTTCCACGTGGGGAATGACTGCTTGTGGTGGAATTGTGGTCTGAGGAAAAATTCTTTCCTATCTGGAGAAATCTCATAAAAGAACTGATTGTCTTTCAGCTTGGGGTCCATTTGCTTATTTATGGAACCAGGCCTTCCAAAGATCATCCATACTCAAGTGTTGCACTCCTGTGCTAAATTTTTAATCTCAACATATACTTTCCTACAGATAGAAGCAGTTTAAACTGCTTCACCTCTGAACAGCTGTCATTCCAGAATGGTGCTGAATCGCCTGGGAGGCCATATAATGTCCTGCTCCTGATACCTTCTCAGGTGTACAGCTCCTGTTTGTTTCATTAATATATGGCAACCAACAAGTTTGTCATCCTCACCATTTATTGAATAGTTTGGCTCTTCATAATATTTGAAGAGGAAGTTCTTGAGCTAAAGAAGCATTTCAAGTAATTATACTAAAGGCTGGGCCAAATTCTGCCCCTGTATCCATGCTGTGTATATCATCCTGTTGTAACTTGTGCGATAGGATGCTGCTGGAGCTGGGGGCTCATACTCCTGGGGGGGAAAAGTGAAAAATTCAAAATGCACTCTGAAAGTCTGACTTCCAGTGGTCACAGACATCATGTTCCTTAACGGCAGCAAGAGGAGAGGAGGAGCCTGGGGGTGACCTCATTAATGTTTATAAATATGTAAAGAGCGAGTGCCCAGAGGATGGAGCCAGGCTCTGCTGGGTGATGCCCAATGACAGCACAAGGGGCCATGGTGGAAGCTGAGGCATAGGAAGTTCCATGGAAACATGAGAAAGAATTATTTCACTGTGAGGGTCACAGAACACTGGAACAGGCTGCCCAGGGCAGTTGTGGAGTGTACCTCTCTGGAGACATTCAAAACCCACCTGGATGTATTCCTGTGTGATCTGGTATAGGTGATCCTACTCTGGCAGCAGGGGGGGTTGGACTGGATGAGCTTTCAAGGTCCCATCCAGCCCCTAACATTCTGTGATTCTGTGGACTTGTGCTCCTTGTCTGCTTTTGAAATCAGTGTCCTCCAGTGCCAGCCAAATAATGCATCCAAAGGGCTTTTCTTTTCGTTTGAACTATCTGTAAATAGACCACGGATATCGTATTATCGATCGTCTCTTCACATCGGTTCGGTGGATGCTTTCCCTGGGCAGTCCCGTGTGGCAGATCCTGCACGCACACCTGGAGCTCGTTCGGTATTCACGCTGCTCTCCTGATTCCTGTTGCACCACACGATATCAGAACGCTTCCCACCTGCCCATGTTAGACAGCTGTGCAAAAATGCAGAACAAAAAGCTTGATAGTTTCAGCTTCTGCGCTCATCATGCGGCAGCCACGGCAGAGGCCAGGAAAAGCGAGGCTCAGGGTGCGTTCGGGAAGAGCGGGAGAGGAGGCGGCGCTCCCCGGGCTGGCTGCTGGCGCCAGCGCACCCCGGCAGAGGGCGCTGCGTGATGCCGGCTGCGTCTCCCTTTGCCGAGGGAGTCTGCTCTCTGTCCCGAGAGCTCCGCTGAGGAGCGGCTGGTGCCCCGGGAGCGGGCCGGGACCGGCGCTGCTCTTTCTGCCTTCCTCCGGGAACTACCCTTTCGAAGGTCCGTCCTCCAGCTCTCCAACGCTCTGGCTTGAGCTGAGCTACAGGTCGTGAACAGCTCGAAAACCACCTCAGCCTGCTGCCCAAGGTGCTTACGCTCCCCTCAGGTCCTCCACTCGCTTTTTAGTTTTGTGGCGATGTCACAGCATCGCAGTCGAATATTGACTTGACTGGCAACTGTTGGTCTCTATCTCAACGTCATCCCTCGCAGTCATTTTCCACTTTAGTGGGTTTTTGTTCTATTTACCAAGTACTAACTTCTGCTTGTCCAGTTCGTAGCCCCATAGAGTTGTTTCAGTTGGAGAAAATCTTTTAAGATTATTGAGTCCAACCATTATCTAACTCTACCAAGTTCAGGATGGGCTTCTCCAAATCTCTTTACTAGTGTCACAGGAATCTTCTCTCACCTCACCCTAGAGCAGGTTGCTCACAGCCACATCCAGCCTGGCTGCAAAAACCTCCAGGCATGAGGCTGCCACCACCTCCCTGGGCAACCTGTGCCAGGGTCTCACCACCCTCATGGGGAAGCTTGGATCTAGCTTGGATCTAGCTCCTCTAGCTTGGATCCATTCCCCCCAGTCCTATCACTGTCTGACATCCTAAAAAGTCCCTCCTCAGCTTTCTTGCCTGATTCTCTTGCCTGATAAACTTTGCATAAAGTGACATTAGAAACTATTAAAGTTACAGTATTTATTAAACCACTTCTTAAAGGATGAACCTGATGGCATGAAATGTGAAAAAAACCCAACAACCACCAACAAAATCACCACCACCATCAAAACCAACAACCCCAAACCCCCACCAAAACCAATCACAAAACAAAACAAAAGAACCCATGGAAAGTTTCTGGCAAAAGATGTTTAAAAAGATGCAGGATCCATGAAAAAAACCACAACCCACAACATTTTTTCAAGAAACTGAACTGTTAACATAGTGCTTTTGGTGCTCTGCAAGATCAGAAATGAAACACAGAGCTGTGTAACAGAAAGGGACCTAGGGGTGCTGATTGACAGCTGCCTAAACATGAGCCAGCAGTGTACCCAGGTGGCCAAGAAGGCCAATGGCATCCTAGCATGCATCAATAATAGTGTGGCCAGCAGGAACAGGGAAGTCATTGTGCCCCTGTACTCTGCATTGGTTAGGCCTGTGTCCTGTGTCCAGTCCTGGGCCCCTCAGTTTAAGCAGGACATTGAGACTCTTGAATGTGTCCAGAGAAGGGCAACAAGGCTGGGGAGGGGTCTGGAGCACAACCCTATGAGGAGAGTCTGAGGGAGCTGGGATTGTTTAGCCTGGAGAAGAGGAGGCTCAGGGGTGACCTTATTGGTGTCTACAACTACCTGAAGGGAGGTTGTAGCCAGGAGGGAGATGGTCTCGTCTCTCAAGCAACCAGCACCAGAAGAAGAAGACACAGTATCAAGCTGTGCCAGAGGAAGTTTAGGCTGGAGGTGAGGAGAAAGTTCTTCACTGAGAGAGTCATTAGCCATTGGAATGTGCTGCCCAGGGAGGTGGTGGAGTCACTGTCCCTGGAGGTGTTCAAGAGGGAATTGGACGTGGCACTTGGTGCCATGGTTTAGTAGTCATGAGGTGTTGGGTGATGGGTTGGACTTGATGATCTTTGAGGTTTCTTCCAACCTTGGTGGTTCTGTGATCCTGTGAGTCTTTTGTCTTCTTCAGTATTTCTGTAGTTCCATGGATGCATGATCTGTTTTGTGAAAACAGATCACATTTAGCAACTTACAGCAGCTTTTCTGTGTACATCTGCTTCGTGAGAAAAAACAGCTACAAGGACAGTCTCACTTAGTTTTTATTATTTTTTTCCTTGCCTTTTTCATTTTGAAACTTAACAAACTGCTCTGTAGTGCATAGCAGGCTCAAAATACATCTCTCTCTACTAGCTGCTCTACTGCACCTTTCTAGAGTTAATTTACTCCACCAGCATGTAGCTGGATTATCTCTTTTACCCAACAGAAAGAAGCATTCATAGGGAAACTGTCTACAAATATCTGGGCATTGTGCATGGGTAGGAGGGAATCTGTTGTAGTTGCCTGTAACTGGAGGCCCAGCTGTGTGTTCTCAGTCTTTTTTTTCATCTGGATTCTTAGTGGCAGGGCAATTAGAACTCAAATGTACAGGGAAAAGGTATCCCAGTACAGTAATCAAAACAAACATTATATAGGTTTTGATTGCCCCAAGAAGAATGGAGCCTTTGTTACCTGAAGTGGCTTTATTGATTTGAATGAGGAAATGTATTCACTCTGTTTTGAAAAGTGCTCCAAACTGTGCATGTAATTAATGCTTATGAATTCAGAGGTGAAGGAGTAGGAAAAGTTCTCTGTGAAACCATAGAAGAGAGACTGTATCATTTCCAGAACATTTATCTAACATTCCTTTTCATAAAGGCAGCTACGACACTCTGAGCTCTCATTATGATCTTACAACAGACCCCACTGTTTCAGCAGCGGCGCGATCCGTTGAAGTGACACCATTAACAACACTTGGGAATGTTTAGCAATAATTAGTTTGTTTTCACAGAAATATCAGGTTTCATCCAACTGTACAGGGGCTGAGAAACGATGGAATACAGAAAATGTTCAGTCCACAGCTGAAGATAAAAAGTTTATGAAAATAAAAGCTGCCCACGATGACAACATGTGATCCTGTTTACAGTCTGACCTTTAGCTCCTTAAAGCATGTGTTATTCGGGTCCAGAAAGTAACTTGATGTGGTTTGCATTGCTAAAGTAATTTAAATTGACAGCCTTAAGATTTCTTTGCCTGAAGACGCTGCTAGCAGCCGTGCCCTCCCTCATGTGCAACATAGATAATCTCAAGCAAAACCTGAGAAATAAAGAGAGGAGTCCCCTTGCTTCTGCAGTCTGACCACGGCCACATATGTTTCTTGTAACACACTGGAGAAAAAGAAATAAATAGATGTTTCTGTTTTGTCCTGAGTGCAGGTAGTTATGCTGGGTCTGCTCTTAGAATCATAGAATCATGGAATCAGTAAGGTTGGAAAAGACCTCAGGGATCACCAAGTCCAACCTAATACCTAACACCTCAGACTAAACCATGGCTCCAAGTGCCACATCCAATCCTTTTTTGAACACCTCCAGGGACACGGACTCCACCACCTCCCTGGGCAGCACATTGCAATGGCCAATCTCTCTTTTGGAGAAGAATTTCTTCCTAACATCCAGCCTAAACCTCCCCTGGCACAGCTTGAGACTGTGTCCTCTTGTTCTGGTGCTGGTTGCCTGGGAGAAGAGACCAAGCCTCACCTGTCTACAACCTCCGTTCAGGTAGCTGGAGAGAGCAATAAGGTCTCCCTTGAGTCTCTTCTCCAGGCTAAACAACCCCAGCTCCCTCAGCCTCAACATGCACTTCAGCTGGGCTGATGATTTCTCAATTAACCCTGATTTATGTCCTTCTCTCTCCTCTACAGAGAGTCTGGTTTCATCACCCACCCCATTCAAACCTAGTCTAAAGTGCTGCCAATGAGCCCTGCCAACTCTAGTGCTAGAACCCTCTTGTCCTTTCTAGATAGATTCACCCCATCTAGGTCCAGCAGGTCAGGTGCAGTAAAAGTTGCCCCTTGATCAAAGAACCAAGGTCATCTGCAGCTGCCTAGTTTATTACTGCCTTAATTCCAGACCTACATTTTATGCATTGTTTCTCATTTGAGTAACATTTTGAAAGCTAATATGAAATAAATGGACCCTTGGCTGTGGCCCCACACAGTGCTTTCTGTTATTAGATGCCTCAGCTGATCTGTGTTCACAGACTATTGAAGTATCTTGCACTGAGTCTCTTAGTTCATTTCATCCCACATGCATTCATAGAACAGTTAATGGTAATCTATTAATAAAAAACTAATATGTTACAGCATCCTTCATAAAGTGTTGTGGGTTTGGTTTTGGTGGTTTTGTTTGTTTGTTTTCTGAACTGGAGCAATTTAAAGACTCTTTGAGAGTCTGATGAGATAAGGCTTACAATAATGGATTGATGATAGCCAAGATTTTTGTTTCCACTTTGAGTGACACAACACAAGGCTCAAAACACTAAAGACATGAAGGGGTACCTTACCTTCATAACTAAAATAATGCTCATTGTTTAGTCTCTAGGTTATTAAAACCGGTTCTGAAATATGGAACAAGAACTTACCACTGGAAAAACCAGAGATGGTAAAGTCAAGTTTCTTGGATCCAACAAAGCACTATCTGTGATTACAGTATCATCAAGGATAGCATCCCTCTAAAACTCTTCTCCTTCCCTAGATCAAAGGAGGTGAAAAAGGGAAGAACATAATTATGACAAGGTTAGACTGTAACAAACCTGCCTGGAGACTCATTGATTTCTCTGAAATTAAATTGTTCCAAGTATCAATAAAGTCAACTTAATGATTCCACTGAAAAGCAAGTTTTAATGATCAAATGACCAAGACAGAAGGCATACACAATGGAACAGAGTAGACATGGGAGGAGAAGGAGACAGCACATTACACATTGGTTTCAAAATTCACAAGGAATGGCATCCTGGCCTGGATCAGGAATAGTGTGGCCAGCAGGAGCAGGGAAGTCATTTTCCCCCTGTACACCGCACTGGTTAGGCCACACCTTGAGTCCTGTGTCCAGTTCTGGGCCCCTCAGTTTAAGAAAGATGTTGAGATGCTGGAACATGTCCAGAGAAGGGCAACAAGGCAGGGGAGGGGTCTGGAGCACAGCCCTGTGAGGGGAAGCTGAGTGAGGTTTAGCCTGGAGAAGAGGAGGCTCAGGGGAGACCTTACAGCTCTCTGCAACTACCTTAAAGGAGGTTGTAGCCTGGTGGGGGTTGGTCTCTTCTTCCAGGCAAGCAGTTACAGAAGAAGACAGTCTCAAGCCGTGCCAGGGGTGGTTTGGGCTGGATGTTAGGAAGAAATTCTTCTCAGAAAGAGAGATTGGCCATTGAAATGTGCTGCCCAGGGAGGTGGTGGAGTCACCATCCCTGGAAGTGTTAAAAACAACCTGCGCGAAGCACTTAGTGCCATGGTTTAGTTGATTAGATGGTGTTGGGTGATAGGTTTGACTTGATGATCTCAAAGGCCTTTTCCAACATGGTTAGTTTTGTGATTCTCTGATTCTGTAAAGGTCATTAATGATTGGAGACCTCTGATACCTTCTGCCTGCTCTGGAGGTTCTCAAACACCTCCTGAAAGTGGAAGGCAGAAACCAGAACTGAGCAAGAACAGTGTTTTGGAGGCTGCTGGCTGATATTTCATCCCTTGATTTTTTGAAGTGATAAAGACCATTTGGTTAGTGTAGAAGAAAAAGGAAGAACTGATCATAGTTTAAAAGGGTGCAGGTGTGGGAGGACTGCAGGGGGTGGAACACTGTTAAAGTAGCAGGACATTATATATAAGCAGCAAGATCCTCTTTCTTGGAAGAATTAGATAAACAATGTGATCATAACTAGGACAAGATTCACAGTTCCCAGCCAAGAAAAGACTTCATGAGCCTTGTCAATCCCCACACCTCTAACATTTCAGGGATTATCAAAATCCCTCTGGGAGCACAGAACAGAGCAGTTCAACCCATTTTGAGCCATTTCCCCTTTTTTCTATTTTTTTTTTCCCCCCTCAAGAAAGAATTTCTTTTTCCACTTTAATTTACTTTTACTCCACACATGCTTTCCATCTTTCTCTGCAAAGAAAATCACTCTTACAGTGATCATAGAATCATAGAATGATAGAATAGTCAGGGCTGGAAGGGACCTCCAAAACCCACCCAGTCTGACCTCCCTGCAGTCATCAGGGACATCCCCAACTACATCAGGTTGCCCTGTTGAGCCTCACCTTGAATATCTCCAAGGAAGGAGCCTCAACCACTTCCTTGGGCATCCTGTTCCAGTGTTCCAACACCCTCATAGTGAAGAACTTGTTCCTAACATCCAATCTAAATCTGCTCTGCTCTAGTTTGAAGCCATTGTCCCTTGTCCTGTCACTGCAGGCCTTTGCAAACAGTCTCTCCCCATCCTTCTTGTAGCCCCCTTCAGGTACTGGCAGGCTGCTATTAGGTCTCCCTGGAGCCTCCTCTTCTCCAGGCTGAACACCTCCAGCTCCCTCAGCCTGTCCTCATAGCAGAGCTGGCTCCAACCCCCTGATCATTCTCGTGTCCCTCTTCATCACACCCTCCTCTGGACCTACTGATCTTGCATTATTGATATAGTTTATCCTTCTCAAAGGGAAGGCTATCAGCTGACTGTATCAGCCAGGATCATTGCCACGGCAGGCAGAGGATCCACAAAGGTCTCAGCTTCAAGGGGGATGTTCAGACATGCCTTAACAGTGCAGACTTTGTTGCCTCTCCTCAGTGGCTACTTATTCACTGTCCTTTCCACAGTGATTCCAGGACAGCAGTAGTTTGCACAGCAGTATGTGCTGAGAACTGGACTTTGAGTATGAGGTGGAAGGTCTCTCTGTGTCTTTACCCATCCATCCATCTGGATTTTTGTACCTGGTGGAACTCCAAACAAGAGTGCAGACAGTACAAAGGAGCCATGATGCAGTTTTACCCCATTCTGGCAATGGTCCAGACCTTTGGGTGCCCTTTTAAGGACATTCTAGTGCCCTTAGGAGCATCATGTGTCCTCAATATTTACAAGAGTGTTTAAGATCTCCAGTGATAGTGGTCTCAGGATGAAGAGGCAAGTCCACATTCAATACCATGTTTATCCTCCTCACTGGTTTTCCCAGAATTAGTACACACAGCAACAATTCCATAACGTATGAGTAAGATCTGTTTGTTCCTTACCACAGCTCCAGCATTAATTATTCATCCTTCTCCAATCCACCAGTAAACCTCCATGCTGTGGAAAAGTACTAAACCATCTGCAGTGCCTTAGAGCTTATTCAGGCTCAAACCTAGCTTGGGCTTTATGACACAGTTTTGGGCAGGGCTGTTCCTTGTAGTATGGCTCTCTGCCCTCAGATAAAGGAGATGTTCAGTTTTCCATACAGCTGATAGAATAAACCAGGAATAGAATAAACCAGGTTGGAAGAGACCTTTGAGATCATCAAGTCTGACTTGTCATCCAACACCATCTAATCAACTAAACCATGGCACCAAGCACCCCATCAAGCCTCTTCCTAAACACCTCTAGTGATGGCAACTCCACCACCTCCCTGGGCAGCACATTCCAATGGACAAGCACTCTCTCTATGAAGAATTTCTTCCTAACATCCAGCCTAAACCTCCCCTGGCACAGCTTGAGACTGTGTCCTCTTGTTCTGGTGCTGTTTAGTCACATGCCTTGCTTTCACCCAATAATGCTGGAGAAAAGATTATTAAAAACATCCACATGTAACCATGTAATCAAAGTTGAGAACAGCAGATCAGTTATGTGGTGCTTTCTATACAAATTATAGAAAAAACCCCAACATGCTGGGAAGACCTCTAACATTTTCTAGTGCTGTAGAAAGGTGCAAGGCCAGAGCTAATGGGGTTTGCTTGGCTATTGGACTGGTGTCATGCTTATTGCCTGCTGATGAGTGGCATAACTAAGAAACCTGTGCCAGTCTGGGGATTTATGATAGGAGGAAAAAGATATTTTTAGATCATTGCATCTAGCTGATTCATTTGGAGGCACTGATAAATAGACACAGCTGGTGGTAGAACTAGAAGCTGAGCTGTCCTTCTTTCCCCCTTGTTTCCTATTAAGTATTACTACAAGGTGAAGGTGATTGGTATTGAGAGGCTGTCATGGACTGAGCTGAACCTGCTGCTGTTATCATGCTGCAGTCATGCCAGCTTCAAAACCAAAAGTACTGGCTGGAGCAAAGTACTATGGGGCTTGAAGTTCAGATTGTAACATAGGAGGCTTCCAGTTCCAGTTGCTGCTTCTGGGTTCCAGGTTTTTGGCTGTTGTCTTTTCTGCTGGGATGGTGGCAGGACAAGGAGGGATGGGGGAGCAGTTTCCTGGCTTGGGCTTTTGGCTCGTTTGTGTCTGCTGGCTGCTGCTTTGTGCCGAACTTTTTCTGCAAGTAGGCTAAGAGAATCATGCATTTTGTACTATGTTTGTCTAATCTTGCACAGTAAACTCTATGCTTATCTCCCCTTCTCAATGTGTCTCAATCCTGAGTTGTTGTGTGTCACTTTTCCCTCACTTCAGCGTTGGGCAAATAGAAATAGCCAGGTTAACCTGCTGGTTTGGTTTGACCCTTTTTGTTCTGATTCAAAACATTACAGAGGCATAAACTGGAAGTGGCCCAAAGAGAAAACAACAAAGAAGAGAACTAATATTTGTCTAGAGTTGCCTAAACCCCATGAAAATATGACACAAGTCCTCCATGCATTCTCTGTTCCTGGTTTCTTGAGAAATCCAGCAAATACCACTTAGTGAACTAATCCCTGCAGCTACTACAAGCTGTGTGTCCATTAGCAGGTTTGCCATTGCTGCAAATCACTGTGGGTTTGTCCATTTCTTGAAACTCAGGGCCACAATATGCAGTCTGGTTTTCACCTCTCACTATAATAGTTTTCATCTGGACCACCTAAGCTGCTTGCGGTTTTCAATCCGGCTGGTGTGCAAACAGAGATGTTCTTCACCCACGTACAATGTTTATGTCCTTTTATGTTTAAACCCCAAGAGATTTAGTGCCAAAGGTGAACATTAAACCAAAGAACAATTATCACAGTATCACAGTGCATTAGAGGTTGGAAGGGACCTACAGAGATCATTGAGTCCAACCCCGCTGCCAAAACAGCATCGCCCAGGGTAGTCCACACAAGAATGCATCCAGGTGAGTTTGGAAAGGCTCCAGAGAAGGAGACTCCACAACCTCTCTGGGCAGCCTGCACCAGGGCTCTGCCACCCTCACTGTAAAGATGTTTCTCCTCATGTTGAGCTGAAACCTTCTATGCTCAAGTTTGTATCCACTGTTCCTTGGCTTATTACTGCACAGCACCAAAAAGAGCTCTCTCCACTTGACACCCAGCCCTCAGCTATTGATAGACATTGATCAGATCCCTCTCAGCCTTCTCTTCTCCAGACTAAACAGCCCCAGGGCTCTCAGTCTCTCTTCACAGGGGAGATGTTCAAGTCCCCTAAGCATCCTCCTGGCTCTCCCTTGGACTCTCTCCAGCAGCTCTGTGTCTCTCTTGAACTGGGGAGCCTAAAACTGGACACAGTGTTGCAGGTGTAGTCTCAGCAGGACAGAGTAGAGGGGGAGAACAACCTCCCTAGCACTGCTGCACACTTTTCTTGCTGCATCCCAGGATCCCATTGGCACTCCTGGCCACAAGGGCACATTGCTGTCCCATGCAGGACTTGCTGTCCACCAGGACTCCAACATATTTGCTACTGACACAATATTCCTTATAACTGTAATCTTCTGCTAGTATTCTTAGGACTTACTATATACCTCTGTCAGGACAGTAATTGTTCACGAGCCTAAGGAATTCCACGTGCATTTTATTGATGGTAATTCTATTAGTTGTTCACTTCAAGGCTGCTGCTGGAATAAAGACTGTTTTGGCTGATGGACTCTGCACACAGAGCAAGAGGAAATGCCCCAGGGAATTGAAAAACAAACCCTTGTCCTTGTACAGGTACTGGGAGGAAGAGAAACCACCACAACAATAAACCAAACCCAGAACTTAACACAACAATATTTATCAGTCTGGATGGTGAGCTTCTAGAAGCATTGCTCAGATGTCTGTAACCCAGCCCCAAGACAGAAAAGTGCAATGCAATATCTAAAACCTATGGAGATGGCTTGCAATCTTTCCTCAAATCTTTCTGAAGATCTGCACTCCATGTGGCTTACCTTTCCTTCTTTGTCCCTATGACTTACACAGCCTTCAGCATAATCTCAGAGGTTTTGTTTTTTTTCCAGGAAGATGGAGTGGGACTCAGTTGTTGCTCTTGGTTATTTGTGGAGATGTTCACTTTCTTGCCCTACAGTAAAACAATTGTTTTCAGAAGGGCCAGCAGCTCCTTGGCCAGTGTAAGCACTGACAGTCAGTAACTTACAGTCTCACTCTTTCAGTGTGAAGGAAATGCATTGCCTACCAACACTGCTTCCCCTTAACTCTTCACAAGTCCCTTCCAGCTTTTTCACAGGTTCTTAGGGATCTGCAACAGACTGAGAAACACTGACTTGGAGGACTGCTGGTAATCTAATTCAACCCCTCTGCAGAAACTTAGCAAGGGCAGACTACCCAGTTCTGCAAATCCCAGCACACACTAAAAGCCCTGGCAATTTATTTCTGTATAAATTCTGGAGTAAGATCTGACGAACCTGGATGAAACACCTCTGGGGCAAGTCCTGTTTCCACTCGAGGAGAGCCCCCATGGAAATGCTTTCCACAGTTTCTACCAAAACTTTGTGAGCACCCTCCAGAGAGAGACAAGGGACAGAAGTATTGGTTAGCTGTAAAGTGCCACCGGGCATGACACAAAAAGGATTAACAATGCCAAGAATTTTTAAGTCTGAGCATGAACATTTTTAGTGTAAAGCTACAAGGTTTTGAACTCCCAGACTCTTCAGGCCATGCTTGTTTTGGGTGCATCTTAACTAGACATTAAATGGAACTTATTTATCCCTTAGAAATCATCGAAAGAAAGGCTGGAAGTTGAGCTGACTGCCTGAAGGAGGGGTAAATTAGGCTGTGTTTCCAGCACACTGTTAGGAATGGCAATTAAAATGCAATTCTAATTAGCAACACTGGCTGTTGCTCAAAATAAACAACAATGTACAGATTTGTTGTGCAGATTCTTAGCTGCAGAAGTAGGCAAGTAGTAAACAATGTGCAAGATAACCACCACTGCAACAGCAAAGGGACTGGCTTGTGAATACACAAAACACACTCTTGAGATTTCTTTATGCAAGGAGAATTATTGTGAGAGCAGACATTAAGGCTGATGCTGAGCCCAGGGCAGCCTCCTTAAGCTTTAGTGACTGCTTCAATTTCTGATTAATTAGTGCCACGAAGCTGGAAAGTTTGCAGCTCTGTTGCATATTCTTTACCTGCTCTGAGGAGGTAAATTAGGAGAAACCTCAGGCTGTCAGTTTTCTCTCTCTAGTAATCATCCAATAAAAAAATTACATTGAGGTAGAAAGTCTCCAGCTGCTAGCTTGGATTCATTACTGCTGGTCATGTCATCTGGAGAGGCAAAAGAAGTGCAGATGAAGGAATTCTAAGCTTTACAGGTAAACTGCCTTTTGTTTAACCACTATTACTGAAAACTTCAGGTGATCTGCAAGCTGTGTGCCAAGTAAAGCCATTACAGGGTGCTGCATTTGCTCCCCTCAATTTATGACCAGGGTCCTCATGCATACTTTCATTAACATCAGTAGCATTAGGTCCTGATCCTGCATATACCCCTTCATGCAGTAACTTCAGAATTGTGACCAGTGCTATTACCATTCATGTGTGTACCTGCTGCAGTTTGCCTAGGGCCAAGATCCTCAAAGTTCAGCATCTTCATATCCTTTGAGATTATGGCCTGCAATAAACAGAATTGAATTGGAGATACATTTTGGCATAATACTTCTGGGAAGTATACTAATAACTGTAATAGCCCCTAACCTAACTCTCATAAGGGGGGTGAATTGTGCTAGAAAGATAAGCAACAGAAACACATGGAAGTATTTAGAATATGTCACCTAACATTATCTGCTGTGCTTTTTTAATTGCAGGGGAGCTGAGACTGCGGTGTAAAACAGCAACACTTGTGAATTTGGACTGCCATTACTGTCACATTTTGTTGAGTACTACATTTCTATGCAGTTTAATGGTACTCTAAATAGAATGCCAAGCCTGCTCAGCTTTGCTCTATTAAAAGAATCTGAAATCAGTCTAGAAGTAAAGGGAGGAGGGGAAAAAAAATTGATGAAAGAATGGAAAAAGAGGAATAATCCTACCT
Organism: Dryobates pubescens; assembly: GCF_014839835.1. NCBI lineage: Eukaryota > Metazoa > Chordata > Aves > Piciformes > Picidae > Dryobates > Dryobates pubescens. Next base: position 25,975,041 of record NC_071612.1, on the reverse strand, counting down.
GTGAGCAGTTAAGCATAAGAAAAAGCTTTTCTCTTCATCTTCAAACCCAGAAATCTGAAAGCTCGAGAGCAAAATTGGGCCAAATACAAATCCAGTTAGTTTCATTAATCCCTTTCTGTACACGGTTTTAAATAGTCCTTTAAAACTCTGCTCGATTACCATTCAGGTGCAAGTCTTATTATAGAGCCTAAGGCTTCCACAAAAATGTGCATTTTATGACTTCACAAGGGCAACTTTATGTATTATAAAGAAAAAGGAAGAAGAAAATGAGACAATTTAGCCCTGGAATATTTGGACACCTTCTTGCTTGTACTTCCATACAGCGATAAAACTTCTGGCAAGCAAGGGACCAAATTGTCCTCTTTGCTGCATGTAAAATTGTACAGCTCATAGAATCATAGAATCAATAAGGTTGGAAAAAACCTCACAGATCATCAAGTCCAACCTGTCACCCAACACCCCATGACTACTAAACCATGGCACCAAGTGCCACGTCCAATCCAATCTCCTCCTGAACACCTCCGGGGATGGTGACTGCACCACCTCCCTGGGCAGCGCATTCCCATGGCTAACAACTCTCTCTGTGAAGAACTTTCTCCTCACCTCCAGCCTAAACTTCCAATGGTGCAGTTTGAGACTCTGTCCTCTTGTTCTGATGCTGATTGCCTGGGAGGAGAGACCAACCCCCTCCTGGCTACAACCTCCCTTCAGGTAGCTGTAAGCAGCAATAAGGTCTCCCCTGAGCCTCCTCTTCTCCAGGCTACTATTCATACCACTATTCATAGGCTGTCTTCTACCCCATGCTGAACAGCTTCAGCTACAACTGAAAGTTTGAATCTAGCACTTCAAGAGAGACCATTATCTTAGCACTTAATAAATCTTGCTTCCTTAAAGAGTGTGCTGGAGTGTGTCCAGAGAAGGGCCACAAGGATGAGCTGAGGGCTGGAGTTCCACTGCTATGAAGACAGAGAGAGTTGGAGCTGTTCAGTCTGGAGAAGAGAAGGCTCTGAGGAGACCTTCTTATGGCCTTCCAGTATCTGAAGGGAGCTACAAGAAAGCTGGGGAGGAACTTTTTAGGGTGTCAGGGAGTGATACAACTGGGGAAAATGGATCCAAGCTAGAGGAGGGGAGATGTAGATTAGACATCTACAGGAATGAAGTTCTTCCCCATAAGGGTGGTGAAACACTGGAACAGGTTGCCCAAAGAGGTGGTAGAAGCCTCATCCCTGGAATTTTTTAAGCCCAGGCTGGATGGGGTTCTGGGCAACCTGATCTAGTGTGAGGTGTCCCTGCTCATGGCAGGGGGGTTGGAACCAGATGATCCTTGAGGTCCCTTCCAACCCTGACAATTCTGTGGTTCTGTGCAAGTAAATTTGCAGATGCTGAAATTATAATATTAAAAATACATGTTTTCACTTCCAAAATCCTGCAGTCCCTATTTCTGAGCTAATGAAAACCAAATTCAAGTCAGCCAATGAATTGGACTAAAGCTGCAGAATGAGGCCTGCAAACAGTGCCGTGAGGGATGCCGAGTTGCAGGGTGTGGTAGAAGTGAATGGGCATTCAAGCTGCCTTTCAACTTGGTGGCACTGCCAGCTTCTGGAAGCATACCTGGAAATGCAGCTTTTGACCATGTGATGCCTATAAGTGATAGTACAGTGTTGGGTAATTCTTATTAATTCAAATTATTATGTCACTGCAGCACTTCTGCAAGTCATGCTGAGTTAGCCTATCAGTGTAACCAGGATGCAGGCAAGCTGCATATTTTGGAAGCACACGGGGAAGTTTCCTTTGTTTTCAGAGCACCAAAGAGTCTCAAGATAATGACTGCATTTCAGGATCACACATCTGTGCCTCTAAGATTACCATGTTGCCAGCAATAATCATCAGAGCTCCTATTCCTTAACTGAATTGAAAGATAGTGACATATGCAAAACTGAATCTTAAACAGTTCAAAGTAAAAGACTTGATCTCCCACTCATACACTTAAATGAGAGATGTCTGTTGTACAAGGTGGCCATTCAAATATCTAACTTAAAATTGCCAATTAAAGAGGCTTTCCAAACACTGGAGCAACTTTTAGAAGAGTGCTGACTTTGTGTAAACACATCCAGTGATGCTTGATTCCTTCTACATGAACACAAGGAGAGTAAAATTGTCTGTTTGAAATTCAAGGGCATATGTACTGCACTTGAATGCCTGGTGCTGGAGAGAGTGCAGAGAAGGGCAACGAAGCTGAGGAAGGGCCCGGAGAATAAATCTGATGGGCAACTGAGGGAGCTAGGGATGGTTAGTTTGTAAAAGAGGAGGCTGAGGGGAGACCTCATTGCTGTCTACAACTACCTGAAAGGACATTGTAGAGAGGCTGGTGCTGGTCTCTTCTCACACAAGTAATTAGTGATAGAACGAGAGGGAATGGCCTCAAGCTGTGACTAGGTAGGTTCAGACTGGACAGTAGGAAGAATTTTTTTGCATCAAGAATGGTCAGGCGTTGGAATGTGCTGCCCAGGGAGGTGGTGGATTCCCCAAGCCTGGATGTGTTTAAAGGTGGTTTGGATGTGTGCCTGGGGATATGGGTTGGGGGTGAACCTTGTACAGTAGAGTTCTCAGTGATCCTGAGGGTCTTTTCCAATCTGAATGTTTCTGTGATTCTGTAAGCAGAAATGGATTCCTTGCTATGCTGCCTTGCAGCTCAGACCTCTTATGCCACTTAGTATTGTGTAAAAATGAGATGCAGAGGTTTGCACAGTAGCTGTAAAACCAGAGTCTATAACTATACCTGCACACAGAGAAATCTGTGATTAGGTCCTGTATCTGTGCAGAGCAAGATCAAGATTAGTGGGGCTGAACTCAAATTCAGGGACCTTCCCATGCATACGGCTTCATGGGCTTAGAATGTGGAAAGCTGAGAGAAATCTCTGCAGCAACTGTTTAAGTATCCTCTTGGATTTTCCTCCTTTTCCCACAGTGTGGATGTAATGGTATCTGAAATGATCTAGAAAGGATTGTTATGATTGATACAGCTGATTAGGAAATAGACTGAACCTGCCTGTCCTAATAAAATTATTTGATATGGGATGCAACAGGTCATGTATGCACAACCTGTATTCAGTACTGTATCTTTCAGATCACCACAGCAGTGCAATAGCTGAAGTACAAGAGCTGCATGAACTAAATAAAAGACAGCCAAGTTCTGAACTAATTAAAATGTACCTTTCCCAGGATACATATCCTGTTGCCAGATCTGGATGTGACTTTTGCACAGAAATCAACCAGCCCTTGCCTTTAGTAGCAAGAACTCACGAAAACAAGTGCTTCCCATTGAGGGTACAGTGACAAGCAGCTTCCTTGGAGAGCCTGCAGCTGGCTTGCTCAGGACTTGCAGTAGGTTAGGTAAGTGCTTCTACGTCACAGCCAGAGGCATTACAAATGGCCTGCTCTGCCATGTGCTTACAAACCTGCATTAAGCCCAGTGCAATTTACATGTGCAGCTGGAGGCAAAATGTTCAATGTCCACCCATTATCCACCCTTGCAATGACCTTTCCAAGTATCTGGCTAAAATGACTGATATCCAAAGGTGACTCCTTTCTGCTAACATAGAATCACAGAATCATTAAGGTTGGAAAAGACCTCAAAGACCATCAAGTCCAACCTGTCACCCAACACCTCCTGACTACTAAACCATGGCACCAACTGCCACATCCAATCCCCTCTTGAACACCTCCAGGGACGGTGACTCCACCACCTCCCTGGGCAGCACATTCCAATGGTGAATGACTCTCTCAGTGAAGAATTTTCTCCTCACATCCAGCCTAAACTTTGCCTGGCACAGCTTGAGACTATGTCCTCTTGTTCTGGTGCTGGTTGCCTGGGAGAAGAGACCAACCACCTCCTGGCTACAACCTTCCTTCAGTTGTAGACAGCAATAAGGTCTTCCCTGAGCCTTCTCTTCTCCAGGCTAAGCAATCCCAGCTCCGTCAGCCTCTCCTCACAGGGCTTGTGCTCGAGGCCTCTCACCAGCCTCGTTGCCTACGTTCAACATCTGCCTGGGGAGCACTAATGTCCTTCAGCAGAGCTTCACTGTACATGTAGCTGAGTGCCACCTCTTTGCACTAGCAAGTGGCATCAAGGACCTCAAGTCAAAGGCTGTGAGAAGAGCCAACACCTCCTCTCTGCTTTCATTCCCAACAAAGTCAGTGGTAATTTAGGGGACTTTGAGTCTCCCAGTTCTGTGGCCAGCCCAGCTATCAACTTTGACCATGCCAAAGTTATTCAGAGGATGGTGGTGCCCTGTGTGCAGAGGTGATCCCAGAGCATGAGCTTGCAACTGGACCAGTGTGTCTTGATGATGAGAATGTTTCCTCCTGTGAGCTTTTAGGACCCCAAAAACCAAGAAGAAAGTGTTAACCTCTCGCAGAAGAAATACTGGTGTCCCCACCTTGTCCCTGCCCACTGTGAAGCTTACAACAAGTAATGAAGTTATAGGGATGGTGCCAGGAAAAGTACCCCAGAAATGGCAGCTAGGAATGGGGCTAAGGTGATCAAACCTAAGCACATCTGAGCAAACCAGTGGAATGCAGATGCAGAGCGATGTTCAGACTGATCTGACCTTTGTGCCTTGCAGAGTTTTCTAGTAGTAGCAGGAATACCTTTGATTTGAACTTGGAGAAACAAAAGCTTCGTGCTCCCCATTACATTTAGAGTTAGTTGCATTAGTGTATGGAATGCAGCTGGGGTTGGACTAGATGACCTTTGGAGGACCCTTCCAGTCTGGACTGTTCTATGATTCTGTGAGCCTCATGCCACACAATGTTTTGTAATCAACCTCTGTCTTTTACTTCTAACGTGACCTGCAGCTGAGTCATCGGTGAAAGAACTTCCAGCTCTGAGTAGCTGCACTGTTCACACTGATGCAGTTAAACAAGCAATGTATTCAGAGCCTAGCATATGAGATAAATTAAAGTGTTGTTTTTTTTTCCCAGTGGCACTGAATGCATTTGAGTTTAAAAGAGTGTGTAGAGTGTCCCTTCAGTAACCTTGCTTTGTCATCACCATACTCTGTACTCCTAGGTTGAGGAAGATTAAGAGAAGCATTTACATCTTGCATTAATGAAGGACCAGATTGTGGGGTTGTGCACTCTGTTACTGGTGGTTTGCTTATTTTTATTTATTTATTTTAAACCTAAGTGATTCAAAGTTACAGTGGGCTGAAGAGGATGAGCTCAGCTGATGTCTGGAAGTAATTCTGTAATTGTCCTGTAAGTCAGAAATGACAAAACCTACTTTCCGCCCCTCCGCCCTGGTTTCTGCATTTCCTGCCATACTCTGTGTTGCTTGTCCTCAAGAGCCTTCTTTTCAGGAGGAAAATATCCCTGAGCTGAGATACAATATACTGTGTGGTGAAGGATACTTGGTTAGAGAAGAAAAAGACTGGGAGACAGGAAGAGAAAATAAAAATAGTAACTGGCGATTTAAGCCTTCAAACATCCTCCCATTTTTCACCAGTGCTTGGGGAGGGAGAACAATTTCTCAGCATAAATCCAGGGGCTCCTCACAGATGAGACTAGAATAGAATAGAATAGAATAGAATAGAATAGAATAGAATAGAATAGAATAGACCAGACCAGACCAGGTTGGAAGAGACCTTCAAGATCATTGCATCCAACCTATCATACAACACCACCTAATCAACTAAACCATGGCACCAAGCACCCCATCAAGTCTCTTCCTAAACACCTCCAGTGATGGCAACTCCACAACCTCCCTGGGCAGCACATTCCAATGGCAAATCACTCTCTCTGTGTAGAATTTCTTCATAACATCCAGTCTGAACCTCCCCTGGCACAGCTTGAGACTGTGTCCTCTTGTTCTGGTGCTGGTTGCCTGGGAGAAGAGACCAACCCCCACCTGGCTACAACCTCCCTTCAGGGAGTTGTAGAGAGTAATAAGGTCTCCTCTGAGCCTCCTCTTCTCCAGGCTAAGCAACCCCAGCTCCCTCAGCCTTGCCTCATAGGGCTTGTGCTCCAAACCCCTCTCCAGCTTTGTTGCCCTTCTTTGGACACCTTCCAGCAAGGCAACATCCTTCCTAAACGGATCAATCCCACTTCTTTGTGGTACCATTATAGCTAAACAGAACAGGTCAGATACCAAAATTAATAGTTACTGAACTCCTTTTGGTGCTATTAAAATCTCTCTCTCCCTTGTCTAACAAAGGCTGTCTGCTGTCTTCTGCTTGTATGACAGATGATCTGCAGCCAGCATTGCTGGTTGTACAGTCACAGTATCACAATACCCCAGTAGAGCAGAGGTTGGAAGGGACCTCCAGAGATCATCAAGCTCAACCCCCTTTCCAATGCAGGATCACCCAGGGTAGTCTGCACAGGAATGTCTTCAGGTGGGTTTTGAATGTGTCCAGAGAAGGAGACTCCACAACCTCCCTGGGCAGCAGTCACCCCCACAGAAGAAAAGGTTTTTGCTTATGAGCACACACAGTAGAAAGAAAAGCTACCGCACAGAACAAGAGGAGGCAGGATGCAACGAGCCAAGCAGCCAGCCTTGTGCTTGGTATCATGTATTAGCTGCCTGCTCTCTGCTAGAGAATGAGGTCATGTATTATGTACCAGACTTCAATGGCTGGGCACTGTCAACCTCATTTATCTAGACTCTCTGCTTTCTCATTGCAGAGGCTGCATGTCTGTGCCCTATAATACAATGAAGTCCTGGTCTCAGGTGTGAGTTGTAGGTGATATTGCAATAAACTTAATAGGGAATTCATATTTTGTGATACCCTTCATCTTTTTTACAAGGGCATTAGGCACCCTGAGGTTGGCCAGTTGGGATTATTTCTTTTTGACTGGCAGGCTTCAAAATAATGCCTCATCTGATTTAATCAGAAAACCATGGAAGCCTTAACTCCTTTTGCAGTCTGTCTGAAGGTGTCAGTGGATGCATTGGGGCTGCCTGGAAGCACTTCTTTACTGTGACAAACTTAGACAGACCAAGTGACTTTCCAAATACATTTTTTTTTCAGGGTGCCTGCTGCATGCAATCTGTCTTTTTGGCATCTACAAGCCTATCGAGCTGCCTGTCTTCCCAGCATCTGCTAGCTGGCTATTGTCTTGCTTAGAAAAGGGTTTTGGGAACTTAAATGTCAACAGGTGTGGCAGAGTGTATAAAGGCATGCAGCACAGCAACACAACTAATTATAATGTCCTCCCTTACATTTTTTTCCCCAGCTAACAACAACAAGTTAAAAATAGCAGGTGGGTACACAACCCTGTGACTTTTAAGAAAGTTTTCCAATTAATACAGCTTGTAATTAATGAAGTCCTTCACTCTCTGTCAGCCACAAGTCATCCCAGCTCATCCCCTTCTTGCTGCTTTCTGCAAGTAGTAACTGCAAGTCTAGAATCAAACTGACCTGTCAAGCTCTTCACACACAGCATTTTTGGTGTAAGGGCGAGGGTTTGACCAACATCTAACCCACATAAGCAGCATCCTAACAGATGGGATTGGAGAGCTGACAGCCAAAATATCCATTCTGTTCATCAGCTGTGGACACAAGGCATAGCCTGTCTAGCCAGAGTTTGCATGTTTAGTTAGCAAGCCTATGGCAAAGGTGTTGTACAAGGCGGTTTGTGAATATTCTAGAAGTCTAAATCCCAAGTATCACAGATAATTGAGAGAGTATTTCTGTCTGAAATAGAAGAGAGCATGTCTATACTGCTAAAGTGCTCCTCAGCAAATGTTGCTGCAGAATGGCATTCTACAAAGAGAGAAAATTTTTGTCTCCTGTGCCTTTCACTGGTGAAGAGAAGGGAGAATGACATATGGCAACAAAGAGTGTGCTCTTTACCTTTCCCTCTTGCTTCTCCTTAGAGACAAAAAGGAACAGAAAGCTCGTGGCTTGTGCTCCATCACACATAGTTGCTTAGATCAAGGGGAAAGAAAACCACATTGCCTCCTCTTCATACCTCTCAAAAAACCCCAACAACCCTAACCAAAGCACAAAGAAATAGATTGTCCTTAACCTAGAGGACATGACCCAGAATTCCTACCTTTGCGTCCTGAAGTGCCAACTTATGCTTCTCTTTATGTATCTCTAAGTCCCTGCCTTGTGAAGCTTCATTAGCATAACGGCAAAAGATGGGGAGGAGGCAGGCAAGGAAATGCCTGTATTTTTATGGTTATTCACAGAAGACCAATTTTTCTCAGTGCCTTATCATCAGTTTTACTACAGATTTGCAGCTACTCAGAAGCTAATTGCTATACTCAGAGTCACAGCAAACACTCTGGATCATAGTGGTGCGTACTTGTTTGTGCAAGCACAGGTAGGGTAAAGGGAAGAATGCAATGTTAGGAATGTCACTGTTGCAATTCCCACCATCCTTTCTGTACATTGAGATGTTGCTGTGGTCCAGGTACTGCCCGTTTATCTTGTAACTGTGTTGTTGCCCTTCCTTCTTCTCTTAAACCAGGCAGTGCAGGAAGGTTAATGCAGAGGCTGGGCACAGAACCTATTTTGCATTATGCCAAAAAGATTCACCAAAATAGATCTGTGTAAGAAACTTCGAGCTGAATTCACAAAGCCTCCTGTAAATGCCTGAGGGGTTTGCACCCTATAAATATTTAAACCAAATACCTCCCAATACATAAACATACTGACTTCCTGCTGACAAACCCAGGCACATCAGCAGAGGTGCAGGGAAGGCAGTTGCCTTCCCTCAGATGTGGCTGAGCATATCACAGTAGTATCACAGTATCACCAAGGTTGGAAGAGACCTCAAAGATCAACAAGTTCAACCTGTCACCACAGACCTCATGACTAGACTATGGCACCAAGTGCCACGTCCAATCCCCTCTTGAACACCTCCAGGGATGGTGACTCCACCACCTCCCTGGGCAGCACATTCCAATGGCCAACAACTCTCTCAGTGAAGAACTTTCTCCTCACCTCCAGCCTAAACTTCCCCTGGTGCAGATTGAGACTGTGTCCTCTTGTTCTGGTGCTGGTTGCTTGAGAGAAGAGACCAACTCCCTCCTGGCTACAACCTCTCCCCTGAACCTCCTCCTCCAATGCAGAGTACAGGGGCACAATGACTTCCCTGCTCCTGCTGGCCACACTATTCTTGATGCAGGCCAGGATGCCATTGGCCTTCTTGGCCACCTGGGCACACTACTGGCTCATGTGCAGCCAGCTGTCAATCAGCACCCCCAGGTCCCTTTCTGCCTGACTGCTCTCCAGCCACTCTGTCCCCAGCCTGTAGCTCTGCATGGGGTTGTTGTGGCCAAAGTGCAGCACCCAAGACTTGGGCAGAGTCTAACAGGATGGCATTCAACAAGTCCATCTGTCCAGTCGGTCGAGGTCCCTCTGCAGAGCCCCAGATGCAAGGAAACTTTTGGTGTTAATTCTTCCTTTTCACTTATCCTTTTCATCATCATACAGCATTTCAAAAATGCAGGAGATGTAATCCAGCTCCCAATCTTAGCTAATGGGGGCTGTGTCTAATTAAAAACTCATCAGGGTAGGAATATGTTTTGTTCACAGCTAAAGTAAAAAACAAACAAACAAACAAAAATTACATATAAAAAAAAAAATGAACCCCCCCCCTTACAAATTCTATCCTGCAGTTTGGCTGCTTTTATTTTTTCCATGCATGATCTGTGCAGTCAGGAAGTACTTTACCTCAATGAAACAACATCACCTACTCGCTATCAAAAAAGAAAAAAAGTAAAAAAAAAAAAAGGTCTTGTTTACACTAAACAGCTTGGAAAGGGGAAAGCTGTTTCCTAGCATAGCAGTCAGCTCATCCACTACTGAAAAGTAACAAGTCAGGAGCAATAAAGTAGCTCCCAGCAGCTCAAGGCAGCATTACACAGCAGCAGAGAGTGAACAACAATAATAAAAAGGTAAGCCAGGAGGATGATGAAGGGACTTGAGCATCTTCCCTATGAAGAGAGACTGAGAGCCCTGGGGCTGTTTAGTCTGGAGAAGAGAAGGCTGAGAGGGGATGTGACCAATGTCTATAAATATCTGAGGGGTGGGTGTCAAGTGGAGGGGGTCAAGCTCTTTTGGGTGGTGCACAGTAGTAAGCCAGTGAACAATGGATGCAATCTTGAACAGAGAAGGTTTCAGCTCAACATGAGGAGAAATTTCTTTATAGTGAGGGTGCCAGAGCCCTGGAGCAGGCTGCCCAGAGAGGTTGTGGAGTCTCCTTCTCTGGAGACTTTCCAACCCCACCTGGATGCATTCCTGTGCAGACTCCCCTGGGTTATCCTGCTCTGGCAGGGGATTTGGACTCAATGATCTCTGGAGGTCCCTTCCAATCTCTGACATTCTGTGATTCTGTCAGAATTCCTACCTACAAAGGAAATTCTACACAGGCAGAATGTTTCTGTATACTGAACAGAGCAGCACCAGTTTCTCCTTGGTGGAACAGCACATCTGGGTTATAATGGCCTCCAAATGATTAAGCCTACATTTGTCAGTCTCAGTTGTGCAGTGCCCACTCTGGTCCTGCTGCTGAACAACTGCAGGCTGGATTCAGAGAGTGAACACATTCAGCAATGCTCTGCTTGGTAGCTGAACCATGGCTCTGCTCTTCTGAGCTCACACCATCTCAGACAGGGCATGGGACAGAACACACAGAGAATGAGTTCCAGCATCTTGAAGTCCAGCACTGTCTCAGAGCTCCAGGAGATGCTTCGCTGTCCTCTCCCATGATCTGCCAGGTGGGGGTGAAGCCCCAGGATGTGTGCAGACTGTTGCCTTTGTAATCTTATAAGTGAAATCCCCTGCAAAGCTCAAGTACATACGCTGTTTACTTACCAGTGTTTGTTTGCATTGCTGCATTTCTGCCATTCCTACTTTGAGAGCAGCCTTCCTCTCCTTGCCTTCCAGAACAATGCCTCACAGGGAAGGGCTTATTAATGCGTGTGGGAGAGCTCCTGCTGCCTATGCGTGGGAAAGAGTGCCGACTGCATGTGGAGATAGAGTCAGGTCTGTATTTCCTCCTTCCTAAGTTCAAGTAAACTTCTTTCAATGTATTTGGTAACGTGGAATTAACATTGCATTTAAAATAGGTCCTGTCCCTGTGAGCCCAGCATAGCGGGAAAGCACTCCTTGAGTTTTAAAGTTGTTAACCCTTGTAGACCTGCAGAAACTTCCTTTTTAACCCCTTTGCCTTTAACCTCTTGAGTTCCTGTAGCAGCAGAGAACAGCATAATAATTGAAGCTGGGTCAGGTAAGCTAGGTGACTACAAAGACAGCTGCATGACATTTGATGTGTTCCCTTATGGCTGTGAGAAGGTTTTAATTTTCTATTTCTGTCCTTTGCCTCTCATGCTTCATATATACTCTGCACTGGTTAGGCCACACCTTGAGAACTGTGTCCAGTTCTGGGCCCCTCAGTTTAAGAAAGATGTTGAGTTGCTCAAATGTGTCCAGAGAAGGGCAACAAAGCTGGGGAGGTGTTTGGAGCACAAGCCCTGTCAGGAGCGGCTAAGGGAGCTGGGCTTGGTTAGCCTGGAGAGGAGAAGGCTCAGAGGAGACCTTATTGCTGTCCGCGACTACCTGAAGGGAGGTTGTAGCCAGGTGGGGGTTGGTCTCTTCTCTCAAGCAACCAGCACCAGAACAAGAGGACACAGTCTCAAGCTGTGCCAGGGGAGGTTCAGACTGGATGTTAGGAAGAAATTCTACACAGAGAGAGTGATTGGCCATTGGAATGTGCTGCCCAGGGAGGTGGTGGAGTCACAGTCCCTGAAGGTGTTCAAGAGGGGATTGGATGTGGCACTTGGTGCCATGGTTTAGTAGTCAGGAGGTGTTGGGTGACAGGTTGGACTTGATGATCTTTGAGGTCTTTTCCAACCTTATTGATTCTATGTACATACACATGGACATGCAGTGGAGCTAGGAAACTTTAGAGACACAGAATCCAGCCAAAAGCACAGATAAAACCCAAGTATGACATCAGACCCTCCCAGGGAACACAGGAAATGAGAAGGAGGAGTTGTTTCTCTGTGTAATTGGTAAACAAAGCACTGCTTTGGATGAGCTATTGAAGCAGTAGTTCTTCTGATGGGCAGCTCTGCCAGGAGGAAGGCCATCCTGAGGGACATAATTTCTGCCATAAGAACACCACTAGTGCTCTGAACCCATGCTAGTCCTCAACTGTCCCATCTTTGAACATCTTCTGAGCAGGAAAGGAGCATTGTTAGACACCCTTGAACTGGTGTTCCCACCATGTATCTCTCCTCCTTTCAACATCAATTTCTTCCAGCTCCCCTTTACCTTCAGTTTTGACTACCTACTCAAGTGAATCCCTTGCACTAGAATCATAGTTAGGGTTGGAAGGGACCTCAAGGATCATCCAGTTCCAACCCCCCTGCCATGGGCAGGGACACCTCACACTACAGCAGGTTGCTCACAGCCACATCCAGCCTGGCTGCAAAAACCTCCAGGGATGAGGCTGCCACCACCTCCCTGGGCAGCTTGTGCCAGGGTCTCACCACCCTCATGGGGAAGGACTTCTTCCTAACATCCTATCTGAATCTACCTATTTCTAATTTTGTTCCATTCCCCCCAGTCCTATCACTCCCTGACACCCTCAAAAGTCCCTCCCCAATTTTCTTGTAGCCCCCTTAAGATCCTGGAAGGCCACAAGAAGATCTCCCTGGAGCCTTCTCTGCTCCAGACTGAACAGCCCCGACTCCCTCAGTCTGTCCTCATAGGAGAGCAGCTCCAGCCCTCTGATCATCCTTGTGGCCCTTCTCTGGACACACTCCAGCATGTCCTGATCCTTCCTGTAACAGTGCTGTTAAAGTTCTGTACCTAGTGAAGCCATTAACAGCCACATCCTAAGCAGCACCTGAAAGAATTACATCTTATTTTGTTGTGGTGCACTTCAGGTTCTCCCTGTCCTCACTGATCAGGAGGAGACTGGGCAGGTGTGGGAAACAGTTACCGTTAGTGACTCCATTTGCTGTGTGACTGAGAGTGTTTGTTTTCAGGAAGCTGAGGTTGGACTTTAATGGCAACAGTCTGGATCCTCTCAACAAATCTGTATTTCCCCCCCCCCCTCCCCCCCCCCCCGAGTTTCATTTCACTTAAGAGTAAATATTTGCTTTCTGTAGCTCTAAATAAAGCAGTCTCCATAACTAAATGGTTAAAGGAAGGCTGAGTGAAAGCTTTAACACTCTACATTTCAGTGACTTCAATGTCTGTCTGCATTTTTCTGAACCTTTAGTGAAAGTGAAAAGATTTTTAATGGTGCTTTTTGCTATGGGGCTTGAGCAAAGCCTGTGCTCAAGCCCTGAGCCTTGCTTCAGCATCCAGTGACAGGGTCGTGCTAATGACTTTGGCTCTTCAGGCCAATTTATTCCATTTAAATTAACACAACATCAATGAGTCCTTGGCCTCTCTGCCGAGGCGGTCAGCAAGGCTGCCAGTTGCGATGACGACGTTTGCAAGATGAAACCTTGCCTGCTGTGAGCTGCTGGGATGAAAGGAGGCTGTTAAGACACCAAAATCCACTGTTAAACAGCAGCAAGATGATGTTTTGGGAATGAACTTGCAGCAAGCTTCCAATTTGTCTTAATTTCTGTGGTAAGTGCATTTCTTCAACTACTGCCTGAAGCATGCAGTGGAGCTTGTCTTGATACACTTTACAGAGTCCACACAAGGGCCTCTCCTTGCACAGCCTAAGTGGTCTGAAGTCTTAGGCTATTTATATTTTCACACTCCCATCTTCTTTTAAAAATGCTTGCAGAGCAGCCCTGTAGTTCTTGCCTCTTATCCCACCTGACATATTGAAGCCAGCTCTAGAGCCCCTATTACAAGGATTTGGAGGTGCTGCAACATGTTCAGAGAAGGGCCATGAGGATGATCAGAGGGTTGGAGCTCTTCTGTCAGGACAGACGGAAAGTTGGGGCTGTTCAGCCTGGAGAAGAGAAGGCTCCAAGGTGACCTAATTGTGGCCTTCCAGTATCTGAAGGGAGCTACAAGAAGGCTAGGGAGGGAGTGCTCAGGATATCAGGTAGTGATAGGACTAGGGGGAATGGAGCAAAACTAGACATGGGTAGATTCAGAATGGATGTTGGGAAGAAGTTCTTCCCCACGAGGGTGGTGAGAGACTGGCACAGGTTGCCCAGGGAGCTGGTGGAAGACTCAGGCCTGGAGGTTTTGAAGACGAGGCTGAATGTGGCTGTGAGCAACCTACTGTAGTGTGAGGTGCCCCTGCCCATGGCAGGGGGGTTGGAACAGGATGATCCTTGAGGTCCCTTCCAACCCTAATAATCCCTTTCTCTTCTTTGCTCCCATGGATGTAGAATTGAGGAGAACTTACTGCTTTTTTTCCCCCTTTCCAAAGGATGAAACTGGGGAGACTTCTCAGCTCTATCAGTCACCATGCTGAGGTGCAGCGTTCTGCACATTGCCTCACTTTTATAACATGGGAGGTTCTATTCTACTTTGTAAGGCTCAGCCTCCACAAGCAGATGATACACTATCATGACATATCCTCAAGTAACTGAAGCAGTGAAGTTACAGATATTACAATAAATTACTGGCCACAAGGAAGATTAGGGGACTTGAATATCTCCCCTGTGAAGAGAGACTGAGAGTCCTGGGGCTGTTTAGTCTGGAGAAGAGAAGGCTGAGAGGGATCTGATCAATGTCTATCAATAGCTGAGGGCTGGGTGTCAAGGGGAGGGGGCCAAGCTCTTTTTGGTGCTGTGCAGTAATAAGCCAGGGAACAATGAACTTGAACATAGAAGGTTTCAGCTCAACGTGAGGAGAAACTTCTTTACAGTGAGGGTGTCGGAGCCCTGGAGCAGGCTGCCCAGAGAGGTTGTGGAGTCTCCTTCTCTGGAGACTTTCCAAACCCCCCTGGATGCATTCTTGTGTGGACGACCCTGGGTGATGCTGCTTTGGCAGGGGGGTTGGACTGGATGATCTCTGGAGGTCCCTTCCAACCTCTAACTTTCTGTGATTCTGTGATTTTCTGTGAATTGAAGCAGATTCTGTTCTAATAGGGTGATATCTATCCTGCCAATTGCACGGAGAGGCAGGCAGAGGCTAGCCTAGACAGGCTTTTTGCTTAGCCCCCTCCAAGAGCAGGTTTTTGCACAAGCTTTTTCCATTTTTTGTTCAAGAGTAACAATAGGTATCAGCAATGACATGCACAGAGCCCACCTCTGCTTTGAGCTCAGTGTAGCCATTTATGCCTACACAAAGCAACTGCAGAAAAGCACCCAAAGGAGAGGCAGAACTCTGCACCTGCAAGCTGCAAAGGAGATAGAGCCTTGCCATGCTCTATTGCATACACCGTGATCCATCAAAGAACTGGTAGGAGGAGAATTGCCAGTGCAGGGAACTGAGAAAGGTGGAAGGCAAAGCAACTGAAACATTCAGTGGGTATAAAGAAGCACTTTAAAGTCTTTCTGCTTCAGTGACAGGGCAGAGCATGATGAGGTTAGAGGGGGAAGGGTGTGCAATATGCAGACTGCAGTGGACAAGATAGAAACTGTGCTGTAAGTAGACACAAAGCAGAAACTTTGAATGGCTTTTTTTTCTGTCTGCTCTGAAGAGAAGAGATCTTTCACACATGCTTATTACTTAACAGGGCACTCTTCACTCGCAGTAGCAATAGGAAGTGTCAAATTAACTGTTTGTTTCTCTTGTAGAAGACTTTAAACACTGAGCAAGCAGTAGCTACATGTGCTGTATACAAAGCTATGGCAAACAAGATTTTCATAGCAAGACAAAGCTTTTGCTTCTACTCCTTTGCTGACAAGGTCTCCCTACGTGGGAAGTGAGACAATTAACAGAATAGATTTGGGTTAGAAAACACAACATGGAGACAGGGATTCTGCTGCCGTTATTCCTGCACTTCTCACAGGAATAAGACTGGATGAGGCACTTAGTACCATGGTTTAGTTGATTAGATGGTGTTGGGTGATAGGTTGTACCTGATGATAGTGTAGAATAGAATAGACCAGAATAGACCAGACCAAGTTGGAAAAGACCTTTGAGATCATCAAGTCCAACCCATCTCAAAGGTCTTTTGCAACCTGGTTAATTCTGTGTAATATTCCTGCTCTTGCTGAATATCTTCCCAATTCACTTTGATTTCTAGTGGTTTAAGTCCATTTTCCCAGGGTAGGTAGCAGAAGTTGTGGTCATTTTTAACAGCCTATGTAAAGGCAAGCTTGCTGCTTCACTGGGCCAGTGGTTACCTGTGACACTTTTCAAAGTAGGAAAGCTAGGACAAATCAAAGACAGTGGGAGTTTTGAACAAGGCAGCAGTGGGCCTGAGCTCTACTGAGTCGAAAAGACTGCTTGATCCTGCAGGATGGGCCTGGCTGTGTTACTTGAAGAAGATGAACCTGATGGAAGAAGATGAACTGATGGTAAGACCAGCTGTGATCAGCTGGATCTCATAAAAGAACCCACTGAGCAGAGCTGGAAATTCCTCTGCGTCACCACTCGGACTGTCTCTTGAATTGCAGTTGTTGTTAACAATGTATAAGGATACACATTGGATGAAAAGAGATGAGAGGGAAATAGCCATATTTAAAATGGTTGGGTTGGGTTTTTTTCCCTTTCTGATTACTGAGAAAGTTGGTTGGAAAGGATCAACATTTCTATTTCAAAATATGCTAAGATAAAAAGGCAAATATAATTACATTAAAATAATAATAATATTAGCAACAAACAACCCTAATGACAAGAAGGGAAATAGATCTTTTTTTCCTTGTTTCATTTCAAAGCAGAATTAATTGTCACTTCCTTCTTTGTCTGGGAAGAGGAAAGCTTCTGATCTGAAAGTGGGCTGGAGTCCTAGGGACTTGGACAGAAAGATCAATCCCTTTTGGATCAGTGGTGCTAGCAAAAAGTTGAATCCATCCACTGAGGCAAAGACTTCACACTGGAAATCAGGACTATGTACTGCCTGTGACGCACTACCTACGTGCCCAAGGTTACAAAGCTAATGCACACAAAATAAGGTCAATCACAGCAGCATCTGCTGCATTCAGTGTATTTTCTTGGATGTGTGTGACTTCTTGATTTCACACCTGCGCAGCAGGACTTCATTCCTGTGTAGCAATTGCTTCTGACTCAGTAGGCACTACAAATAATCAGTGCTCCTTGACTTCTCCACCTCTTTTCTCAAGAAATCAGTTAACTTCATTTGGGGTTGGACCAGATCAAAAGCAGTTTTAACCCCAAAGCTGTTTAATACCTTTTCTCCTCTTACACCCTTTCCCTTCATTGTGAGAAGGTAATGATCCATTTTTTAATGGGTTTTTAACAAACCCTCTCCATCACACAATTAGCTAGTTTAAAATTGCTCTAAAAGGTGTGTTGGATTCACAAAGAGAGAAAACAGCCATAAGGGCAGGTCCCAGAGTAGCAAACAGTCAGGAAACTTTCTTGTCCTGCAGTTAATCAGAGGTCCTACATTTTAAGCATCCAGGGGCTAGGAAGGAGGGATGTTGAAGTACTTTAGGCAGCACAAAACATGCTGGAGGTATTTCAGTTCTGCCCATACTATGCTCACACACAGATCACACAGAGCTCCTGCACAGCTGGGTGAAGCCAACCCTCTGCCCAAATACAGTGTACTTGATTACTTGTCTCTACATTAAATTCATATCACATACCAAAACACATGAAGGGTGCAATTGCTGCAGACTACTGTATTTACTTACCTTAAAGCTCTGTTGATTACTGCAGATGCTAATTTGGCTCTTGATTGCCAGCCTGCATGTTGTATGCAACCTGTAGGAAGAAAATGAGCTCTCTGGGAAGCAACAGATTTCAGGGAAGAGAAAGCTTTGAATAATGAATTTCTCATGGTCAGAGAAAGAACAGGAAGAATGGGCAGAAGGGAGACCAAGGAACAAGGGTCTGATGGTACCTCTCAGCTTGCTTTTGTTGGCACAGATCAACATGCAAACACAACACAGCTGCTCTCAGCCCTGTGGGCTGAACCTTCTTTGTTTCTGTTAAAGCTAAAGCTGCAAGGTTAGACGTCCTTCACAGATAAGCAGAAGCCACAGTTCTGTGACATTTCAAGGGTTAGCACAGCCATAGCTCTAAGTGGAACATGTACAGCTGCTTACAGCTGGTGAATTTGCTTTGGAATCACAGAATGTTAGAGGTTGGAAAGGACCTCCAGAGACCATGGAGTCCAACCCCCCTGCCAAAGCAGGATCACCCAGGGTTGTCCACACAGGAATGCATCCAGGCAGGTTTTGAAAGTCTCCATAGAAGGAGACTCCACAACCCCCCTGAGCAGCCTGTTCAAGTGTTCTGTCACCCTCACTGTAAAGAGGCCACTCCTCGTGTTGAGCTGAAACCTTCTATGTTCAAGTTTGTACCTGTTGTTCCTGCAGTGCATCAGCCTGTACTCCTCAGCAAGGCCATGGTCTAGTTGATTAGTTTGGGTTGGGTGATCAGTTGGACTTGATGATCTTGGAGGTCTTTTCCAACCTGGTTGAGTCTGTGATTCTGTAGTCAGTGAGGAAAGTGCCAACTACCAGCAACCTTACCTTGTAGCAGAGGAAATAAGTCCCCATTAGGGTATTGCCATACTGAGCAGCATGTAGTGGGACTGATCAGGGTTTAGGCAGAGCACTCATGGACAGCAGATGCTGTCAAAAACTCTTTTTACCCAAATGGCAGTGCTCCAATGCTCCCAAAGCCAGAGACATTGGTTAAACAGACCCCCACACATGACTTTGTGCAAAACTGCTGTGATTAGGTGATACCCAATAGATAGTATAAGTGGGATCAGTGGAGTTATGAAGTCTTGAGACTTTCAGAATGGGGACCTTCATGGAGATGCACCAAACACCTGTGACTGGAAGACACACAGACCAAACTCACAAATTTAGGGTCAAGTCACAAATTTCACATTACAAATGACAAACCTAGATTTGCCAGGGACTCAATGTGTCAAAATTACTCACATTTCCCTATTTAAACTGATAGTTGCATTTTTCTTCCCAGGAAAGGTATTTCAGGCACAGAAGACTTGATAGCTGGCCAGATGCCATAGTCTTATTTCCACTTTGACACTGATTTAAAATCCCTTTTTTCCCACTACAGCTGTGTTTCAGGTGCTACCTCTGCTTTCCAAGCTTCAGTCCTTTTCAGGCTAGCAGAAAAAGGAGCTCAAATGAATTGAAGAAATGCCCTAACAGTCAGCAGAAGCCTTCACCAAGTTTGTAGCAGGTGCTAGCACGCAGAGACCACACTCTTTCTCCAGGTAGTTTATAAATTGCTAAAATAGTAAGAAGACATGAAATATTATAATGATGTCTGAAACAGTAAAGACAAAAGCCTACAACCCCTTAAAAGAGGTTCTAAGTACTTCAGATTATTTATTCACTGATTTATTTATTTTATTTTGGAGTCACTGTCCCTGAAAGTGTTTAAAAACACACTGGATTTAGTGCCATGGTTTAGCTGATCACAGAAGCACACAATCACAGAATCAGCCAGGTTGGAAAAGACCTTTGAGATCATCAAGTCCAACCTATCACCCAAACCCATCTAATCAACTAAACCATGGCACCAAGTGCCTCATCCAGGCTGATTTTAAACACTTCCAGGGACAGCAACTCCACCACCTCCCTGGGCAGCACATTTCAGTGGCCAAGCTCTCCCTGTGGGAAGAATTTCTTCCTAACATCCAGCCCAAACCTCCCCTGGCACAGCTTGAGACTGTGTCCTCTCCATCTGTCACAGGTTGCCTGGGAGAAGAGACCAACCCCCACCTGGCTACAACCTCCCTTCAGGTAGTTGTAGAGGGCAATGCGGTCTCCCCTGAGCCCCCTCTTCTCCAGGCTAAGCAACCCCAGCTCCCTCAGCCTCCCCTCACAGGGCTGTGCTCCAGACCCCTCCCCAGCCTTGTTGCCCTTCTCTGGCATGCTCCAGCAACTTAACATCCTTCTTAAATTTGGGATTAAATGATGTTAGCTAATAGGTTGAACTTGATGATCTCAAAGGTCTTTTCCAACCTGGTTAATTCTGTGATTCTGGGATTAATAAATGTTCCAAACTACAGCTAACAAACACTCTGGGGAAAGAGAGCAATTTAATCAAGCCCTTTCTGTTATAAAAATCAAAGCAAACAATGTGTTTCATCTAGAGCTTAGGTGGAAGCAAGTTTTTTGCCAAATGTCTGCTAAAGGATATCCATCCACCCCTCCCATAGGTATTGCAACTGGGAGAAGCCCAGGTGGCTCACAAAACGCTTCTCCATCTTGTCTTGATAGAGTGACTAGCTTTTCCTGAGCTGATGTTGGCATTTCCAAGCAGATTGATTGTACTCATTCAAGGCAATGGTGTTCATTCTGCAGCCCCTCCTTGACCTGCAGGGCATTTCTGCCGCCCACTGAAGCTGCTGCATGGCTAAGCCCTGCCCCTTTGGCTCAGCATTTATCTGGCAAGCTTACATACCCACAAGCACGTCAACACCTCTTTGGATATTAGTGGGAGCACAAATGTTAGTTTATGCTAATAAGTAATACAATAAAGAAAAAACCCAAAGAAAAGGTCAGAAACTGCAGTTTTATATTGCGTGTAATTTCCCGAGACAAAACAAATCCAAGGGACTGCACAGGCCTACACTTTTCCAGGAGGTACATTTAGGGCTGTGAATATGTACTTTGGCTAGCCCTATTGTAAGCACAGAGAAGGGAGAAAGGGCTGGGAGTTGAGGGTGGGTCTTTTTTTTTTTTGCTTGTAAAGAAAAAGAGGGAGGTTAATTGGTTCTGCTAGCTGAAGGGCTGTGCGCCAGGCAGAGGGAGCAGGCATTGAATAGAGCAGCTACAGAGACAAATGAGCCAGTCTACATGATGAAAATATCCACCTAATGCCTTGGGATAAAGGGGGAAAAAAAGACCAAGGCACAAATAATACGATTCAATACAATACAATACAGTACAATACAATACAATACAATACCTGAGGAAAACAAAAAACTATGATAAAATCAATAAAATAAAATAAAGTAAAATAAATAAGATAAAATAAGATTAAAAAATAAACTAAGATAAAATAAAACAAAATAAATAATATAAATTTAAAAATAAGATAAAATAAATTAAATAAATAAATGAAAATGAAGTAAAATAAATAAGAGAAAATAAAATAAGAGAAATAAAATAAAATAAAATAAAATAAGATAAAATAAAATAAACCAGAATGAAAAAAAAGTAAAAAAAAAATCTCTGGCTACTTTATGCACGGTGTTACTAACCAGCATCTCATGCAAAGAATAGAATAGAATAGAATAGAATAGAATAGAATAGAATAGAATAGACCAGGTTGGAAGAGACCTTCAAGATCATCGCATCCAACCTATCATCCAACACCACCTAATCAACTAAACCATGGCACCAAGCACCCCATCAAGTCACCTCCTGAACACCTCCAATGATGGTGACTCCACCACCTCCCCGGGCAGCCCATTCCAATGGACAATCTCTCTCTGTAGAGAACTTCTTCCTAACATACAGACTAAACCTCCCCTGAAGCAGCCTGAGACTGTGTCCTCTTGTTCTGGTGCTGGCTGCCTGGGAGAAGAGACCAAACTCTGCCTGTCCACAACCTCCCTTAAGGTAGTTGTAGAGAGCAATAAGGTCACCCCTGAGTCTCCTCTTCTCCAGGCTAAGCAACCCCAGCTCCCTCAGTCTCTCCTCATAAGGTTTGTGTTCCAAGCCCCTCTGGACACATTCCAGCAAGTCAACCTCCTTCCTAAACTGAGGGGCCCAGAACTGGACACAGTACTCAAGGTGTGGCCTAACCAGTGCAGTGTACAGGGGCAGAATGACCTCTCTGCTCCTGCTGGCCACACTGTTCTTGATGCAGGCCGGGATGTCATTGGCCCTCTTGGCTGCCTGGGCACACTGCAGGTTCATGTTCAACCTACCATCGACCAGCACCCCCAGGTCCCTCTCTACCTGGCTGCTCTCCAGCCACTCTGACCCCAGCCTGTAGCTCTGCATGGGGTTGCTGTGGCCAATGTGCAGAACGCGGCACTTGGATGTGTTCAATCTCATGCCCTTGGACTCTGCCCATCTGTCCAGCTTACAAGGGCAGAGGACATATGGTTTCTTTGATATAATTGTAAGAAGACTGAAGTATTGCTCAGTCATCATCACTGTATTTACCCTTTCCAGCCCAGAGTCTCTGGATCCTAAACTAGCTAAAGGCATTTCATCTTTAAACGTTTGTGTCATGACCACAAAGGACATAATCTGACTTATTTTCTCCCTTTAAATCAATGATGAATGATTTGTGTGACCAAAAGAGCAGTGCAGTAACAGCAAGCAGCAGCAGGTTTTGAAGGAAGATCACTAGAGAAAGGGAGAGTTACTCCATGGCCATGATTCATGGACAGTGGCTCTCAAGTCTGACCCTGCCCAGCCTATATTGGTGCCTGGGATCGTCCCGACCCAGACGCAGGACCCCGCACTTGGGCTTGTTCAACTTCATGAGGAAAACTGGGGAAAAAAACCAACCAAACAACAACTGTTGTAATCATTTGGGGGACACAGCTGAAAAAGTGTTTCATTAGCTTAACTACTGAGATGACCAAACCACCGTAATGTCTAGTTCACTTTTATGGCAGCATTAATCATAGAACCAAAGAATCACAGAACCACACAAGCAGTCCAACCCTGCTGCCAGAGCAGGAGCACCTGTTGTAGATCACACAGGAATGCATCCAGGTGGGTTTTGAATATCTCCCCAACCCCCCTGGACAATCTGTTCCAGGGCTCTGTCACCCTCACGGGAAAAAGTTTTGCCTTATGTTCATGTGGAACCTCCTACGCTCCAGCTTGCACCCATTGCCCCTTGTCCTGCCAGTGGGCATCACTGAGCAGAGCCTGGCTCCATCCTCCTGACACTCACATTTCACATATTTATAAGCATTAATGAGGTCACCCCACTCCCCTTTTCCTACCTGAAGAGGCTCTCTCCCACAGCCTTTCCTTATAAAGAAGATATTCCATTCCATTTCTCCCTGCCCAACTCTCCAGCCTGGCTAAGTCTCATTAAATGGCAGCACAACCCTCCTGTGTCAGCCAGTTTTGTGTCATCAGCAACCTTGCTGACAGTGCCTTCTGTGCCCTCATCCAGGTCACTGATAAATAAATATATAGACCCCTGAGGGACTCCACTAGACACAGGCCTCCAACTACACTCTGTCCACTGACCACAACCCTCTGACTTCTTTCCTGCAACCAGTTCACATCCACCTCAGTCCCTGACCATCCAGATCAAACTGCCTCAGGTTAGCTGTGAGGATGCTGTGGGAGATGCTGTCAAATGATTTTCTGAAATCAAGATTTGAAGTGATAAAATTCACAGAGACTTTGTTTCATTGACTTCTCTGGTTTTAAACCAATTGATAAATAAGCCATAACCTGTGACTGAATGCCCCCTTTTCTCACTTTTTTTTCCCCCCAACATGCTATTTTTGTTTATATGATTTGGGGGAGGGGGAAAGGAAACAACACAAGAAAGGTTACTATATATTTTTTATTTTTCATTATGGAGATCTTTGGGAACTCCATGGAGGCTTTCTAGTACTAAAAATAGTGAAAGCAGATGACTCTTTTAGAGGTTTTTACAGCTCTCCCTTCTAATTAAAAGTTTTTCAACTTTTATTTCACTGCTCAAAAATGCTTATTGCCATTTTAATTTCCTCTGCTGTGGCTTATTTGAACTTTTGAAAGCTGTATTTAATAAAAAGTGCAACTGAAGCCTATTCAGCAGGTATGTAATTAAAATGTATTAAAATGTCATTAGTCAGTGTGTTAGATCCTGACACTGGATTCGTTAGTTTCTGAGAATGGAAACAACTACATCAATGCTTATGCATGTTCCTGAGAAGAGAGAATGGCTTTCACTTCTGTTGTTATAGAGTCACTGGATCATAGAATTGTCAGGGTTGGAAGTGACCTCAAGGATCATCCAGTTCTGATACCCCTGCCATGGGCAGGGACACCTCACACTACAGCAGGTTGCTCACAGCCACATCCAGCCTGCCCTTAAAAACCATGAGGCTTCCACCACCTCTCTGGGCAACCTGTGCCAGTCTCTCACCACCCTCATGGGGAAGAACTTCTTCCTAACATCCAATCTGGATCTACCCATTTCTAGTTTTACTCCATTCCCCCTAGTCCTGTCACTACCTGACACCCTAAGAAGTCCCTCCCCAGCTTTCTTGTAGCCTCCTTCAGATACTGCAAAGCCACAAGAAGGTCTCCTTGGAGTCTTCTCTTTTCCAGACTGAACAGCCTCAACTCTCTCAGTCTGTCTTCAGAGGAGAGCAGCTCCAGCCCTCTGATCATCCTCCTGGCCCTTCTCTGGACACATTCCAACACCTCCAGATCTTTCTTGTAATAGAAGCTCCAGAACTGGATGCAGTGCTCCAGGTGGGGTCTCACAAGAGTGGAGCAGAGGAGGAGAATTGCCTCCCTTGACCTGCTGGCCATACTTCTCTTGCTGCAGCCCAGGCTCTGGTTGGCTTTCTGGGCTGCAAGTGCTCACTGCTGGCTCCTGTTGAGCTTCTCATCCACCAGCATCCCCAAGGCCTTTTCTTCAGGGCTGCTCTCCAGCCAGTCTCTGCCCAGCCTGTATGAGTGCTTGGCATTGTCCTGACCTAGATGCAAGACCTTGCACTTGGTCTTGTTGCACTTGGTCCTGTTGAATGCAGTCACCTTGCACTACATTAATTCTTAAGTGCATTATGGGGTTGAAGAAATGAGCAGTACCAATAGTCAACAAATATCAAGTGGACACATCAGACTTTGTATTTCTCCTCCTCCCCCCCACCACTGTTTCCAGACAAGACAGAGAAGAAACTGCACCATCCTCTATGCTAAAATTGGGCTAATCTAAGGCATCAATCAACCTTACACTGTGGAAGAAGTGTTGTGAAAAAAATCCTATAGTACACCAAGTTCTCTGTTGATTTTAGTATTCAACCATGCACCATTGGCACCAGGGACTGGAATATCATATGGTATATGTTACCTCAGGCTTCACTCCATGCAACACTCTCACAGAGTGAGCACATTAAAATGAAAGTAAGAGGACAGGGTGAGCAGAACCATCTCTCTGTTCAGCAAACTCCCACAACTTGCACCCTGTGGAAAAAGCAAGGCAGACTGACAGGAGGCAAGGAAATTGGTTCTGGTGTGGTTTTGCTTTCACATAAGAAGTTATTGAAATAGGCACTCAAGACACAGTTACCATTTTCAAAGCTGCCCAACCTTCCTCTTCCTTGCCCACGTTTTCAGTCTGATAATGGGAGTGAGACATCACTTTGGGAACTGAAGAAAGAATGGTGCCATGCATGACAGATGAAGTCCTCTGATTCAGGAGGAAATGTTGATTCACTTTTCAAATCCACAGTGATCTCTACCCAAAAGAGGTTTTGAGCAAAGAAGAAAGTGAACTCTTCATTTCCATGGTGATAGTTTGTGCAGCATAACATACCACGGGGCTAATCCTCTTTCATATGTGATTTCTCACCACCAAAACACATGCTACTCCTTGCTAAAAAAGGGTGGCAATTCAAGAAAGTAATCTGCATTTACCTGGTGTTTATACACCTCTCCACATATATCTAAAGAAGTGAAGTTCTGTTTTATCAAGTTTGTTGATATTACTTCATAGAGTTTTCTGTCTTACATAGAACTGAGGTAGACTGTAGTCATATAGCACAGTCACAGCATCACAGGGTGTTAGGGGTTGGAAGGGACCTCTGGAGATCTTCAGGTCCAAACCCCCTGCCAGAGCAGGACCATGGAATCTAGCACAGGTCACACAGGAACACATCCAGACAGGGCTGGAAAGGCTCCAGAGAAGGAGACTCCGCAACCTCTCTGGGAAACCTGTTCCAGTGCTCTGCAACACAGTGAAGAAGTTCCTCCTCATGTTGAGGTGGAGCCTCCTGTGCTGTAGTTTCTATCCATTGCTCCTTGTCCTATCACAGGGTGCAAGTGAGCAGAGCCTGTCCCCTCCCTCTTGACACCCAACTCTCAGATATTTATAAGCATTTATTAAATGCCCTCTCAGTCTTCTCCAGACTAAACAGACCCAGGGCTCTCAGCCTTTCCTCATCAGGCAGTGCTGCAGTCCCTTCATCATCCTCATAGCTCTCAGTTGGACTCTCTCCACTAGATCCCTGTCCCTCTTGAACTGGGGAGCCCAGAACCGGACACAATATTCCAGGTGTGGTCTCACCAGGACAGAGTAGATGGGGAGAAGAACCTCCCTGGATCTGCTGGCCACACTCAATGCATTCTGAGACAAGCTGTTGGGAATTAGTGACAAGAATGAGTCTTAGCTGTTATCTTATTTTTACTAGTCATGCAGATCCTGCACAGAGTGTTGCTGAGCTGGATCCTGTTCACAAAATAATTGTTAATGCAGCTGCAACTGCTGGTCTAGTTGTGCCTCAGTGGCCCCTGTACATTTCTGTTGTCTCCATCCCTTCAGGAAAATAGAGGTGAAAAAAAGACATATGATGGGAACTGAGGCATTTGATAGCAATAAAGCTGCAAAAATATAAATCAGGAAATACTCTGTCATGCTAGAAGTTTTGGTGCAAATCTCCCCCAGGCAGAATAAAGATGGGTTTTCAGGTGCTACACTGGATGGAGCTGAAAGCACTGACCATTAGGAAATTCCTAGCACACTTTACCTCTGACTTTTGTGAGCAGACCTTCCAAATTGTCACAATGTTGCCCCCACAGGTACAGGTTTTAGGGAGAACTAGAATGAAGTTCATCAAAGGCAAGTGCAGATGTTGCACCTGGGAAAGAACAACCCCAGGGATCAGTATAGGTTGGGGGCTGACCTGTTGGAGAGGAGTGAAAGGGAAAAGGACCTGGGGGTCCTGGATGACCATGAACCAGCAATACGCTCTTGTGGCCAAGAAGGCCAATGCCATTCTGAGGTGGATTAGAAGGGCTGTGGTTAATAGGTTGAGAGATGTTCTCCTCCCCTTCTACTCTGCCCTGGTAAAGCTGCATCTGGAATATTGTGTCCAGTTCTGGGCCCCTCACTTCAGGAAGGACCTCAGGGAACTGCTTGAAAGAGTCCAGTGCAGAGCCACAAAAATGGTGAAAGGAGTGGAACATCTTCCTTGTGAGGAAAGCCTGAGGGAGCTGAGGGCTCTGTAGCTTGGAGAAGAGGAGACTGAGGGGTGATCTCATTCATGTTTATTTATATGTGAATGGTGAATGAAAAGAGGATGGATCCAGGCTCTGTTTGGTGATGCCCAATGACAGGACAAGGGGCAATGGGTGGAAGTTGAGGCATAGCAAATTCCATGTGAACATGAGGAAGAATTTTTTTCCCTGTGAGGGTGACAGAACACTGGAACAGGCTGCCCAGGGGTTGTGGAGTCTCCCTCTCTGGAGATATTCCAGACCCACCTGGATGTGTTCCTGTGTGATCTGCTCTAGGTGCTCCTGCTCTGGCAGGGGTGTGGACTAGATGACCTTTCAGCCCCTAACATTCTGTGATCCTGTGGTAATTGTACATTAAACCTAGAAGCATGAACAGTGCTGATTGCATGTGAGGTGCCTTCTGCTGCCTGCCTGCACTTCAGGTAAGAGCAGCACATTAAAACCTCGTACAAGATTATACAGATGATAGAAAGTACTAAATTACTTAGGGATGTGTTATGTGGAAAGAGGAAGAAGGTGAACAAAAATGGCACCAAAAACACCACAAAAATTCTCATACAATAAGAAGTGCCTCAAACCCCGTCATTATACTTTCCAGAGCCTAAAAGTTGCTTTGACCTTGTCTTCAAAGGTAAACCCCAGAGCACCTCATAGCAAAGCACAACCTTTCCCCCCTACATAACTTTTTATCTGGTTAGAAGTCTACTAAGAAGAAGCACAAAATATGAAAGCTGCCACTCAGCTGGCCTAACATCTCTGGGGAATAGTGCAGAAGGACAAGGAAAGCATTAAACTGAACCTGTGATTCAGGTATAGAATCAAAGAGAGTAAAGGGAGGATGTGAAGGATTAGACCTCTTATTGTGGTTAAAAAACAAGTGGAAAAGACAAAGGAGGAGCCAAACCACCTTTATTTGACAGCAACTCCACACAGCTGTTTTCTGAAAGCAAGGGAAGGAAGATCGGGGTACATTTTTTCCCCAAGTGAAAGTACAAGTAGAAATCTGAGCTCAAGAGAGTGTAATTATGTAAGTGGATTTTAGTTCTGACAGCAAGGCTAATGATCCAGCACTTGGAAGTATGCCAGGACACATTAGTGACCATAAGCAGTCATAAATCTGCTTTTACAGTCAAATGAAAGAAACCCTCCAGCACAGCATCTCTTGTCACCCTGCTGAAACATTGGCTATGTGAGGAGCTGGGAAAAACAAAACCTCCATTTTCAGCAGCCTCCTTCCCTGTGAGAGCTGAGCTGTGCCTGGAGATCACCCATGTGAATCCTGAGAGCAATCCTATTTCAGTTACAATGTTGCATTGCTTTTATAATTTTCTCGTTGGTTTTGTTTTTTGTAGAGAAGGACCTGGAGATTCTGGCTGACAAGTTGATTAAATATGAGTCAGCAGTGTGCCCAGGTGGGCAAGAAAGCCAATGGCATCCTGTCTTGTCATCATCAGGTGATCATCCCCTTGTACTCAGCACTGGTGTGGACACAGCTCAAGTATTGTGCTCAGTTCTGGGCCCCTAACTGCAGGAATGGCATTGAGGTTCTGGAGCATGTCCAGAGAAGGGCAATGAGGCTGGAGAAGGGCCTGGAGCACATGGCCTACGAGGAGGGTCTGAGGGAGCTGGGATTGTTCAGTCTGGAGAAGAGGAGGCTCAGGGGAGACCACATTGCTCTCTGCAGCGCCCTGAAGGGAGATTGAAGCAAGGAGGGGGCAGCCTCTGCTCCTTGGTGGCAAAGGGACAGGACCAGAGGAAATGGTTTCAAGCTGTGACAGGGGAGGTTCAGGCTGGAAGTATTTCTTCCCAGAGAGGGTCCTCAGCCATTGGAATGGTCTGCCCAGGGCAGTGCTGGAGTCACCAACCCTGGAGGTGTTCAAGCAGTGTGTGGAGCTGGTGCTTAGGGACATGGTGTAGGATTGACCCTAAACTTGGCCAAAAGTTGGACTGGATGAGCTTGGAGGTCTCTTCCAGCTGGATGCTTTCTGTGATTCTGAGTGATTTTGTGAAAACACAGCACTCTACAGGGATGGCAAAGGCTTTGCTGTTCTACCTCAAGGAATGTTAAACTCAATAGTATACATGAACTCATTTATGATGGGGGCAGAAACAAGGGGACCAACCACATTGCAAAGTATACACCGCAGTGCTGGCTGGAAACTGTGGAGAATGGGAAACTTCCCCAGGGGTTTTTGTTTGCTTGTTTGTTTGTTTAAATTTGGTGAAAAATTAGGGTCAGCTACTCAGAACTGGGTGATAGGAGAGGAAGCATGGGCTGTGATCCCAGCTCTAGATGATACAGCTGCCCACAGAAAGAAAACAGGGAGCTGCAAAAACCCAAGGGAACAAACAGCAGGTCTCAAACAAGTAAGAGGAGAATAAACAGTGAGCTGAGAGCAGAGAAGAGAAATGCATCTGTCAAATACAGGAATTAAAAGGGAAAAAAAAAGGCAAAACCCAAAGAACTCTGATACTTTAATACAGCTTTAAAAGTGTCTAGCTTGAAAGGACCTTGGGAGAAAAGGATTACTTAGTAAGAAATACTGATGACCCTTTCTGCTGCACAAGAAAGCCTTGGCAGGCTGTAGCTGGGAGGGACCTCTGAAGAAGCTGTGGGGATGACAATATAAAGAAGCAGGCATAGTACTAGCCTGAAAATGCAAACTTAGACCTTTACAATAGAGATAGAAAGACAGATAGATTAGGAACTGAATATAAACAGGAACTGATTCCATTAAATAAGCAGTCAGCCTATGATAAGCAGGATATTGCTTGGGCAAACAGTGCACAGGCAAAACTTCTCCAAGAACAACAATTTTCAACAGTTATCTCTGTTTATGTTCACTGTAAATATACTTTCCTAATGTATCTCACAGTAATAGCTCCTCATTTTTCTCTCTCAGTGGATTTACATCTTTTAAGTCCATTGGCTCCCTCAGTAGGCCTCCCAGACTGCCACAGGCTTTGTGAGAGCAGCTCATTTCAGCCCAGTGGAGAGGGAACACATTTCCACCACAAACACAATTCTGTTTCACTCCCACTTCAAATTTCTATTGCTCCTTTGTGTTGTTTCTCATTTGTGAATCCTTCCAAATTTACTTCCATTCCTTCTCATAATTTCATGGCAACCCATTAGTGCTTGCAGCAGAGCACAACAAAATACACTTTCTGAGTGGTGGGGAACGCAACCACCACATAGCACCCCCCATACAAGCCCTGAGCAGTCCTCTTCAGCTCCCTGCAAAGCCCTTTGATGAATCTAAGCCAGGAAGATGTAGTTTTCAGGTTACTGGGCTGACATCCACTGGTGCTGGCCACCCGTGGATGGGCTCTGGCTTCCTGAGCACCTCTTCCTCATCTTAGGAGGTATTTGCTTTCTGATTTTCCATTTTCTGCTCATGCATAGGTACCTTTGGGACATGGGTCCTCTAGAGCTGCAGACCATAATGCAAGAGAGATGTGGAAGTGGTGGAGCCAGTGCAGAGGAGGGCAACAAAGCTGGGGAAGGGCCTGGAGAATAAATCTTATGGAGAGTGACTGCAGGAGCTGGGGATGGTTAGTTTGAAAAAGAGGAAGCTGAGGGGAGACCTCATTGCTGTCTGGAGTCTACATGAAAGGACCTTGTGGAGGGGTTGGTGCTGGTCTCTTCTCACAGGTCATTAGTGATAGAACAAGAGGGAATGGCCTTAAGCTGTGACCGTGTGGGGGTGACCCTTGCAGAGAATGGTTCTGGGCTGGACTTGGCGATCCTGAGGGCCTTTGCCCAACTGAATGATTCTGTGATTCTGTGATAAACACCAAGAGTTACCCACTCTATGAGGTGCAAGGAGAGATCAGGCTGTGTGTAGTGGACACAGTAGCCCAGGGTGCAGCAGTACCTGAGCTCAGTGAGCTCGCTCCCTGCTAAGTCTCATTACCTTCTCTGGCTTCCCAGAGCTGTGGCTGCTCAGTTCTCTGCCTACTGGCCAAATGCTGCAGCCGCCTGTCAGTATCAAAGCATGGGGTTAATGGTTATATCCACAGCAGGAGTCTTTTTCTCAGTTCACATCAAAACTGATGTGTCCTGAAGAGCTAGACGTGTATTCCTTCATGCTTTAACCCCCCTCTCAGACTTTCCTGGGAAACCTGACTGAACAAAGAATGCAAACCAGGAATTTGAGCGTCAGCTTCAAATCACAGGGAAATGGAAGGAAGTGTTCCTGAATCATTTTACAGAAGGTACACTGACAATTATTTCTATAATGATATCATGCAGATTTTCATAGCTTACAAGCAAGAGTCGTTTATGCTGGTCAAAGACCAGTGATATTTTCTGTATTTCTCTCCATGTATCTTGCCCTCCTACAATGACAGTTGCTATGCTCTGCCTCTGAAATAAACTGAATATTTTAACGGCGTAATTTTAGTCTTGTTTTGACTGAGCTCCAGTTAATTCATCTTCTTCCATTCCCTATCTCCCCTTGGCACTGAGCAAGCCCATACACAACACTATCACTATTTCACAGATATAGGAAGCTAGGGAAGAACAGGATGAAGAAGGAAGAACAACATTCAAAAGCTTTCGCTGCGTCTGAAAGGATGATCACGTGCTCGTGCTCAAAGACAAGAGGAAATCTTGTAGATATCTGCCAATATGATGTGGAATATACTCAAGCTGCATTTAGATAAAGTGCCAGGAAGTGATTTAATAAAAATTACTTCTGTTCATACAAGAATGTCCTCGTGGGGAGAAGGGAGGAAGCGGAACGGATGGTGAAGGCATGAAGAATGTGAGTCTTTACTGGACAAGCTTGCCCCACACCAGGAGTAGGGTATTTACACCAGGCCAAATGGCATGTTGACATAACTACAGGGTATCAAAGAACTACAGAGCCTCCTTCACAGAAAGTACAGACATTTGTCATTGCTATAGACAGTGGGATCAAGGGCACCATCAGCAACTGTGCAGATGACACCAAGCTGAATGGCGCTGTTGATACACCTGAGGGACAGGAGGGCATCCAGAGGGACCTGGACAGGCTGGAGAAGTGGTGCCCAGGTGAACCTCATCAACAAAAGCAAGTGCAGGGTTCTGTACCTGGGCCAGAACAATCCTCACTGTCAATACAGACTGGGGGAGGAGGTGATAGAAAGCAGCCCTGAGGAAAAGGACTTGGGGGTGCTGAAGGATGAGAAGCTGGACAGGAGCAGGTAGTATGAGCTTGCAGCACAGAAGGCAAATCACAGCCTGGGCTGCATCCAAAGCAGCATTGCCAGCAGAGCCAGAGAGGTGATTCTGCCACTTTGCTCTGCTCTGCTGAGACCTCACCTGGAGTGCTGTGTACAGGTCAGGAGCCCTCAATATAGGAAGGACCTGGACCTGATGGAGAGGGTCCAGAAGAGGGCCATGAGAATGATAAAGGGGTCAGAGCAGCTCTGCTGTGACAACAGGCTGAGGTAGCTGGGGGTGTTCAGCCTGGAGAGGAGGAGGCTCCAGGGAGACCTAATAGCAGCCTGCCAGTACCTGAATACAGAATTAACCAGGTTGTAAAAGGCCTTTGAGATCATCAAGTCCAACCTATCACCCAACACCACCTAATCAACTAAACCATGGCACTTAGTGCCTCATCCTGAGCTCTGTTGAAGTATCCTCCCACCCCAGGTGTGGCCACTTGGCCCTCCCCACCCACTCCCCTATTTAATCCCCCCTAGGAAAGGCAGAAGCCCCAAGCTAAGCCCATCTGGGCTGAGGATCCTCCTCTCATCACTGGTGAGTGCCCATGGTGCACACTGGGTGATGGTGGTGGTGACAACAAAGGCCGGGGGGCCTGGTGGCCCCCCGGTTGTTAGGAACAGAATTGATGACTACTCCAATATCATCCATGGGTGCTGGCTGGGCTTCCTCACTGGGGCTGAGCTCCTCTGTATGGTATCTTGGCTGGTGAGGGTCTTGGCCCCTGGCTCTGGGATGGGTTCAAACATGGTGGTGGTGGAGCAGGAGCTGTTTAATCATATGATATGATGTTAATTACACTATCTTTACCTGGATGCCCCTTGAGTCTGCCCTAATCATTCAATAAATCTCTGCTTTTGTGCCTCAGTGACAGACCATTTCTTCCCCCTCACTTCTTCCTTTCAGAAATAAGGAAGGAAAGGAGGGGGAAAAAGCAGTACAGCATATCTGGAAAATGCATTCTCTTATCAGTCAACTCTGAACATGAAGCCTTCAGGAAGAGGGGCAGGATGGAAAGTGAGAATCACTTATGAATTACAAGACAAATGTCATATAGAACAGACAGGAGAAGACTGCATCTTCTCCATTGTGGTTATGTTTCATGGTGGTAAATGCAAAAAAAAAACAAAAAACAAAACAAACCCTTCAATAATACATAAATACATCAAATAAATTCATAAGTATGTGCCCCATCCAGGCTCTTCTTAAGCACTTCCAGTGACAGCAACTCCATCACCCCCCGGGCAGTACATTCCAATGGCCAATCTCTCTCTCTATGAAGAATTTCTTCCTAACATCCAGCCTAAACCTCCCCTGGCACAGCTTGAGACTGTGTCCTCTTGTTCTGGTGCTGGTTGTGGAGGCCAACCCCCACCTGCTTACAACATCCCTTCAGGTCATTGTAGATGACAATAAGGTCTCCCTTGAGCCTCCTGTTCTCCAGGCTAAGCAACCCCAGCTCCCTCAGCCTCTCCTCACAAGGCTGTGCTCCAAACCCCTCCCCAGCTTTGTTGCCCTGAAGGGAGCTAGTGGATGGCTGGAGAGAGACTGTTTGCAAAGGCCTGCAGTGACAGGATGAGGGCCAATGGCTCCAAACTAGAGAGACCAGATTTAGATTGGATGTTAGGAACAAGTTATTTGCTATGAGGGTGGTGGAACACTGGAAGAGGTTGCCCAGGGAGGAGGTTGAGGCTCCTTCTCTGGAGATATTCAAGGTGAGGCTCGATGAGGCCCCAGACAACCTGATCTAGTTGGGAATGTCCCTGATGAGTGCAGGGTGGTCAGTCTTGATGATGACTTTTGGAGGTCCCTTCTGGCCTGCACCATTCTATAGATGGCAGCTATATCAGCCTTACTGTATTTACTGTGCTAGTATGGATATACTTCTTTGGGACTGAACTGAGTCAGAGCTAAACTGTGTATCCACCAGCCCACAGCTGTGTCTTCCAAACAGCCCTCAGCTTGCTGAAGTGGTTGCTAGCACAAACTGTGTGTGAGCTGGAACGTTTCCTCTTGTCTGTAAATGGCAGAAGCAGCAGATAATACCCAACACCTATACTCCTCTTGAGGCAGCATCTAACCAAGGAAAAAGTTCTATACAGAAAGAGTGATTGCCCATTGGAATGGGCTGCCTGGGGAGGTGGTGGAGTCGCCATCACTGGAGGTTTTCAGGAGAAGACTTGATGGGGTGCTTGGTGCTGTGGGTTAGTTGTTTGGGTGGTGTTGGATTGGTTGATGGGTTGGACGCGATGATCTTGAAGGTCTCTTACAATCTGGTTTATTCTGTGTTTCTCTTCTATGTTTCTAAGGATATGCCCAAGCACTGTGGAGAGGTATGGTGAAAAAAATGCAGGTGCAGGGCTGTGTTCTCACTGCCAGAGCAAGATGACGGTGAAAGGTTTTTGCATAGCTTCTGTTTCAAAATGATTATGCACATAAACTAGGAATGAATTAAGGGTAAGTTTTGCTGCTTTTGCCACAGACTAAACCAGGAGATGCCCAGAATGATCTTATTAAAAGTCAATGCATATGGAAGTTCAAAAATCAAAGCCCCATTATTGTCACTTGTACATCTTTTGTTAATCCTCCTGGAATAGAGTCCTAAGTGTAAGAGCTTCCTGTTAATCTGAAAAAAACACATCCAAACAAACAGCTGAATGAGAACAGAAGCGAGTTTGAGATGACAGTTCTCATTTACACTACCACATCTGGCTAGGTGGATGGAGATGCCAAATGCAAAGCATAAAGATGGAAACAGGAGGTAACTGGTGGTGGTGGTGACAACCTGTAGGCATTCACTACACAAAAGAGCTGATGTCTGGTTTTCAGTGAGGGCTGAAACCCCTAAAAAGCTGGAACTTTTAAGGGGGGCAGGGTTAGCCCTTTAGCATCTGAGCCATTATTTGTCTGAGACTGAGCAGACAGAAACAGCCCTTGTAAATGTGTGCAACCCTGAAAATGCTGACTTTCAATTTTTCAACTCTCTGCTAATTTCCCAAAGTAATTCTTTATTTCTCAGCTCATGGTACCTGCAGGATGAACCCTGCTAGATGACTGGAGCATCTCTAGAGGAAACACCTTTTCCATCTGCAATAAAGAATGCTATCAAGCTGGCAGACTGAATGGAAAGAGTTCAGTTTATGCCCAGAGACACCTGCCTTGGGCATCACGTCCCTGACATTCAGCTTTCACTGCCTGTGGCTTTGCCCTTCCCAGGTTGCTATTATCAGCCATCCTCCCTTCTACCTTTCTGTATACCTGCCAACAGATGTAGCAAAATTAAACCACATCTGTTGATTAATGTCTTAAGTTTCCCGTGCTGTTTAGGGCTTTTTAGCCTAGAGTCTCCGCAGAGAGATTTAAACTGCTGGTTTGCCTACAGCTTCCACCAGGGCTGCTCACAGAGTTCTCTGTGTGTGTGAGCAAGCCTTCGCCTGAAGTCATTGTCCTTGTTCCTCGTTAACAACAACCAGGCACTTCAGCACAAACTGGTTTTGACAAGGGGATAAGTGTGTACTGTGTGGGAATATGCAGCACAAAAGATGTTCACTTTGCTGGAATCTGCATAGGAAGATTCTGCCCAGAGCTCTGGCTGGGGAGCCTAATCTACAGCAAGTGCAAATGGACAAGCAAATTATTTCAATTCCCCAGGATGCTGTGCAGAATTTGCACAATTTCAAAGCTAGTCAGGAGGAGGAGTTTTACAAGGCCTTGGGGCGAGGTACTCGGAGGGGCTGTGAAATGCCAGAAGGATGTCTCAGTGGGCAAAACAAAGGTTATGTTTTAATACAGGAAAAAGATCTGAGATAACCAAGAAAGATCTTATGATTTCCTCCTGCTGCTCACCACTTGATGCTACCAAAACATATGTTTTGAACCCTCCAAGGAGGCACAAATTAACGCTCTGTTTGGCCCTCAGTGGGTTTCTATTGGTTTTCTCCTATTCAGCAATCACTGTCCTAGAGATGTCTCAATTCTCACACAGGAAAGAATGTTTTTCCTGATAAAATTCCCCTAGGAGCAACACCAAGTAGCATTCAATTCAGCCAAAGGAAAAAAACCTACCAAATATGCAGGCATATAACCAAATTGTTTGCTATTTGAACAACAGAGAAGCTACATAAAATCAGGGTTGGGTTCTTGTTTGCTTGGTTTGGGCTTTTTTTTTTTGGGGCGGGTGGGGGGATTTGGGTTTGTTTGTTTTCTTCTCTTTTCCTTTTTTTGGAGCTTAAGATGCAAATCCCATTCCCCTTTAGGCTTCTCTGCACTCAGTAAGAAGACCCTTCCTCTGTCTCACAGCACACTCATCCCTGTCTTGGAAGCTGCCACTCAGCTGGCTGAGCACAACAGCCATGTAACCAGTCCTGCTGGGCTCTGAACAGAGAAAGTTTTCTATTCTTATTACTGGCGCAAAGTAAATACTTCTGAGTATTGAAAGAAACCATGTGGTAGATGTGGTGCCCTTAACCCATTCAATGGGCAAACAGAAGCAGCAGCTCAGGGTCCAGTTCCTCAGTGTTCCTTGCTCTACCAGAGCAGATTTCTGCCCTACTTGAAAGAAGTTATATTTATTCCAACAGATAATGCAATTGCTTGGTTTTCTGTCTCTCTGTGCCCTAGCTTGAAATTCATAAAGGAAAGATTCCCTGAAGTAATTTAAACAGTAAGTGGCTCTGAGAAAGCAGGAAATCAAATAGATTTTATTTTGGTACCGAGATATTTCTCTGGATATGGAAAATCACAGAAACCTTCAGGCTGGAAAAGACCCTCAGGAGCACCAAGTCCAACCCAGAACCCTACTCTACAAGGGTCACTCGTAAACCATAACCCCAAGCACCACATCCACCACATCTGGGGCTGTTCAGTCTGGAGAAGAGAAGGCTCCAAGGAGACCTTATTGTGGCCTTCCAGGATCTGAAGGTGGCCTACAAGAATGCTGGGGAGGGACTTAGGGTGTCATTTAGTGATAGAACTAGGGGGGATGGATCAAAAATAGAAACAGGTAGGTTCAAATTGGAGCTGAGGAAGAAATTCTTCCCCATGAGAGTGGTGAGACACTGGAACAGATTGCCCAGGGAGGTGGTGGAAGCCTCATCCCTAGAGGTTTTTAAGGGCAGGCTGGATGTGGCTGTGAGCAGCCTGATCTAGTGTGAGGTGTCCCTGCCCATGGCAGGGCAGTTGGAACCAGACGATCCTTGAGTTCCCTTCCAACCCTGACTATTCTATGATTCTATGATTCATCCGTCTGGGCTTGCTGGTGCAGCTGCTCCTCAGCATGTGCTGTCTTCTTCATCTCCTGCAACAACTGCACTTGGAAGTGGTTTGTCAGGCTCGTCATTGCCTCCTGCAGGTCCTGTATCTGAGGGTCTAGCTTGTTGTTCTCCTGAACAGCTCACAGCTCTCCAGGTTCTCCAACTCCTGGCTCAGCTCCTTTGTCTGGGCACTGCCTTTCTGCCATGGAGTCCCAATTCCATGCTCATATTTTCCTTCTCTGCTTCCACAAACTAATATCCCAGGCTACAGTGTGTGTTTTCCTTATGTGATAAATTATGAATCTTGTTTATACTCTACATCAGTGACCACTTTAAATATGTAAGAATTTCACTGAAATCCATGGAGCTCTTTTGGAGCTGCTGTAATTGAGATGAGAAACCTCCTCTTCCTATGCTGTTAATTATCAGATGACAGCTGCATGATGACATGTGTGAAGAGAGCCAGTGGTCCCAGCCCACCTTGTATTTGGCACTGGCAGGTGGTTGGTACATGCCTGCCACTGCTCAGTTGCTTCCCTTCAGATCACAAATCCTTTTTTGTTGTTTCAGAGCCTCAGTTAAATTAGAAAGTTATGATAGCTCTACAGAAAAAAAAATGTAAGGCTAAATGAAGATTAGCAAGTGCTCTGCTATGCTTGAAGTCCAGCAGGCCAATCCCAGCCTGGACTGCATCAAAAGCAGCACTGCCAGCAGAGCCAGAGAGGTGATTCTGCCACTTTACACTGCTCTGGTGAGACCTCACCTGCAGTACTGTGTGCAGGTCTGGAGCCCTCAATATAGGAAGGACATGGACCTGATGGAGAGGGTCCAGAGGAGGGCCATGAAAATGATCAGGGGGTTGGAGCAGCTCTGCTATGAGGACAGGCTGAGGGAGCTGGGGATGTTCAGCCTGGAGGCTCCAAGGAGACCTAATAGCAGTCTGCCAGTACCTGAAGGGGGCTACAGGAAGGCTGGGGAGAGACTGTTTGCAAAGGCCTGCAGGGACAGTATGAGAGGCAATGGCTTCAAACTAGAGAAGGGCAGATTTAGATTGGATGTTAGGAACAAGTTCTTTACTATGAGGGTGGTGGAACAGTGGAACAGGTTGCCCAGGGAAGTGGTTGAGGCCCCATGCCTGGAGATACTCAAAGTGAGACTTGACATGGCTCTGGGCAACCTGATCTAGTTGAGGATTGCCCTGCTGACTGCAGAGGAGGTTGGACTGGATGACCTTTGGAGGTCCCTTCCAACCCAGACCATTCTATGATTCTATGATATTCAAAACCTTCCAATATTTCCTCGAAGGTTAAGAAAAAGTGGATACATAACATTTCCCTTATCCTCTTTTGTGGCTGAAAGGGAAAAAGAAGTTGACAGAAGAAAAATCCTAAAAAAAATTTAAATAATAATAATAATAACAAAACCCAAATGAAAATCAGTCCTGAGAACTCCTTATCACTGGTCAGAGAAAAAAATAAATGTGGGTGATATCACAGGAAACAGAATTTTAGCCTAATTTTTGAACTAAAAAAAAAAGCTTGCTTGATAGGTTCTGCCCAACAGGAGTGGCACACACTTACTGTGTGCACTCCTCCTACTGGTTGTGCTTTCTCTTCTGACTTCCATGACAAAGCCACTTTCCCAAAGACCTAGTTTGTAGGTCACCTGCTTTGCCTCTCCTTTGATGTTCCTGTATAGCTCTTCTCAGTTTTTTGTGTGCTTCCTCCTTCTGCCCTTTTTCTACCCTTAGTTTCTAGAAGGCATCACAGTATTGTTCCTGCTTGCTTTTCAGCTATTGAGAGCTGTGTATTTTTAGCAGACATATCTCTTCTCATCTACTTGAAGATAAGTGATTATGACAGGGGGAGGGCACCGCAGACAAACTGGATCATTGTGCTTCCTAAAGGCATCCGCACCTTTACAATCTCAGGCCTGGGAGGGGCAGCAGAAGAGGAGGGCTTCCTGACACCCACCCACGTCCAGTGAAGACTCAAAGGATTCCATCTGCAAATGGTGAAATCAGGTTTCAGTCAGATCACACCATATGCTGAATTGAAAAGCAATGGGATTTTCTAAACTGTGACAATCACAGTCCAGTTTGTTAGTTTCAGACTCTTACCAGAGTTATCTGGGGTGCATTAGGAGGAGTGTGTCCAGCTGACCCAGGGAGGTTCTCCTCCCCACTACTCTGCCCTGGTGAGGCCTCACCTGGAATATTGCATCCAGTTCTGGGCTCCCCAGTTCAAGAGGGACAGGGATCTGCTGGAGAGAGTCCAGCCGAGGGGTACAAGGATGATGAAGGGAATGGAGCACTGCCTGATGAGGAGAAGCTGAGAGCCCTGGGGCTGTTTAGTCTGGAGAAGAGAAGACTGAGAGGGGATTCGATAAATGTCTGTAAATATCTGAGGGCTGGGGGACAAGAGGGAGGGGACAGGCTCCCTGTGATAGGGACAAGGGGCGATGGATATAAACTATAGCACAGGAGGTTCCACCTCAACATGAAGAAGAACAACTTTGCTGTGAGGGTCCCAGAGCACTGGAACAGGCTGCCCAGGGAGGTTGTGGAGTCTCCTTCTCTGGAGACTTTCTAGACCCATCTGGATGCATTCCTGTGTGACCTGTGCTAGAGTCTGTTATCCTGCTCTGGTAGAGGGGCTGGACTCAGTGATTTTCAGAGGTCCCTTCCAACCCCTAACATCCTGCAATATTCCAGGTGTGGCCTAACCAGGGCAGAGTAGAGGGGGAGAACCTCCCTGGATCTGCTGGACACACTCTTCTGAATGCACCCAGGGATCCCATTGGCCTTCTTGGCCCCCAGGGCACATTGCTGTCCCATGCAGAACTTGTTGTCTACCAGCACTCCCAGCTCCTTCTCCACAGGGCTGCTCTCCAACAGATCACCACCTAACCTGGACAGGTGCAGTTTATTCTTCCTTCCCGGGTGCAGGACTCTGCGCTTGTCCTAATTGAACCTCATTAGGTTCCTCTCTGCCCAGCTCTCCAGTGTGATCCTTTGGATTTTCCTGTGTAGTGTTCTATACAGGTTGAACTGGGCTCTCAGGAAAAAAAAAAAAAAAGCATAATGACATAGTCTTCTAAAACCTGTAATGTTTCATTCACTGAACATCTACTGGGTAAATACCTCATTAATATTCTTTGTTATTTATGGATCATACCGCTGCGTGTTCCAGAAAGAGCTGCTTCACTCTTTTGAGTAAATGCTGAATAAATCTGAAATAAAAAATGCTTATCTACTTTTAAAGTAATATTAAATAAACACATCAGGAGCAGAATGAAGACATCCAAATGTGTTTGGGTTTTTTTGTTGGGTTGGGTTGGATTTTTTGGTGCTGTTGGGTGGGTTGGTTTGTTTGGTATTTTTTGCTTTGTCTTGTTTTGTTTGTTTGTGTGTTTGGTTGGGTTTTAATTGAATCCTTTATAGATGAAAAGGAAAATAAAAAACATGCCATTTGTTGTTCTTTTACACATGGAAACCAGAACTCAGACTCCAGAACTGCCTGTGACAGTGCCGGGGAAAGCATTTGGTGTTCAAAGTCAGAAGAACACAGCTGATGCTGCTCTGCCTGACACCTCCATGGCAAACACTTGATTTACATAGGAAGAGAAATGCCAAAATAACAGAATGGAGCCTGACAAGGAATAACATTATCACCACTGCCATGTTTACCCATGGACAGCCCCTCACAAACACACAATCACACACTGTTTCTCGTGCTATAAACAGGGTCTCAATCTGACCTCCTTGCTGGGAGTCTCCAGGAAGGGAAAGCAGTGGAAACAGACCAATAGTAACCAGAGAAAGAAAATCTCAGCTCCCACTAACTGTTCAGAGCAGATGAGCTTGGGTTCTTCCCTGCCTGAGTCACTCTCCACCTTCACTACCTGACACAAAGGCAAACTCTATTTCCAAGCTGGAGCCCTTGGCCATGCTATTGAACTGTCTGCCTATGCAGTAACAGCCTAAAGCGTTTCAGCCAGCACAGCCTGACCCCTCACTTATGCTGCCCTCATTTGCCTTTCTTGCTATGTACAAGCTATGCAGTAGATACTTTTCCAGAATGCTGCTCCTACAGATTCATAGAATTGTTAGGTTTGGAAGGGACCTCAAGGATCATCTAGCTGATGATCACCTATATGTTTGTAGCCACTGTTCTGAAGGCAGCTGCTGGATGCATGCAGGGTGCAGGACTCTTTAGCTGACCAATTCCTTAGCATACTGCCTAGACCAAAACAATGTGTGCCAAGAACAACATCATCATGTTGGCACCCTATGGTTGGAACATGATGCAGAAGCCACCTCCTTGATGTGCTGGCACCTCTCAGCAGGAAAAGATTTTAGCTTATCTATGTGATTTGGTTTTACTGGTTAAGTGATTGATAACAAAGAATACATAAAAGCCACTCTGAGCAGTAGCTAACATGGGTTAGGGACTGAGATTAGGGACAGATTAGGAGGTTAGGGCTTCTCTAGGGATGTCAATTAATGATCTGGCTAGGGCTTCATTTTAGGCATGCTGGTAGGGATATGCTCGGGACCTCTATTAGCTGCTTCATCTGTTAAGGGCTTCCAGGACTTCTTCTGTAAGTGGGACTCTGAGAAGGTTGGTGGACCTGCCCTTCCTGGATCTGTGCTGGCTGGGCCTGATCCCTTGGCCATCCTGTAAGTGTTGTGTGATGCCCTGTTCCATAATCTTGCCTGGCACTGAGGTCTGATTTAAACCGTTACACATAGGCAAGCTACACTGCAAACTTCTTTCCCCAGCTTTTTTATGAGGTTAATAACACACGAGTTCTTGCATTGGTATTTTCAGCCAGCCTGTACAGGCCTTCCATGAAACATCGCAAATCTCTACATGCAAGGATGCTCCCTGCCTGCTAAACAGATATGTTTCTGACAATCAGTGTCTGCTCCTGTGTGCAGGCACATTTTGTTCATTAAATTTGATACAACATTTGCACAGATTTGGAAGGTGCTAAACCATTTCTTCTTATTGGGTTACAGCTGTTCCTCCATGGTTTCTGAGCTAAATAGCCACTAAGTGGCTCTTACCAACAAATTAATACATGTGGGGTTTTAGGAACCCACTCAGAATGCTAATTTTAGGAAGATATTTGAACGTGAAGCAACATTTCTCCATATGCAATTTATATATCCACTTGAAAATATGATTTTGTAATGAAATGCTGAGAGATCCTTAATTATTGCAGCTTTAGTGGTGTCATTGAAATACTAAGAGACCATCTAAAGAGTAACTCCCTTCAGCAGAGATTTGCTGACTACACACCTGCTTCAGCAAATGGACAAGCAGCTGAATAGGAGCCAGCAGTGTGCAGGTGGCCAAGGAAGCCAATGGCATCCTGGCTGGGATCAGCAATGCTGTGTCCATCAGGAGCAGGGAGGGGATTGTCCCCTGGTACTCAGCTCTGGTGAAGCCACACTTTGAGTATTGTGTTCAGCTTTGTGCACCTCCATACAAGAGAGTTGTGGAGGTGCTGGAGCCAGTGCAGAGGAGGGCAAGGAAGCTGGGGAAGGGTCTGGAGAATAAATCTGATGAAGAGAGACTGAAGGAGCTGAGTTTGAAAAAGAGGAGGCTGAGGGGAGACCTTGTTGCTGTCTACAACTACCTGACAGGACCTTGTGGAGAGGCTGCTGCTGGTCTCTTCTGACACATAATTAGTGATACAACAAGAGGGAACAGCCTCAAGATGCAGCTGGGTAGGTCAGCAAGAGTGGTCAGGCATTAGAATGTGCTGCCCAGGGAGGTAGTTGAGTCACCAACCCTGGATGTGTTTAAAGGTGGTTTGGATGTGGTGCTTGGGGGTATGGTTTAGGGGTGAACTTTGTAGCAGAGGGTTAATGGTTGGACTTGGTGATCCTGAGGGTCTTTTCCAACCTGCATGATCCTGTGATTCTGAATAGGGGGTCGAAACATCTTTCTTAGTGCTTCTTTCCCACTCTCTTGGTTTCAGTGTACCTTGCCCATGACTGACAAGTGTATCTGCAGAATCATAAAATGTGAGGGGGGGAAAGAAAAATTCCAAAGTGCCTCCTAGCCAGTGTTTCTGCTGATGCATTAATTCATTGCACTTCCTAAGTGGGATCACCATTATGTCTAAGGAGATTTTATGAGAAGGCTCACTGAAGCGAAAGTCAAGCCAATGAATCGTTTAATGCAAACTAATGAAAACCAGGCATAAAAGAACTTTCACAACTGCTTTGGAGCTTTAATGGTCAAGCTGATGTAAATGCAGAGCACTCCTAAGTAAAGCAAAGGGCCTGCAGTGCAGAAAATGGGATGGCTTTGTGGCAATTGCTTTTAATTACGAAGT
Source organism: Dryobates pubescens (assembly GCF_014839835.1). Taxonomy (NCBI): domain Eukaryota; kingdom Metazoa; phylum Chordata; class Aves; order Piciformes; family Picidae; genus Dryobates; species Dryobates pubescens. The sequence continues at coordinate 25,931,003 of NC_071612.1, read as the reverse complement.
CATATAAACAGCTCTCTCCTGCAGGATAGCCAGTCAACTCAAGAGTTTGCGAGGTAAAAACCTGGGACTGCTAAAGAGGTTGAATATGGCAGGAGCACTGTCTTTTGCATCTTCTGTCTTCTACTCCAGCTGTAACTGATGATGAATGCATCTTGTTGTAGCTTAAATGATCAGTCTTAGAATCATTGAATTGTTAGGATTGGAAGGGACCTCAGGGGCTGTTTGGTTTGGAAAAAAGAAGGGTCTGAGGAGACCTTATTGTGGCCATTCAGTATCTGAACAGGGCCTACAAGAAAGTTGGAAAGGGACTTATTAGGGTGTCAGGGAATGCTAGGACTAGGGGGAATGGAACAAAACTAGAAATGGGTAGATTCAGCTTGGATGTTAGGAAGAAGTTCTTCCCCATGAGGGTGGTGAGAGACTGGAATAGGTTGCCCAGGAAGGTGGTGGTAGCCTCATCCCTGGAGGTTTTTAAGGCCAGGCTGGATATAGCTCTGAGCAACCTGCTGTAGTGTGAAGTGTCCCTACCCATGACAGTGGGGTTGGAACTGGATGATCCTTGAGGTCCCTTCCAACCCTAACAATTCTATGATTCTATGACTCTATGACCATCCAGGGACACTTCACACTAGATCAGATTGCTCAGAGCCACATCCAGCCTGGCCTTGCCAGTGGCATTTATTTTTGCACGATCAACAAATGCTTCTTCATTGTACAGCCTGAAACCCAAAGGAACTGAGTATGACTGATTTCATTTTTGAGCCTCTCCCACACTGTTATATTGCAGCAATTCTCATAATCCCACCATGGACTGGAGTCCACTGTTTTAAGCGTGTTCTTGTCTTCTAGTTCTGTCATGGCTGTACTTGTTAAACTCCTGCTGGGCTGAAATACGCCCACAGACAAGTTTCAGTCAGATTTCTGTGAGACAGTATGCTTCCACATAGATAGGCACTTAACAAATAACAAAGAAGAAAAAATAAGAACTGTATAATGCTTTTCCCCCCAGCTGTGTTCCAGCAAGAGTGGAGAAGAGTTGAGAAAAGTATTTTGCATTTTATCTCTATCTATAACTTTGCATTTTACATAACAATCTTGGGAAGCAGTGGCCATGACACACTCTCCAGAGTTCATTCTTCACTTTTTTTTAGTCTTCTACTCCTGTCATATGCCTTCTCTAGGTATTTAATACTAGAATTCCATAATGCTTCCCACCCACCTTGCTCTCATCCTGCATTGGTGGAAGCAGTCAACCTGTGGATGCTGCAAGGGAGGATCAAGCTCTAAATCCCTAAAAACATCAAGCTGAATGGCACCTGGGTTTGAGGCTATTTAAATTGCACACAGCCCACGTGGACCAAGAGACACGTTTAACCAGAACAGAGTGTTGCGTAACAGAAATGAGGCAGGAAGGAAGTGGAAAGTCTCTCCTCAGAGTGAAGGGATTATCAAAGCTTCATACTATGGAATTTGAGTTCTTATTATGTGTAGACACATTACTGCTTTCCAGGGTAGAATGGAATGGAATGGAATGGAATGGAATGGAATGGAATGGAATGGAATGGAATGGAATGGAATGGAATGGAATAGACCAGGTTGGAAGAGAACTTCGAGATCATCCAGTCCAACTTATCATCCAACACCACCTAATCAACTAAACCATGGCACCAAGCACCCCATCAAGTCTCCTCCTAAACACCTCCAGTGATGGTGACTCCACCACCTCACTCTCTCTGTGTAGAATTTCTTCCTAACCTCCAGCCTAAACCTCCCCTGGCATAGCTTGAGAGGTTTAGGGTAGTGGTCTAGAGCAGAATGAGTTCTCTTCCAGTAATCACCTAATTCTGGCAGTCTTTCATACTTCAATATATACTTTTGGCTAAAGTAATTTTTAGGTTTCAAAGCTAAGAGATAGCTACTTTGAAGTAAAGAAAACCTAACAAATCCTATCCATCTAAATCCTCCATCTGAAAAGGAACCACAAGAGAATTTAAAAATAAAATAAAATACAATAAATAGATTCTTTAGGGTACAACCATGGGAAAAAACATGTCAATAGACCTGGGCAACTTGTACCTTTTGATCCAACCTGAGGAGGGAGAAAGGATGCCCTGGACTATGCTTCATTTTATATGGGACCATTTCATCACCTCTTCCCTTGTTGTGTCTTCATCCTCTTTTCACTGCTGCTGGGAGAACTGGTGCTCAGCTTAACTAAACAGCAGTCAGAGGAAGATCTTCCAAGAACCACTGAGATCCTTACAGAAGGACCTTTGCTAATACAAACACTCTGCTGCTTCCCATGTTATGGGCTCTCCATTTCTCTGGCATCCCATTACTGCTGCTCCTGATTTTTCCCTCTTCTGAGATAAAGTTATAGGAGTCCCCTCTTCACTTTCAGAAAGATGACCTTTCTTGTGCTTCAGAAAGCCAACAGATTGTATGCCATGGAGATGAAACCATGTAGGAAAGAGCTGCCCAATGTCACAAAGCTCCCTTAAGCCAGAGGACAAAGTTCTAAAATGGGTCATATAAACTGTGGAAAGCCCAATGTCCTTTTTTTTTTCCTCTGGTGTTGGTAAAACAACATGGGTAGAGTTTAATGTCATACCATCTCATCTCTGCACAGGAGATTGCTTAGGTCTTTGTTTTTCAGACTGTGACACTGTTATAGTTTGAAGGGGGAACTTTAGCCTAGTCCCTGACTGCAAAAGCTGAAAGTAAAATAAATTAACATTGGATACAAAAGGAAAATAATGCTAAAGTCTATATTATTCATTGGCTTGTTGATGGGATATAGATAATGTCATTGGGATGTGCTGCCCAGGGAGGTGGTGGAGTCACCATCCCTGGAGGTGTTCAAGAGGGGATTGGACGTGGCACTTGGTGCCATGGTCTAGTCATGAGGTCTGTGGTGACAGGTTGGACTTGATGATCTTTGAGGTCTCTTCCAACCTTGGTGATACTGTGATACGGTGAAAAGGCATAAACAGTTCTTGCTCTCTTCTTCTGTTGCTTCTGCTTGCAACTTCTTTCTCTCTTCTGTGGCCTTGCCAGGGGATCTCTGATTTGACTACTGTGTGAGGTAACAGGAAGGAGGGAGGGAGTGGGGGAGGAGGAAGTGAAGGGTCCCCCTTCACCTTCATCCAGGAGGGTCTGAGGAGTGTCTGTGTTGTTTATAAACTGTACAGCTATATATTCTATTGTACATCTATTGTATATTTTGTACATATTCTTTGCATTCATTGCATTCCATATTTCCAGATTGTATCTTGCAAATAGAGCTTTATTTGCTTCCATCCCAAACTGAGCTGGTCTGGCAATTTTGTTTTGGGGGCAGTTTCTCCAAACTAGTTGGGGGGGGGGATTTCAACCCACCACGGTCATGGTTTTGAGAGAAAGGTCATCACAAGCTGTAGGAGCAAAATGGGTCCATAGTTAATTTTCGCAAACTGCTTAAGCAGCTTGAGAAGGTTCACACCGTTGTCTTGTGATTCAACCATGCGGTTTAGAAGAGCACAGTTTTCCCCTGTGCAGGATGTCATGTGGAAGCCTAGAGTCCTCACTCCTCTCAGTTTGACAGAAAGCTGAATTGCAATTCCCTAGCAGCTTTTTGTAGGATGTTGAATTCCATCCTGCTTGTTGGAGTGTATGGTTTAAAATGAGTGAAAAATAATGTTTGATAGGTTCTACTTAGCATGCATCTTCATTGATCTCTGGGGAGCTTGGAACAGAAAGGTCCATGAGGAAGGTAACAACCCATAAAAATCAAATGTAACCGTGTGCCTAATACTTAGTGGCAGAATCAATGTCTGAAGAACTTCCTATTTTGATGCCTTTGAATGATGCCACAGAAACCTTACTGCTGCAAGGCTGATGAATGAAGTCAACAGAGGTGACCTGACAAACATGGGTGAAAATGAAGTTAGAATCATCTGGCGTCCCTGAACAAGACTGACTTTAATCGTTTCATTCATGAAAACAGAGGAACAATAGGGAATCTAGTTTTATCCAGAGAGCTCCTGTTTCAATTGATTTGTCCTGTCAGATATTGGAAATATGCTGTAGCGCACAAACATCAGCATCCTCTGTGGAAAGATTTGACTTAACGAGCTGGCTTTGGAGCTGCATCAACTTTCTACCACAATGAGTATTCGCTTCTGAAATGGCAAAACATTGTGCAGAATGTGGACCTTTCTGTTCCTGCCAGCTCCTTTCTCATTTTCATCTATTTTGTGCACTAGAGTACAAAAAAACCCAACCCAACAAAACAACACCAAAACCCCCAAATAACAAACAAAAACCAAACAAAACCACCCACCCCCACCCCCCCAAACCCACATAAAACCTCTAAGCAAGAGCACAGAATTCAGCACATTCTGATTCTTTGCAAGAAAATGTGAATCTTGTGTTTTCCTCATGCATCTTCATTATGGTGGATAAAATTATCAGGCCATCTAAAGTAAACTATAATGCATACAGAAGTACATAGGCTCTGTCTCATTGTTTCTCCATTTTCACTGGAAATATAAAAGAAAAGAGCTAGCTGCAGTGTACAGATAAGTGGATGAAGGACTCAGTCTTTGGAATTCATTTCCCTGTATGTCTCCCTAATTATATATTATTTGTTGAAGTACTGAACACATACTCTTCAGCATGACTGGCTTTCTCCTCTCTACCCATCTGCAGAAGCACCATTCCATACTGCATTTGCTCTCATATTAGCACAGCTGGTTTCCTTGGAGAGGTGGAGCACTCAGGCTGGTCAATCAAGCAACAGCCTTTGCAGGTAGTGGCATTTTCTGGTACAGTTACCTGGTGGTTCCTGCCTTGGCTCCACCTGGATAACCTCCCCTGGAATGCACACACTGAAAGCCTGGTGCTTTTCCCCACCAGATGGCAATGAGACAGCAAGAGGCCTAATTCATCTGGTAGGCAGGAAGCAAAGAGCACTTTCCTTCTTGCAAGTCATTTCCAAGTGCAAATTCACCCTGTTGCAGGTCATTTCCAAGCCATTTCCATTTCATAGATGATGGATGTGCTTGGAAGAGCAGTCTTGCTTACTTCTGTTCACTATGCTGTGTTAAAGCAGGCTTTTATTCTCTCCTTTGCATCGCTCAAGAAAAACTGAGAAATTGCCACATGGCCTTGTCCTAGTGGCAGACCAGGGATTGGGGAATGGCCTCAAGATGCAACTGGACAGTAGGAAGAATTTTTTCCCAGAAAGAGTGCTCAGGCATTGGAATGTGCTGCCCAGGGAGGTGGTAGAGTCACCAAGCCTGGATGTCTTTAAAGGTTGTTTGGATGTGGTGCCTGGGGACATGGTTTAGGGGTGAACCTTGTAGAGCAGGGTTGTGGGTTGGACTTGGTGATCCCAAGGGTCTTTTTTGAATGTGAATGTTTCTGTGACTCTGTGATTCTGCAATCCATAGCAAAGTATAATAACAACACTTAGCATCTGGAAAGTATCCCCACTTCTGCAAGGTAGGTAAGCACTCAGCTGTGTTTTACAGGGAGCAAGAGAAGTAATGAGGTAAGGATTGCAGCTATGGAGAGACCAAATAACAGCAAGCATGATTCAGCAGTTCCTTCTAATCCTAGGCATTGACCATTAGACAACACAATTCTGCTGCTGTATTGATGTCTGTTTCTTTATGTTCTCTTTCAAATAGCTAAAGCCAAGTTTGGCTTTATTTTGGAAGTAAATTTCTTCATTTTATCTCAGAACATGATAGATTTTTTTCCCCCCTCTACTTGTATTTCAAAGCTGAATTCTTCTGCTGCTTAACTAAAGCAAGGTTCTTCTTATGGGTACTCTTTTTGTAGTTCAAAGCAGGATTTTTTGACTTCTTGTAGTTCAAAGCAGTGATCTCCCTCTTGTAGTCTAAAACTAGGGTTCTTTTTAGCTCAACCCTAGATAATTTGTTCATCTCAGTGAATTAGATATGCTATACATGAGTATTCTGGACATTAACTCTTTCCTTCAATACCAAGACCACTTTCAAAATCTTCCTGCCTCCCACCATCTCCTTTAGCTGGCTGTTTCTCTCATGCCCCCTGCTGTTTTCTATTTCCTATTTGATAGTGACAATGAGTTCAGTGCAGACACAGACACGCACAGTGGTTCCATACTTGTCTGATTTGGGGAGGAATGCTTTGTTTCGAGACAACACCGTGGCTGGAAATGCTTTCCATAAACCTCTGCATTTCTGAAAATGTACTCCTGACCTTTCTTCTGCTTTCTGAAGTGCAGAGAAATCACTGGTTTGTGATTTTCTTCCTATGTCCCAACAGCCCAGTATACCAGGCTAATGGCTATAGCCAGTGATCCACTGTAGAAGTAATGCAATGCAATGAATTCAGTCACCCAATGCACAGAATGCTGGTTAATACATATTGTACTTTGAAAACCAGCCTTTTCCCACTCACTTCTTCAGACTGCCAGCCTTTTTCTGCATATAACATAGATGTTAGTAAGGATAATAATTTTATCTACCATAGATGTTAGTAACTCTGTAATCCAGACAAACACTATTAAACATTATAAAAGACCCCCAAACAACAAACCCATTTCATGAGATGCCTCTCACTGGGCATTTTGGAACAGCCTCAAATGACCCAGTGCAATTTGGAGACACTAGCTTATTCCACTGAACACATTTTAACCCTTACTTATCCTGCATTTCAAAATGTCTCTCTGACATGTCCCTGGAAAAGATCTGTGCTGACAGAATTCCATGATGCATTATAATGCTGTTCTGAGGAGGAAACAAAAATAACTGGGAAGCGTATTTTTAAATCTACACAGCTCTTAGGAGAGAGAAATGAAACTAGGAAGACTGCAGAATGGGGGTCTCTGGAAGAGATTTTCCTCTGTGGGCTACCTCCTTGTGTGCTTGTTTCATCTACCAATTGCACCTTGTGCCCTTTGGCTTTAGTGATAGTATTAGTGAGGAGGAGGAGCACCTATACATCTGACAAGGCAGAGATAGAATGGCCCCTGCAAACTAACAGAGATTTTCAAACACTGCTACAGAACCTGTGTGAGTCTTTGCTCTTCTGTCTGCAAAATGGGTTTGATAATCTCTGTTTCTCTGAGAGAGGACAAAAGCTTTTCCATACCCTCAACTGGTATAAAAGTGGTGTGGCTCTGTCTATCGTGAATCTGTACTAGCCTTATACAGACCACCTAGCAGAAATGCCTTTGGTCTGTGCTTAGTAACACAGAAAGTGGTTTCATTTTAAGCACAGAATATTAAAGAACTGGAAATCCTTAAAGTGATTTACACCTCTGGCAATTAAAAACTTTCACTACTTCATTGTGTGTGCTGCAGTCTGAAAAGGTGAGTGCTCATCCGGCCTCAAATGTCACCAGGCCATTAACAACAAGAGGCCACAGGACTCCCCATTGTGTGATTGGGGCTTATCTTCTTACATAATTGTCCATTTCGTTTCTGCTTGTGTGCTGAAAAGCCAGCCTCAAAGAAGTTAATGTATTCACCTAGTACTCCCTCAGCTCCTTTCTGAAGAAGTAAGAGCAGATTTCCTGTGAATTGGCTGGAAGCTCTGTTAGCTTTCCTCTCTCTCTAGAGGAACGCATTTTAGTCATGGGAGTGCAGCTGATAATGGCTGTAGAAATAACACTTCAGCTCAAAGTTTCTTTAAGCACTACTTTGTCTGTCACCTGAGTATTCTCAGGAGTAAAAACTGTTATTCTACCTGCGCTGAAAAATGTGTGTGTGTTTTTGAAAGCATTTCTCTCTCACCCACAAATATGCACACACAATACTTACCTCTGCTGAGCAAAAAGCACTTACGCTTACGTTATACTCCCATTTAAGTCCTCCCCATAAGTTTCTCATATTTGTTTTTGTTTATCAGTAAGAGAACTGTTATTGTCTCTGCCTTTTAATATAAGAGAATACAAAGTCCACCTTCTCAGTCAGAAGGAGAGATCAGGTCCCCAGACAGATAGGAAAAAAGAGGAAGAATTGTTCCTTCCAGCAGCACCAATGACTCAATAATTTTATCTACCAACCTTTGTATCTACATTCAGTGGAAAACTAAGAAATGGTGTTAAATAATTTTTCATCAAATTCTCCTTGAGCCAGTGTATTACCACCTCCTAAAAGAGTATCTGGTCATAGCAATTAGAATCATAGAATCATAGAATTGTTAAGGTTGGAAGGAACCTCAAGGATCATCCAGTTCCAATCCCTCTGCCATGGGCAGGGACACCTCACACTACAGCAGGTTGCTCACAGCCACATCCAGCCTCAAAACCTCCAGGGATGAGGCTTCCACCACCTCCCTGGGCAACCTATTCCAGTGTCTCACCAGCCTCGTGGAGAAGAACTTCCTCCTATCTGAACCTACCCACTTCTAGTTTTGTTCCATTCCCCCATGACACCCTCAAAAGTCTCTCCCCAGCTTTCTTGTGGACCCCTTTAAGATTCTGGAAGGCTACAAGAAGTTCTCCTCAGAGCCTTCTCTTCTCCAGACTGAACAGCCCCAGTTCCCTCAGTCTGTTTCCATAGGAGAGGAGCTCCAGCCCTCTGATCATCCTTGTGGCCCTTATCTGGATAAACTCCAGCATGTCCAGATCCTTCCTGTACTAGGGGCTCCAGAACTGGACACAGTGCTCCAGGTGGGGTCTCAGTGGAGTGAAGCAGAGGGGGAGAATCACCTCCCATGAACTGCTGGCTATGCTTCTCTTGATGCAGCCCAGGCTCTGGTTGGCTTCCTGTGCTGCAAGTGCACACTGGGACTTGTGTTCAGCTTCTCATCCACCAACACCCTCAAGTCCTTTTCTTCTGGGCTGCTCTCAAGCCACTCTCTGCCCAGCCTATATCAGTGCTTGGGATTGCCCTGACCCAGATCACCTACAAGGAAGCCAGCAGAGCACACATTATGGTGTACTCCAGCCTAGCAACATACACAGCTGCCATGCTTTTCATGCTGCTTGTAAAATACCAGTCTCTTTGATACATGGATAAAGGACACATGGATGGGTCTAAGATCAACACAAAGAAATGTGGTTTATTCCTCGGCAAATTATTTCACAGCTAGATGATAATAGCTATCTTACTTTCACATACTATCCAGAATCTTTGTTTCCCCTATTGTAGCTGTACCTAGATAAACACAACATAAAACAGATGAAATACAATGTTAGGAGTGGAGCTAGGTCTAGTGAATGCACATGGAGTTTAATTTCACATTATATAGTTGCTACTGAGGCTGAGACTCCCTGCTGATATGGATGCTTCAGTCTTATGAAGTATGAGTATAAAGGGCTGAAGACCTTTACACTGACAGTGTTCAAAATTCAGAGTGAGTAGCCCACCAAGAGGAACTGGGGCCTTGATTTCTGACAGCTCCCTGCAAAGTGACCTGAGCATCAGCCTGCACTACAGCTCTTGCAGTGGTGTCCCCTGGTCACTATGGAAACCTTTTCTAGTAAAAAGACATCAGCATCACGGTAGGTGGGAGATAGTGGGAGCTGCCTGGGAACTACCATTCTACTGCTCCTGGATGGGGTTTGATATACACCCTGCTTCAGCTTCTGCCAGGAGACAGTCCCTCTGTTCCTCTCCTTACCAAGTGCCATGGATAGCTCTCGGTGCACTGCTTGCAAAAGTGACTCATTTGTGAGGAGCAATTTATCAAATTGATTTAGCCTCATTTCCTGTTGGTGGGACTATCTGCATGCGGGTCACGATTTCCTCAGATGCATTCATTAGCCAAAGTTAATTTTGTTTAACTGTGTGGACTGAATATGAACTTTCTCTGTGTTTGATCTCCCTCACTCCAAAAAGACTGGCAAATAATTGTAGGAGATGTAAATCCACCATGTGGCTTCACTTCTGTTTCTTGACCGCGTGAAGGGAGTGATGGGTGTGAAAGCAGCCATGGGTGTGAAAGCCGCAAGAAGGGGGCTCAGGAGATGCCTTGCATGTGAACCCAGAGAGGAGAAGCACGGCATGACTCTGGCTCTCCCAGCCTGCATTTATGACAACCAGCTGGCACACACAGGTCTGCCATGAACTCCAGTCACTGCAAGAGGTTGCTGCTTTGTGCTCCTTTCAGTGACTGACATCCCCAAGCAGATCACAGGATGAACCTCATCAGGTTCAACAAGAGCAAGTGCAGGGTTCTGCACCTGGGCCACAACAATCCTCACTATCAATACAGACTGGGGGAGGAGGTGATAGAAAGCAGCCCTGAGGAAAAGGACTTGGGGGTGCTGATGAGTGAGAAGCTGGACAGGAGCAGGCAGTGTGAGCTTGCAGCGCAGAAGACAAATCACAGCCTGGGCTGCATCCAAAGCAGCATTGCCAGCAGAGCCAGAGAGGTGATGCTGCCACTTTGCTCTGCTCTGGTCAGACCTCACCTGGAGTGCTGTGTGCAGGTCTGGAGCCCTCAATACAGGAAGGACATGGACTGATGGAGTGGGTCCAGAGGAGAGCCGTGAGAATGATCAGGGCATTGGAGCACCTCTGCTACAAGGACAGGTTGAAGGAGCTGGGGGTGTTCGGCATGGAGAAGAGGAGGCTTCAGGGAGACCTAATAGCAGCCTGCCAGTACCTGAAGTGAGCTACAAGAAGGATGGAGAGAGACTGTTTGCAAAGGCCTGCAGGGACAGGATGAGGGGCAATAGTTTCAAACTAGAGAAGGGCAGATTTAGATTGGATGTTAGGAACAAGCTATTTGCTATGAGGGTGGAGGAACACTGCAACAGATTGCCCTGGAAATATTCAAGTTAAGGCTCAACGAGGCCCTGGGCAGCCTGATGTAGTTGGGGACGCCCCTGCTGACTGTGAGGAGGTCAGACTCGATGACCTTTGGAGGTCCCTTCCAGCCTGGACCATTCTGTGATTCTGCGATTCTATGATCTTTGGTCAGCACAGATCAAGACTGAGCTACTGAGCAACAGGTCCCTAGTATATACTCTGTCTCATTCACTTCTTTGTTGAGAGTTTATAAATACTGCTTTGCCTCACAGCAAACTACAGCATATCTTTTAAAAATACCATTATATAACTTTTTTTTTTTTCCTTGAGACTGACTCATCTCTCCATGATGTCACTTTTATATTAGCAAATGCATCAAAGATGTTCCTGATTTAAACAAACAAGCAAGAGGGCAATCAGTGCCTACATACTCAAGCAAACAATCTAGAAACTGAATTATAGATAGGCCTAAAGTAAATGTATGAATGTGTTCAAGCTGATTTGTTGATTCAGTTCTATAAACACCTCTTGGGTTTTAATCCACACTTTTCTGTTTTCTGGCTTTATGCATAATTCTCTTTTTCCTTTCTCTCTTTTTTTTTTTTTTTTTACAATTCATCTTTTGTGTTAGAGTTCTTCATGCATCTTGTCATTCAGAGCCTCATGAATGCAGCACATTTCAAGATGTGGATGTGATACATATCTGTTTTTCTCAGGAAAAATAAAATAAATTAAAAAAGCACTAAGAATGAAGAATATATAACAGCCAGCAATGGCAGCATCTGCAATAACAAAAGCAACAAGACTTGCTGTTCATATCTGAACCAGCTCCACATGTCTCATTCTGTTTTGCCAAGGCACCTAATTTTATCTAGGCAGTCTCTGTCCCTCTAGGTCTCCTATACTCTGCTTGATGTACATAGCCACTGTGGGGTTGGTCTGCTGAGTCTTCCTGCCTCTTCCATTGACACTGCAATCAAGTGCACAAGTTGATCTGTTAGAGGATAGAAGGGCTCTGCAGAGGGACCTTGACTGGCTGGACAGATGGACAGAGTCCAACAGGATGGCATTCAACAAGTCCAAGTGCCAGGTGCCGCACTTTGACCACAACAACCCCATGCAGTGCTACAGGCTGGGGTTGGAGTGGCTGGAGAGCAGGCAGGCACACAGGGACCTGTGTAGTAGTGGTTGATTGTAGGCTGAACATGAGCCAGCAGTGTGCCCAGGTGGCCAAGAAGACCAATGGCATCCTGGTGTGCACCAAGAATAGTGTGGCCAGCAGGGGCAGGGAAATCATTGTGCCCCTGTACTCAGCACTGCTTAGGCCACACCTTGAGTCTTGTGTCCAGTTCTGGGCTCCTCAGTTTAAGAAGGAACATTGAGACTCTTGAACGTGTCCAGAGAAGGGCAACAAGGCTGGGGAGGGATCTGGACCACAAGCCCTATGAAGAGAGGCTGAGGGAGCTGGGGTTGCTTATGTGGCACTTGGTGCCATGGTTTAGTAGTCATGAGGTCTTGAATGACAGGTTGGACTTGATGATCTTTGAGGTCTTTTCCAACCTTATTGATTCTATGATTCTAAGTTAGATCTGCCAGTGAAGAGTCTATCAGTGTATTGGAATGACTAGTGTAATTGCTTCCTCTACCTCACAATCTTGCTGACATTAGAAACATAAAAACCCCACAAAACTCAACCCCTCCAGAGCTTTTGTTTCAGGGGAAGAACAGGTTACACAAATGTGTTGTTTTTTTGTTTTTTTTTAAGATTGAAAACAGCATCTGAGTTCCTGCTACTTAGTTCTTAACATTAGCAACCTCCAATGCAGAACAGGGGGGAAAAACATATGGGAAAGCAAGCAGTTTCAGAATGGTAGCCCAAAAAGAAACAAGCAGTTATTTCTAGCAAAAGAAAAATAAAAGTGTACTGATTTTACTAGGCACAACTGTGATGGGTATATGGACGTGAAAAGTAACTTGGATGAAGTGTTTACCTATTTGTCCTGTACTTTGTATATCTGCATTTTCTTCCTCAGACAAACAATCCCTCAGCCCTTCCTTCCCCTGTCTCTCTATGTCCTTCCTAACAAACCAACAAATGTTTAAACTAGCAAACAAATATTAGTAAATTCTTGCTTCTCCCCATAATACTAATTGTATACCACTCTGCTCAAATGAACTTAGAGCAAGCTTGTTCTGAATAAAACCCACATATCTAGCCACTGGGTCTGAATTTTACATTTGCTTAACACCAGTACAACAGAATCATAGAAAACATCCAATTGGAAGAAACCTCCAAGCTCATCCAGTCCAACCCTTGACTCAACACTGAAGGGTCAACACTAAACCATGTCCCTAAGCACCAGCTCCACACACTGCTTGAACACCTCCAGGGATGGTGACTCCAGCACTGCTCTGGGCAGAACATTCCCATGGCTGAGAACCCTCTCTGGGAAGAAATATTTCCTAGCACCCAGCCTGAACCTCCCCTGGTGCAGCTTGGAACCATTTCCTCTGGTCCTGTCCCTTGCCACCAAGGAGCAGAAGCTGCTCCTTGCTTCAGCCTCCCTTCAGGGAGCTGTAGAGAGCAATGAGGTCTCCCCTGACCCTCCTCTTCTCCAGGCTAAACAATCGCATGTGGTCCTGTTGACTGCAGAGGATGCTGGACTAGATGACCTTTGGAGGTCTCTTCCAACCCAAACCATTCTATGACTCTATAAATCACTTTTGGATACAGATCATTTTATTTAGAATGAACTAGATATGGAAGCAGATACATTTTGTATTACTAATTGTTCAACCACATGTCCTAGATACAGCAACTCAAGTTTAAAATTGCAAACTGAAGACCAGCTCCCAAGCTCCTTTTTTTTTTTTTTTTTTTTAAATTCTTCCTGAAGTAAGTTTGGTATCCAGGCTTCATTAAACCCCTGAAATAAATGACTCTGACAAGATTTCAGCTAATTATTCTGGCTCCTGGATCCTTCCATGGAAGACTGGAGCACAGTGCCTCTGTGGCTCATACAGAAACTCTCCTCTTCCTTTTTTTTTTCTTAAATCCATGTCACTTTTATCTAGCACCCATCCTACATGTGTGACAAACAGCTGAAACTAGGCTGTTGTTGGTTCTAAATATATATCACTGTGTGAACACTTTCAAATAAGTACTGATTCTTCAGTGAAGTGATGGATTCAGCTGCAAACATATCAGACCTATTCCATTAAAATCATTTCAAGATTTGTTTTAAACAAATATGACCTTCAGGTTCCCTGGTTCTTCCTCCTGCCAAGGCAAGACTGCCTCAGACTTCCCTTCCTACAGCTTAGATTCTCTGAATATTAAATTTCAATTATATTTCCAGCCAGTGCCTGCTTGCTTCAGTGTTCAGGATCTGTATTTTGAGGCTGTTTGGAAGTTTCTAAAGACACATCCCTCACCGAGCTAGGAAAAGCCAGGTCCCTGTTTGAATGTCTCCTTCTCAGCATATCCTGAGAAAACAGAAAGGATAATACAGTAACAGACATGTAAATGTCAGACATTTGCTTTGCCTGAAAACCCTGAGAAACTCAGGTCACCTCAAAGTCTTTGTGGCTGATACACTTCGCAGTGGCACTGGGGCAAATTAGCAACACCCTTACTGAGGCTTTATCAGGCCTCCTTAAAACCTACAGGAAAGGACAAGATCAGCAACAAAGGCAATACCTAAGGTGCAAAGGAAGATAGAATTTGGATGAAGGTCTTTCAGCTTATCTTTTCTGGTTTGAATTTCATTTTATAATTTCCTGCTCACAGTTCCATTTCTTATTTCTCTCATCGGTGGTGTTTGAAATTCCTTCCCAGCCAGGGTCTTTTCAGCCAGTTTCAATCCTTCTGACTGCACTCTACATCCAAATCAATTTGAATTATTGTTATTTGGTTTGTTTTTTTTTTTTTTTTTTATTCAAGAAAGGTTATGCATGGCCAGTTTGGAGTTTCTAGGACAAAAGTCAAGGCAGCTGCCCACAGACTTCTCAATATTGCTTGCTGTTTGTATTAAAAATCTCACAGAAATGGAAAATGATTTTCTGCACAGTGCATCTGGGAACAATTGATGGTTTACAAGACCAGCAGAAACTCAAGGTGTATTGAAGCAGGTCTTGGAACACTGTAACAAAAGCCTGACCCCAAGCCTGCTACAGTAAATGGAAAAAAAAATTTCCACCGATGCCCGTGATCTCTTTGGATCAGTCCCTTAGTTACTTAAGCCAAAGGACACAGGAAGGCACTTCAGTAATTAGCAATGCCTGACTTCCCTGCCAGGGACACAACCTCTGGGGGCAGCACATGCACTCCCTGTTTTCTGATTTACTCAGCAACAGAAAGGGGCAAACAAAACTCATTTGATAGAAGTGCTTTAAAGCAATTTTAATGCCTTACTGCAGCACAGCTGGCCCTGTGGCTTTGGAGGCTTTATATGGACCTAAGACGATCAAGGACGCAAGATGAACACAGACTACTGCTCCTTCTGTGCGTGAAAGTTGGACTCTAATGCTTTGTATCAACAAAGAAGCTGCAGAGATTAGAGCATCAGTGAAAAGAATGTTTTTCACTGAAGACAGCAAGGAGAATGATGAATTTATGCACCAGGTTTGTTTCACAGAAGTCCTCACTTGGCTGGTTTCTTATAACACAGCTTTGTGCTGCCAGGACAATTCCCTGATTCTGGCTGTTCAATGTAGAGCAGCTCACCACATGGGTGAGCAGCCTCTGGTAACACTGCACAGGATCTAGAATTGCTGGCAAGTCTTCTCATAAAATCGACTGTGCTTTAGTCTCTTTCACCACCTTCAGAGTGTGTCTGTGGAATTCTGTGGAAAATAATGGAGTTCTTTTCCAGATAATGTGAAGAACAGTCTGTCCAACACAATTCAGCCATAATTTATATATATATACATTATATTCAGCCATATGTATATATTCAGCCATATATATATATATATATATATAATATATTTACACATAGATACCATGGATTCTCTAATACTTTATGCAGTTTAGCAACAAAATTGATGAGCTATATAATAAAAAACCCTGTAAATATAAAATTAAGAGATACAGGCATGTGCTAAAATGTGAGGTGAGATTTAGAAGATCAAGAGTTTATGAGGCAAAGGACTAGGGAATCAGTTTCAGGTGTCAGGAGCTACAGTAAAATCACAAGTGGTGAGTTGTACAGAGACACAGCGAAATTTCAGCTCTAAGATGAGCACAAAAGATAAGGAGGGTGACTGAGAAATAAAATATCCAATGAAATATCCTGGTGCAAAGTTTGTGTAGAGCTCAAGGAATAGAAAGTCCAAGTGAGAAATAAACAGGGAGCTCACAAACATCTTACTGGCTTTTCAAGAAGGTGGGTAAAGCCCCAGGAACCTGCTCCTTGGGAATGCTACCAATGGGAGAACCAAACCAGCCAAGGTAGATGTATGCTAGTAACGTGGCAGAGGAATCCAGCAGGCATACAAGCAAGGGAAGGTAAGCTTTGAGCAGTGCTAAGTAATTACAATGTCAGTAGGGTGCATACTGTTCTCCCTGGGAAGAGATCACTTTGAAGCACCTATCTCTTTACAGACATCTTCGTAATATCACTCCATTATCGCAGTACCCCACAAGTTTAAAGACCATTGTTTATCCCTAGAGATTATAATTCCAAAGGTACAGCTCTAGGAACAGAGGCACAGAATCAGGTTGTTGCATTGTCTGTGTACTTGCTTGCAGCATGATAGAGGAGCTGAGCAATGGTTGTGCATTGATTAAAGTCCTTTCTTCTCTTCAGACCTGCCACACTAACAAGAGAAGTGTCTCTCTCAGTCCACAGTGCTGAGAATGACCAAAATATCTAATAAAAATAACAACCTCCTATTACAAGAAGGATCTGTAGATGCTGGAAGGTGTCCAGAGAAGGGCTGGAGCTCCTCTCCTATGGAGACAGACTGAGAGAGTTAGGGCTATTTATTCTGGAAAAGAGAAGGCTCCAGGGAGACCTTCTTGTGGCCTTCCAGTATCTGAAGGGGGCTACAAGAAAGTTGGAGAGGGACTTTTGAGGGTGTCAGGGAGTGATAGGACTGGAGGGAATGGAGCAAAACTAGAAATGGGGAGATTCAGATTGGATGTGAGGAAGAAGTTCTTCCCCATGAGGGTGGTGAGAGCCTGGCACAGGTTGCCCAGGGAGGTGGTGGAAGCCTCATTCCTAAAGGTTTTTAAGGGCAGGCTGGATGTGGCTGTGAGCAGCCTGATCTAGTGTGAGGTGTCCCTGCCCATGGCAGAGGGGTTGGAACTGGATGATCCTTGAGATCCCTTCCTACCCTATGATTCTTTGATATATACATAATTTTTTATTTAGTGTGGCCCTCGATTCTGGTGAAAGGAATTGAAAATGCTGTGCTTTCCCCCCTCAGCAGAAAGGGCACTTAAGGAAGTGAGAACTCTTCTTTCCTTCCACTGGGCAAGAAACCATGGTGTTACATTTGAAATTATCTCTGGATGTCCCTTTTCAATTAAAGCTGGTCATAGTTGACCTGTTCTTTATTAAACACTAATCTGTAGCTCCTTCTGAGACACCTCTGAATTCAGGATCTGGACTTGAATCCCAACCAGCTCTGCACTTGTAGGCATTGATGCAGGAAAAATGCTGTTTGCCCCCACGCTGAATTTGCTTCTGCAATTATTGCCCTGTAATGTGCAGGTTCACAGCTAAAAGACAATGTAATTTAAAATTAGGGTTAGTTAGTGTTTCTAGCCACTGTCTGTACCAATAATATTAAGGAGCCAGTGAGTTTTCTGTAAAAGCATCCTTCTTTTTATTCTATTTTATTTTCCCCCAGGTAGTCCAGGTAGGGCAGAATTAGCATTGAAATATATGAATATTTTATGTCTAAAGTGTGATAGGTACATATTTATTCACCCAGAGTTTCTCAAAGCTCAGCATTTATGCTGTTTACTTTGCATTTGACATCATCTGAATAATCTGAAAGCTCCCAGGCATGCTCCTCACGCTTCTCTCCTCAGCTGTGCCACAAAATATCAGACTTATATCCTTCTGCAATTTCAGTGTAACAGACCTTAGAAAATTAAATATCACATTAGTCTTTGCAAGTTTTTATTCAAAGAATCTCAATTTGCCTTCTTTATGCCTTCGTATTTATGTGAGGGCTTACGGTCCACTCACAGAAGGTGGCAATGAGGTGAACATTATTTCCTTTCCGAAGTCCAAGGCCAAAGTAATTTTTGACACAAGTATTTCCTTTGAAAGTAAACAGCATCCTTCATTTAAGTGCAATGAGATATGGTTCAGGAATGCAAACTGGAACTTTAACTGTCTTCTTTGAACTGTTAAAGGAATGGGAGTTCCTTCACATTTTTCTTCTAGTGCCTTGGATAAGAAGTGCTTCCTCTACACATCCTTCTCCTTTTATTCTCTTACTCTTCTCAAAGCTATCCAAGAGCAAACATGCTCCTGAAGACAACTCCTTCCTTATACTATTTGAAGTTTTCCCTAGTCTGCTTCCCCATACCCCTGTCATATTTCTGCATGATATTTTCCTGATGATCCCTGCAGAGTAGCTGATACTTCTTGCAATCGACAGGGATAGAATACATAGAATAAACCAGGTTGGAAGAGACCTTCAAGATCATTGCGTCCAACCCATCAACCAATCCAACCCACCTAAACAACTAATCCATTTCTGTGGTTCCCCATCACCGGCCAAGCACCCAGTCTTTTCAGATTCTCTGCCATATCAGACATGATCTGGCTAAAGACTCTCTGAGGACATGTAAATGACAGGACCTAAATCATACCACAAATTCTTGTGGAGGACATAACTGTGCTTTGGTTAACTGGCAGAGCTAGTTAGAAAAATAACACAGTTTGGCTGAAGATTCCCCATTTAGAACAGGTATTTATCAAGCAAGTTTACAGCAGATGACTCTCACATTCTGACACTGCTCCTCCTTGTATTAACATGAAAAAATGTCTCTTAGCTGGGCCTTGTCAGCACATCCAAGTGCCAGGTTCTGCACATTGGCCACAGCAACCCCATGCAGTGCTACAGGCTGGAGTTAGAGTGGCTGGAGAGTGGCCAGGCAGAGAGGGACCTGGGGGTACTGGTCGATGGTAGGCTGAACATGAGCCTGCAGTGTGCCCAGGCAGCCAAGAGGGCCAATGGCATCCTGGCCTGCATCAGGAACAGTGTGGCCAGCAGGAGCAGGGAGGTCATTCTGCCCCTGTACACTGCACTGGTTAGGCCACACCTCAAGTACTGTGTACTGTTCTGGGCCCCTCAGTTTAGGAAGGAGGTTGACTTGCTGGAGCGTATCCAGAGAAGGGCAACAAAGTTGGTGAGGGGTTTGGAACACAAGCCCTATGAGGAGAGGTTGAGGGAGCTGGGGTTGCTTAGCCTGGAGAAGAGGAGACTCAGGGGTGACTTCATTGCTCTCTACAAGTATCTGAAGGGAGGTTGTAGACAGGCAGAGGTTGGTCTCTTCTCCCAGGCAGCCAGTACCAGAACAAGAGGACACAGTCTCAGGCTGTGCCAGGGGAGGTTTAGGCTGGATGTTAGGAAAAAGTTCTCTACAGAGAGAGTGATTGCCCATTGGAATGGGCTGCCTGGGGAGGTAGTGGAGTCACCATCATTGGAGGTGTTCAGCAGGAGACTTGATGGGGTGCTTGGTGCCATGGTTTAGTTGATTAGGTGGTGTTGGATTGGTTGATAGGTGAGACACAATGATCTTGAAAGTCTCTTCCAACCTGGTCTAGTCTATTCTGTTCTGTTCTGTTCTATTCTGTTCTATTCTATTCTATTTTATTCTATTCTATTCAATGCTTTTGTATACATTAACCTAATGGGTGTCTGGAGCAGAGCAGCTGAAGACACATATCAGCAAGGAGACTCATTGTGATTTCCTCTAGTACATGAAAGTTTTTTGTGGATCTACTGCAAATCAGGTGAACATTTGGAAATTCCACAAAATCTGAAACTTTTGCTTTTCTAGGTGTTGCTGACAGAAAGTACTTTCCGTGCTTCAGAACAATTATGAATCTCAGAGCTTAGACAGAGTGACCAAGGAGGACAAGGCTTCGTGAAGCAAAGGCAAAGTCTAATGTTTGTAACTGTCAACCCAGATATGATACTGAGTCCAAATCCAGATGCACTGCCCCCTCCTTTCTGAAAGTCCTCCTGTCTTCTTCATTTCAGGCATTCGATTTGCCACATAATTTGATTCGAGAACATTTCAATAAAAGAGAAGCAGATAAGGAAGTAGGCTTTGTTTGTGCTCTTGATAAATGGAGCAGGTCCAGAGGAGGCCCACAAAAATGATCAGCAGGTTGGAGCACCTCTGCTACGAGAACAGGCTGAGGGAGTTGGGGGTCTTCAGCCTGGAGAAGAGAAAGCTCTGGGGAAACTGAACAGCAACCTCCCAGTAACTGAAGGGGGCCTGCAAGAGGAATGGAGAGAGACTGCCTACAAAGGCCTGCAGTGACAGGATGAGGGGCAATGGCTTCAAACTACAGAAGCGCAGATTTAGATTGGATGTCAGGAACAAGTTCTTCACCATGAAGGTAGTGGAACACTGAACAGGTTGCCCAGGGAGATGGCTGGGTCCAAGGTGAGGCTCAACAGGGCTCTAGGCAGCTAGTTGAGAATGTCCCTGCTGACTGCAGAGGGGGTTGGACCATTGGAGGGCCCTTCCAACCCAGACCATTCTGTGATTCTGTAAATGCATGCTTCATGTTTTATAACTTTACAGTGTTAACTTTACTTCTGTTACTAAAATGCACATAACAGTAGCGGTGAGCAGCTCTTTACTTACCTCAGCATCATCTGATCGGCTGACATTGCTACTTAAGCAGCGGTTTCTGCTTTCTAATTGAAAATACAAGCAACACAGTCAACGAGTACACAAGATTTCTACAGCAGTTTTATATGGAAGATTTGCATACAGTGTCTCAGAATCACCTGCAAAACAGCTGCAATGGCCTCTAAACTGGCAATTTAAGATGCAGCTACATGCATATGATACTAGAGTCAGATGGAATATTAATGTAACTCACTTCTTACTTGTATATGCATGCATATAGCTGGAAGAAAAAAATTAGGTCTTAAATGCCAGGAGGATTTGGGTGATTTTTTTGGTGAGGGAGGGTGCTTGACAGTTAAATCAGCTCCACTCAGGATCTAGGTTTATTAGATTTGAAAAAAAACAACCAAACAAACAACCAAACAAAAAACAACAACTTGGACACGCAGTAATTTGAAACATATAAACAATATAGAGAACAAGAGAGATGTAAGTGCATGACTCTCCTATTCTATGCTCATTATCAAGTGGGAAACACTGATGCTCAGTCTGGGGTTTCACAGAATCACAGAAGGTAGGGGTTGGAAGGGACCTTGAAAGATCATCTGATCGAATTCCCCCTGCCAGAGAAGAATCACCTGTACCAGATCACACAGGAACACATCCAGGCAGGTCTTGAATATCTCCAGAGAGGGAGACTCTACAACCCCCCTGGGCAGCCTCTTCCAGTGTTCTGTCACCCTCACAGGGAAAAAAAATTTCCTTATATTTCCATGGAGCTTCCTCTGCCTCAGCTTCCACCACTGCCCCTTGTGCTGGCATTGGGCATCCCCCAACAGAGCCTGGCTTCAGCCTCTGGGCACTCACCCTGCACATCTTTATCAACATGAACAAGGTCACCCCTCATGCTCCTCCTCTCCAAGCTACAGAGCCCTCAGCTCCTTCAGGCTCTCCTCATAAGGAAGATGTTCCACTCCCCTAATAATTTTTGTGTCTCTGTGCTGGATTCTTTCAAGCAGTCCTGTCCCTCCTGAACTGAGAGGTCCAGAACTGGACACAGTATTCCAGATGCAGCCTCACCTGGGCAGAGTAGAGAGGGAGGAGAACCTCTCTTGACCTACTAACCACAGCCCTTTTAATCCACCCCAGGATGCCATTGACCTTCTTGGCCACAAGAGCACATTGCTGGCTCATGGTCAACCTCCCATTCACTAGGACCCCCAGATCCTTTTCCTCTTCACTGCTCTCCAACAGGTCTGTCCCTCAGCCTACACTGATCCATGAGGTTGTTCTTTCCCAGGTGAAATTATTGTTATTATTATCATCTTATTATACCTCCTTTATCAACTCTGGTATTCTTACTTCAGTCATGGCAGCATCACACTTTGCAGGCCTGTAGTTTACTGGGGATGCTCTCAACACAAACAGAAGCCCATGGCAGTACTGTTTGTAAATATTTGCTATAGCTCTGTAAGTTACTCTGATATACTTTTGAACCTGATTTTTACATTTCTCCTACAACCTCTTTCTTTTCTTTACTTCACACCCATCATTTGCCATTAAAAGCACTTTCTAGTGATAATGTTCCCCCACTTAAAAGATCTCGGATCCAAACAGCTCCCAAAGCATATTACCAATTGGCTTTATTGCATAAATGAGCTACTCAGAACTACTTTCATTTGGAGTATTGCCATATTCAAAGGAAAATGCATCTGCTGCTTAACACTGCACTATTGTCTTAAGCAAACCTCCAAAACTAGTTGCTTGCTCTAGACACAGCTCTGAGGAAGAGGTGACTGTAAACATCCCAGAAATAGCCCCACCAAGCAAGGAACTTGTAAGTACGTTTTCATGTCACAGACTCTGCATAGGGAAGCATTTTAGTAATGGTGTCTTCTGAGGACACATTTGTCCTCCTTCTATTCTCCCATGCTCTGCCTTGGAAACAACCAGGACTCCCAAGAGATAATAAGGAATATAACATGGCTGCACAGCTTCTGCACAATGCAGGACCTTGATTCGTGTGAGGTTGTCACATAAAGACGAGTGGGATGGAAGCAAGCAAGGATGTTCCTATGAATATCATCATCTAGAACCATAGAATGTTAAGGGTTGGAAGGGAGTTCCAGAGATCATGGGTCTAACCCCCCTGCCAAAGCAGCATCACCCAGGGAAGTCTTCACAGGAATGCATCCAGGTGGGTTTGGAAAGTCTCCAGAGAAGGAGACTCCACAACCTCTCTGGGCAGCCTGCACCAGGGCTCTGTCACCCTCACTGTAAAGAATTTTCTCCACATGTTGAGCTGAAGCCTTCTATGTTCAAGCTTGTACTTGTTGTTCCTTGGCTTATTACTGTGCACCACCCAAAAGAGTTTGGCCCCCTCCACTTGACACCCAGCCCTAAGATATTGATTGACATTGATCAGATCCCCTCTCAGCCTTCTCTTCTCCAGACTAAAGAGCCCCAGGACTTTCAGTCTCTCTTCATAAGGGAGATGCTCAAGTCCCCTAATCATCCTTGTGGCTCTCCATTGCCTCTCTCCAGCAGGTCCCTGTCACTCTTGAGTTGGGGAGCCCAAAACTGGACACAGGATTGCAGGTGTGGTCTCAGCAGGGCAGAGTAGAGGGGGATTAAAACTGCTTTAGACCTGCTGGACACACTTTCCTTGTTGTGTCCCAGGATACTATTGGCTCTTTTGGCCACAAGGGCACATTGCCGTCTCATGCAGAACTTGCTGTCCACCAGGACTCCCAAGGTATTTGTTACTGACACAATATTGTTATAACCAGAATCTCCTGCTAGTATTCTTAGGACTTACTATATACCTCTGTCAGGACAGTAATTGTTCATGAGCCTAAGGAATTCCATATGCCTTTTATTGATGTTAATTCTAGTAGCTGTTCACTTTGAGGCTGCTGCTGAATGAGGACTCTTTAGGCTGATGGATTCTGCACACAGAGCAAGAGGAATTCACCAGTACCGATCCCTGGGGCACGCCACTGGCCACAGGCCTCCTCCTTTCTCTCAATTCAGAGCACATGTGAACCAGATCTAGGAACAAAGGTCCTGTGGTTTTTATTCTTCTTCAGGGAACTAAAAAAACCAAACCAAACCCAACCACAGCGGAATGCAGATTCAGAAGCAAGAATTGCAATCTACATCTCTAAGGATCCCAGATTAGATTTGTCCTGGAAGGAAAATCCAATTAGGCTGCTCTTTGAGAAAAATATTGCAAAGTAAGATTTATTTTGTGCATGGTTCCCTTTTCAACAGGAAGCAAGTCACCACAGGTTACCCTAAGGAGATTGTGTGCAAAGTCAGATCATTTGTTGCATGCAAAAGTTAGAGTCCAGGCATTTGTAATGATATCTTCCTGCTCGATCAGAAAAGTTTATTTTTGCAGTAAATAAGAACTGGTTAGAGAAGGTTTGAGCTTTGTTCAAGTGCATGTTCTTATCCCACTGGTGTTTAACAGTCTTTGTAAACTAAGCATAAAGAAACTGCCGTAGGAATAGGTCACATTTGGCTGCCGTGATCCCCAGAGACTGCAGAACAGATTTAATGTGAAGATATCCAAGCACTGCCTCAGCAACATTGTATTAATTGTAAAAAGCACAAGTACAATCAATAATGAATAATGTTGATTAAAAATAGTACCAAGTGATCACATTTCTCTACCAGGGGATGGACAAGAGCTTACAGGAAGTGAGTCTCAGCTTTAAGCAATTCAAGGGAGAGGGAAGTCCCATTTTCCTATGAAGATCATTACTGCAGTGGCAGAAGGGAAACTGAAATGTGATGTGAAGTGATGTGTGGATGAACAAAGAACTAAAAGTTTAAGAGTGGAACACATTACACATAATTAAATATGGATCTTGACTAATCAATAGCAAGTGCACTGGTACACTTCTCAAGGTTAGTTAGGCAGGGTGTTGTGAGGAGCCACAATGAACAGAGTCAAGCAGGCAAGCTAGTGAATCAAAGATGTGCTCTGCAGTGCTACAGAGGCTGTTTGCAGTCAGTCTTGTCATAGTGGAAAGGCTCATACTGAAATTTTTACCAGTAGAGTCACTGAGGAGCCACCAAGTACAATGAGAAGGCCTCCAGGATGAGGCAGTGCTGCAAAACCACTCCAGCAATGCCATCTCTGTCTATCTTCCAGGGTATCTCTGCATTTCTACACTTTGAACAATAGCAAACAGAGTCTGATTGTACTCCTTCAGATAGTGAACATTGCTTTCTTAAAACAGGCTGGATAATCCATCTCAAAATGGTAGCATGAGAAGTGTTTAGCATTTAAGACAAAAATGCTAATTTCCCTGCTGGAAAGTTCTGTTGCAAGCCTACAGCTCAAACACTAGACACAACTACAACACAATATTTATAATATTTAGAAATACTTGAAAGAAAATCACCAAGCTATGGGATTATTAGAAGCTGTCAAGTAGGCACAGAAGTGCTACTCTGCCCATCAGATGGAAATACTAAGCAATATAATTCAGTATCTGTGCTAGTTCAGGAGTTGAAAAATTCACACCTGAAATGCTCTCCCCCTACAGATTACATCTGTTTTAAAAGAGAATTCACAGCCATTTTGATCCTATCAATTTGAAGAGAATCCTACATTATGTGCCACCTCTCAGTGGCGAGGGAGCTCCATGCAGGACCCTGAGAGTGCACACACTTCCCTTCTGCCTCTAACAGAAGTATCACAGTATCACAGTATCACTAAGGTTGGAAGAGACCTCGAGGATCATCGAGTCCAACCTGTCACCCAACACCCCATGACTAGACCATGGCACCAAGGGCCACATCTAATCTCCTCTTGAACACCTCCAGGGATAGTGACTCCACCACCTCCCTGGGCAGCACATTCCAATGACGAACGACTCGCTTGGTGAAGAACTTTCTCCGCACCTCCAGCCTAAAATTGCCCTGGTGCAGCTTGAGACTGTATCCCCTTGTTCTGGTGCTGGTTGCCTGGGAGAAGAGACCAACCCCTTCTTGGCTACAACCACCTTTCAGGTAGTTGTAGAGGGCAATGAGGTCACTCCTGAGCCTCCTCTTCTCCAGGCTAAACAATCCCAGTTCCCTCAGCCTCTTCTCATAGGGCGTGTTCAAGGCCTCTCCCCAGCCTTGTTACCCTTCTCTGGACACACTCAAGTGTCTTGATGTCCTTCCTGAACTGAGGGGCCCAGAACTGGACACAGTACTCAAGGTGTGACCTAACCAATGCAGAGTACAGGAGCACAATGACTTCCCTGCTCCTGCTGGCCACACTATTCCTAATGCAGGTCCCATCACAGACACACTCCAGCATTGACTGAGAATGTTTAAAACCTGAGATGAGGCACTCAGGCTCCCATGGACAACTCCAGGGCAAGATTCTATAAAATATTTCCTTGCAAATTCTGTGAAATATTTTCTTGTGGCTCACTGCAATCAGAATCCCTTCAACCAAATTCCTACAGTAGCTATAATCAAAGATTCTGGATTTTCCTTCCAGTTTAAGTTGGTAAGAAAGGACAAGGGGAAGGGAAAAAAATCAATCTAATTCAAATGCTGCTAGGGAAGGCACTGATTTTCCAAACAGGCCTGAATGGACTTTTGGTGTTTTTATGTGGGAATATTTGGCATGAAAACCATCATTGTAATTATATAGAGGCATTTTCTACTCATACTGATTAAACTTGACAGCACACATACAATGTATGCCATATGTATGTACAGCACCTGTACTGAACTTGCTTAAAAGAGTAGTAGGGAAAAACACTAAGTGGACAAAGCTTCAGATGAAGTTTTCACTAGTACCCACCTGTATTTGTATGGCAAACTCTCAGTTTCTTCCTGTGGTGGGTTGAAAATTCCCCTCAACACTTCCCTTTAAAACAAAATCATTACTTGTGGGCTTTGTGTAGCATTTTGATATTTTCTGGTGATAAAGTGTCAGTTTCTGTAGATACTGAAAGCTACTTCAGATTTCCATCAGATTTTTACCAAGGAGGGAGCGAAGCCACAAGGATGCAGAGTAGTGTTTTCTCCTTCAAATGATTTTTTACTTACATAAGCCATAATAGTTCAGCTGAATTGCTAAAGTAAACAAAAGCTACTTAGAAGTCAGAGTATCTCAGTCTCACTTCTTTTGACTCAACTATTTTCTCTACAGAAAATTTCCTATAAACTTTTAGCA
The DNA here is from genome assembly GCF_014839835.1 of Dryobates pubescens. Lineage (NCBI taxonomy): Eukaryota > Metazoa > Chordata > Aves > Piciformes > Picidae > Dryobates > Dryobates pubescens. The sequence goes on along the minus strand of NC_071612.1, from coordinate 25,904,245 downwards.
ACTGCTTTCTTTTAGCATTAAAACTGTGCTAGCATTTGTCCATCGTAATTTTTTTTCCTGTTTGGTCCTGTTTGTGAATTCTGATAAGACCAGATGAGGAACAGCTGGGCTATAAGGAGAAAAAATACTGGAATAACAGCATCAATCAGTGCATTAAACTTGATCAATCACAGGCTGTGCAATAAACTGTAAGCTTTTACATTACATGCACAGTGTCTCTCTACTGGACACAGCTTTCATGGGTTAGGTACAGAGCATGCGAACACTTCACTCCAGTCCAAGAGGGCTGGTGTTGGATACTCCTCAGCTGGCAGATGCTTATAAGCTGACACCAAAAAATAAATGCAAGTAAAAAACCAGAGCTGTGTGCATCCCAGGATAAATAGCTTCTTGGTCTGCATTCTTCTGAGAAGCTATTTAGGAACAATAACCCAGAGGACATATTTTTGAGGCAGAGGAAAATCTCTCATAAATATGAACAGGACATCTTTATTTAATTTCCTTTAGAAAGCAGATGCAGAATTTGATTCAGAAGTGATTAATCAAACCCCCTAGATTACATTCTGCCACTCTTAATCTGAGCATATGTAAGGAAGCCCAAATGGATATCAGAGATATGGAAATTGTTTTATTTAAAACAGGCTGTCAGTACCCTGGCTAGTGGCTTAGGTCTGAATCCTCATATCAAATCTAAGCTCATTGGCCATGAGCAAGACTTCTAGACCCCGGAAGGACAGGAGCCAAAGAATTTCACTCCTTACTTCACCAAGAGGCCTCAGTGATGAACTTCATTATTCAATTTGCCAGCCAGACCAGGACCATTGTTCAAAGCTCACAGCTTGCTACAATGCAGTGTAGTTTCTCTGTATCTGAACATTCTCTTTCACCCACCTATGAAGACCAGGTCTGCTTTTAGCTGTAAAATCTGGACACAATAATAACAACTTAGGCAAACTCTTTTCACACGGTATTTACCTTACCTTACCTCTAAGATATCTGTTCCTGTCATGAATTCTTGCAGGAGAAACACACCAGATCCTGGATGCTGGAAAAGAGAAGAGAGGGAAAAAGTTCCCAAGAGCTTTGTTCTAACAAAAAGCCCTTGGAAGTTTTAAATGCTGCCACACAGGCTGTTCTCTTATGGAGCTGAGCCTTAAAAAAACCTTTTCTTTCTTTTTTTTCCAAAGTTTCAAATTAGACAACCAAGTGTGTTGCAATTGCTTTTGAGCTGCTTGTGAGTGCATAGTAATAGCAAGGCCAGTCCTCCGATACTGCTTGTCTGATGAAAGTGAGCATCACCCTCATTTGCCCTCATTCAGGAAAACTCTTAATGGGAAGCCAAGCTCAAAAGAAATTGGCACTTTGAGAAAAATGGCTATGTGGGGGAGAGCACTTTTGTTAATAGTAACTGGAGGACATACTGCAACATCTTTTCCAATTGTCTGAAAGTCTGTGGACGATCCAAAGCCCCATTTACTCCCATTTTCTACCAGGGTAATTCCACTGACTGCATTGTAATGATCCCTACTTTACCCCAGCGTCAGCAAGAGCAGGGTTGAACTCACATGATGAAGTCCCTAGCAAAGGTGCAAGTACCCCAGACTGAGAGAGCAGAGATCTTTAATTCAAGGCCCACTTTATAACTAAAGTTCAAGGCTCTGAGATAAAAAAGAAAATAAAAAGACAAAGGAAATGTTATTTTGACTCAGTGTCTCACTGTAAAGTGCCAGCAGTATAATGGCATAATGTTAACTTCAGTAAAGGATACAGAAGGTGACCAGGGTATTTCTTTTCATCAGTTCAGATATCGTCTGTGACAAAACAACTATTCTACAGTGCAGCCTACTTCATTCTCATACAAATGCAGAGAAAGGAGGGTGAAAAAAAGAGCTTTTCACTCCCATCTTCTTTTAATTTTTTGTACAGCATTACTCAGAGGTAGGTTTCAGTCAAACTGAACCATGGTCTCAGGACACGTTGTGTTCAGTAATTCCATAGGTGTGCCGGGGTGGCCAACAAGGCCGGCGGCACCCTGGCCTGCATCAGGAATAGTGTGGCCAGCAGGAGCAGGGAAGTCATTGTGTCCCTGCACTTAACACTGGTTAGGCCATACCTTGAGTACTGTGTCCAGTTTTGGGCCCCTCAGTTTAAGAAGGACATTGAAACTCTTGAATGTGTCCAGAGAAGAACAATGAGGCTGGGGAGAGGCCTTGAACATGGCCCTGTGAGGAGAGGCTGAGGGAGCTGGGGTGGTTTAGCCTGGAGAAGAGGAGGCTCAGGGGAGACCTTAGTGCTGTCTACTACTACCTGAAGGGAGGTTGTAGCCAGGTGGGGGTTGGTCTCCCAGGCAATCAGCACCAGAACAAGAGGACACAGTCTCAAGCTGTGCCAGGGGAAGTTTAGGCTGGAGGTGAGGAGAAAGTTCTTCACAGAGAGTCGTTCGTCATTGGAATGTGCTGCCCAGGGAGGTGGTGGAGTCACTATCCCTGGAGGTGTTCAAGAGGGGATTGGATGTGGCACTTGGTGCCATGGTTTAGTAGTCAGGAGGTGTTGGGTGACAGGTTGGACTTGATGATCTTTGAGGTCTCTTCCAACCTTATTGATTCTATGATTATTAGGTAAAAATATTTGCAAGCACAAAGTGGTATAGCAAAACCTCTTAATTCCCAGAGTGTAGTAGCCAGCAGGGAGGGAGAGGTGAAGTTTTTGACAGCTCAGCTATACCCCTCCTTTCCTTGCTATCTCCCTGTAGTGACCTTGAAGTTCTGATGTGTGTTAAATGCATGAGCTAATAAGTACATATTTAAGAGTATTATTGCACTTACATCAGGTCTAAGAAGTAAGTGATGAGTATTTAAAACCAGTCTTATGGTGCAGACAGGTGCACACCTCAGAAGCCTGAATTCCCAAGCCATCCTTCTGCTTGCTGTTTCATTCCTCCTTGTGACTGAGTTTGGATCAGGAACAGTTGTGTTTTGCCATAGGTTATGTTTGTTTCTCCAAAGAGAAAATCAGAACTGGGAACCAGAGCAGGCCAGCTGGGAACCAGTTTAAGAGATGCCTGCCCTGCTATGCTTTTGTTCCTTACTCTTGTCCTTACTGTGGCACATTGCCATTCCTCCAGTCCTACTGATTTTACCATTTGTGTCCCCACACATTAACCAGAGACATGAAAGGAAGCATTGATAAATAATGGAAAAAGAAAAGTTGTGATGAAGTAGTTGTTCTGCTAGACTAAGTGAAGGAACTGGAGCCCTTGCCCTTCGTGGATGGGGAAAGGGAAGAACATGAGTTAAGAAGCCAAGTCAGGCTAATAGCCAAGATGTATTACTGACCATGGCAGCAGTGTCAACAATTCAGATCTTCTTATTTCACGAGTATTTAAGTTTCACAATGTTTTTAAGACCTGGTACTTTTAAGACAATGGTGTGAGACATGTCCACAGATAATTTGGTGTATAAAAACAAACAAACAAACAAAAAAGGTCAAAATTCTAGGGATCAAAATCTGTAAAATCTAGTTCTGACCCCAAAAGGCCTGAACTCCAACTGTAGCCACAGTTCCTGACTAAACAAGAACCAATACTCCTTCATAGGATTAGTACAAAGAGTATGACTGGAGAAAGACAAAACAAAGATGGATCCCCACGTTATTCTTGTGCCAAGCACTGTATTTAAAATATATACTCTGCTACATTTATCAAGAAGCAAAGAATCTGAGCATGTACAAGTACAGGGCCTGGCTTCAGCAGCTGTGGAGGTGTAACCTGTGGTAGAGAAAGAAATATTTGACTTCCCAGGTCTGTTTTCATCTCAAGGCTTGATAATAAAGCTAGGCTTAGAAATATATTCTTTACAAAATGATTGCATAATGCAAGGTCCTACATAATGCAAGGTCCTGCATCTGGGTAGGGGCAATCCCAGGCACTGATATAGGCTGGGCAGGGACTGACTTGAGAGCAGCCATAAGGAAAAGGACTTGGGGGTGCTGGTGGATGAGAAGCTCAACAGGAGCCAGCAGTGAGCACTTGCAGCCCAGAAAGCCAACCAGAGCCTGGGCTGCAGCAAGAGAAGTGTGGCCAGCAGGGCCAGGGAGGCGATTCTCCCACTCTGCTCCACTCTTGTGAGACCACACCTGGAGCACTGTGTTCTGTTCTGGAGCCTCTATTACAGGGAGGTGTTGGAATGTGTCCAGAGAAGAGTCATGAGGATGATCAGAGGGCTGGAGCTCCTCTCCTATGGAGACAGACTGAGAGAGTTGGGGCTGTTCAGTCTGGAGAAGAGAAGGCTCCGATGAGACCTTATTGTGGCCTTCTTTACTGAGAGAGTGGTGAGGCATTGGAACAGGCTGCCCAGGGAGGTGGTGGAGTCACCATCCCTAGAAGTGTTCAAGAAGTTGTAGATGTGGCCCTTCAGGGTATGTTTTAGTGGTCATGGTAGCTGGGTTATGGTTGGGCTCAATGATCTTAAAATCCCTTCCCAACCATAACAATTCTATGATTGTATGGTAAGCAGACAATCACTGGATCACTCTTGATAGCATGGAATGAGACAATCACCCCATTTTGCTTGTGAGCTGCTGGGAACCCTATGTGTAGAAGGTATGTAGTAATTTCCCTATTCTTCTTTAATGTCTTAAAAATCATGGAGCTTTTTCATGACTCATCTTCTTAAAATGGATGGAGGAAGACTACAAGATGTTTTCACACTAAAATTCTGCTCCTTGGAAGTGTGACACAGTGATGCAAACAACAAAAGCTGCAAACAAAACATAGACAGCCAAATGTTAAGAGGTGTGTGGCATACCACAAATTTCTTGCCAGTGGTTGGTTTATCATACCTGGTATTCCATTAAATACACTTGAAGGGAAATTCCAATGACTAGTAATGTCCTTACACTCTTAAAGATTAAATGATAACACAAGTGGGCTGAATATTTGACCTTATGCCAATTAACACCAGCTAATAAACAAGTTCAACTGAAGTAATGTATGGAGAAGAACTATGGATTTCATTAAGTTTTCTAAGGATTTATGTATGTTCAACCAGTTCCAGCTAGGAAAGGCTCAATAATCTGATGCACCAGCAATACAGCTTGCTCTTAATAACAAATAAATGTCATAGCTGAAAATTTACTACATGGGTGTAAGCTGGTCTGTAGGTGGCCTTCATCATATTGCTTCATTTCTTGCTTTTGCACCTGACCTATTGTGTAGGTTTAAAAAGTAATGGATATAATTTCTTGGAGAAATTGAATCACTGCTCTGCCTTTTTAGTTCCTTGCTTTCTGGTACTCAGTAATGTGCTCATAGATTTTCACATGCATGATCTGACTGCCTTGCCAATCTCACTTCTAATTCCTATAGCTGGTCACATACAGCCTCCTTCACAGCTTTGTCTTCTTGCCATTGCATATTAGCAGCCTCAGCTAATACAGTCCCTACAGAGCATCCCATTTATAATTCCCAGTAAAAAATTATTTTCTTAGAGACAAACTTGCTAGAAGCCTTATTTTTCTTGCAAACACCAAGTCTTGAGTGTGTCCAGATTTATACCCATCACTTGTATGCCCTTGTGCCGTCCCTTGAGTCAGGCACTGCAATATTTTTGTAGTGTTCTGATACTTGGCACTACATTAAAATCAGAGAAAACCCAAAGAACACAGAGAATAAAACCAAATACACCAGGGAAGATGTAGATGTAAGAGATCAAATTCTTCACATTCACTTCACATTGTTACAATATTTGCCCTTCTTGCTGGCCCAATCTCTTCATGCACAATCAAGCAGTTCCCAGTGTTTTAAAACATCCCCTGTTAATAGTGAGTGACCTAGCTTATTAAGAAAGAACACTTGAAGTGTTCACACTTTTGCTGGACAGATGGGCAGAGTCCAAGGGCATGAGATTTAACACATCTAAGTGCCAGGTTCAGCACATTGGCCGCAACAACCCCAGGCAGTGCTACAGGCTGGGGTCAGAGTGGCTGGAGAGCAGCCAGGTAGAGAGGGACCTGGGGGTACTGGTCTGTAGTAAGCTGAACATGAACCAGTAGGGTGCCCAGGTGGCCAAGAAGGCCAAGGGCATCCTGGCCTGCATCAGGAACAGCGTGGCCAGCAGGAGCAGGGAGGTCATTCTGCCTTGTACTTAGCACTGGTTAGGTTACACCTTGAGTCCTGTGTCCAGTTCTGGGCCCCTCAGTTTAGGAAAGATGTTGAGTTGCTGGAATGTGTCCAGAGAATGGCAACAAAGCTGGGGAGGGGTCTGGAGCACAGCCCTGTGAGGAGAGGCTGAGGGAGCTGGGGTTGTTTAGCCTGGAGAAGAGGGGAGACCTTCTTGCTGTCTACAATTAACTAAAGGGAGGTTGTAGCCAGATGGGGGTTGGTCCCCCCTCCTTTCAAGTAGTTGTAGACAGCAGGAAGGTCTCCCCTGAGCCTCCTCTTCTCCAGGCAAAACACCCCCAGCTCCCTCAGCCTCTCCTCACAGGGCTGTGCTCAAGGCCTCTCCCCAGCCTTGTTGCCCTTCTCTGGACATGTTCAAGGATCTCAATGTCCTTCTTAAAGTGAGGAGCCCAGAACTAACAAGGAATCCAGAAGAGAATTACTATTAGGACCAAATAAGTGCATGCTTAAGGTCCTTTAAGACTCCCCCAAATGGAAGCAGTGGCCTTTTGATTAAATGCCAGAGAAACAGAAGTGGATGTAAATATCTTCTTGCTTTCTATTTTCAGTAGGAATGAGGTCTGCCTGGATAAACCCAAACCAAATTAGGTATTTCCATGTCACTCAGCAGCATGAAAAACTGTGTGGGGATATAAAATAAGCCAGAGCGACCCTAAATAAATCATTTTAAGAAAGAGAAAAAAAAAAAAAAGAAAAGAAAAAGCACTTGAACAATTAATTAATTAATGGGAAATTAAGAAGTAAATAAATGACACCACCCCCACCCAAAAAAAAAGAAGAAAAAAGCAAACAGCAAAATCATTTGAAAATAGGATGAAAGGGAAGATGTAAAGGATAAAAAGGATGTGAGCCTGGCAGAATGGAAAAAAGATAAAGGCTACAGCAAAGCTCCAAACACAGGCATTTGTATTATCTAGGTGTGAAAAAAGGGAACTAACAATAAGAATCAATCATTTAGCAGAGCCAGAACGGACCTCACAGCTCCCTTTTCCTGGCTATTTAAAACTGTTTCTGTGCTAATCAGGTACTAGTGATAGCACACCATCATGTGCAGATATACATCAGCAACAGAGACTGACTGCCTGTTGCAGTGATGCTGCTGAAGGGGAGCTCTCTGTAGTACCTGAGCTGATCTGAGCATGCATCTGTGTGTTTGTGTGTGCAGGTTCTTTCCTTTAAACTCAAGTTACATTTCTGCCATGTGTGTGGCTTCTCAGAAGTGAACAGTGCATAATATCCTAGGGTTTCACCCTAAACCATCAAAGCCCTCTACACAGTAGCCACAGAAATGCTCCACTTCCATTACACTGGGACTATAGGTCAGAGCAATTTTCATCATTTTCCTTTTCTCTCATCCCCTGAAATCAAAATCACCATGACAGCTTTCTGCAGCACTGAGCTTAAACCTTAAGTGGGATTATTTAAAAGATGCTTCATTGTTTTTGTGCTGTAGAAAAACAATGAAGGGGCTGTGGCTATGACGTGAGCCATAGCACTTGGAAGGGGCATTTGCAGCACGCTCTTGGAAAGCAACCAGTCCCTCCAGAGCTGCCATGTCAAAAGATGCAGCAGGCATTTTTGAGAGGGGAAAATATGGTATTTTGCCAAACTGTATTTCTCTCATTGAAAGTAAGCAGCCAATAACCAATGTAAGGTAAAAGTTATGGTGAGTGACTGCAGCAATAATAGAGTGGATGACATGTCAGCTGTTATTCAGCCCAGCGTGTGATCTATGTCTATCAGCTCACCTTTTTTCCCCCCTGCTGCTAGACTGTCAGCTCTTAATCACTTCTCCTGCGGTTGAGCCAGGGAAGTTTAGGTAGCTGCTTCTCCCTTTAGAGAGGTGAATATGAGCACAAGGAGTTCACAGCTCTTGACATTTGCTTGAACAGGCCACAAATCTCGATGAATGTCCTTTTGCCAGAGAACCTGATACAGCAGATCTGTGAGGATCATTTTAAAGGCTCTGTCTTTGAAGAGCAGAATGGAAATCTCTGCTCACTGTGTACGACACACAAGGTGGAAGCATTAGGGACCAGTGGCAGCTTCAATCACATCCACAGCAGATAATTTTAAAGGATCCATTTGAGTCAGCACATGCCTGTGCCTTCTTTCACTGTGCTTTATAATTTTATTATTATTGTAGGTATTTCACAACACAAAAAAAAAAAGAGCAGAACTTCACACACTTTTGAAAGGCTTGTGGATATCAGAATAGCAGTATGAGCTGTTCTGATATAACATGTTATTAGCCAGCAGGTTGAAGGAGGTGATTCTCTCCCTCTACTCCTCTCTGGTGAGACCCCACCTGGAGCACTGTGTCCAGTTCTGGAGCCTCTATTACAGGAAGGATCTGGAGGTGCTGGAATGTCCAGAGAAGGACCACGAGGATGAGCAGAGGGCTGGAGCTGCTCTGCTGTGAGGACAGACTGAGGGTGTTGGAGTTGTTCAGTCTGGAGAAGAGAAGGCTCCAAGGAGACCCAATTGTGGCCTTCCAAGATCTGAAAGGGGCTACAAGAAAGCTGAGGAGGGACTTTTTAGGATGTCAGGGAGTGATAGGACTAGGGGGTAATGGAAAAAAAATAGAAAAGGGTTGATTCAGATTGGCTGTTAGGAAGAAGTTTTTCCCCATGAGGGTGGTGAGACCCTGGAACAGGTTGCCCGGGGCGGTGGTGGCAGCCTCATGCCTGGAGGTTTTTTCAGCCAGGCTGGATGTGGCTGTGAGCAACCTGCTGTAGGGTGAGGTGTCCCTGCCCATGGCAGGGGGCTTGGAACTAAATGATCCTTCAGGTCCCTTCCAACCCTAACAATTCTATGATTCTCCAGAAAACTTCCCTTTCTTTTCTCAGTAAGCACATGTCTGTGCCTTTGTCTACACTGCTCATCTTCCCTTCCTACAAAGGAAGATAACTTTGGAGCAGTGGGACCTGGCAGCTGGAAAGAATTTTCTGAAACAGCATCTACTATAAATGAAAATACAAGTGACACTGAAGAATCAACTGGTTTGAGGGAGGAGAGCACATGTTCCTTCTTAGATAACTTATGGTTTGTTTGTGGGTCAGTAGTTAGCTTCAGCAAAGGTGGAAGGGACTAAGTGGAGTCAAAGGTGGTAACTGAACACTAAACTGCAAGATCAAAGCTTCTGTCTAATGCCCTTTGATTTTATGGTGTTAATTCCCAAGCCTTTGAAATCCTTTTAGCCAGTATTCCCTCAAGAAGCTGTCTAGAAGCTGTTGTGTAGAGAACCTGGAGGGAAATTCCGTGAATAAACGATAACAGTAAATGAAACAAAAAGTCAGCCCCCAAGCACAATTGTTACTGCAGTGGTCGATCCATACAAAGCAGCCTATCTCAACAATTACTTAATAGAATTAATTACTATTGTTAATTACTATTAACAATAAAGTGGAAATTGCCATGTTGTAGAAGCTGCATTATATGAACAGGTATTGTGGTGTTCTACAGTGCTTCTTTTCCCAGAGATGTACCTGTGTCTGGAAATGACAACAAGCCAGGTGCTGAAGACAGGTGTGTTTAAAGTGTCTGCAATACCTTTACTCAAGTCTTACCCTTTCCTGCCACTGTTCTCACTCTCACAATGCACATACTGCTGCTATTACCCTACAAGCTGTCTTTCCTCACTTTCTGCTATTACCGACCTTCTCCACACCCTCTCGATCTTTCCCCTCCTTTCTTCTGCAGCTTCCTCACACCCCTACGTCCTACCACCCCACTCATCACTTTCCTGCTTTTATCCATTTTTTCTCACTAACAGACTGTCATTTCACTGATTCCATTATTCCAACACTCATTTTTGCTGAAAATCCTATTTTTTTTTTTTTTTAAGGTGCCTGTTTTAAGGGAAAAGAATGATCCTGTGGTTAATACACTGGGTTAGTGTTGTAGGGTTCAGATTGTGTTCCCTGGCTTCCTGCCCGGTTAATGTAATATGGTTTTAGTGTAATTGAGAATAAAGAATGCCACACATGTAGAACTTTTAGCAAATCACTTAAACTAAATGCTTAGATGTCTGAAAGCTTTCTCTAAGGTATTCACTGCTCTGCAATTCTGATGGGAGTTGAGGGCATACAGCACTATGTAGGGCACGTTCATCATGTTGAAGGTTTGGGCTTAGTTCACCACCTGCAAAATGGGGCTAATTCTTACTCAGCTCACACAAGGCTTATGATGATGAAAACAATCTATTAATGTTCATTATGTGTTCAGTTGCTACAGTAGTGAGTGCCAAGAAATAATTCTCTCAGTAAGATGAATGCCAGCTAAAATAATTCTATTCTAATAGATTAAATTCAATGCAGGGTCACCATTCACCTTCCTACAGCACCCTTTATCTTTAATACGTTCCTAACACGGACTGAGGCTTTGGAGGAAAAGTTTAGCATTAAAGTTCTTCCCTGCAGGAGCACATATCAGAGACCAGTAATACTTCTTTTAGGCAGAGAAGTACGCTCCAGTGCCCATGGCCACAGTCCCCAGCTAGGCAGTGTGTTGGGTTTTATGTCTTTTGGCTGTCAGATTTCACATTACAAGTGTCTAGGAGGCAGCAGCAAGGCTACTCCTTTTGATGGTATGTTGAATTCAGAACAACAGCTTCAAATTCATTCTTTGTAAATTACCTCTGGATTAAAATACACTATTTTCATTTCTAATACGACTCTCTCTCCTAATCCCACAACTGCATCCATCTTAGATTCCACCACCCCCCCTTCTCTATTATTTGAGTCCCCTCTTCATTTCCCATTTCTTTCAAATCTTTTGGCTCCCAGCAACTATTCTATGCAGTAGCCATTTCATACTTTAAATCTTCAGCATCCTCTAACATCTTCAGCAGGTAGCTTAGCTGATATTATCTTCCCCTGCCAGTATAATTTTATTGACTTTTGTTTTGAGCTCGTTGTGTTTTGTCATTTCCCTACCTATGCACAGTTCACATCTTCCATTTTATAAGCTTTTCTGTTTCTTCCTACAGCACTGGAATCACCTTGACATAACTGAGGCTCCATTTTGAATGGAAGAATTGGAATTTGTTCAGCTTCCTATTTTGTGTGCCTGAATATCTTGCAAAAGCAGGGGGTACCTCTCAAGTTTATTCCTGAGAAATCTGGGGACATGGAAGATACTGAAACAACAGGGAATTGTTATTTTCCTCTTTTCAGGTGGCAGAGGAAAGAACTGGAGGACTTTGGAACAGCTTAATCTTGAATTAATTTTTCTGAGAACTAATTGAAGCTCCTTTACACATAAAAACTGAATGGTTCACAGACCCCTGCTCCAGTCTACCTAGATCTGGAGAGCTCACCTAAAGTAAGGAGTATCACAGCGACAGAAGTCTCGGGGAACAGTGCTGCCATGGGACATAGGCAGAAATTTCTTTGTAAAGGGTACTCTATAGACCTGCCCCTCAGTGCCTACAAATGATCCTGCTATCATCTATAGAACATACTGACACTTGGATCTCAGGTATCTGGAAAAGGGAAAGGCTAGGCTAAGAGCAGCAGATAGATCATCATATCCTGAGAGCATGAGACATCAAGGTCTGGAGCCTTATCTCAAAGCTTTTCCATTTAGTAACAGGCTTTTACTTTCGAAGCTGCCAGAGACAGGTTCTTCATACAGAGCTCCTAATTCTGCCGTTAGACAGCCTGGCTCCCAGAGGAAGCATGGAGAAGCTACAGTAACTCAATTTTGGGTAGATTCTTATGCATAATGTCTCTTCCCTTTTATTCTGTCTCTCCAGAATAAACAGCTGTTCCAAATTCTCATTGCTGACTTCAGCTGGATGCTTTGCATTTATCTCAGGAATCACTACTTCTTGAACTATACAAGTGCCAAGGTTCAGATTAAAACAAAACCAAACCAGCTCCTAAAGTGGTCCTGACAAGGCAACCATTCTAGGTAGCAGCCAGCGTACATCCACTAGCCTGAGCAGGTGCAGGCCTGTGATGTGCTGCATGCTCCATGCAGCCTTCAGGCTCTGCTGTGCTGCATAAATCCTTTGGTTGCAGGATAAACTCAGCCAGCTCATTTTGAGAAAGGAGCCTGCAGGCAGCTCCTGCTTGGTGATTAAGACACACACAAGGCCTATCTACAACTGCAGCAATAAGTTCTCATGTGAACACCCTTCTGTTTGACAATAGGAAGGTTCAAAATAGAGTGCTTTTCTTGTAAGAAAATCCAAGAACAGCTAGAATGATCAAAATGGGACAACCTCTTCTATGGCCAGAGCCTGCCTGGTGCATGGACCAGAGGTCAGGTTGACACACCACCACCACGGGTATCTCTGCTATTCTTTTCTTAAAGTGTTAGTTCTTCTCAATAGCATTTTAAATGCTACAGGGGCTGAGCGTCTTCCTTCCTGGGATTGATATATTGGCCTGGAGGTCCAGTTAGTAACACCACATTTGCAAGGCAATTGTCCAAAGGCTGAGGATCTGTGAAGTGCTATTCTTTTGCAATTCCATTTCCTGGCAGGCTTTGAATAGCAGAAGTTCATGCAGTCTCCAGTGTCCTTGACTGTGTTCACACAGTCCAGCACTTTGGCTCAAGCTCTTCTCGCATTATCTTGGCAGAATACCCAGTCTTCAGCAATTCTAATCTTTTATTTAATCACTTTATCTTTTCAATTTCATCCCTTCGCTGCCCTAATTCTTTCTTTTTCATTAAACCCAGGGCTGTGGTTTAACCGCAGCCAGCAACTAAGTGGCACGCAGCTGCTCGCTCACTCCTCCCCTGCCGCTCTGCTGGGGTGGGAAGGAGGACTGAAAACAAGCAAAACTTGTGGGTTGAGATAAGAACAGTTGAAAAATCGAAATGAAAATGATTATAACAATAATAGCAATACCAGTAAGGAAAAGGATGATAACAGAAAGAAAGACTAAAGGTCAAGCGATACACAATGCAGCTGCCCAATGCCCAGCAGTGATCCACCCCAGTGGTCAGCACTCTCTTGTGTATATACTGAGTATGGCATTCTGTGGTGCAGACCATTCCTTTGGCTAGTTTGGGTCAGCTGTCCTGACCATGCTCTCTCACAGCTTCTTAGGGGAATGACTAGGGGAGTGGAACATCTCCCTTACGATGAGGGAGTGAAGGAGCTGGGGCTCATTAGTTTGGAGAAGAGGAGACTGAGAGGTGACCTCATTCATGTTTAGGATAGGATAAACCAGGTTGGAAGAGACCTTCAAAATCATTGCGTCCAACCCATCAACCAATCCAACCATGTGAAGGGTGAGTGCCCACAGGGTGGAGTCAGGCTCAGCTGGGTGATGCCAAATGACAGCACAAGGGGCAATGGGTGGAAGCTCCATGGAAATTGAGGCATAGGAAGTTCCATGGAAACATAAGGAAAACTTTTTTCACTGCGAGGGAACACTGGAACAGGCTGCCCAGGGGTGTTTTGGAGTCTCCCTCTCTGGAGATATTCAAGACCTGCCTGGGTGCATTCCTGTGTGGTCTGGTAAAGGTGATCCTGCTCTGGTAGGGAAATTGGACTGGATAATCTTTTGAGGTACCCCTTCCAGCCCCTAACATTCTGTGGCTCTTGTGCACCTCCTCACTGGCAGAGGATGGGAAACTTCAAAAATCCTTAACTTAGGATAAGCACTGCTTAGCAACCATTAAAACCATCAATGTGTTCTCAGCACTGCTCTACACCAAATGCAAAACACAGCACTGTATCAGCTATTAGGAAGAGAACTGACTCTCCCAGACTGGCCAGTGCACAAAGATTGAACCGGTAGAATGTGTTCTGTAGCTGTCAATCAGTGGGCAGAAAAACCACAAAATGCAAATAGTTAAATCAGCAGACTTGCCTGCTGGAGTTATCTGCATGGCAGAGATGTCAGAGTACTGTTTCCAAGCCTGACTTCTACATTCAGGGAGTAGCAGAGCATGTCCTGGCCTCTTTTATCTTCCTCAGGAGAGCAGCCAAGTGGCATAATCAATTCTTCCAGGCTTTTGTCTTTCAACTGATGTTTACTTTGCACACTGCCTAAAGCTCTGCTGTTCTTCTTCCTCTTAAAATATATTTACTTTTAGATATTATGAAAAATAAATGTAAATTTTGCACTTTGATGCATTTATGTACACATCTATTAATGGACTATATCAAAGAAGCAGGGAATTTTTCCTTTTCTCCAACTGATACAATGAAGAAAATTCCTTAGTGGATGAGAAATGGTCAGGCAAACAGAAAATTAGTGCTAAAAAGTTAAAGAGCAAGGAATGAACTCTTTGCACAAGCTAACAAGGGAATTGTAGTCACACAGACAGTTTTGATGAGCCTGTGGTGTATCAGAGAATCACAGAGTATTAGGGGTTGCAAGAGACCTCAAGAGACCATCCAGTCCAATCCCCCTGCCAGAGCAGGATCACCTAGAGCAGATCACACAGGAACACATCCAGGTGGGTTTTGAATATCTCCAGAGAGAGATACACCACAAAACCTCTGGGCAGCCTGTTCCAGTGTTCTGTCACCCTCACAGGGAAAAAACCTCTTCCTCATGTTTCCATGGAACTTCCTATGCCTCAATTTCCACCCCTTGCCCCAGGTCCTGTCATTGGGCATCACCCAGCAGAGCCTGGCTCCATCCTCTTGGCACTCACCCTTTACATATTTTTATATATATACACACTACTGCAGCTAAGAGAAGTCAAATGTTAGAGATGTGACTCTTCCTGTAACTCCTGGCATTTAAAAAAGTAGTGAGATCTAGGACTGAGACAGCCTGTACAGTAATTAAACAAATTCAAGGTGATTTGGCTAGCACATGACCAATGCATAAAGTCAAATGAAAGTTGGAAGGAATAGCAAACTAGACTTGACTGTTGTTTTGCTTTCTCACTGATTTCAGTTTGTAAGGCTGAGGTAGCACAACAGTGACAGTCACGATAAGAAAACACTTCATTCTCATCAGTTCTCTTTCCAAGTCAATGTCCCAAGCCTGGGTTAATAGATATACACCATTTCTTTAAGAAAAATACTTTTGCAAAGTATGTCTCCAGCACAATCTTCCAGAAAATCACAAGCATTTCTTGTGAAATACAAGGTGGAACAGGACTGGTGATTATGGAAGACAAAATATCACAGAAACACAGAATTAACCAGGTTGGAAATGACCTTTGAGATCATCAAGTCCAACCTATCACCCAAACCCATCTAATCAACTAGACCATGGCACCAAGTGCCTCATCCAGGCTGGTTTTCAACACTTCCAGGGACAGTGACTCCACCACCTCCCTGGGCAGCACATTCTAATGGCCAGTCTCTCTTTCTGGGAAGAATTTCTTCCTAACATCCAAGCCAAACCTTCCCTGGCACAGCTTGAGGCTGTGTTCTCCTTCTGTCACAGGTTGTCTGGGAGAAGAGACCAACCTCCACCAGGCTACAACCACCCTTCAGCTAGTTGTAGGTGGCAATAAGGTCTCCCCTGAGCCTCCTCTTCTCCAGGCTAAGCAACCCCAGCTCCCTCGTGCTCCTCACAGGGCTGTGCTCCAGACCCCTCCCCAGCCTTGTAGCCCTTCTCTGAACATGTTCCAGCATCTCAATTCAAATGCAGTGATGCAGGTTTCTGACTCTTATTACTTAATACTGCAATTCTTTTTTTACTCAAGTTTTTATGTGCTCTGTGTTTTCTATATGCAATGTACTCCAAAGGAAGCTGAAAGGACCTTGTGGAGAGGCTGCTGCTGGTCTCTTCTCACAGGTAATTAGTGATAGAACAGGAGGCAATGGCCTCAAGCAGTGAGTGGGTAGGTTTAGACTGGACAGTAGGAAGATTTTTTTCCCATCAAGAGTGGTCAGGCATTGGAATGTGCTGCCCAGGGAGGTGATAGAATCACCAAGCCTGGCTGTGTTTCAGGCTGTTTTGGATGTGGTGCTTAGGGATCTGGTTTAGGGGTGAACCTTGTAGAGTAGGGTTAATGGTTGGACTTGGTGATCCTGAGGATCCTTTCCAACCTGAATGTCTCTGTGATTCTGTGAAATACAGAGCGGAATCACAGCACAACTGAAATTACTGCTGCTGCACACAGCTATAGAGGTGCCCAGTTACTGAAGACAAGTAACTGCATTTTGAGATTATTTTTATGGTAAGATTTTTAGAGGGCTTTGTAGGTTAGGTCATTTTCATGCCATTGTTTATTTTACATTTAACTCATATGTGCTTTGTATTAAAAGGCTTAGTATAAATATGTGCATGTGGATCTTCAACTGAAAATGTGGCCTGCCTTAGAAGGAAATATTTTCCCAATAATTTCCTGGGAAAACATTAGACAAGAAGAGTGGAGATTGTAAATCTGGCCTCATATACTAGCTGATCAAAGTGAAAAGCTGTTTTCAGGAGTTATTTTGGATAGACTCTTATTTCTTAAAAAGGGAATGGATGCAGCTTAACAGTTGAGATCAGAAAGAAAGTGTAGCATAAGATAGACTTGGACCAGCTGGAGGCCCCAAAGCAATGCAGTGTCTTTCCTGTAGTCATGCTTATTCCAGAAATGCCCATATTTGGTCTTATATTTGAGTTTCCACATTTCCATGAGTGTCAAGAGCTTGCTTTCTCTAATATACTCTGTGAGTGTACAATTTTTCTAGAATTTTGTCTCCTGGAATACTAACATTGTATAATATCCTCAGTATAGTATCCTGGGGTGCATTAAGAGGAGTATGTCCAGCAGAGCAAGGGAGGTTCTCCTCTTCCTCTACTCTGCCCTGGTGAGACCTCACTTGGGCACCTCTTGTATCCAGTTCTGGGCTTTCCTGTTCAAGAGAGAGAGGGATCTGCTGGAGAGGGTCTCATGGAGGACTCTGAGGATGATGAAGGGACTGGAGCGCTGCCTTGTGAGGAGGGGCTGAGAGACCTGGGGCTGTTTAGTTCTGAGAAGATTGAGAGGGGAGTTAATAAATGTTTATAAATATCTGAGGGCTGGGTGTCAAGAGGGAGGGGACAGGCTCTGCTCAGTTGCACCCTGGGATAGGACAAGGGGCAATGGATATAAACTACAACACAGGAGGAGGAACTTCTTCACTGTGAGGGTCCCAGAGCACTGGAACAGGCTGCCCAGGGTGGTTGTGGAGTCTCCTTCTCTTGAGACTTTCAAGACCCATTTGGATGCTTCCTGTGCAGACTGCAATGGATTATATGGTCCTGCTCTGGCAGGGGGGTTGGACTCGATGATCTCTGGAGGTCCCTTCCAACCCCTAACATCCTGGGAGACTGTGAACAGGTTCAAAGTGAAGCTCAACAGGACTCT
The DNA here is from genome assembly GCF_014839835.1 of Dryobates pubescens. Lineage (NCBI taxonomy): Eukaryota > Metazoa > Chordata > Aves > Piciformes > Picidae > Dryobates > Dryobates pubescens. Next base: position 25,886,796 of record NC_071612.1, on the reverse strand, counting down.
GGGCAGGCTGATCTCATTGAGGATGCTCCTGCTTACTGCAGAGGGGATTGGACTAGATGACCTTTGAAGATCCCTTCCAACACGGACCATTCTATTATTCTATGATTCTATGATTCTAATAGCTCCTCTGTAATGAAAGCTTTTTGTTTGTTTGCCAGGCCATGAAAAGTTGTGGCATAATAACAAAATGTGATGGATACTTGAGGTACCAGTCCAAGAACCAAGAGAGTTCTGAAAGAGCACTCCCATTTCAAAAACTATCATCTTTCTGGATTCTTGAATGTTGCATGTGCAGTGCTGGAGAGAAGCACATATACATGGATTCCACTTCCAAATACGAGTAAGAATCTCTAACTCCTAAAATGTAACTAGAGAATATAAAGGATTTACATGCCAAGGAGCAAGGAAATGGCAAACAAACCCATCAGAAGTGGGAAAAGGGCATAAAACCTATTCTCTTACCCTGAGAATGTCTCAAGTTTGTAAAAATGATTTACATCTCCAAGCAGTTAGGAGCAGCTGACTGAAAACTGTGTCAGGAATGCATGCAGTTGTGCAGTCCCTGTTACCACTTCTTCCTGCTGAATGCAATGCTGAGCATGCAAAATGGTTCTATTTACTGCTGCTGGCACAAGCCAATATTTACCTCTTGGAACAATATATTCAGATATTTACCCAAACATGAAGTCAATGAGCTGTAAGTACTGCCACAGCCATCCACAATCATTCAAAGAATGAGGGTAAAGTAAAAAACAGAAAAAAAAAAATCTCTTTTCCCTCTTCTCTCATTTTAAGAAGTGATAAAAAGATGAAACCCCCTAGCAACCTCAAAGAGAATATACAGATTCCCCAAACTTGTTTGCAAGGGCTTCCACTGACCTCACTGTCTGGAAAGCGGTCACGATGAGAGTGTTTTCACTTCAACACACTCAGCAGAAAGACCTCTAGTGGTCTCCACCACCAGAGCTGCCTAGCAAGCAGTACAGATTAACCAAAAATCCACCCGCTTATTTTACAGGGGTGGATGAAAATCAGGCTGTCATCTGGATTAAATGCTGTTCAAAGGCCTCATCTGAAAGGTACTCCAGGTTCTTACCTCCACTTAAGAAAGGAAAATCTGAGGAAAGAGGAAGAACAAGCAAGAATTTCACCAGCTGGCATTACTCTTCATCCTACAGATTAAATCTGATAATATTGAAGGGTTTCTTTGTTCAGTGTTCCCTTGTGCCCTAAGCAAAGGTATCATGATATATATTAATGTGCTTTTTAAAGGGTTCGATTGCTTTCAACCAAGCAGTAACTCAATGGATTTCTTGCAACGCATCACAGAGTGGTAGGGGTTGGAAAGCAGGTTCACCTAGGAAGGTTTAAGGCAATGAGCCTGGTGAAGGGCCTGGAGCACACATTTAAGATTAAGACAAAAAAAGTAGAGTGGAAAGTAAACCCTGATGAGAAGCAAGATCTCATTCTGTTTGAGCATCTCCCCTACGAAGAGAGGCTGAGAGACCTGGAGGCTCCATCCTCTGGGCACTCACCCTGCACATCTTTATAAACATGAACAAGGTCTCAGTCTCCTCCTCTCCAAGCTACAGAGCCCTCAGTTCCCTCAGTCTCTCCTCATAAGGAAGTTGTTCCACTCCCCTAATCATTTTTGTGGCCCTGCTCTGGACCCTTTCAAGCAGTTCCCTGAGGTCCTTCTTGAACCGAGAGGCCCAGAACTGGTCATATTGTTCCAGATACAGCTTCACCAGGGCAGAGAAGAGGGGGAGGAGAACCTCTCTTGACCTACTAACTACACCTCTTCTAATCCACCCCAGAATGGCATTGGCGTTGGCCACAAGAGCACATTGCTGGTTCATGGTCATCCTCCCATCCACTAGGACCCTCAGGTCTTTTTCCCCTTCACTGCTCTCCAGCAGGTCACTCCCCAACCTATACTGATCCCTGGGGTTGTTCTTTCCCAGGTGCAAGACTCTACACTTGCCTTTGTTGAACTTCATTCTGTGAAGTAGGAATCTGCCAGAATTGAAGAGAGAATTGAGGGCTACCACTTCCTCTGCAGAAGCACTTTTGAAGCAGAGCCCATTCTTACTGGGATAGCACACAATGTTCAACTTTCCAGGTTATAAGCTAAAGTTAAGAGTCTCCCCTCCTTTGTTCTATGGGTGAGTTGCAAGGAGATTGCCAGAATGGAAGAGATAATTCAGGGCTACCACTTTCTCTGCAGGAGCTGGAGTGAGACCTATGTACTTTTGATCCATACCCCTTTCTTGTCCCAGCAGGACAGTAAGTGGAATATTCCAGGTTATAAGCTAAAGGAGAAATCCTTGCCCCAGATTCCTTTGTTCTATGGGTGAGTTGCAAGGAGACTGTCAGAATGGAACAGAGAACTGGGGGGAAAGTGTTTATGGAAGTTTCTGTGAACTGTTGTTTTCATCAGGTGTTGTTTTCCACTTGCCTAAAGGACAATGATAAAATCTGCCTGAGTGAGGTTTAAATTCACACACACAGAAACAAAAAAAATAAAACCCAAACTGTGAGTTTGTTTTTCATCAGTTTTGCTGCATTAGTTTCTTTCCTGCCTGAAATGATTAAGGTTCATAGAACACTTTTTCAGCATAGCTGCTTATTTGTAAACAGCCCCTGTTACAGGGCAGCAGTGTGGAAGTGCAGAGATAAAACCAGCTATTACTTTATTATATCCCAATTAGCTCAACAACTTCATCAGCAAATCCATTGTCATCCAGGTTGCAAAACTCACAGCTGAAAAATGCCAACCAATATGGATTTGGAACAAAATATGTGCAGGGGCTGGAGATGTGTGCAGTTATTCTCCTTGTGACAGAAAATATTGGTGAAAACCTCCTGAAAAGAAAACAATAACCTTGCAGTTTATGCTCACAGAATATTAATGCTCTTAATTTCAGAAACCACAGCAGAAATGTATTTTGTGGGAATCACCTGGTTTGGTAGGTTGAAATTACCCCTCAACTAATTTGGAGAACTACCCCCAAAATGAAATTGCCAGACCAGCTCAGTTTGGGATGGGAGCAAATGAAGCTCTATTTACAAGCAAATGAAGCTCTATTTACAAGCAAACTGAGATCTAGAAATATGAAGTTCAATGAGTATGTACTCTCTCTCTCTCTCTCTCTCTCTCTCTTTATATATATATATATATATAAACAATTTATAAACAACACAGAGTGGTGGGTTGGAAGGCAGATCCTCCCTTGCCTCCCACCAGGGCAGAAAAAACGAGACTCAGACAAACGGATTGCAGAAGTGATGGGAAGTTTAAATGGGAAAGCAGTGAGTGTTGTACAGAGAGCCACAAGCACAGTGACAAAAGAAGATGCCAAAGCATACCCAGAAGCCTCCCAGCATTTCTCTTCTCCCTACCTGAGGGTATACCCAAACCCCCCAGGGCTCTTTCTTCCCCCCGCCTCCACTGTTAGGTTAATCTCAGCTGGCCAGATCTGAGACTGCCCTCCCCCCTTCTCCTCCTGTTATTAGGTCTAGCCAGGCCCACGAGGCCTTGAGACAACTCCCCTTCCCCTTGAGACCTTGCAGATGGATTTATAGGGAGCAGGACATTATGGGAACGAAATACACAGCTTCCTGTGTCCACCCACTGGGCTGGACACCCAGGGCACTGAAGGTGTATCTTATGTGGCAGCAGCAGCAAGAGGCAGCCAGCTTACACTGCCACACACAGAAACCCCTCAGACCTCCCTGGACAGATCTAGGGGATCGTTCACCTTCTCCTCCCCAACTCCCTCCCTTCTTCCTGTTACCTCACAGAAGTCAAAGCAGAGATGCCCTGGCAAGGCCACAGAAGAGAGAGAGGAAGGAAAGTTGCAAGCAGAAGCAACAGAAGAAGAAAAGAGAGCAAGAAGCATTTATGTCTCTGCTCTATATGCCCATTAGCAAGCCAATGAATTATATAGACATTATCATTATTTTCCTTTTGCATCCAGTGGTAATTTATTTTCAGTCTTTGCAGTCAGGGACTAGGCTAAAGTTCCCCCTTCAAACTGTAACATGTGAGCAGTATATTATCTGAATTTCATATGTGTTCAAACAGGATATTAACAACCTGCTCATAAATTAGGAAAGAGAGAGGAAGCAAATTCTCATTCTGCACCAAGTCAGGGATGAGGCCCAGAAACTACAAAGAAGTGTTGCCATAGGATATATGCTTACAACTTGCCAGCCACCACAGTGAAGTGGATTTGAAACCAAAGCAAATGTGAATTTTCTAACAATAAAACATATTCAAAAGGAGGAAAGAAAAAAACACAACAGACCAACAACAATTTTGCCTAAGTCTGGGTTATGTAACCATCATTTCAAAGCCTGTATTAGAAAATCACAAACTAGTCTGCTCATTTTACCCTTATTTTAACCAGTATCATAGTATCAGTCAGAGTTGGAAGAGACCACAAGGATCACCTAGTTCCAACGCCCCTGCCATGGGCAGGGACACCCCAATTTCAATTTCAATTTAAATATATGGGTTTCCTCCCTCCCATTTAAGACATTGGCACAGTTTCTTCCTTCAAGTAATGTGCTGAAACTCAAATAAGAATTACAATAATCAGAAGGTACAACACTTATACACCCATGGTATTGGAGAGAATCAGCTCCTGCCTGCTTCACCTGTTAAGAAAGTATTAACAACTAAACAGAACTCCAGGCCCTGGTGACAGATCCTTACATTTATTTATCTGCCTCAGTTTAACCTTCAAGTAAGTTAATTGCCTGACTGATTTATTTCTTGAGTATTTTCCACAATTTATCAGTAATGATGTCCAGTCTAGGAATTTCCTGGTAGTTAATGACTAGCTAGAACAGGAAATTCTTCACCCAGACTTCATGATTATTTCGCTATTTTAAGGAGAATTCCAAAGGCTTCAGTTTCAGAGTGTTTCTTAACCTGTCACGTCTTTGCTTCATCAAAGCAGTGCCCTATGGATTCCCAGAGATTTTGACAACTGTTGATCTGTTGGTGAATATTGTTTTATCTTAGATTGTTCTTTTGAATTTTAACTCATTTAAAGGAAAATAAGAGGCACTCAAGCCTTTCTTACACATTTATCACAGTGTTGCATCACGTTAGAAGTTCGAAGGGACCTCCAGAAATCATTGGGTCCAGCCCCCCTGCTAAAGCAGGATCACCCAGGGTAGTCTGCACAGGAATGCATCCAGGCAGGTTTTGAATGTGTCCGGAGAAGGATTCTCCACAACCTCTCTGGGCAGCCTGTTCCAGTGCTCTGTCACCCTCACTGTAAAGAAGTTTCTCCTCATGTTGAGGTGAAATCTTCTATGTTCAAATTTGTATCCATTGCTCCTTGTCTTGTTATTGCACACCACTGAAAAGAGATTTGGGCCCTCCACTTGACACCCACCCTTCAGATATTGATAGACAATGATCCCCTCTCAGTCTTTCCTTCTCAAGACTAAACATCCCCAGGTCTCTCAGTCTCTCTTCATAGGGGAGATGCTCACCCAGTCATCCTTGTGGTTCTCCATTGGACTCTCTCCAGCAGGTCTCTGTCTCTATGCCCCTCTAAATATACTTCTACAGCTCCAAACCTGACAGAATCCCTTGCAGCAGGCTGCAGCAGAACCTTGACGAGTTTGATGGACTTGCTTTGTGGGAAAGGCATATGCCATGGATTGACATTACAGAGTATCATATCACTGAGTGGCAGAGGAAGGGACACTTGAACAGCTGCTGCTGAGGCAATAAAACTAAGCTATTGGCTTCAAGACTACAGTTACCCTCACACTTTGTTTTTATTGGGAGTGATGATGAACCATTTAGAGAGGTAATCCAATCATGTTGCAATGAGGGTGTGTGATGCTGTAATTTTATAGTTTGCATGGCCTCATTTAAATTACTAATGTTTTACAGGTACAGTAGGAAATTGGAGACCTATCTTCATCATCATTCCTATGCTCATTAGCAGTAATGAATAAGTGTTATAGAATAACATTAAGGCAAGGTATTTAGTGAAATGAAGCCAATGCATGTGCTGTCTGGATCCCAAGGGCTTTTCCCTTGGAATGCTTCAGTACATTACTGTTAGCTTAAAAAACAGAAGCAGCTCATTGTTAGGTAACAATGATGACTCCTCAGGTCTAATCCAGAGTGTCTTTTGCAACTTGTGATGGGCAGCCAGTGGCAGAATGAGAGGACACAGTCTCAAGCTGCACCAGGGGAAGTTTAGGCTGGATGTTAGGAAGAAATTCTTCCCAGAAAGAGAGATTGGCCATTGGAATGGGCTGCCCAGGGAGGTGGTGGAGTCACCACCACTGGAGGTGTTTATAAAGAGACTGGATGGAGTGCTTGGTGCCATGGTTTAGTTGATTGGATGGTGTTGGGTGATAGGTTGGACTTGATGATCTCGAAGGTCTTTTCCAGCCTGGTTAATTCCGTGATTTGAGAGACAAAGCTCTTCCTGCAGATTCAGCACAGGCCTGGTCCTATGAATGCATGCTTCATAGCTTGCTGAATTATGCCTTAGTACACCCTTGTCCAAATAAGCAGTGACTGTCACAGATAGACCTGCCACATATTACCCATATTGTCTGATGAAGACAAGTACTGAAAAGAGCCTCTCTCCTGTGGCCAGCTGATTGTACAGGACTATCCTGATGCAGGGCTCTGCCTAGTATGGCAAAACGTGGCTTGTGTCCTGCTTTGAACAGATGTTTCCTCCTTGCATGTTCTTGATAATTACTACATTACCTGATATATTGTAACGAGCTCCCATCTCCCAGACATGCCGTTCTGAGCTCAGCCTGTGTTGTAAAAACAGATTTTACAGGTGTGGAAATTAAGACTAAGAGTTCACTAAGGAACCTGTCCAAAATCAGGTGAGAAGTAACAGATAGGTATACTGCAGTAATTAAGCATCTTAAACAGCATGACAGGAAGAGTTTAGGGGTCATATAGAGCCTGTATCTAGGACATGACAGATGGACTGGGTTAAGCTGTATAAGGGATGGGTGTAGATAATACAACCTTAGTAGCCTGGCCATTTAGGACTTGGACACTGGATGAGGCACTTGGTGCCATGGTTTAGTTGATAAGATGGTGCTGGGTGATAGGTTGGACTTGATGATCTTGAAGGTCTTTTCCAACCTGGTTAATTCTATTCCATTCCATTCCATTCCATTCCATTCCATTCCATTCCATTCTATTCTATTCTATTCTATTCTATTCTATTCTATTCTATATGCCCTGTTGGTAGGGCAATGAATTACTTTAATTTGATTAAGGCAAATTGAAGCAAGTTGAATGATAACCACCTTTCTCTCATCCCACTTTTTTCCTCTCCCTGCATGAGACCTCAATGATTTTTCAGCTTGTGTTTTTATTCTATTTTAAAAAAATAAATAAATATACCTTCAATGTAAAGGAGACTTAAAGCCTTCACAGCAAAGCTATTACATAAGTCATTATCAGAACAGCAGTTACCTAAATAAGGAAGAAAAAGCTAGCAACTCAAAATGGCAATTCATCACCAAGTGTCTGCTGCTTTATGTGCTAACAGCCTTTCTCAGTTTCCTTTAAGCCATCTGTTTGTTTCAGCTATCTCTCCATACCATCAGCTTCTCCCATTCCACCTCGCTCCATCTCACGCATTTGCCAGAAGATATCTCATCAGTACTCCGACTGGTAAGACTTTGTGTTTTACCTTCTAGACACTCTTGCTTTTTTTCCCACAGACACATTTGTTCTAACAGGTGGAAGTACCAGCAGATGCTGCTTGTGCAGCAGAAAGAAATTGATTTGTTCCTTTTTGTATCAGGAAACACCTCCACAAACCTTTCTCCATTGAAATAAGGCTTTTGAAGGACAACAGAGAAAATCAGCAGATTTTGACAGGCAGGAGTAGATGACAGGAACTTAAGAGTGGTAATAATGCAGTTAAAATAGGAAGCAAATCACACGTGGAAAATGATATCTCACTGCTACCACAAGAAATCTTTCTTTTGATATTTTAAAACATAGACTTCACTGAAGAAGCTTTTGTTGAAGGATTTTGCAAATGCCTAGATACAAAGCTGCTGGGTGGTGGGCATGGAAATCATAGAATCACAGAATCAGAGAATGGTCCAGGTTGGAAGGGACCTCCAAAGGTCATCCAGTCCAACCTCCCTGCAGTCAGCAGGAGCATCCTCTACTAGATCAGGTTGCCCAGAGCCTCAAGCCTCACCTTGAATATCTCCAGGGAAGGGCCTCAACCACCTCCCTGGGCAACCTGTTCCAGTATTCCACCACCCTCATAGTGAAGAACTTCTTCCTCATATCCAATCTAAATCTGCCCTTCTCTAGTTTGAAGCAAAGGAATTGCAGGTTGTAAATGTATAGAAGCATGCAGGCTCCTGTTCTGTGTCTGTGGAAAATATTAAAGCAATAAGTCACGATGCTGAGAAGCTTGAGGTTGAAGACTTGTAACCATTTCAGAGATGCAAACACTCAGCAAGGTTCATTGCTATGAAAACATGGCTCACTAATTCAATAATTTTTTAGGTAGGGGGAATGGAACAAGAAACATATAAACAATTTAGTGCTGGGCTCAAATGAGGATCTCAAGGAAGTGAGCAAGATGAAGGTAGGAGATATGCAGAAGCAGAAAGTACGTAGCTCCTAAAGGTAGGTTGGACCTTGTTCCAAGAAGAGCCACTGTGATCCTAGTGGAGAGAAGTCCCACTGCAAGGAGGCCAGAGGCACCCTGCACAAAGGACACAGGGGGAGCACTGCCTCTGTTACCAGAGATTTTACCTTACAGTACCTGTAGGGACCACATAGCCCACTTGACCATTTTTAAGGAAGAAAACTTTAAAAGTATCTCTTTGATCTTGGACTGGTGTTGAAAACACAGATGGGCAGGAAGAGAGAGGTCAATAGGTGACAGTTCTTTCCCATGATTTATAATTTGCTATGAGATCTTGTGGTGCTGGAAATTTCTTAACCACAGAGTAGGTGAATATTGTGAGGTCATTTCCATCTTCTTCCTTTTTTTTTAATGACCAACCAAATAGATGTGACCAAGCCAGCTTCAAATGGCCTGGAGCTTTGGGCTGACAGAGATGTTTTTCTGAAAATCTGATTTTTGTTACAGTTATCCAATATTTAATATAGTCCTCATAATACTTATTGCACAAAGCAGAATCCAAAAGCCACTATGCTGACCCAGCTCTAGCCTGAGGGCAACAAAACCACCCCCAAACTATCTTTAGGACCATTTATCTTTAAGATCCTGAATCTTTAAAACACCACAAGGTGCAATCATGGTCCGTTATATGCTACTGGAGAAAAGAGGTTGGCTCCAAATGTGCTGGCAGTGAAAACCTGAGGAGTTCAAAACTTCCTTGTCAGATACTGTAAGTGCAACTGGTCAAACGATACAGGATGTGATAGATTGCTGCCCCTTCTCTGAATAAAGCTGAGTGGTCACACCAGTGATCTTTGTGGCATCATGCTACCACTTGTAAGTATGTCCTAGTTTAGAGTGGGATAGGTTGCTCTATTGCTCCAAAAGGGGCAAAAGAAAAGCCTTCACACAAATGGATTGGGTAGTCAGTGGAAGTTTAAATGGAAAAGCAATTTGAAAAGCAATTCATATACTACAAAGCTACAAAGCATAGTGGTGAGCACAGGAAAGCAGAAAAAGTTCAAAGAAATACCCGGTCCAGTTTTAACTCACAATTCCTTTACACCGGATCAAAACCCCAACACTTCCCTTCCCTCCACCTGGGGGTCACCAAAATCCCCAGGGCTCTTTTCCCCATCCCTCTTACCCCCCCATGGCTAGGCTGGTTTCAGGTTGGCCAGGCCTGAAATGCACCACCCCACCCCCCCACACACACCTTTTTACCCTGGCATTAGGCCTAAACAGGCTAAGATTGCACAAGAAAAAAAAAGTTACTCATGCTGAAGAAGCCTCTGATACTCCCCCATGGTTACCAGATAAGAGAGCATCTCTCTCCCATGGGAGCAGAGAGGGAAGAAAGAGAGAGACAATAACTCTCCAGCCAGATTGATAAGGGTGCAGGATTGATGGGTAGCAATCCACTATTGCCTGTGCCCACCCACTGGGCTGGGCACTCTGGGCACTGGAGGTCTCAATTCTTTTTTCTGCAGGCACCCAGCCTAAATGGCCACAAAGTATTACAGATTTGCTCAAAGAGATTTTGAAATAATCTAGAATCTCTTTTTCTACTGATTTCAGTGAACTTCAGTTCCAGACCCATTCTTCATTATTTTTTTTCCCCCTATTTGGTCAAAATTTCTTAATAAACAGGGCAAGCTTTGCAATCAGTCTTTGTGGCATCCATTTCTTCGCTGAACCCTGTGAATCATATCCATACATGCACAGACAGCAGGATCAGTCTGAGAAAACACAAGGCTGGCTCTCTCAGAGAGAATCTTCACAACCAGCATTTCAATAACATCTCCTTAAATCTCTGCCTGCCCTGACTGATGTGAATCATATTCAAACTTCTGAGTGCTCCGAGGAATGCAAAACGAGTGCACCTTTTTCCACACTTCACCACCTTCCTTCCCTTTTCATACCTGACGTCTTGTACTCTGCACAGTCATGCCAGGCATGCAGGCAACGTTCTAAAGGCCAAATGGAGAAACTCCCTTAAACATCATCCATCAAGCACAAAATGAAAGATTGTATCAGGGTGACAGGAGCAGTCATTGCAACACTAACTACCTTTTATTAAGGTTTAAAATATAATTGCAGCTCAAACCTGTCGCTGGCCTTGTGAAAGGAAAACAACGGCGACTTTTAATTCTGCATAAATGAAACAAATGTTTGATGTTAATTAAGAACTGGGGAGTTTATACTTGCCTTTTATTGCCAAAAATAAAGAGAGATTTGTGATATTGTGTGCATGGATGACATCTTAGCCCTGGCATGGAATAGACATTTTATTAAACAGTGACAAGCAATAAAGCCCGCTGTTCTGAGGAAGGGGAGGATGCCCTGCTGGCTGTCATGCTTCTGAGAAGCACAAGGGACTGCCTTATATTCCAATGGTATAGAGGGTAGAACTGCAAAAGAACAACGAATTAATTAGAGTAATCATTTTGAAGAGCAGTTTCAAACCCCATTTTAATTAGCAAATAAAGCAGAGCAGTAACTGCTTAAGAACTGGTTTTGCTTTGTGATTTACTGGGTGATGGCAGTTGTATGGTGCTTTGTTACAAATCACAAAATCTAGTGCCTCATTTTGCATGCAAAGTGCACTAAAACACCTTCTTTCCCATTCTATAGGGGCCTTTAAGATATATTATGGTGGTAAAGCCTGCACAAGTTAGAACAATTATTTTCTAATTAGCATCCTGAAATGCTGCATTGTGGCCCGAATCAGTCTGAGCATTTGTCAAAGAGTTCTTGCAACAGCCCTATCTGTGCAACCCAGGCCACATGTGACAAAATTAAATTGGCACACTTCACTGTGTAGACCTTGTGCCCCTGGCAGTGATAGCCAGCTCAGTACCTCAGAGAGAAGGCTCAGCTGTCACTCACTGACCCATTAACGCTCTAGTTGCATCCTGCAATGTCATAGTGCTCACTCGCACAAAGATGGTGCTCCCTGGAGATTCCCCAATACCTGCAGGAATGAGGGAAGGACAGCAGTGACAGCAGCACTAGCAAACACGGCAACTTGGTGAGAGAATGCCTTGTGCCAGCATCCCCACCTAGAGCTGAAACCCACTCTGCTGCCCTGGCCGGCCAGTTTTAAACAGGGTATCATCTCTAACAAGCTGTGCCCTTCAGCATCACATGGACGCACACACAGAAGGCCACTGCTGAGCGCCCTTGGTGTACCGCAGGAACACAATGTGCTCAGCTCATACTGTGGGCCCCTCCAGTGAGATGTTAAATAAAGCAAACACCTGCTGCTGCTGCTTCTCAGATGTGCCACGCTATGTGCACTGGGCAATTAAACTGTAGCTTGCCTGTAGTAGTGTGTGGGTGCGTGGACATAGGTATAGGAGGACAAGATGAAGCCTGTGTGTATGAGTGCCTGCCTGCCTGCCCACACACACACAGACACACACACAAGCAGAAACATGAGGGAAAGAAATGAATAGCAACAGTCTGAAGCTTAATGGAAATGATAAATTCAGGCACGATTGCAGCTGTGAGGTGAAAACCAGAGTCCCAATTCTGTTGATTATATGGAGAACGAGCCAGTTGCAAGGTTTTATTGCTTAAGATTCAAACCTCTCATTTTCTCTCTTCTCAAAAACACACATCCATGCCACATCCAATGCAAAAAAACCCAAAACACCCAAAAGAGTCACAGAAAAGAACATAAGAAAATTATACACACATGAACATGAAACCAATTATTTTTGAAAGAAAGAATTCATTGCAGGTACTGTTGCAGGGGACTCAAACTCCATACACTGCAGACCCCACATTCTAGTCTTTGTGCCTGGACAGGCTGAGAGCTGGGTGCAGGCAAACCGTGAAGTTCAATAAGGACAAGTGCAGGGTCTTGCATCTGGGGAGGAATACAAACAGGAACCACTATGGGTTAGGGGTTGCCCTGCTGGAAAGCAGCTCCATGGAGAAAGACCTTGGAGCCCTAGTGGACAGAAAGTTCTCCATACGAGAATAATGTGCTCTTGTGGCCAAAAGAGCCAGTGGTATCCTGGGGTGCATCAAGAAAGTGCAGCCAGCAGGGCTAGAAAGGTTCTGTTCCTCCTCTACTCTGCCCTGCTGAGATGACACCTGCAATACTGTGTCCAGTTTTGGACTCCCCAGTTCAAGAGAGACAGAGACCTGCTGGAGAGAGTCCAGGGGAGAGTTGAAGGGAAAGCCAGGAGGATGCTTAGGGGACTTGAGCATCTCCCCTGTGGAGAGAGACTGAGCATCCTGGGGCTGTTTAGTCTGGAGAAGAGAAGACTGAGAGGGGATCTGATCAATGTCTATCAATATCTGAGGGCTGGGCACCAAGTGGAGGGGGCTTTTCAGTGGTGCACAATAATAAGACAAGGAGCAGGAGGAACATAGAAGGTTTCAGCTCAACATGAGGAGAAACCTTTACAGTGAGGGTGACAGAGCACTGGAACAGGCTGCCCTGAGAGGTTGTGGAGTCTCCTTCTCTGGAGACTTTCCAAACCCACCTGGATGCATTCCTATGCAGACTACCCTGTGTGATGCTGCTCTGGCAGAGGGGTTGGACTGGATGATCACTGGAGGTCCCTTCCAACCTCTAATGTTCTGTGATTCTGTGATCATATCCCACTGATTGATACAGAACCATTAAAAATAATACTCTCCATATATTCCCCCCATCCCCTACCCCTTCCCCCTTGATTTTATCAGCAACAACAAAATCAGAAAATCCAAGGAAAAGAACAAGGGGTGGACACTTGTCTGCACTTGTTCTGCCTACACAGGATTGAATTCCACTGTATAAAATTTACCATAAAATTATTTTTGGTTGACAAGTAGACATGTGGTAGCAAAAGAAAAAAAAATATAAAGAGAGTAAAAGCCCCAGTTTGCTAGTAGAATTTAAAACATTGGAAAGATTTCTGTGTGGCCAGTAAACAAGATTGAGTGTTCTTATTTTTTTCAGTGCCTAGGTTTTCTCATCACTTAAAATCTAGCTCTGCCTCCATTCCCCAAGCACAGATGTCACTTCAGGCACGTGCTCCCATGAAGTGCAGGCTTATACTTCACCAAGTCCAGAGAAACACTTCCTTTAACATATGAACTTTACAGCATATCCACATAGGGGCTAATGGGAACATTCCTACTCTGAAATGTGACCAAGGCAAATGGGTACTGCTGGGCTGGGTGTTTACATTGCAGTAACTTTAAACTCAAACTGTTTTCAGAGTAGCTTAAGACTTTACTCACATGGGAGTAATGACTCTCACTTTAAGTGTGATTATTTCTGGTGCACATTCCCCAGCAACTGCTCTGTTGGACAGAGGAGGAAATGTGGTCTTCTAATTCTATGATCAGAATCATCTGGGTTGTTCTAGTGCTCTCAATGACACTGTGCAGGGGTAGTTGATATACAGTGAGAGATGATAGAGGTTCCTTTAAACAGCAATAAAATGATGACATTTCTTCATCATGAATGACAGAATTAAAACAAGACATGCACACATGTATTACACTAATATATATATTTAAGCTGTCATTTCAGAGCAAAATTAGTCAGAAGAAAAATGCAGCTCTCCTTACTTAGGTCACTGGCTGTGCAGTACTCCTAACACTGCTAAGCAGGAAGGATCCTGTGCAGATGCTGAAGCCAGCTAAAACCATTCAGGCTTCTGAAAGAAGCAGATCAGTTAAGTATAATGGTGCCACATTAGAGGTTCTCACTTTCCTTATTTGATACACACTTTGAAGACTGCAAAGGGGATTTATTTATTCCATACAGCACTAGGTGTGTAGTGGTTATTAGTGAGTTAAGCACATTGTGAGTTGGCTATTGCAGGATTTGCTGTGACGAATTTCTTGGTGCTATAATTTCTCTACAGCCAATGAAATTACGGGAGGGAAGAATTTGGCCTTACACACCTTGAACCCAAATGTTGCTGTCAGCATTTCAGGGAGGTTAAATACTTGCAGAGTGTTAAATTTCAAGATTCAGGCCACGAGCTGCACTGTTAGCTTAATGCAAGGCTGTAATCACGGAGCGATTGTACGGCCCACAGCTATATGATCAGAAAGGAATGGGAGATCCCTTCACTTCACAGAGGCTTAAAGTTATTCCTGCCTTTCTGGCCCTCTCTTTGATGTGACAAGATGCCCTCATTCATTGATCTTCTCCATGCAATGGTCACTAGCAGAAGAGAATCTGAAGAACATGGAAACCAACAGAGGGTTCAGCCTGCAAATGCTACTTGTTGCCTTTGGCAGAAATAAAGAGGCTCAGCTGCAGCCTACAGTGTCCTTTTTGAAGTGCAACCAAACTGCACTACATATTGAGGCTGGCAGCTGCTGCCCGTGGCACAGTGTAAAAGGATCACAAGACAGCATGCTGCACCACAGTTTCAGGGAGCTGGCAGCAGCTTCAGCTGCCCTATGGCACAGCAGAGTGAGCACAGCTCTCCCACATCCCACACCTTGTTTGCTTTTCCCTTAAACTACCTGGATACCTGCTTCACCTGGGAGTGGGAACTGAACAGACTCAGGTATAGCAGGAAAACTCTGAGGTATTGACTGTATTGCTTTTCTGAGACAGCAGCAATGAGAAGTGCCAGAGATCAGGCATGGCACTTAACGTGCTGGAGAGCAATGAGGCATCAAAAAACACAGTGTGAGACTGTGCTTAATTCAAAGAGGTAGTAATGTGTGGGTTTACAATAATACTAATACTAACAATAATAATAAAAAATCATGTTTGAGCTAGGAAGACTCAGAAAAATAAACCAAGGAAAACATCCATTGCCCATTTGATCAGGAGTGTAGAGAGAAGTGCACAACACCAAACAGTCAAGTTATGACATACTTTCATATATATTTTCTACTCCTCTTCACTTGTTAAGTGAAAAATAGACTTAAAATGTGTTAAATACAGTTTATGCCAAGCAAGGCAATGTGCTCAGATATATAGTGTTGCCCATAGGTATACACATACCCACACTACCCAAGTATTCCTGTGTATAAATCATAGAATCACAGAATCAATAAGATTGGAAGAGACCTCAAAGATCATCAAGTCCAACCTGTCACCCAACACGTCATGACTACTAAACCATGGCACCAAGTGCCATGTCCAATCCCCTCTTGAACACCTCCAGCGACAGTGACTCCACCACCTCCCCGGGCAGCACATTCCAACAGCTAACAACTCTCTCTGTGAAGAACTTTCTCCTCACCTCCAGCCTAAACCTCCCCTGAGACTGTGTCCTCTTGCTCTGGTGCTGCTTGCCTGGGAGAAGAGACCAACCCCCACCTGGCTACAACCTCCCTTCAGGGAGTTGTAGAGAGCAACGTGGTCTCCCCTGAGCCTCCTCTTCTCCAGGCTAAACCCCAGCTCCCTCAGCCTCTCCTCACAGGGCTGTGCTCGAGGCCTCTCCACAGCCTCATTGCTATTCTCTGGACACGTTCAAGAGTCTCAATGTCCTTCTTGAATTGAGGGGCCCAGAACTGGACACAGTACTCAAGGTGTGGCCTAACCATACACAAACTTGAGTGTGAAAACAGAACTAAAACCAGTCACTTGAGTACAACCAAGGTGTCACCCTCCCACCCTAATGATGAATACATGCACAGACCAAATAACTCAGTAAAATAAGCAAGATGAGCTGAGTTCCATGAGCTTTTGGAGGATGAAAAAGGGATCAGTTATCACCCAACAGGTTCTGTTTAGCTCACAGTGTCTTGGTATGTTGAAACCTTCTGGTTACACCATTCAGGAATTGTTAAAATCATTGCCTGAGCAATTTACATTCCTCTGTTATAGTTTAGGTTACCTTCCTCTCAGACAATCTGTTACATGAAATATTACTCTGCAAAAAAAAAAAAAAAAGAAGGAGCAATTATTTTAATAATGTTTCTGGAAAGTCAAAGCTATTAGATTTCACTGGAATACTTTTAGTTGCACATTAGTGAAATGATACTCTCATTTTAGGAAGTCTGTTGTTCGCTTCCATTAGAGACTTGCAGGCTGCCAGTCCTAGCAGAGACCAGAATAACTTCCACCGAAGCTATAATATAAGTAATGGTGGCAAAACAACACTGTCTCCCTTGATAAATGGCATTCTCCCTCTTGTCTTTATTTTTTTGAGCACTGTAACATTTGGGGGCATATTTGCAAGAATGGATAATTTTGCTTAGTGTTGATGGGATTAAAATTAACCAGTGTCTTTACAAAAGGAAGAATTATCTAAGAGGAGGTTGGAAGAGAAAGGGAAGAGACAGACAGTTCCCTTTATCTATGTGCATAAACAACAAAGGGGCATCTGTAAAGTACCAAATAGCATAGCATAGCATAGAATAGAATAGACCAGGTTGGAAAAGATCTTTGAGATCATCGAGTCCAACCTATCACCAAACACCACTGGATCAACTAAACCATGGCACCAAGTGCCTCATCCAGCCTCCTCCTAAACACCTCCAGTGATGGCGACTCCACCACCTCCCTGGGCAGCACATTCCAATGGCAAATAACTCTGTGAAGAATTTCTTCCTAACATCCAGCCTAAACTTCCCCTGACACAGCTTGAGACTGTGTCTTCTTGTTCTGGTGTTGGTTGCCTGGGAGAAGAGACCAATCCCCACTGGGCTACAACCTCCCTTCAGGTAGTTGTAGAGAGCAACAAGGTCTCCCCTGAGCCTCCTCTTCTCTAGGTTAAGCAACCCCAGCTCCCTCAGCCTCTCCTCACAGGGCTGTGCTCCACATTCCTCCCCAGCTTTGTTGCCCTTCTCTGGACACCTTCCAGCAACTCAACATCTTTCCTAAACTGAGGGGCCCAGAACTGGACATAGGACTCAAGGTGTGGCCTAGCCAGTGCTGAGTACAGGGGCAGAATGACTTCCCTGCTCCTGCTGGCCACACTGTTCCTGATCCAGGCCAGGATGCCCTTGGCCTTCTTGGCCACCTGGGCACACTACTGGCTCATGTTCAGCCTACTATCAACCAATACTCCCAGGACCCTTTCTGTCTGGCTGCTTATCTTGAGGTTCATAAATCAGTGGAGGACTGTTCGAACATGGCAAGTCACTGAACACAGCCTGAACTTAGGAACCTTTAGGACCAGAGCTCAGGCTTAATAGACTACTGAATATTAACTTCTCTGCCCAGTGAAGTGAAGAACCTAATTTAAATGAACATACAAGGCATGTAGTAGGGGGAATTGCATGTGAAGTGGGACATGTAGTAGGCATTTCGGGAAAGACTTTGAATCCTGAGTACCTGAGCCGATGGGGAAAGGGAGAGGGAAATTTGCATCCAAGATAAAAGAGGATAAAAGGATAAAAGGGGAGCTGTGTCACCCAGCAATCTGAGAGACCCCACAAGGAGTTGTCCTGTGGACTCTCCCTTTATTCCAATAAAGTTTTACTAAACTCCTCTGTCTCCATTGTGAACAGGAGTATGGGAGTATCATTTGCCTTTGACAAAACCCTGCCACTTAAGGAAATCTTTTCATTCACAGATTAATTGGCTGTTCAAAATTAATTTGTGAATGCAAGAGCAGTAAGTCACACCTGGCAGAGGCTATTAAGCGGCATTCTAAATGGAAGGTAAATTAATGAAAGTGAGGAAATCACTGCTCAGCCTAATCTAAGCAATGTTTATTGAATCCCTCTGTAGACATCTTAAGGTGCCTTGCAGCACACAGGCAACATTCCATGTTCAAATAGAACCTATAAACTGCCTAAGTCCCTGCTAGGTCCCAAAATAGAATGTATGTAATATTTAGGGCTTCCACACACTCTGCCCAATGTTGAATTTCACTCACCAGAGTATGAAGTACTGCTTATAAGTTGCCTGATTCAAATCTCTTTGCACAAATGGGAATATGATTTCTATTTATTATGCTGACTCAGGTGCTCTTCTAGAAAACTTAATGGCAGAGTAACTCCCTGTTGCTAAAAGGGAATGACTAAGGTCAGGTTTGTTTCAAAAGGAAGAATACAAAGCACGTTATTTTCCTGTGACCTGTTTACAAAGGCCTGGAGTGACAGGATGAGAAGCAATGGCTTCAAACTAGAAAAGAGCAGATTTAGATTGGGTGTTAGGAACAGGTTATTTACTATGAGGGTGGTGGAACACTGGAACAGGTTGCCCAGGGAGGTGCTTGGGGCCCCATCCCTGGAGATATTCATGGTGAGGCTTGACAGGGCACTGGGAAGCCTGATCTAGTTGAGGATGCCCCTGCTGACTGCAGAGGTGGTTGGACTAGAAGACCTTTGGAGGTCCCTTCCTACCCAGACCATTCTATGATTCTGTGGCAATGCATCCTCCATGCTTTGCTGCAAAATGACCTTATAGGAACATCTGCAGCAAATTATGTGCCTTCTCAGTGAAACCCACCATCCAGCTATGGCTGAAATATCTAAGTGCTCAAGCAAATTTGTCCTAAAGTAAGGAAGGATATACTCACATGAAAACATGTATGATTAGATGGTGTTGGGTGATAGGATGGACTTGATGATCTCGAAGGTCTTTTCCAACCTGGTTAATTCTATTCTATTCTATTCTATTCTATTCTATTCTATTCTATTCTATTCTATTCTATTCTATTCTATTCTATTCTAACTCTACTTCTTCATTTTGGGTTTTGCTTTTTTCATTCTCTTTCTCTGCAGTAAGAGCTTACTGATGAGAAAGAATCAAAAGTAGAGATGACCTATTAATAATTAGTTTGACCACTTAGACCCTGTGTTGATGTTGGCCCCAGAATCACAGTGATCCTTCACAGAAGCGCTACTTGTGTCTATTGTGTATATGATTTCATTTTGGTCCTTATGAAATGAGATTTTACAGAGTGAGTACTGCTTTTTGATGGGCACCAGCACATGAAAAGCTATTCAAATTCTGTCATAGTTTAATCTTGCAGATGCATGCCTATTTACACTCCTTACAGCTTCTCAAATGCTTTGCACATTAATAAAACCATCAGAATTTGTATCTGGTCTGGGAATATTTGGAATTACTCAGTGGCTAAGATCTACAAAAGCTCAGTTATACTTTATGGTGGTAATAGCATTTTTCTTCTTCTTCAAGATATCAACACTGAAAAAAAGCCTATAACGAGCTGTGGTTCGACTCCACGTAGCACCATCCAAATTCACAGCAACCCTGGTGCTCAAATAATGGTGACAGTGACTATTACTGTAGCACATAACACACAGAAGTATGCTACTGAAACAATTAAGCTGATTAAATAACAATGTATGCATTGTAAATGATCAAGCAGAACTAGAAAGAAACTTAAAACAGAGCCAAGAAGCCTAATGCTTGTAGAATTACATTCTTGGTGTGAATAAAGGAGTTTCTCATATTCCTAAATAAGGTGGAATTTATCTTCTACTACCTTCAAAAAGTAGGGAGCAGGTGGCTTTGTTATGTCAGGGAAGGAAAAGAGCAGCATGAACATGCCATTTATTAAGGTTATTCATAAACTTTCTATCATGAGCAGCATTACACTGCTCACTGTTCAGCATGAGGGTATGAAAAGCGCACTCAGGCTTCAAAAATCAATGACAACTTGCCCTCTACCCACCACTTTTCTCTGGCAAGCAGCAGAAAAAGCCACTCCTAAAACTCAGCATGCCATTTTTTAATTCACAGTTATGTTTCCACTTGAAGAGACAAGCCAAAACAAACTATTCCTCCCTGAGAAGCACCATGGGAATAAATTCCCTCCCGACTTCAATAATTATTAGGCAAGAGGGTTTTCTCCCTTCCCTCTTCCGCCGAAAATACAAAGTGTAAAATAGAAGCTTGCGTTCTGCTCCTCTATTCACATAATTCACAGATGTCAGCCTGCAGGTTGGCTGCAGCCAGCAAAATCCCAGCTTTGCTTTTTTTTTCCCCTCCATCAGGCTGAGCCTTTTCACAGCTGTAAATGGGCTCGCGCAGCCCCAGAAATTGGTAGGTGAATCAAAGGGAACCGTGCAAGCGGCAGCACAGCCTTTCTCCGCTGAGCACATGCTAGTCTGACCATCTCTTTACAATTTAGCACCTGAGGTGCACCTGTGCCCTAGCTAGCATTTGTGTTGACAGTAATTGTAGTTAACCATCAAGACAATTCTAACAGCCAATTTCAGGTCATTTGGACCTTCCACATTTCGTTCCTCAAAATAAACAAGAACAAAAAAATGAGGTCATTTACAGAACATGCTTTTAGTACCACCAAGATTCACAGAGGAAGCAAATTTTGTTCTGGTTGTCTGTAGTCATGTGGCATTTCAAAGTGGAAAATTATTTTCCAAATCATAGAATCATAGAATGTTCTGGGTCGAAAGCGACCTCCAAAACTCATCCAGACCAACCTCAGCAGGGACATCCCCAACTCGATCAGGTTGCCCAGGGCCACGTCCAGACTCACCTTGAGTATCTCCAGGGAAGGAGCCTCAACCACCTCCCTGGGCAACCTCTTCCAGTGTTCTACCACCCTCATAGTAAAGAACCTGTTCTTAACATCCAATCTAAACCCCTTGTTCTGTCCCTGCAGGCCTTTGCAAACAGTCTCTCTCCAGCCTTCCTGTAGCCCCCTTCAGGTACTGGAAGGCTGCTATTAAGTCTTCCCTAGAGCCTCCTCTTCTCCAGGCTGAACACCCCCAGCTCACTCAACCTGTCCTTGTGGCAGAGGTGCTTCAATCCCCTGATCATTTTTGTGACCCTTTCCATCAGGTCCATGTCCTTCCTGTTCCACCACCCTCATAGTAAAGAACCTGTTCTTAACATCCAATCCAAATCTGTTCTTCTCTAGCTTGAAGCCATTGCCCCTCAGCCTATCACTGCAGGCCTTTGCAAACGGTCACTCTCTTTCCAGCCGCCTTGTAGTTCCCCTTCAGACAGTGGAAGGTTGCTATTAGGTCTGTCCAGACTGAATAGTCCCAGGTCATTCAGCCTTTCCTTGTAAGCAGAGCTGCTCCAACACACTGATCATTTTCCTGGCCCTCTTCTGGACCCTCTCCATCAGGTCCTTCCTATATTGAGGGCTCCAGACCTGTACACAGTACTCCAGGTAAGGTCTCATCAGAGCAGAGTAAAGATAACATGTAACACATTGTTGAAGTGTGTTCCTCTGACTAATTGGCACTGGAATTTTTTCACTTGGATTCGGATGGCATTGTTCTGTAGTTTCTGTTTCTTAAGGAGCAGATCTATGGTGCTGCTTGCAAGGGAACTGAAGACAGAATCCTGAATGAAAGCAGAATGTATGAGGAAAAATACACCCTTATCCAAAAACAAAAGACCATTTGGCAGAGCTCACACACCACACTCTAATAAGCCTACACAAAACTTCATTATGCAGAGGAGCAAGATGAGAAGGACATGTTCCTTAGACTCAGCAATAACCTTGTGTCAAGCAGTTTTAGATACCCACAGTGATATTTATGGCATTGGCATGGGTTGGGTTGAATCTGCTGCTGATACTCAATACCATGCTGTTGTCATGCCAGCTGTAAAATGAAAGTGCTGGCTGGAGCAAAGTGCTATGGGGCTTGAAGTTCAGATTGTAACATGGGAGGCTTCCTTTTCCAGTTGCTGCTTTTGATTTCTGGGTTTGGGGTGCTGCTCTTTTCAACTGGGCTGGCTGCAGGTCAGAGGATGGTGGAGGTGGGTCTCTGCCTTCTGCATTTTCCTGAACTTTTCTGCAACTAGGCTAAGACAACTGTGAGTTTTATTATCTTATTTTATTCTTTATCTCAAGCCAGAATTTTAGGGGGGGTTTTGGTGTTATTGTCCCTCACTTCTGTATTGGGGGAGAGGGGCTTGTGAGAGGGGGCTGTGTTAACCCAGGACAGGCATAACCATACAGCCCAAACAGAGAGATCTCAAGATAAAACATTGGCTGAAATAACCAGTGATGAGCTACTTACTCTTTAAGAGGGAAATGATCAATTTTCTTTGCAAAAGAAGAGTATTTTCTTTCCAGAGCCCTCCTTTCTGCTGATCATATCTTCATGCCTAAGGCAACACCACGAGTTAGCTGTGTTACTGACTGGTGAATGAACGTTTCATGTGTTAAGACAATTTTTCTTTCATAGGTAAGGACACAATATTTCACTCTTGATTCAGCAAAATTGATTAACTCTAGCTGAAGCATGCAAAGTGCCCATAAAATAAGAGTTTTGATTTATATCTGAGTGCATCAAAGCTGTCAACCATTGTGTGCCATTTCTTCATAACAGTGAAGTGTCTGCAGAGTCAAAGAGGTAACTCATGAGCACAGCTCTCCCCAGGTACTTTTAGAAAATGTCTGCTTTCTTCTATAAACACTTTTCAGTTTCTATGAGAACCCAAAACCTTCTAGTTCAGGTGAATATTCAGAGAAAAGAAATGTTTTTTACAGTCAACTAAACCATGGCACCAAGCACCCCATCAAGTCTCCTCCTGAACACCTCCAGTGATGGTGACTCCACCACCTCCCTGGGCAGCACATTCCAATGGGCAATCACTCTCTCTATGAAGAATTTCTTCCTAACATCCAACCTAAACCTCCCCTGGCACAGCTTGAGACTGTGTCCTCTTGTTCTGGTGCTGCTTGCCTGGGAGAAGAGACCAATCCCCACCTAGCTACAACCTCCCTTCAGGGAGTTGTAGAGAGCAACAAGGTCTCCCCAGAGCCTCCTCTTCTCCAGGCTAAGCAACCCCAGCTCCCTCAGCCTCTCCTCACAGGGCTGTGCTCCAAACCCCTCCCCAGCTTTGTTGCCCTTCTCTGGACACCTTCCAGCAACTCAACATCTTTGCTAAACTGAGGGGCCCAGAACTGGACACAGGACTCAAGGTGTGGCCTAACCAGTGCAGTATAAGAATCTGTTTTCTGAGACTTTCATAAATGCACATAAATATTAATCAAACATCATTATGCCCATAAAAATTAACTAAGGACAAATCATTCAATTTTTCAGAGGAAGAAATCAAGATACTAAACTGAGTTGTCAAAGGGCATACAAGGAATCAAAGTTAAAGGTCAGTGAAAGGAAGAAATCTCTGTGCCATGATAGTCAGAGGAAATGAGGCCAAGGTCACACAAACACCTTCAACTGTTTGGCATTTGCTCAGCTGAGATTTTAATCTGCATTTTCCTCACACTTTTCAAATATTGCTGAAGCCCTGAATACACATGATCATGAAATTACATAAAAAGGAAAACTAAAACACTCATTTCAAATGTAACAATCTACACACGTCCTTCAGGTGTTTTGAAGCCTACATGCAGAGTCTTCTCTCTAGCTACAGAGCACTCCGGGCTGAAGAGTCCATTTGGGTTACACACACACATTCATTAAATGAAGCAGCTTCTAAAATGTCAGTGCTTTGGCCAGAAATTGACGGTCTGAAAAAGTCACTCCACATAATGAATTTAAGTAACTTGAACACACTGCTCTATCTATAGCACATCATAACAGGAGAAGTACTTACACTGGCAGCAGAAAATGTCAAGAAACTACAAGGAGCTGTAGAACAGGTCCTGACTTTTAGGAGTTTTTCTAGTGAGTTGTTTTGATGCAGCATTGGTTATTACTTTCAGAGCTTCCCTCTTTTGAAGTTCATTATTTGATGCGTACAAGATCATTAACAACCTCAGTGAATGTAACATCAAAATAGCTGTGTCAATAGAAATAGCTGTGTCAATAGAAAGCAATGGGACTAACGGCCTTAGAACTGCAGAGTTTGAGCCCTGAATATGTATTTAACAGAAGACAATAGGAGGGAGAGTCCTACTAGCTGTATACCCAGGGTTTTTTGCAGCTGTGCTTTATAGTGTGTCTTGCAGCCCTTCTCCTTTAATTGTCTAGACAGAGGCCTCTCCTGGGGTGTGCTGAGGGCTCTCTATAGGAAACCAGGGCACGTGGGCGATGCCACACTGCCAGCCCCCCGGCTGTGGTGTGAAATCAGGACATAGACCAGCTGTTCACTAGGAATGAGGACCTTTCCTGTCCCACTGGGCATACACAGAGCAGTTGGTTCAACAGCTGGGTTCAGTTACTTCATAACTTCCTAAATGTCTCCCAGATTAAGTCCTATTAATTCTGTGCCTAAGATCCTCTAAACTCCTCAGCTATAAAAGAACAATGATAGCACAACCATTGCTTCTTCACCCTTCACCTTTATAGGTTTTTTTACATTTTAAACTCTTCAAAATTATATGTATGAGCAGTGTCTTGCATAATGCACTTTCAGCCTCAGCTGGGATCTTGCTGGGAAATGATGCTAACTAGCACATCTTGCACCACCGTATTACAGGTGCCAGTGACAGGTCTGTTTAACCTCTGAAACAGAGCTCGAAACTCCTTTGGAAATAATTCCTAAGTGAAATGTGTAGTCAGATAGAGGCATATGTTGTACACTGAAATGTTCATCCTGCAGTGCAAAACTTTCAACAGCTTCAAAACACTGTGGTAGGAGCGTCTGAGCATTTAGCATGAGAATATTTTGTTCAGTAGGTGTTTATTGATGTATTTTCTGGACAATTCTTCCATCATTTAGCTGAAAGCCCTTGCCTAACTGGTTATGAATTTCTTCACTGGTCAATGCACACCTTGTACAGCAGACTCACCTTTTAACTCTGCTTACTGTGACAGTGAATTTATCCAAACTCTTGTCTTTCTCAATGCAGTAGCAAACACAGAAACAATTCCACTTTAGAACAGTGAGAGTCAGAGGCATTTAAAACTTCCTACTTGTTTCTTAGTGTTACCTTTTCTCTTCTTCAGCCTATGTTAGGAAGAAGTTCTTCACAGAAAGAGAGATTGCCCATTGGAATGGGCTGCCCAAGGAGGTGGTGGAGTCACCATCACTGGAGGTGTTTAGGAAGAGACTGGATGGAGTGCTTGGTGCCATGGTTTAGTTGATTAGATAGTGTTGGGTGATAGGTTGGACTCGATGATCTCAGAGGTCTCTTCCAACCTGGTTAATTCAATTCAATTCAATTCAATTCAATTCAATTCAATTCAATTCAATTCAATTCAATTCTATCCTATCCTATCCTATCCTATCCTATCCTATCCTATCCTATCCTATCCTATCCTATTCTCTTCTATTCTATCCCATCCCATCCCATCCCATCCCATCCCATTCCATTCCATTCCATTCCATTCCATTCCATTCCATTCCATTCCATTCCATTCCATTCCAATTCTATTCTATTCTATGCTATGCTATGCTATCCCATTCCATTCCATTCCATTCCATTCCATTCCATTCCATTTCTTGGCAGACAAGGCAAGATTAAGCAGGTGGCCACACAGAGAGGCTACCATTGATGCTGAAGTTGAATCTCTTCATTGGAGTTTTACTTTATTCTCCTGCCTAGACACAATACATTGTGCATTTATGAAACATTACAGGATGCATGGTAATAAATAATTTTAATAAATGCCTCTAATGATACTGATAAATCGTAAATTATCTCATGTTTTAATTTCCTTGGGTAAATATATTGAAGCACAACATCTCATTTTGAATGCTGACCTGAGGTGAGAGCACAGCAGCATGACATTTATAACAGATACTTCAACTGTAATTACCAAACAGTTAATATATCAATTTAATTAAAATCCCATAGTGATGAACAGCATAAAGTATCAAAAGAAGTTAACCCAGGCAAAAAAACAAACAAGAGGATCAAGGCAATCAGTTCAGGCAAAATGAATTAGAGCGCTCAGCCCACCAATTCAGAGGATTATTTGCTCCTTGGAGTCAGGAGATCTTGCTGTAGCAGGCTTTCTAAAGGATATTTGTTGTCAGACAGTGCACAAGAATATTTGGAATACCAAGCTGAAAAAAGAGAAAAAAATCCAAGTTGGACATTGCAGTGAGTTTGGTAACACCAAAGTGACCTCAGTTCCTTAGGTTCATCTCCTGATAAAATGGAAAATAAAGGCATGTTACAGCTTGCTGAAATTCCTTCTACTGGTTTCATTGTAGAACTTCTAGGCTCCGAAATCCTGTGGTTTCCAGACCAATACATCTTGTATGGGTCCATCTTCGAGACTGTCAAACTATTCAATATCTTGATACCCTCTCCTGCAGGTAGGTGTAGGTGATCCTGCTTTGACAGGGAGGTTGGACTGGATGATCTTTCTTGGTCCCTTCCAGACCCTGTGATTCTGTGATTCTGATGCAGTTCTGTCCATCTGAAACACTGCTTTCATTTACCAGATTAGGAATGCCCAAAAGTCAGTTAACACCAGCAGAAGAGCTGATGTACATAAACAGAAAAGCTGTTTGGCCTCAAAATCTAATATTTAGTCATAGAATTGTCAGGGTTTGAAGGGGCTTCAAGGATCATCCAGTTCCAACCCCCCTGCCATGGCCAGAGGCACCTCACACTACAGCAGGTTGCTCACAGCCACGTCCAGCCTGGCTGCAAAAATCTCCAGGGATGAGGCTGCCACCATGTCCCTGGGTAACCTGTTCCAGTGTCTCACCACCCTCATGGGGAAGGATTTCTTCCTAACATCCAATCTGAATCTCCCCAGTTCTAGTTTTGCTCCATTCCCCTCAGTCCTATCACTCCCTGACACCCTAAGAAGTCCCTCCCCAGCTTTCTTGTAGCCCCCTTCAGATACTGGAAGGCCACAAGAAGGTCTCCTTGGAACCTTCTCTTCTCCAGACTGAACAGCCCCAACTCTCTCAGTCTGTCTCCATGAGAGAGGAGCTCCAGCCCTCTGATCATCCTTGTAGCCCTTCTCTAGATACATCAGCCCTTCCAGATCCTTCTTCTAATAGGGGCTCCAGAACTGGATGCAGTATTCCAGGTGGAGTCTCATGAGAGTGGGAGTAGAGAGGGAGAATAACCTCTCTCAACCTGCTGGCCACACTTCTTTTGATGCAGCCCAGGATATGGTTGGCTTTCTGGGCTGCAAGTGCACACTACAGCCTCAGTTCAGTCAGATTTTTTTAATTCTCCCTCCTATCCTAGGAACAACCCAGTCTTTGGTAGATTTTTCTTCCATGTCATCATATGTAGCACAGACAGGGAGCATTTGAGCTCTAGGGTAGGGAAGCCATATTTAATCATGCAGTCTGAGGCTTGAAGCAGGGAGAGCAGCATAAGCAACTGCAAACACTGTAGCAAAAGCAGACTGTTGGAGTAATGTTCCTTGAGAAGTATGAATTCAACTCATAAGACACAAGTCTGATAAATAGACCTTCCTCTCCTAACAGGAGTAGTTCAAGGATTAGGCTGTGAGTCATGAAAATAATGTTGACATGTGAAATGTCAGTAAGCTTAGGTAAATGTCTAAATGGATTTTTTTTCTTCTTCCCCTTTTGAAAGCTGCTACATGATTAATATGTAGATTGCTCCTATTGACTGTATTGTCTCACTCTGTCAGATGAAGAAAATCACTGTCTTGAGAATGCTTTCAACAATAGCTCTGAAAACTTATGTGCAATAAATCACAGTTTAAACAAACCAAACTGAAAAGTTCTAGAGAAATCTAGGACTAGGTAGGGTGCCAAGGAGCAACACTGGGAGCTTTCAAAACAGTATCCAAGACAACTAACACGCTAAGCACGGGGCCAAATGCATCCTACATCATCACCATGAGGACAGGCAATAGGAAATGCTGCTAGCAGCAATCTGTGCCTTTTAAATGTGGTCCCTTTATTTACAGTGCAGGGATGTGTCTGTGTGTATTCAGATGCATGTGGCTCCAAAGCTGATTGTGGTTTTCTGGAGACAGTGGACTAGAGTATTTATATATATATAAAAATATATATATGTGGGTTTCTTTAAAGCAATTAGATGTCAAAATCTGCTATTAGAGTTGATTCAAACCAGCAGCTCTTACTTGCACAAAGTCTTTTAACCACAAGGCTATTTTACTTGGAAG
The DNA here is from genome assembly GCF_014839835.1 of Dryobates pubescens. Lineage (NCBI taxonomy): Eukaryota > Metazoa > Chordata > Aves > Piciformes > Picidae > Dryobates > Dryobates pubescens. The sequence continues at coordinate 25,858,258 of NC_071612.1, read as the reverse complement.
ACCCTAGAAAACAAAACTGAGCCAACAGTCTTTTGGCTGAGATCTGGGTTTCTCTTTTCCAAGCGATGGATTCATCCCTGAGTTTACTCTCTTCCTGACCTAATAAATGCTTTTGTACTGTGACAGAACTTCAACAAGAACAAAGAAGTCCTTGTTCAGTGTTATCTATGTCTGATGGCTAAGGATTCATTTTCCACCTTGGAAGAAGAAAAGTAGTCTTGTACATGATCAGACACACAGCTGAAAGGAGCTTTAAGTCTCCCAGTTCATAGGTAAATTCTCTATGTGCTTGGTAATTAAATAAACAAGGGTCACCCCAAGAGTACTAACAGTCATCACTGGATTTGGGAGATACATTCTGGGTGCAAAGAAAAAATATTCTGTGTTTGGATTGAGGTTTTCAAGGGTACTGGAAAGAAGTTGTTCTCTGGCAGCTGCTCAGGGTTGGGTAGAAGTTAATATCAGCTGGGCATCCTCTCAAACCTCTTGCATTTCTAGGAACACCCAGGCACAGCTGTAGGGAACTTGTCCAAGCACCTTGCTACTGGAATTGAAGGACCTCTGGGTGTAAGGAGCACTTAAACTGGAGCTTTCATGGTCACAGTTTTGAACCTTGGTACTTAAACTTTGCTCATGCTCTACTCTAGGTGATTTATGTTTGGATTTAACTCTCCTTATTTCCAAAATACCAGTAGAAGTTTTAAGGTTCATTAAGAATTAATTCTCTGGAATGTGTAGTTTTCTGTTTACTTTATTTTTCTTTATGTGAATATAATCCAAGTCCAGCATACTTTGCTTCATTTTTGCATTGAAACTTGTAGGTTTGGTTCTTTTCTTTTCTTCTAAAAAAAACTTTTAAAATATTACCCAAGTTCCACTAGGGAAAATAATCCAACTTCTATTTTTGTTGTTATTGTTACTGCATGCCAGAATTTGGTTGTTCTTAAGGGACATCATCAAGTCCAGCTCCTTACCACTGTAGGGTCTCAAACTGTGTATATTGACACTTACTCTTACTTCCCTTCCTCCTGGCCAGCCCATTGAGTGGGATCCTTTGTTCAGGTAAGATGTACTTCTTGAAGAAATCAGAGAGTGGGAGGAAAAAGCAGTTTTAAAACACTGTATGTGAAGTAATGTGGGCCTAGTCCTCAGAGGCTTTTCAGATTTATTTTGGTTCCAATTGTCTCCAAGGATCTGTCTCTTGGCAGAAGTGAGCTGAAGCAGTGTCCCGATGTCCCCCTCTCTCTAGACAGCCCCCCAGGATTTGGTAGAGGGCTAAGCAGATTTTCATGCTTGAGAGACCCCTCTTGACAGGAATGCTTGCTATGAGTTTGATAAGGCAGAAAAAACAGAGGCCAGCAGGGAGATCCTCATCTTACTTCTCTACAAGCATTGGTCAACAAGCACGAACAACAGAAAAGCCAAAGCAGTTGGCCCGAAGGGCAAAAATAATAACCCTGGCTATGTACTTTAGCTAACATTATTTCCTTTCTTACCTATTTGTCTGCTGACTTCACTGTGGTGCTTATTGCAGCTACCGTTTTTACACAAATAATCATTCCACTTTTCTTCTCTTTGTGTAACTGTAAAACCAACTTGAATCAATCCCACGGGCTCAGCGGAAAACAAGCGGCGCTCCGAGACTCATCCTGCCTTCTGGAAACTGCACAGAGGAGAAGAGCCAGCAAAAGAAATACAGCGTGGGCAAAGCAGGGCACTGCCTCTATTCCCCAGCTGGGCCAGAAGCCCTACTTATTTGTGAAGGCTGCAATATGCTGCCATATTCAGAGGGCTGTAATGGGCTGCTCCCCCACTCCCTGTATACAGCTGGGACCTCCCTTTGGAAATGTCTCATTTTGGTGGTGGGGCTAGACTGGCTGATTAATGAAAAAAAAATTACAATTTGAATGTCCAAACTATTATTCATTATGAAAATAACACAAATAGGAAAAGAAAAAAAGAAAAGAAAAGAAAAGAAAAGAAAAGAAAAGAAAAGAAAAGAAAAGAAAAGAAAAGAAAAGAAAAGAAAAGAAAAGAAAAGAAAAGAAAAGAAAAGAAAAGAAAAGAAAAGAAAAAAGAAAAGGAGAAAAGAAAAGAAAAAGTGAAAGAAAAAGAAAGAGAGGAAAGAAAGAAAGAAAGAAAGAAAGAAAGAAAGAAAGAAAGAAAGAAAGAAAGAAAGAAAAAGAAAGAAAGAAAAAGAAAGAAAGAAAAGAAAATAAGAAAGAAAGAAAGAAAGAAAGAAAGAAAGAAAGAAAGAAAGAAAGAAAGAAAGAAAGAAAGAAAGAAAGAAAGAAAGAAAGAAAGAAAGAAAGAAAGAAAAGAAAAAGAGAGGGAGGGAGGGAGTAAGGAGGAAAGGAAGGAAGGAGGGAAGGAGGGAAGGAAGGAAGGAAGGAAGGGAGGGAGGGAGGAAGGGAAAAGAAAAGAAAATAAGAAAGAAAGAAAAAGAAAGAGAGGAGAGAAAGAAAGAAAGAGAAGAGAGAAAGAAAGAGAGAAAACGCAAGCAAGCTAGCTAGCTTTGTAAGCTGTAGTGGGCTCAAATTTCCCCCCTGAACATTATTTTCCTTTTTACACCCAAGAGTGATTTATTTCCATTTTACTACTTTCTGTTCAAGATCTGGGAAAAATTTTAAAGGCATAGCCTAAAACTGGGAGATCCCAACCACCTCCCTGGGCAACCTGTTCCAGAATTCCAATACCCTCATGATGCAGAACTTGTTCCTAGCATCCAATCTAAACTTAATCTTCTCTAGTTTGAAGTCATTGCCCCTCATGCTGCAGGCCATTTATACAGTTTTTCTCCACCCTTCTTGGAGGCCCTTTAGATTCACACACAAAGCTTGTATGGACCAAGTTATCAGGTTAAATGGCAGTTTTCCCCCATTTCCTCCACAGAAACACTTACTTTCCAGGTGAAAGACTCCAAATGTGTACATATATATTGAATTAAAATAACAGTCCCTTTATTGAGAGCTCACATTTGCAATTGGTATAGCTTGGCTACTGCTGCTCCCAGGATGAGAAATGGCTCTGTGCTACTTGCAAACATATGCAGATCTACTGCCTTTGAGAAACAGAACAGTTGTGGTTATTGTGATATTAGCTACAAGAAGAACAAAGTATGCTTGGATAGTTTTTATGTCCAGATGGGCCTACATACACCCTGATCCTGAATGCTGGCCCAGTATCTGCAGAGAGAGGAGATGGCAAAAATGAAATGTTGTACTCCAACGTTTAAGTGAACTGGAGACATTTAGTTATCAGTGTGGAGTGCCATGGGGTAAAATTTGGAACCAAGGAAATGTAACCACAGAGACTTGGCACTTCAGAAAGAGAGCTGCTGTCCTTACATGTCAAATACGAGAACTCAAATACAAGCACTTTCAATAGGCAAGTCTGTGGATGGTTTTATTTGCATTGGCAGAAAACATGCAAATTCCAACAAAGAGGAAAATCTTCTGCAAATAAACAATTAGAAATGACTAGGACAGCAATTAGCAAAGGCTGTCAGAATTGGGCCTTTTACACATTACAATACCACTGGATTATTTGTCTAATAAGATGTAATTTGTACTTTATACTTGGGGAAAAAAACCAAAACAACAAAAGCAATCTCCATAAAGAAGGCTTGTTTCAGTTCATTTCATAGCCACAAGATGCTCTATTCTTAATATCTTGTTATCAGTGTAACCTGGGAGATCATACAGCTGAGGTGCTAGTCTCTGGTAAAATAACTGCCATTTAAATCTGTGGTAGGTGTATTACAGTGATTAATTATCAGTTTGACTAATTAGTATTGGTAGTGATCAATCTTTTCTTTCATAATTATTGCTGATGGCTGTACATGGTTTTATTAAAAATCCCTCCAGAATGACAGAGAGAAAATCCATAGCATACATTCACTGCTTCTGAAAAAAATGATCACAGAATCATAGAATGTTAGGAGTGGGAATGGACCTCAAAAGCTCATCCAGTCCAACCTTTAACCAGGTTCAGGGTCAATCCTAAACCATGTCCCTAAGCACCAGGTCCACACATTGCTTAAACACCTCCAGGGATGGTGACTCCAGCACTGCCCTGGGCAGAACATTCCCATGGCTGAGAACCCTCTCTGGGAAGAAATATTTCCTAGCATCCACCTGAATCTCCCCTGGCACAGCTTGAAACCATTTCCTCTGGTGCTGTCGCTTGCCACCAAGGAGCAGAAGCTGCCCCCACCACAATCCAACCACCCTTCAGGTAGTTGCAGAGAGCAATGAGGTCTCCCCTCAGCCTCCTCTTCTTCCTGCCAGAGCAGGATCACCTAGAGTAGATCACACAGGAACACATCCAGGTGTGTTTTGGATACCTCCAGAGAAGGAGGCGCGACATAAAAAAGGATCAGATGTGATAGAGAGGCTCCTTGGTATATTGAAGACCAAACACCCGCAGCAGGTGTAGCATAACATTCCCTTGGTATCTGAACTCAAATAGCATACTTACAAAACTAGTTTCCCATTAGCATTTATACTGGTTTTAAGCTCTAAGAGAAGGAAACTCATGGCCATGCATAACTGGGTGCCAAAACCCAATAAGCAGCAAGCTGAGAATGAGCTGCTCAGTAGATCTAGTTGTTTCCAAAGGAAGAGTGCAACAGAGAAGGGGCAAAGAAAGCTGGGGAGGGACTTTTTAGGTAGTGATAGGACTAGGAGGAATGGGAAAAAAATTAGAAATGGGTAGATTCAGATTGGATGTTAGGACGAAATTCTTCCCCATGAGGGTGGTGAGACACTGGAACAGGTTGCCCAGGGAGGTGGTAGAAGCCTCATCCCTGGAGGATTTTAAGGGCTGGCTGGATGTGGCTCTGAGCAACCTGCTGTAGAGTGAGGTGTCCCTGGCCACGGCAGGGGGCCTGGAACTCGATGGTCCATGAGGTCCCTTCTAGCCCTAACAATTCTATGTTCCTATGATTCTATTATTCTATAATTATTAACAGTCCTATTGGACATGAAAAAGAAAGAATTCTACAAATCAGTCCCTGTCCTTAACTGTCTTATACAATCCTACGTGATTTTTGCAGAAGGGCTTATAAAAAACAACAACAACAACAACAACAAATCCCACAAAACCATGCCTCAGTACAGGTCAATTTCTTATACTATTCATGGCACAGCTTCCTGTATTCCTGCTTCCATTTTAATGTATGGGTGGTTAAAAATGTTAAATATCAGAAAAGAATCTTGGGGGGGGGGGGTGGTGTGTGAAATTATGACTTGTTTGAATATAACTTACAGATATGCATTTGCTTTGGCTTTGATTATTAGAAGAAAAAAAGGCCTTTAGTCATAGGCTTAGGTTAAATGCCTAGTGGTTATTAATAAGAACCTGTTCTTTAATTATAAATCTTTTTTTGGCAATGTAATTTATATGACATTTAAATTACTGACAGTAATATACAGAGCAGATATAAAATGAGGACAGTGTCAAACAGAAGTCTTTTGAGCAGAAAATGTTATCCAAGGATCTGATCTTGCAAAACGTTCTTTACACTCTCAAATTCACCCAAAGGGAGAGGTCTCACTTATAGAATAGCATAAAATAGCATAGCATAGCGTAGCGTAGCATAGCATAGCATGGAATAGCACAGCACAGCACAGCACAGCACAGCACAGCACAGCACAGAATAGAATAGAATAGAATAGAATAGAATAGAATAGAATAGAATAGAATAGAATAGAATAGAATAGAATAGAATAGAAATAAACAGGTTGGAAGAGACCTTCAAGATCATCATGTCCAACCTATCATCCAAAGCTGTCTAATCAACTAAACCACGGCACCAAGCACCCCATCCAGTCTCTTCCTAAACACCTCCAGTGATGGTGACTCCACCACCTCCCTGGGCAGCACAATCCAATGTGCAATCACTCTCTCTGTGTAGAATTTCTTCCTAACATCCAGCCTAAACCTCCCCTGGTGCAGCTTGAAACTGTGTCGTCTTGTTCTGGTGCTGGTTGCCTGGGAGAAGAGACCAACCCCCGCTTGGCTACAACCTCCCTTCAGGGAGCTGGAGAGAGCAAGAAGGTCTCCCTTGAGCCTCCTTTTCTCCAGGCTAAGCAACCCCAGCTCCCTCAGCCTCTCCTCACAGGGCTGTGCTCCAGACCCCTCCCCAGCTTTGTTGCCCTTCTCTGGACACCTTCCAGCAACTCAACATCTTTCCTAAACTGAGGGTCCCAGAGCTGGACACAGGACTCAAGGTGGAACAGAATGGTTTATAGTAGATAATATTTAAGAGCTGCCTCAAAAGTTTCATCCTATGGCCTGATTTTCATAGAAGTGCAGACTTTCTGTAGAAGTGAAACACTGAGAAAGAAAATAAACTTGATGCCTCTGGAGGAGAAAAAGTTATGAGGACATCACATGCCATGCAGCATGTGACTTTGCTGTGCTTTCTCATCAGTATTCATCTGCCCTTTCTGATAAATCCTTCAGGCATTTCTCATCTCTGGACCACTTCATTCCTTGAACTCTTGGTTAATATAAGCAACTCAGTGGCAAGCTGATGCCAAACACACACTTTGTATCTGTGACACCTCTTGTGAGAGTCTACAGCTTAAACCAAAGCTTGATTCAAGCCTGTGGCATCTCCTCTGTGGCCGTAACCACATTGCTCCTGTGGAAATGGACTATATTTTAACTCCATAAATATGACATGATTGTTCTGTTTTCTGTGCTTTCTTTGACCTTCCATGATGGCAATTATAATTCTTACTCATAAATTAGCAATTTGCTATTAGAATCTTTAACATTGTTCTGACAGGAGTAGATATCTGTCCACCAGGTACGTGGAGGTCAGCAGTTTATATCAGATGAGCTGCCAATCAGCCATCAGGCAGCTATAAATTGCATCTATTGATGTGAGCTAGACTTTGGACACGTGCCCTACAGCTTAGGGCTTTGGACATTTGCTGCCAACTCACTCGTTATCCAGTTCCTTTCCAAATTCTTCTAAACAGAGAAGCATGACTTTGGTCATGATTTCAAGGTATTCAGATTTTATCAGCCTTTCACTTGCTGTCAGAAATTCTGGATAATATATTCCATTTTCAAGAAAGTCTTGAGAGAGGAAAGAAAACTCCAAGTCACATTGTCACTTCAGTCCGTGCAGACTGCTGTCATCAAACAATCTGCACATTGGCCACAGCCACCCCATGCAGTGCTACAGGCTGGGGTTGGAGTGGCTGGAGAGCGGCCAGGTAGAGAGGGACCTGGGGGTACTGGTCGATGGTAGGCTGAACATGAGCCTGCAGCCAAGAGGGCCATGGCATCCTGGCCTGCATCAGGAACAGTGTGGCCAGCAGGAGCAGGGAGGTCATTCTGCCCCTGTACGCTGCACTGGTTAGGCTGCATCGCGAGTCCTGTGTCCAGTTCTGGACCCCTCAGTTTAGGAAGGAGGTTGACTTGCTGGAGCGTGTCCAGAGAAGGGCAACAAAGTTGGTGAGGGGTTTGGAACACAGCCCTGTGAGGAGAGGCTGAGGGAGCTGGGGTTGCTTAGCCTGGAGAAGAGGAGACTCAGGGGGGACCTTTTTGCTCTCTACAACTACCTGAAGGGAGGTTGTAGACAGGTGGAAGTTGGTCTCTTCTCCCAGGCCACCAGCACCAGAACAAGAGGGCACAGTCTCAAGCTGTGCCAGGGGAGGTTTAGGCTGGAGGTTAGGAAGAAGTTCTCTACAGAGAGAGTGATTGCCCATTGGGATGTGCTGCCCAGGGTGGTGGTGGAGGCACCATCACTGGAGGTGTTCAGGGGGAGATTTAATGGGGTGCTTGGTGCCATGGTTTAGTTGATTAGATGGTGTTGGATGATGGGTTGGACACGATGATCTTGAAGGTCTCTTCCAACCTGGTCTATTCTATTCTATTCTATTCTATTCTATTCTATAAAATCACCTTATGCATAATCTTTCAATGCTTTTAAACCATATCTTCTCTTTACAGAATATTACACCATACACTCTTCGGTGTTAAGAGATGAGATTTCAGAACTAAATTACAGAAAGACAAACAATCAGCAACTTTTGAGTCTCCCTTTAGTATTGTTATCTTTACTTCTGATTTATCAAAAATGGGATAGCTTAGGGGACAAATCATAAGAGAGTGTTTTAGAGATCTATATGAGTAGTCAGTTGACTTTGAAAGACTTTCCCTCCTTTTTCCTCATATGAAAAATGAGAACACCACCACCATTGTGAAGGCATAACTATTGGTTATTAGTAACTACATGAGTGCTATTAAATCTCAAGTGTACTTCTGCCTTGGGACAGGTCAAGTGGCTTTTAAAGCTCTTCAGGATCATTGCCTTTATCAGGCTCTGATTGTTATTAATTAAATCTTGTCCACCTAATACTTAGCACTATGGGTTGTAATACTGACAAGATAACATCCATTTTGTGGTCTTTTTTGACAGATTTTGGTTTGCTAACAGCTTGCCCAAGTCACATGTAAATCCTCATACCGAAATGCTAGGGCTTGCAGTATGGGGCCTGTGGTCTGTATCTGTACAAAACAACACTTGGAATGGGCTGCCCAAGGAGGTGGTGGGGTCGCTGTTGCTGGGGGTGTTCAGGGCGAGGCTTGACAGGATGCTTGGTTCCATGGTTTAGTTGATTAGGTGGTGTTGGATGATAGGTTGGACGCAATGATCTTGAAGGTCTCTTCCAACCTGGTCTATTCTATTCTATTCTATTCTATTCTATTCTATTCTATTCTGTTTAGTTCTGTAGTCTGCTCATGAGAAAATCCCTACTCATTAGTTCTGATCTCTAGCATGCTGTCTTACAGCTCCCCAGAATGCAGAGCAATGTTTCTTCACTATGAGCAAAAGTTTTTGATGAACTGGCTTAGAGCAGTCCAAAGAACAATAAAATATTGGATAAAAAGTATCAAAATATGTCTTATCATGCATCTGCTTCTATGGATGAATGCAAATGAGTTTTATATATTAGCTCTGTTATGGTGTGCCCTGTTGCAAATTCATTCATCTGTATAAATCAGAAAGGATGCAGACACAGATGTATGTACATGTAGACACACACATGCTTCTCTAAACCAACAAAAGAATGCACAGCACAGTCCTTCTAAGAGCTGAGTTTGTTTATACAGATTCAGTTTATTAACATACATTCCTGCCTCGTGGCAGAAAGCTAAATGAGTCATTACCTGATTATGTCCACAAAACAACTCTGTATTATTCTCATTTTATACATGGAGCACTGAGGCAAAGCATAAATTGATTGTTCAGAGGGCAAATTACAGTTGACCCAAGAACAGAATCCCAGCCAAACCTCTCTGTACCAGATGATGCTTCTACAGTTTGGCTCTGAGACCTACTTCCTATAAAGAGAGAGTGAACATTTTCCAGAACTAGAGAATTTTTAAATGCCAATTGACCCTTGCAAGGTCAGATACTGTCCCTACACTTCAGTCTTTAAACTACAGCACAGGAAGCTCCACTTCAACTTGAGGAAGAACTTCTTTCCTGTAAGGGTCCCAGAGCACAGGAACAGGCTGCCCAGAGAGGCTGTGGAGTCTCCTTTTCTGGAGACTTTCCAGCCCTGTCTGGATGTGTTCCTGTATTCTATTCTATTCTGTATGCCCTGCACTAGATTATATGTCCCTGCTCTGGCAGGGGGGTTGGACCAGAAGATCTCTAGCGATCCCTTGCAACCCCTAACATCCTGTGATCTTGTAATGACAAACAAGATTGAAGACAGAATGCATGCTGAAAAAGTGGGGTTTTTTAGGTGCTTTGAGGAGGAAATCCTACACAAGAGAGAGTTCAGGTAGTAGTGCAAGTCAACACAACCATACTGGTGTACTGCATGCCTAAATGTGGCAAAAAGGAGGCAACAGAACAATTTCTTCTTGCTTGCAATTTAGATGCCCACAACGTTTGCCTCCGGGAGCCAGTCACCCATAATTCATCACAGAGGAAAAAAAATCCCACTCCTACAAGTGAATTTGCCTATTTAATATTTGTGCCTTAGAATGAGAGAAATTGCATTCTGTAAGTTCCTCTTCTCTCTTTTCCTCAGGGGAAGTAGCAAATTTACAGGGCTGTAGGAGCATATTGCATCACTGCATTTCCCCAGCTGCTTTTCTGCAACAGTGGACATATACTAAGTGCAAGTAAACGTCTGAATAAAGTTTGGAGAAGTTTCTCAAGTGGCAAATGAATGAACCCTTTACTTCTTTCTATTCTCTAAGTCATGTTGTGCCCATCTATTCAACCAGGTTCTCATTTCATCATCCTCTCATTGACTCTAACCTCCCTGAATGTCATATCAACTTTTTCTGTGAAACTTTATCAGAGCCTTACTGGGATCTAAGTCAATCAGATCTATAGCATCCCCAGTCTGTAATTTCTTTGTCCCACTTGCTCCTTCATTAATTCTATCACATGCTTCTGACAAGATCTACTTCTGTAAACCCATGGCTCCTTGCTACTGCTAAGGTTTTTTTTATGTAATGAGCTATCAAGTTCATCCTCTGTGGATAGTTCTAGAGATCTTTCCCAACACAGTGGTTAAATCTGAAGGCCTGTTGTTCTCTGCTTCACAACCTGAGTTGACTGGCAAGGAACAAAACACAAAAATTAAACAGTTCTGGCAGTGATCAAGTGAGTATGTCACAGAATCACAGAACTGTCAGGGCCAGAGGGGACCCCAAGGATCATCTAGTTCCAACCCCCCTGCCATGGGCAGGGACACCTCACACTACCGCAGGTTGTTCAGAGCCACATCCAGCCTGGTCCTTAAAAACCTCCAGGGATGAGGCTTCTACCACCTCCCTCTTTCTGAATATCCTCTTTCTGAATCCTGCCTGTTTGGTGTTACTTTTCTAAGGCAAGGTTTAGGCTGTGCCTCATCATCCAAAGTACTGTGGGATCAGTGCAAGATATAGCAGAAGGAAGAGACAGCAAACAAAATTACTTTGAAGGCTGTTATGTGAGATAGCATTTTGGGAGCAGAGATTCCTTTTGTGGGGTGATAACACTTCCATAGAATTGTAGGAATTATGTCCAAAAAGCCACATGAAATACTCCACATATTTGCCCAGGTATTATTCCAGACAGTTGTCTAACCTGTTCTTAAAAACAAACAGGGACAAATCAGCACAAGCCCCAATATTTCAGTGTTTCCTTGCCTCCTTACTGACAGTTCCATGGGACTCTGCACTGAAAGATGTAGCAGATAAAAATATAATAAATGGCTTAAAAAGTGGTTAAACTACCTTCATCATTTAAATCAAAATGGCAACTAAAAAGCATGGTGCTGACACACCTCTGAACACAGGAATTCCCTAAGTTCCAGATTACTAAAATCTGGGAACTACATTCAGAGGCATTTTGTTCTGTGTCTGGGCTTTACATTCTTTCCCTAAACACTCGCTTCTCGTTGGTGTTAGGGGCAGGTTACTGAACCTGCTACTGGACTGCTGGATGCTCTACAATTTTGGGTTTGTTCCTGCAGTCTTGTTGCTCTGCACTGGCCTCTCTCCCATGGGTCTCCATCTTTCCTGAAGTGTGTCTATCAATTCCAAGGCTCTCTAGCTTATACTGTCAAAAGCTTCACGCCACAGTCAAGCTGCTATCATTTTGCACTACGTAGGACTGCACAGCCACCTTCCCCATTGCATTTATGTTCTCACTTGCTGCTTAGAGGCCTTTGAGACCACAGATTTACCATGATGTCTTAAGCAATGCTTCTTCTAGCAATGCCTCTGACTACTGCAGAAATTGCCCATAATAGTTCCTAGGCTGGTATATAGGACCTGAGGTTAGCTTCTCTTTTCCACTGTATGTTGATTTTGCCTTAAGTCATTGCTATCTGCTCTTTGCACTGATACTGTTCCATTGTAAGGGCTCCAGTGAAACAGAAGCTCAGCTCCTTTAGAACTGCCTGCCCTCACCTAGGAAGAGGAGATCGTCACTATTTTTCAGAGACCAAATTTTCCCCTTTTCTTCTATCACCAAGGCTACAAGCCTTGGCAACAGGGAAAACAGAACTTCTATTTATAGAAGCAGTGAGTGCAAAGACCTAGAGACAGACCAATTAGGACCAACTCTGTCTCGTTAGTGCAGTTTAGGATAGAATAGAAAAAGGCAAATCTGAAGATCATCTGCATAAGATACTGGAAGCAATGGTACCAATCTGATACTGCCTAAGGGAAATACATAATTGCAAAACAGTAAGAGTCCCAAAATGGGATTCTGTAGAACCCCAGCATTAATAAATGTTGTATTAAAGATACAGAAGATTAACTGCATCAAGCTGACTCCCCTGAAAGAAATACGATACATGCAATGCTAGCTAATCCAGATAGCTAATCTCTGCTGCAGAAACTGATGTTCATTGATAACAAATGCTGCAAACAAATCCTAACATAGGAGATTAACATGGTCTGCTTTGGTGAATATGTGAGCAGAACTCTGCAGGATACTTCTATTATGTATCCGTGGGGAATGACAGTGGAAGTTGGTATGTTACTTGCTAGGGGATATTATTCATCTAAACCACAGCTGTATCTCGAGTGAGGAGATGCTAAAATGCTGTATACAAAAAGTACTTCTCCATATGAAATATGATCAGTTCAGGATGTACCACAGTTAAATCCAAACATGTGAAAGGAAACATGGTTAAATAGACAGATACTATAACTGGTAGACAGTTTGCAAGGAACACAGTCAGTACAAAACGTGTTACAAGGAGCAACTTCAAAGCTCAGAGTTTTCTGTGTCACTGACTAATAGGTCAGATTCTCCATAAGAATGTATTCAAAAAGTATTAGCCTGCCTTAGTTAGGAACCATCCATTCTCAAAGAACCACAGAATGTTAGGGGATGGAAGGGACCTCGGAATACCATCCAGTCCAACCCCCCTGCCAGAGCAGGATCACCTAGAGCAGATCACACAGGAACACAGTGAGATGGCTCATGGGTGTCTCCAGAGAGGGAGACTCCATAATCCCCCTGGGCAGCCCGTTCCAGTGTTCTGTCACCCTCACATGGAAAAATTTTTTCCTCATGTTTCCATGGAACTTCCTATGCCTCAACTTCCACCATTGCCTTATCTCCCTCAGTCTCTCCCCACAAGGGAGATGTTCCACTCCCCTAATCATATTTGTGGTTCTGCGCTGGACTCTTTGAACTAAGTGCCCCAGAGCTTGACACAATAATCCAGATGCAGCCTCACCAGGGCAGAGTAGAGGGGGAGGAGAACCTCACTCAATCTACCAACCACAGCCCTTCTAACACACCCCAGTGTATTTTGAAAATACACTAATGATTATTCATACAGCCCAGACATTTAGAGGTGAAGGTTTTATTGCCTAAAATTGTATTTATGAAAGGATAGTAAATGCTGAGTGGCAAATAAACACTGCTCCTAATGGTCTTGTTCTTCCACGTGCTCTGAACACAGGTATGGGAACAAGGAATTCTAATTTTGTAGGTACCTGTCAAGAGCATAAACCTAACATGAGATTTAAAACTGTGTAGTTTTCCTGAGGATGTCTGCTTTACATTTTGAATAAAAACTATGGTCACTTGGAGAAAAAAAAACTGTTGCAGTGTGAAATATTTCCTGTTTGTGAAAGCCATGCATATTATCCAGTGAACAATAAGAACTTATCAGATGGGCCTTACCATTACTGAGGCCTTATTGATACAAGGAGAGAGGCTGCTCAGGGCAGAAAATAAGGTTAAAAGGTTGGAAAAAAAAGATGCATTACTAAAAATGTTATAAAGCATAAGGTATACACTGTCTTCAAACAGCCCATCTTGTCAGAGAAGGCATTAAATAGGTAGAGGAATTCTTAAGGGGGAATAAAAAGGTATCCCTTGCCAGAGAAAGAATGAAACAAAGACATCAGGAAAGCAAGAAAGAGTCTCATATTGATGTTTTGCAGAAGAAATTCTCCTGAAACTCTCCCTGCAAAATGGTTAAGATACATTCCCACCCACACCCATATTATCTTTGTGAATTAGGCAAACACAACTCCTACAGAGGAAGGAAGGGGTTTGTTAAGTTAGGATTTGACACACAGATCCTTTCTGGAGATTTCCCCTCCTGCAGAGCTTTTCCCCAGAGTTTACAGGCTGAGGGTCTCTCCTGCTGGGCTGACATTAGTTGAGGAGAGTTTGCTGCAGATATGAACTATCTGATCTTCCTGAAGATCCCTTCTGACTCTCCTCAAATGTTACTATTTTAATCTTTACCATCCTCATTACACTTCTCAGCCTTTCACAGCTAGGCAAGCTTTTATTTCACCAGCATCAGACTGTTGTCCTGGAAAGGCTCCTTGGCAATTGCAATTGCTACAAGAGATACAATTCACTCTTTGTCTCTTCCGGAAGGTCTTTGGCTCTCTGTATGGGAAGTACTAAGTGTACTAGTGACAAACAGATCATCGAGACTCTCCCCAGGGGATGACATTCACTAGCTGAAAACACAAAAGGAACTTTAACATCGCTTTACGAAAACAAATCACAAGGAAGGGAGTTAGATGGGCAAGACCCTAGAATCAGCAGATTCACACCACCAGTCTTTGAGTGCCCTCAAAAGCTACAGTACTTTGACATCGAAACTTTTCCTGCTCCTCACTCATTTTTATGGTACTCAGGGGAGTACTGAATTTACTGCAACCACCTTTGCTATGTCACAAACACTTCCAAGGTACAGAAAGCATGAGAAGAGTTCACTGCAGAGTAATGGCACTAAAGATACTTTGCTCATGGCCTGGTAGTTAATTTACACAGCCACTCAGTTGTTTGGCAGCAAAGGACTATCTGAAGGGGAGGGATTCAAATCAAGTGTTAAACAGATGAACTGTAATGCCAATGCTGTTTATATGCAGTCTTGCAGAAGAAGAGGATTAGGACTTTTCAGGATACCATTTTCCACCGCCAGTAGAGAAGAAAGTTAGAATCATAGAATCACAGAATTGTTAGGGTTGAAAGGGACCTCAAGGATCAGCCAGTTCCAACCACCCTGCCATGGCCAGGGACACCTCACACTACAGCAGGTTGCTCAGAACCACATCCAGCCTGCCCTTAAAAACCTTCAGGAATGAGGCTTCCACAACCTCCCTGGGCAACCTGTGCCAGTGTCTCACCACCCTCATGGGGAAGAACTTCTTCCTAACATCCAATTGGAATCTACCCACTTCTAGCTTTGCTCCATCCCCCCCAGTCCTATCACTCCCTGACACCCTCAAAAGTCGCTCCCCAGCTTTCTTGTAGTCCCCTTCAGATACTGGAAGACCACAATAGGGTTTCCTTGGAGCCTTCTCTTCTCCAGACTGAACAGCCCCAACTCTCTCAGTCTGTCTCCATAGCAGAGCAGCTCCAGCCCTCTAATCGTCCTTGTGACCCTTCTCTGGACACCTTCCAGCACCTCTAGATCCTTTTTGTACGAGAGGCTCCAGAACTGGATGCAGTACTCCAGGTGGGGGTCTGACTTTCCTCAAATGTTAATATTCTTTACCAATTCCAGTTCTGGATGAATATCTACACAGACACACACAAGAATGTCTGCACATGTATCTACAAATGCAAGTCCGAAGGGAAAAGACAGATTTGTGAGGAACAGGGAAATTACTTTCCTGTGTCTCACATCACCAGGAACTTACCAACCAAGACCAAGCACTGAAGTTTCTGGGCAGAACATTCTTTTCCATATCTGTTTGCTCACACTTGAATACGCCTGCTGTGAACATCACCTCTCCCATCTAATCCCAGCTAGGTAGGCAGGAACTGTCAGTCAGGATCACCAGACCTCACCTGCTGTACTGGCACCATATCCCTTCCCTTTCCTCTTCTTCCCACAATGTTATTGTAAGCCTGACCCCAGCTGCTGCGGCCAGGTCACAGCTGTTCTTCACATGGTTCCTGCAGCCCTAAGCATGGTTCCTTGCCAGTTTCTTCCATGAGTCATTTCTTTGCTGCACTTGACTTGCCAGCTGGCACAGAAAGACAGGATGCATGCGTGCGTTTGCACAAGGGTGGTAAGGAGACAGGAATGGCAGCACCTTGTAACAACTAGCAGACTAGAACTGATAGCAACCAAACAAGATGGGCCACTGCCTCTGAAAACTTCTTCAGCTAATACTGATCCTGAAAGATAGATGAAGATTGGTTCATGGTGTTTTATCAGGATTATTAAGAAGTGAAGGCCAGAAATGTGAAAGGAGATCTGAAGAACTTTCAAAGACAAATACTTGGCAGGAAAAAAATCTCATAACAGTAAAAAGTAAATACTTCCTCCATAACTAATCGTGATTTAAAATCTTCCAGTCAGAGTACTCCACAGGGGGTTTTGACATATCAGAACCACAGAATCACAGAGTGCCAGGGGCTGGAAAGGACCTCAGAAGATTACCCAGTCCAGCCTCCCTGCCAGAGCAGGATCACCTATATCAGATCACACAGGAACACATCCAGGTGTGTCTTGAATATCTCCAGAGAGGGGAACTCCACAATGCCCCTGGGCAGCCTGCTCCAGTGTTCTGTCACCCTCACAGGGAAAAATACTTTCATCATGTTTCCATGGAACTTCCTATATCTCAACTTCCACCCATTGCCCCTTGCCCTGTCTTTGGGCATCACCAAGAGAAGCCTGGATCCATCCTCTTGGCACTCACCCTTTACCTCTTCATAAACATGAATGAGGTCACCTCTCTGGCTCCTCTTTTCCAAGCTACAGAGCCCTCAGCTCCCTCAGTCTCTCCTTGTAAGGAAAATGTTCCACTGCCCTAATAATTTTTGTGGCTCTGTGCTGGACTCTTTCAAGCAGTTCCCTGAGGTCCTTCTTGAACTGAGGGGCCCAGAACTGGACACAATGTTCCACATGTGGCCTCACCAGTGCAGAGTACAGGTGGAGAAGACTCTCTCTTGACCTACTAACCACAGCCCTTCTAATACACCCCAGGATGGTATTGGCCTTCTTGGCCACAAGAGCACATTGCTGGCTCATGGTCATCCTTCCATGTACCAGGACCCCCCAGGTCCTTTTCCCCTTCATTTCTCTCCAACAGGTTAGTCCTCAACCTACACTGCTCCACAGGGTTGTTCTTTCCCAAGTGTGAGTCTTGACAGGTGTACCCTTTAGTTTGTAGATGCCAAAGAACCCACTTCTGATTAGTCTTAGCTCTTTTTTGTTATGGCAGCTGAAGTGGCCTTGTTCCCTGTTTTCTGATAAAGACTGCACCAGTGCTTGGAAGTTTTAGAAAACATTCCATGCTGTTACCCTGTCTTTGAGACACTCAAAATACCAGAATAGGTGGCAATCATACAGTACCAATGTCTGGCCATGCTTGAAACAGGCGTTCCATTAGGACTGCAGAGGAGCTCTTTAGGGAGGAGCTCTGCTATAAAGCAGAAAATATCTTGGTCACTGTTAGAAGAAACCTTGTAACTCCAAACCACACTCTCATGATCTGAACAGTGCTCCTCACTGCAAACTGAGCAAGCTTCCTTTTCTGCTTACTCAGAGCCTGCTGTGGCTCCTCTTCAAATGAGTGACACCATTCCCATGTACTCCAATTCAAGGAGCTGACTGCTTGTTTGTCCACTGATTCCAGCTTCAAAGGATTACACTGTTTTCATCTCAAACTCTGAAAGCCAGCTGGTTTTTTAGTGCCTTTGACCATATTTATGAGCCTGTATGCTAGAAGCAGAACACAAGGGATCAGTCACACAGACCTTTTGTGGCTTTACATGAGAAATAAGCTCACAAACTGAAGAGGCTGCAGTTCCACAGGGTGAACTGGTTTTCAAGCTTCAGGCTATACCATGCCACTTGTAGGGAGGTTCTTCTTCCCCTCAACTCTGCCCTGGGGAAACTCTCACCTGGAAGAGAGACAGGGAGCTGCTAGATAGAGTCCAATGGAGAGCCATAAAGACAATCAGGGGACTTGAGCATCTCCCCTGTGAAGAGAGACTGAGAGCCCTGGGGCTCTTTAGTCTGGAGAAGAGAAGGGGATCTGATCAATATCTATCTGATCAATATCTATCAATATCTGAGGGGTGGGTGTCAAGTGGAGGGGGCCAAGCTTTTTTCAGTGGTGTGCAGCAATAAGCCAAGGAACAATGGATACAAACTTGAACAGAAAAGGGTTTCGCTGCAACATGAGGAGAAACTTTTTTACAGTGAGGGTGACAGAGCCCTGGAGCAGGCTGCCCAGGGAGGTTGTGGAGTCTCCTTCTCTGGAGGCTTTCCAACCCCACCTGGATGCATTCCTGTGCAGACTCCCCTGGGTGGTCCTGCTTTGGGATTATTCTGCGATTCTATGATTATTTAAGGGCTATGAAATGCCATGAATGCTGTGCTTTGTCTCCTCTTGGGCTTATCATTTGTAAAGCTTCTAGCCACTAAAAGGAGAGGTCATAAAAACTGCTGTTTTCCTCAACATATTGTTGAACCTGTCACTCACAGCTATGCCAGTTACATAGCAAAGGCAAAAAGCTGAGCTGACTGCTCTACAGCTCAATATCTGGCTGGAGGAAACAACGTTGTGGGCTAACTTGTAGGCCATGGAGCTTTGCAAGACAAACAAAACTCTGCCCTTGACCAATAGTCTGGCTCTAATTGTTTTGATTTGTAATGTCAGAAAATCATTGCTTACTACTTCGTAATGAGGAAATGTGCACCTTCCTGGGTGCAATACCACCAATGAACCTGATAGCTAATTACTAATTCTTAAATAATGACTTTTTAAAACTAGTGTACCTGGAAGAAAATAGAAGGGTGTGATGGTTTAACTCACCTTCATTGCCAAAAGTCTTCTTAAAGGCACAGCCTGAAACTGTCACAAAGAGAGACTGACAGAAGAGGTTTCATAGTAGTATCAGTCAACGTTGGAAGGGACCACAAGGATCATCTAGTTCCAACCCCCCTGCCATGTGCAGGGACACCCCACACTAGATCAGGCTGGCCAGAGCCTTGACCAGCCTGGTCTTAAACACCTCCAGGGACGGCACCCCAGCCACCTCCCTGGACAACCCATTCCAGGGCTTCACCACTCTCATGGTGAAGATATAAGCAATCTGAAAAGTGACAAAAGGTGAGGAGAAAAGGTAATGCTGAACCCATGAGGACAGCCTCAGAACAGTGAGCATTTCAATCACTTCATTTGCTATTTTCTTCTTTGTGGTACAGGCATTTCTGGTAAGTCTTTATATATGCAAGAATTCAGGCTTGTTCATGTTACATGGTGGTTATTTGTTCACTGAATTTCACTTTGGGGCAAATCCAGCACCTCCCTGTGTTTTATCAGTTGAACATGACAGGAAAAGAGAGAAAGAGAAATAATAATAAATAAAACAAGATTGCTATACTTGGAACTCTAAGAAAAGGTAATTAATAACCTGTCACATCCCAGGCCTCTTTATCAGCTAGCTCTCTGGTAGCACAATGCAATGGCATTTCTCTGAAAGAGGAGAATTTCATTGTGACACAAGATGATCTTGCTACCTAATTCTTGGTCATTAAATCATGAGTGTATGATGTGATAGAAGTGTAGAGAAAGAGCTGCTTCTGGCTGTAGAATCAACCTTTGATGGCCATTACAAAGCATGGTAATTGAGACAAGATAAAAGTGTACATATGTAGGACAGCTCTTCCCTAGAAGGGCAGGTTTTGTGCAGCTGGTTTGAGCTTTTCTTTATTTGATGATGTGTCATATGGATAAAGACACAGCCTCAGAGTCATTCACTCTTCTCTGCCAACAGAGGCAAATCTGTAGGAAGATCACAATTCCATAAATACATCCAAATTGGCCTTGATTTAATCAAGATGGTCTTTTTACCAGCAATTACTTTCCAACATACCCATTGTTAGATATTGTGTCCACACTGGTAACTCTCTCTTCTTCACACCCAAACACACCCTAAAACCTTGACCCTCAGCTGTAAACTGGCTGGATGAGGCATCATGTTAAATAATCTCACAGCACATACCCTTGCCATTTTAATCTTAAATTAGGATCAGGGAGAAAGACACAGCACCTGTGAATCAAAGTGAATTTTTACCAGCAAGTTTCATTTGTTGTGATCCCCAACTCAAGGCTAGATATGTGATTTCACTTCAGAAAAGTCCAATATCCATGTTGTCTTTCATCATTCTCCTTTATTCAGCATACAATATCATTTCAAGGACTCTGATGCTTCTGCAGTTGTGTAATAGGTGAGGAGTCACATCTATGCACAGTATTTTCACTAGTGCATTCTTTCTTGTGCATGATGCAGGGTCATGGCTGTTCATTATTTGTTTGGCAAATTGATTATAGCTCTTTAAAGCCTCTCAAGCAACACAAAGGAGATGGAAGAATTATGAGCTCGTTTAATGCATTTTACCTTGATAGAAAAAGCTTGCAGCTCAGAGCAGCAGTTAAGAAATTACACACACACACACACACACATACAGCCTTCAGCTTGAGGTTTTCACTTCAAGCTGCCTGACTACATCAGAGGTTTATTATTACCTTGTCAGTGACTTTGCTTTGTAAATGAACCAGCATACTGGTGGAAGAAACAGATTGTTAGCTACCAGCCAGTGTGATGCACAGCTGAAATATTTATCAAGCTACTAAAACTGGCTGACGTAGGTTCCTCAAAGAGCAGACTCTAAAGAGTTTGACTGAGGTGCAACAGGGCTGGGATTTAGTTTATTACATCTAAGTTTGTTAAACATTTTACATTTGCTAAAACTGTAAGCAAGACTTTGTGTCAAATGGAGATTACAATCCATAACTAATATGGGGGGTTGAAATTACCTCCCCCCCCAGCTAATTTGGAGAACTACTCCCCAAGGAGGGGGAGAGACTAGCTCAGAAGGTTTTTTGGAAGCAAATGAAACTCTGTTTACAAGCAAACTAAAGTCTAAAAATATGAAATGCAATTAATATGTACAAAACTTACAATATATGTAATATATATATCTATACATACACATATACATTGGGTGTATAGGTATAGATATAGGTATAGGTATGATATAGATATAGATAAAGATATAGATACAGATATAGATATAGATATAGATATAGATATAGATACATACACACAGAGTTATGTGTAATTTATAAACAACAGAGAAACTCCTCAGATGCCCCTGGACAGATAGATAAAGGGGTACCAGACTGTTCACCTCCTTCCCCACTCCTTCCCCTCCTTCCTGTTACCTCATACAGTTACCTCACCCCCTGCATTGTCACAGACTCCCACATCTCAGGGAAACTTCACCACAATATGTGCCCTCTGCCTTTCAAACAGGAATGCCAGACTGGAAGATTAAATCCAGCCAAGACACCCAACTTGTAATATTTAGTGAAGACATCAGCTATGATTCTTGGAATCATAGAATTGCCAGGATTGGAAGGGACCTCAAGAATCATGCAGTTCCAACACCCCTGCCATGGGCAGGGACACCTCACACTACAGCAGGTTGCTCACAGCCACATCCAGCCTGCCCTTAAAAACCTTCAGGCATGAGGCTGCCACCACCTCCCTGGGCAACCTGTGCCAGTGTCTCACCATCCTCATGGGGAAGAACTTCTTCCTAACATCCAATCTGAATCTACCCATTTCCAGTCTTGCTCCCTTCCCCCCAGTCCTGTCACTCCCTGACACCCTAAAAAGTCCCTCCCCAGCTTTCTTGTAGCCCCGTTCAAATACTGGAAGGCAACAATAAGGTCTCCTTGGAGCCTTCTCTTCTCCAGACTGAACAGCCCCAACTCTCTCAGTCTGTCTCCCTAAGAGAGGAGCTCCAGCCCCCCTGATCATCCTCGTGGCCCTTCTCTGGACACATTCCAGCAAACCTATGTTCCTATCTCTGAGACCTTATTGCTGTCTACAACTACCTGAAGGGAGGTTGTAGCCAGGTGGGGG
Organism: Dryobates pubescens; assembly: GCF_014839835.1. NCBI lineage: Eukaryota > Metazoa > Chordata > Aves > Piciformes > Picidae > Dryobates > Dryobates pubescens. The sequence continues at coordinate 25,836,339 of NC_071612.1, read as the reverse complement.
TTGGTCTCTTCTCCAGAACAAGAGGACACAGTCTCAAACTGTGCCAGGGGTGGTTTAGGCTGGATGTTAGGAAGAAATTCTTCATAGAGAGAGTGGCCATTGGAATGTGCTGCCCAGGGAGGTGGTGGAGTCACCATTACTGGAGGTGTTTAGGAAGAGACTTGAACAAAGTTGGTGAGGGGTTTGGAACATAAGCCCTACAAGGAGAGGCTGAGGGAGCTGGGGTTGCTTAGCCTGGAGAAGAGGAGACTCAGGGGTGACCTTATTACTCTCTACAACTACCTGAAGGGAGGTTGTAGACAGACGGATGTTGGTCTCTTCTCCCAGGCAAGCAGTACCAGAACAAGAGGACACAGTCTCAGGCTGCGCCAGGGGAGGTTCAGGCTGGATGTTAGAAAAAAGTTCTATACAGAGAGAGTGATTGCACATTGGAATGGGCTGCCCAGGGAGGTGGTGGAGTTGCCATCACTGGAGGTTTTTAGGAGAAGACTTGATGGGGTGCTTGGTCCTGTGGGTTAGTTGCTTGGGCGGTGTTGGATTGGTTGATGGGTTGGACGCGATGATCTTGAAGGTCTCTTCCAACCTGGTTTATTCTATGAAGTTCTATGAAGTGTGCTTGTTGCCATGGTTTAGTTGATTAGATAGCTTTGGATGATAGGTTGGACATGATGATCTTGAAGGTCTCTTCCAACCTGATTATTTCTATTCTATTCTGAAGACACTTTACAGGGGGAAAAGAAAGAACATAATTGCTTGGGTTTTGTTATAAACCAAGTGCAAATTTGTTTTTAGTAAGTATGACCTTCTGCTGCATGCTGGTCAGTCTCAGTGTTTCCCACTGTGATATTTAATTTGCTGACTTATCCAGATCTGTGGCTTTTATCTGCTGTGGTGCTTCTATCATGCTAAAACTCACAGAATTTATTAGCTTAGTGAAAAATCCTCTTTTTTTCCTCCTCATGACACCATTAGCCTTTTCCTAGAACAATCTGAAGTGTGTAGCCCCTCTCAAACATCTGCACTAGTCTGTGAAACAATAATGTTCAAACATTGTTGGACAATAGAATTTCTATCTTCCCCTAAGTGCAGGCACCACACTTAAGGCAAAATTATGACAGGGAAAATTAGTCATCTTGTAAAGGAACTTTTGTTTCAAGTTGCTTCTAAGGTCCTTCTTTTATTCTTCCTCATTCAGGAAACAGAGTGCTGAACTTTATTTGGAAGCATAAACTGTGCCAGATGGAGCAGACTGGTTTTAAAATCAAAAGGACACAAAAGCCTGTTTTCTGCAGGAGATAAACACAAAATGTTCTGTGCTGCCAGCACCTCTGAGCCCTCCTGTACCTTGGTGTAAGAGGCATCAGTTGGCTTTCAACTGCTCTGACGCCCACTTTGGCTGAGCTGCAGCATGTCCAGGGATGCTATCATCACTGTGAACCTTAACATTGCTTCTGAGTTTAAAGTACTGGTGTTAATTTGCATATCCAAAATAATTAGGTTTAGAGCCTGAAATACTGTGGTGAAAAGCTCTCTATAGGTTCATACTGACAACATCAGAATAGAATAGGATAGAATAAACCAGGTTGGAAGAGACCTTCAAGGTCATTGCGTCCAACCTATCAACCAATCCAACCCACCTAAACAACTAAACCATGGCACCAAGCAGCCCATCAAGTCTCCTCCTGAACACCTCCAATGATGGTGACTTCACTTTAGAATAAAGTCTCAAATTAAATTGGTGTTGCATGATAGTGTTCCTTAAAAATGAGTAAGGGTGAAGGGAAGACAAGATGGGCAGGAAGCTTAAGGCATTTGGTGTGAGAATTGCAGTTTTGTTAAACCCAAGAGGTGTTTGGCTCTCATTTAGAAGGGGTAAGTACTATGGATAGCTGCAGAGACCTGGCAGCATTAGCTGGACACCAAGGTCTCAATTTCTCTGCTATTAATATCAGAAATCTCATCAAAATCCTCATGAAGATCACAGGATTTTTTTCCAACTTTTTACTGGCCTAAACATATTTTTTTCCATAGCTGGAAGTTAGTGTGAAACAGTAATAAAAATAATGTGAGTAATTCCTAAAGGCACTGGGTTCCACAAAATTCCTATTGGAATTATTGTTATTTATTATTTGCATTAGCCAAACCTTCTTGTTATGTCTTTGCCTACTTAGGGCTTGGGTTTCAGACAGCAAGATAAAAGAGTTCATTATGGACATTAAGATACACAGGCAACTTAGATACAGGATCACAAGATCACAGGATGGTAGGGGTTGGAAGAGACCACTGGAGAACTTCAAGTCCAAACCCTCTCCCAGAGCAGGACCATAGAATGCAGCACAGGTCACACAGGAACACATCCAGATGGGTCTGGAAAGTCTCCAGAGAAGGAGACTCCATAACCTCTCTGGGCAGTCTGCTCCAGGGCTCTGGGAGCCTTACAGTAAAGAAGTTCTTCCTCACGTTGAATTTCCCAACCTTTACAACCACTTGTCTGCAATATTACAGCGATAAATAAAAGTTTCCTCTCTAATTCTGGATAATTTTGGACCCTAACTTACAGGCACACAGATCAGAAATTTTCTCCCAGAGGTCTCACCATGGATCAGGCTGCACATACTACAGTCTTTTGCTGCCACTTTAATTCAAAACACTTTTCTGAGTGAGTCCAGTCAGAGAGACCTGTAACTTACCCTTTGAGTATATCTCCAAATAATCAGCAGACTGTGAACCTGAGAATTTGCTCATTTGTCAAGAGGGAGGGGACAGTCTCTGCTCAGCTGCACCCTGGGATAGGACAAGGGACAATGGATACAAACTACAGCACAGGAGGTTCCACCTCACCATGAGGAGGAACTTCTTCACTGTGAGGGTCCCAGAGCACTGGAACAGGCTCCCCAGAGAGGTTGTGGAGTCTCCTTCTCTGGACACTTTCCAGCCCCATCTGGATGCATTCCTGTGTGACCTGTTCTGGATTCTCTGGCCGTGCTCTGGCAGGGGGGTTGGACTTGATGATCTCTGGAGGTCCCTTCCAACCCTAACATCCTGTGATTTATTTGAGAATTTTTGGATCCTGTAAGGACAAAAATGTATCTATTATACTGAGCCCCCTTTGATTTTTTTTCTTTGCAGGAGCTATGGTGGCTTGCCTTAGGGAAAAACACACTATACAAATGAAATCACAATTAAGGACTCTGAAGGACTACAAAGGCACCCTGTCTTCTTACCATGACAACAGCAATATGTTCTATTGAACTGTAAGATATGATCAAGAGGATCACATGATAATGATGTTATTAATAGCTGCAGTCCTCCATCAATTTGCCCAGGTAAAGGAATTTATTGGGGAAAAAATATGAGAGGATTATGCCAAGCTTCATCAGTGGAACAGACAGTGGGATTGAGGGCATCCTCAGCAAATGTACAGACAGCACCAAGCCAAGAGGTGCAGTTGGCATGCCTGAGGGATATGATGCCATGCAGAGGCACCTGGACAAACTTGAGAAATACCCTCTGTGAACCTCACAAAGTTCCACAAGGCCATTTGCAAAGTTCTGCACTTGGGTTGTGGCAGTCCCTGATATCAATACAAGCTGAAGAATTAAAGGATTGTGAGCAGCCCTGTAGAGAGGAACTTGAGGGTATTGGTGGATGAAAAGTGGACATAAGCTGACAGCGTGCACTCAACAGCCCAGAAAGCCAACCATATCCTGGGCTGCATCAGAAGAAGCACGGCCAGCGGGTCAAGGAAGGTGATTCTGGTATGCTACTCCACTCTGGTGAGATTCCAGCTTGCATTCAGCTCTGCAGCTCTCAGCACAGGCAAATGGGTCCAGAGAAGGCCCACAAATATGATCAGAAGAATGGAACATCTGTCCTGTGAGGAAAGGCTAAGAGAGCTGGGGTTGTTCAGCCAGGGGAAGAGAAGGCTCTGGGTAGACCTTATTGCAGCCTTTCGGTACTTGAAGGAGGCTTGTAAGAAAGATTGAGGCAGATGATTTAGTAGGACATGCAGCAATAGGACAAGGGCTGATGGTTTCATATTTAAAAAAGGTAGATTTTGACTAGACAAAAGGAAGGATTTTTTCACTATGTGGGTGGAAAAACACTGGAACAGTTTGACTAGGGAAGTGATAGATGTTTCATCCCTGGCAACATTCAATGTCAGGTTGGTCCAGGCTCCCAGCAACCTGACCTAGTTAAAGATGTCCTGGCTCACTGCAGGGGACTTGGACTAGATGACCTTTAAAGACTTCTCCCAACCAATATTATTCTATGATGTTAGGAAATACTGTGTTTGAAGTTTGCCTTAATCTGGAGGGGAAGCCAAACCAGGGCTCTGCTCTTGCAATGCTTCTAAGTGAACTTTCATTCTCTCTGAAAACAAAATTTATTTCAAGAGAAGAGTATGTCACCTGACCACCAGCCTGGAGCCCAGACATGTCAGTGGGAGGCTAAGCCATTCAAGAGGTCCCTCACTTATTAGAACTTCTATCATCAGAAGAAATTTAACTTCATCAAATGTAAGTACTTCTATCATATCTGTTAGAATGTTTAAGTGGCACTAGCAGAGTCCTTGGAGTGGCAGATACCCAGTATTTCTGGTGCTGACAGAGAATCACTAAATGCTATTCATCACTCTTGGCATCATTATTCCCATTGAAACTGGAGCCACACTTGCTAAGGCAACATGCACACGGCGTATCAGGCTTCATCAAAGTAATAATGGTTTCCTGACTTTTGGATTGACAAGTTCTTTTTTGCTGCTCCCTTAACTCAGCTATGACATTAGTTTCAGTAATCAGTTTCAGTATCACTAAGGTTGGAAGAGACCTCAAAGATCATCAAGTCCAACCTGTCACCACAGACCTCATGACTAGAGTAGGGAGGACACTAGTGCCCACTGCAGGCTTGAACTCACGACCTTCCCATTAAGGGTTTTATGTGCTACATTATCAGCACACAGGCTTCTGATCAACACATCAGTGAATTCCAGGGCTGTTCTAATTGTGATTTATTTACTCCTAAAAATGGGTAAACATTTTGTTTGGAATGCAGGTCCCTTAAACCTCTCCATAAAAGCTCACGCTGCTGTGTCCCAGCCACGAGGACACACCTGGCTAACAAAAGATGATCTCTGCATCTCCTCATCAGTGGTTGCAATATTCATTAACACAAGTTGTAGCATACAATGGTTCTGGTCCAAGCAGGGCTATTGATAGAGATGGCTTTGTGTTGATAAACTTCTAAGCAGAATACAGAGTGGTCTGGAGACACACTGATATCAGCTCCTTTAAATCCTGAATGGAAGCACAATTCCAAAACAATCCTTGTGGAAGAAAGAGTTTATGATATCCTTTCAGACCTGGAAAATGAGTAACTAAATCTTGATTGCTTGTTTAGTAAAAACAAACAATGGTAAGCCAGTATTCATAAAGCATTTCTCACCAGAGGACCATATTCATCTGGAGGCAAAATGTGAAGAGTTTTGTGTGGTTATGACAATGAATTGAGAGCTGATAAAAACACAAATAAAGAAGAATGGTCTTGGAGCATTAAGGATGGCTATCAAAATTGATAGACCAATTGATAAACCAAAAGCCAGCTTCCATATTGCTGACATTTCAGAATCACAGGATCACAGTATGTTAGGGGTTGGAAAGGACCTCTGGAGATCTTTGAGTCCAACCCTGATGCCAGAGCAGGTTACACAGGAATGCATCCAGGTAGGTCTGGAAAGTCTCCAGAGTAGGAGACTCCATCATCTCTCTGGGCAACCTGTTTCAGTGCTCTGGGATCCTCACAGTAAAGAGGGTGCTGTTGTTTACATCCATTGCCTCTTGTCCTATCACAGGGCACAAATGAGCAAAGCTGTCCCTTTCTTCCAGCCCTCTTGTAAGTATTTATTAAATCCCCTCCCAGTCTTCTCTTCTCCAGACTAAGCAGCCTCAGAGCTCTCAGCCTTTCCTCATCAGGCAGTGCTCCAGTCCCTTCATCATCTTTGCAGCCCTCTGTTGGACACTCTCAAGTAGATCCCTGTCCCTCTTTAAGTGGGGAGCCCAGAACTGGATGCAATATTCCAGGTGGGGCCACACCAGCGCAGAGTAGAATCATGTTTTATAGCATGAGGCTTCTTTTCTGAGCACACAGAAATCAGTCATTCACATGTAAAGTGCATGACATTGTCAAGATCATTTTTTCCAGCAATGGACCTTGACTTCCAATTCAAGAAAGCCTACTCTGGTCATCACAGAGGCCCAGAGAGCACTGTGTTCAGAGCCCTGTACTTCCAAAATAATTGAAATTACATTTCTATTAAAAAAAACCCAAACAACTAACTTAATTGCTAGAGGTATTTAAATTTAAAGTAAAGCATTAGAGAGAGGGTGAAAAGCATTTCTCTGTACGCCACATTTTCAGTACAAATTCTGTTATTGCTGCAACATTTGTCCTGTCATACTTTCACACAGGTGCTGGTATTCCTGTCCTGCAAAACACTACTGTCTGTGTGAAAAGCCTCAATTATTTCTTGGCACCTGACAGAAGATAAGGTCTGCAAAAGCCATCCTCATCTTTAGAGAGTGGTGTTTATCATTGCAGAAGGAGTGTGACCACCACCTCCCAACTGTGTTGACAAAACATGAAGCAGACACACAACAAGCATTCGACTTTTGATCACTACTTCAGCCTTTCCAAAACAATGCTACACAACATTATATACATCACAAAGGCACAGACAATTATACAAGATACTTCACAGAACTGATTTTTTTCCTGAGGAAATGCATGCATATGAGACAGCAAGAGGGACAGAAATGACAATCCCACTGCAGCAAGGGGACAACAGCGAGCTGTGCTCATTTAAATGCTTGAGAGTCCTTGCAGCCAAAACCTCAAAGCAACAGCAATGGGGAAAGATGAAAGCTAGCACAACCATGAGTGTCAGTGTTAATGAGCAAAGACTATCAATGCAGACTCTCTGTTGGCCATGTCAGTAGGACAATGAAGCTCAATTGGCTGACTATTTAGAAAATAAAATGACAAATTAAGCATTATCATCACACTTTTAAGTGTACCACAACAGCTTTTGTGCTTCCTGCTGAGAACCATATATTATTTTGGAACACATGGAAATGCACATTGTACACCACAGAGCTATTTTTCTCCCATACCAGCACACCCTTTCAAAATCTGGCATGGATAAATACAAAGTTTTCAAAATATCAGCAAATCTAGCAGTGAAATAAAATCAAGACTGGGTGATGTTTCTGTTTGGTGCCATGGTTTAGTCATGAGGTCTGTGGTGACAGGTTGGACTTGATGATCTTTGAGGTCTCTTCCAACCTTAGGGATTCTGTGATTGACAAACCAGTTGTTGGACCAATAGTAAAAACCACCTATGAAGATGCCCTATGGATTGCAAAGACAGAATCATAGAATGGTCTGTGTTGGAAGGGACCTCTGAAGGGCATCTACTCCAACCCCCTCTGCAGTCAGCAGGGGCATCCTCAACTAGATCAGGCTGCCCACAGCCCTGTCCAGCCTCAATTTGAATATCTCCCCAACCACCTCCCTGTGCAACCTGTTCTAGTGTTCTACCACCCTCATAATAAAGAACTTGTTCCTAACATCCATTCATTTTTACTAGCAGTCTGAAATGGATGAGGTATTAAGTAGAATCAGGAAATGTATAACCACTGAAAGAAATATCAGAAAGAAAGAACATATGCCCCACTTTGAGAAACAGTTGTATCTCTCCAAAGTCAGTGCTTCTGGGCAGGCTTGATTATAAGCAGATAACCAATTGATACTGTTGCAGCTTTACTGAATCACAAAATACATCTGGTTGGAAGAGAGCTCAAGATCATCCAGTCCAACTTTGACCCGGCACTGAAGGGTAAACACGAAGCCACATCCCAAAGCACCAGCTCCACACACTGCTTGAACACCTCCAGGGATGGTGACTCCAGCACTGCCCTGGGCAGACTGTTCCAATGTTTGAGAACCCACTCTTGAAGAAATATTTCCTAGCATCCAGCCTGAACCTCTCCCGGCACAGCTTGAAACCATTTCCTCTGGTCCTGTCACTTGCCATCAAGGAAAAGAGGCTGCCCCCTCCTCATTCCAACCTCCCTCCAGGGAGTTGTAGAGACCACTGAGGTCTTTCCTCAGCCTCCTCTTCTCCAGACCGAACACCCCCAGCTTCCTCAGGTGCTCCTTATAGGTCATGTGCTCTTATCTAAGCCAGGATGCCATTGGCTTTCTTGGCCACCTGTGCACACTGCTGACTCATATGTAATCAGCTGTCCACCAGAACCCTCAGGTCCCTCTCACAGTCACAGCTTTCCAACCACACATCCCCAAGTCTGCAGCTTTTAATGGAATGAAAGGGCAACATGTGTATTATGGGAAAGTGAGGGTTTTTAACATGCTTTTTTCAAACCTTTCCCAACAAAAGCTGCAGATGTAGGGTACTGGAAGAACTTCCAAAGATCTCAAGTATTGCAAGAAACTGCATAAAACCTAACCCAGAGCAGATCCCAAAGCACACCTACTCACACCAGTAGTTACATGTCGCGACCCTTCGCTTGATCAGCTCAGCATGTGGAACTCTCAGCAGGGCAACTACCATATGAACAGCTACAAGAATTATGCTGAATAAAAAGCTGATGTGCATACCTTGGTAAAGGTACAGTTACTTAATCTCCAAAACAGGTCAGTAATTTGTCACATCAGCCCTTTTATGAACCATCAACCTCATTATCGCAGTTCAGTTCACAAACTGCCCTTGGGATTCCACCACTAATAGTGTTCAGAGAATAAGACACATAGTCCGAACTACCTCATTATAGATCCACTTAAAAGCAACACTTACATAGTAGGGTGAAACAAGCATTACATTCTGAAAAATGAAAATCAATAAGAGGAACCCAAAAGCTAACTGTGTTTTCAGGTAATGCCATCAAATCTGGCTTTAAGAAGCAGCCCAGGAAACAGTACACATGACAAGTATCATTGATCTAGCAAGGCTGCATGAACAGCATCAATACAGGCTCACCACTGCTGGTGAAGGGCAGTGAATGAGAGAAGAACTGCATGGTCTTTACACAAAAGATACACAGGACCTCCACTTTTACATCTGCATGCATCTGTCTGCATTATTCTCCAGGTGCAAATCACCTAAGGCCACAAGCCTTTAAGGTGCTCTGGAAAGCCTTTACTGCTTTTATTGGACACAGTCTCAAGCTGCACCAGGGGAGGTTTAGACTCGAGGTGAGGAGAAAGTTCTTCACTGAGTGAGTCATTCATCATTGGAATGTGCTGCCCAGGGAGGTGGTGGAGTCGCTGTCCCTGGAGGTGTTCAAGAGGGGATTGGACGTGGCGCTTGGTGCCATGGTCTAGTCATGAGGTCTGTGGAGACAGGTTGGACTCGATGATCCTCGAGGTCTCTTCCAACCTTAGTTATACTGTGATACTGTGATACTGTGTGACAGGGTGGACTTGATGTTTTTTGAGGTCTTTTCCAACCTTATTGATTCTATGATTTTTTTTTCTTGGTCTTTGACATACCTCTGTGTTTTCTGAGTGAATTTCATAGATCTGTTTGGTGGTATTTATAATGTGAAATACAAATGTTTTGTCTTCTACCTACCCATTGTAAGGCTGAGCAGACGTGTTGACTTCCCTTCAGCCTGCTGACAAACCTTAGAGCAAGACCCCTCTTCTCTCCCGCTTCTCTCGAACACACTGAATGAAGCTGAAGGGCATGAAATGTCTCAGAGCAGAAGTGTTCATTCTCACACACATGGTAGACTCTCCTCTTAGGGATGGATGAGCTATTCCTTTTGTAGTGGCTGCAGTTCACCCAAATTGCTGCCCTTTGTTAATTTCTCCCTAAACTGAATAAAAGGAAATTAGTTTGTGCTGAGCTGCAGCACTAGATTTAGAGCTCACCTGAGATAGCAAAGCCTCTATCTACAGCCAGTTGTATTTCCAGTGTAGTCACAGTGCACAGTAATATCAAACAGTAGCTTTTCATACATCAGTCTTAACTAACTTTTATTCTTGTTTTGCAGTAAGGAGATAATGGACAATCAGGAATCCTCTCCTTTGAAGGCCATGGTATGAAAACATTGTGCTTCAACACCAAATGCAAGTTCTAATTTTCCTCCAGCTCACACTGTGTCAGGCTAAATGTTTAGGAGCATCATCTTTTAACATTTTGATCAAATTTTTGCTCCCACTAGGTGGCATCCACTCTAAATCCAGGTTTAGATCACACCAGTATCTTTTGGTGGAGAGTAAGTCGTTAGAAGCCTAAGCAATCCTAGATTGTTGTCTTTTGTTCTCCTACCCATGCTTTCCAAATAATTTGCTTTCATGTTGTCTCTTTTAGTTAACAACAACATTCAAGACTAGTACTAGATACAGGAGGGCTGCTTTTCAACAAACATCAAAAGCAAAGTATTTATACCATTAGCTAACACAACTCACAGGGTATGGACACCTTGAATGATTTACAACAACCAATGTTTAGCCATAATGGTTTCCAGTTCTTGATCTGCAAAAGGATGCATGCCTGTGTGAGTAGGTTTCTGTCAGTTTGGGTTTCATTGTGCCAGTTTTCTTTTTCATTTAATTTAAGAATCCCTTACAGTCCCATGTTGTGGCATGCAGGTGTTAGAAGAAAGTTTGAAGAACATCTGTTATTTTTATCTCCTTGCTTAGGACAGGATTCCTTAAAAAACTGCAATGTGTTCTTGTTTCTTAACTTAGATTAAGGAGTCAGAATGATAAAAATAAGCAGTTTTCAAAACATTTGTTCCCCTCAGTTTTTCTCTTGGATTTCTTTATCTCTATGTAATGTGTTTATCCCACTGCCTTACAGTATACTCTGCATTTGGAACACCTTGCAGCTGTACTGCTGATCTAAAATGTCAAGCATGTCTGCATGTGCAAAAAGAATATAAGTTAAAAATGGGCAGGTTTTGTCTGGATATCATGAGTACCTCCAGAGAGGGAGACTCCATAACCCCCTGGGCAGCCTCTCCCTATGCTCTGTCCCCCTCACAGGGAAACTTTTTCCCATCATGTTTCCATGAAACTTCCTGTGCCTCAGCTTCTACCCATTGCCCCTTGCACCGTCACTGGGCATCACCCAGCAGAGCCTGACTCCATCCTCTGGACACTCACCCTTTACATCTTTATAAACATGAATGAGGTCACCTCTCAGTCTCCTCCTCTCCAAGCTAAAGAGTCCCAGCTCCCTCAGTCCCTCCTTATAAGGAAGATTTTCATAGATTCATAGATTTGTCTTGGTTGGAAGAGACCTTTAAGACCATCAAGTCCAACCACTAACCCAGCACTACCAGGTCACCGCTAAACCATGTCCCTCAGCACCATATCCACATAGTTTTTCAAGCCCTCCAGGGATGGGGACTCCTTTCAGGGCTAGACAGCCCTTCTGGGGAAAAAGTCCTTCAGAATCTCTCCTGACACAACTTAAGGCCATTTCCTCTTGTCCTATCACTTGTCACCAATGCAGATTTTCAGTTCTATTTAAATGAATTAATGAATAAATAAATGAATTTAAATGAAACTGAATGTCAAACTTTCTGATGTTCTACGTGGACCAATGTCTTCTCAAATTCTAAATGGAGTTTCCTCTTTTCTGTGTGATGCAAAGGATTAATCACCATCTAAATCATTCATTTACTGTATTCGGCAATGGTATATCCAGACACTAACAGAACAGCTTGAATATCTGGATAAATGGACCTCAGCACTAACCCCCCAGTCATTTTTGTGGCTCTGCCCTGGACTCTTTCAAGAAGTTCTCTGAGGTCCTTCCTGAACTGAGGGGCCCAGAACTGGAAACAATATTCCAGATGCAGCCTCACCAGTGCAGAGTAGATGGGGAGGACAACCTCTCTTGACCTACTAACCACAGCCCTTCTAATCCACTCCAGGATGGCACTGACCTTCTTGGCCACAAGAGCATATTACTGTTGTATAGTTTGTATTGGTTAAGAAGATGATGATGACAATAGATCTACAAGTACTGGATTGTATTTCTTTCAGGTATGGATCCTGGTCTCACATGTCAATGTAAACCAAGAACAGCAGAATGGACAACTGCAGACTCACGCTGGCATAACATGGAGTAAGTGAAAGGAGAGATACTGAAGAGCTTTCCCAAGGGAACCCCTAACTATACAAGAACATTTATGCTCTGTGTTGTGTAGGAGGGAGAAAGGATGCATCCACATCAGGTGCTGAGGGGATATGCTGAGAAATCACCGATCTTAGTGGTAGTTGGAGTAATGTTAACACTTATTTAATGCAGCTCAGGTTTTAGGCTGTTAACAGCTAATTTGACCAAGTAATCCTCACGGACCTTCTCTCCACTGTAGAGAATCTTAATGTCTTTTGCATTTTACTTTACTAATAGCTAGATTGCAAAACTCTTGCAAAGTGTGAGACTATATTCCATGAATAATAGCATCAACTTCAGTGGGATTGCAAGGGAAAGTAATTATTTATGAACATCAAGGAAAGACTTCTAGCCTGCTTCTTTCACCTTCATCCCCTCTCCAGTTTGGGATGAAATTGAAGGGAGACTTGGTTGGTAACCAGGTAGAAACAGCTATACATGAATAACTGTAATTGAGACAGGATTTATGGCTTTCTAGAAGCATTACTATCAGCTTGACAGCTTGGAAACTTAAGATAAATATGCTGTCATTAATTTCAGTCATTATTAGATAGAGGCTAGGGAACTAAAATTCCTTCTTCATTCTTTTGCATAGAGAAATTTTTGTAATATTTTTAGTAGTGGCTTTTTATTTGATTCCTCATGGGATGAATGAAGTTTATGCTGAGAGAGCACAGAGTGTGTGGTCTTTGAAAATCTAGCCACCTTTGGTCTGCATTGATAAGTGTTTGATATCACTTCTTAAAGTCTTGTCTTTGTTTTCTCTTCCACTTCTTTCCCCCCTCCTCAGTGGTGACTTTAAATCCTTGATTGTACTACATAGAATATTCCAAGGTAAAACTTTGGTTCTTTATTTGGAGTGTCCAGTAACTTACTCTGTTCTGATTTCTGCTGAAATCTTTGGGACTAATCTGCATGGTGTTTAAAGCACAACATTTGTGGAGAAGTTCTGTTTCCTCAGTTTGTTCTTTGGCTCAGTGATTTCGCTTGGCTTCTCCCATGGCTTTTTTGTTGTGTTGTTATCTTTGGAGATACTGCTTTGGCTGGATTTAGATGGAAAGATTCAAATAAGTAAAATTTGCTGGTTTTCTTTCCTTCCACTATGAAGAAAGAGCCCCATGCAAATCCCTCAGCTGGCTCTACTGCCTACATTTGAGTTAAGCTTATGAATGCCACAAAAAGAATATTGCATTACAGTTTCCAAGTGCAGACGCTGATATTACCAGAGTTAGTTCTAAGCTATCAATCATTAGAAAGCTTATTGACTGTTCAAAATAGTTCTATCAATATCTCATTTGCTGTCTGATCTAATGCACAGGCTGTGTAATGCCAATGCAATGGCTCCATCTTTCAAATGATATGACATAATTTCTTACAAGCATTTGTAAAAGCCTTACATTTTTGTGTTTGGCCCAGTATATGTTAGATGGATGTATTTAGGGTACTTTGCTGCTAGGCTGATAGCTCTGAAGAAAAATTGCTTTGACAACACGTTTCATGTATATGTAGTAAAAGTATTGAAAGAAATAACTTCTTTTGAAGAAATACTTCTCAAAGTTACGTTTTTGGATGGCTTCGTGTAGCCTAGGTTAAATGGTAAGCATAGCTTTTACAGAATGCTCTTCAAGACAGTGTTTAACAAAACCTGATCTAAGTGAATGACATGCAATGAAGATAACCCAAGACAGTGGTGACAAAGCCCAACCCTTCCTTTTATCTGCTGACTTGTCAAAGTGAAAGGCTGTTGTGGTGGGTTGAAATTTCACCCCCAACATTAACTTTGCCAGACCAGCTCAGCTGGAAGCAAATGAAAGCTGTATTTACAAGCAAAGCTACAATCCACAATGGAATGCAATGAATATGTACAGAATACCCAGGACTTACGATATTTTACAGATATTTGCAATTAACAACACAAGAACCTCCCTGGTCAGAGACCAGGAGAGATGTCCCTCTGCTCCCCCACCCCCTGTCCAAAAGGGAGAAAGGAGCAGAGAGGAAGTAGTGGTTAGACTTCATCAAAACAATGAAGCCAAGGTCAAGCAGAAGCAGATTAGTCTCCCTTTGGAGCACAAAGCGAGCAGAGAAGAGATCAGAAGAGGGAGGATTGTTTCGGTACAAACAGTCTTATAGAAGAGATTTCTCAAATGAAATTATTTAGAATTATGTCTGCTTTTCCTTTTTGCACCCAACAGGGATTTATTTACATTTTTCTACTTTTCTGATTGAAATCTGTAAAAATATTTTAAAGGCATAGCCTAAAATGACCACAGAGGCATAGGATCTGCTGCATGAGTGCAGGCAGTTTTGCCCTTTCTTGAGCTCTGGGAAACTTTTGCAATCGTTGGGGGTTAGATTGTGATTTGATCTGAGCACAGCCAAATGCTGCCAAGTCCTCTCAAGAGGGCTTCCCACACTGGATATCCAGGCATTGAGGACAGCACACTTACACTGAGGCTCTGGAACAGACAAAGGGGAAGATGGACAGAGATTTGTTTCTTTTCTTTTCAATTCAGTGGCCAGCACAGCTGAGCTTATGTTTAGGGTCAGGAGGGGTTAATGATTTGCTGGTGGTATAGGCCAGCAGCTAATTACTTTCTGTCATCCAGCAACAACAGGGAAGCAGGATGGAACTGCCTTTATCTAATTTTCAGACAGTCTCATGGAATTCTTCAGTGCAGAAACATGCTGCTCCAAGGTTGTGTCTTAGTGGCATTATCTAGCCCTAAGTAATGTCTTAGGGAGATAAGAAGGCTTAGCTTCTGTAGGAAGTGCATGGTAACAAGAAACTTCAATACATCCTGACATCTGAAAAAGAAGATGACCGTGTTCACAAGGAAGCAGATTTTCATGGAATTGTGTGTACATTGAGTATGATTTTCTAGGTATAGCCAAACCCAAGGGAGCCATGCTTTGCATAACACTGCAAAATGATTAACTTCTCCTGAGTGCAAGTACAAAGTTGAAACCAAAAGATTTCTTTCAGCTTTCTGGTATTTTTCACTGTATTGATTAGGCTGGAAGAACAGACTGTGAAAGCAAGAGCTGATGTGTAATCTCCACTAAATCTGGGATGAGCAATCATGTAGAGATGGTTTTAAGATGACTCAATACTACACACTTGAAAGATAAGCAACAACAAGCATTCTGAAAAGCCTAGCTTTCTCCTCTCTCCTCAGAGAGCATATGAGTTTTTCAAAGCCTTTGGTGCTACAGTATGGGGAGTGGGGAAAAGAAAAACCAACAAAAAAAACCCCAAACCAGGTTTGAGCAGAATGTCAGGTGGTTTAGTTTGGGGTTTATTTGTTGGGGTTTTTGTTACTGGTTTTGTTGGGTTTGTTTGTTTGTTTGTTTGTTAGTTTCTTTGTTTTGTTTCAGTTGGCACTTCCACTTTGCAGCCCAGAAAGCCAAGCAGAGCCTGTGCTGTATTAAGAGAAGTGTGGCCAGCAGGTTGAGGGAGGCGATTCTCCTCCTCTACTCCACTCTGGGGAGACCCCACCTGGAGTACTGCTTCCATTTCTGGAGCCTCTATTACAAGAAAGATCTGGAGGTGCTGGAATGTGTCCAGAGAAGGGCCACAAGGATGCTCCTCTGCTATGGAGATAGTCTGAGAGACTAGGGGATGTTCAGTCTGGAGAAGAGAAGGCTCTGAGAAGTCCTTATCATGGCCTTCCAGTATCTGAAAGGGGCTACAAGAAAGCTGGGGAGGGACTTTTTAGGGTGTCAGGGAGTGATAGGACTAGGGGAACAGAGCAAAACTAGAAATGGGTAGATTCAGATTGGATGTTAGGAAGAAGTTCTTCCCCATGAGGGTGGTGAGACACTGGCACAGGTTGCCCAGGGAGGTGGTAGAAGCGTTGTCCCTGGAGGTTTTTAACGTCAGGCTGGATGTGGCTGTGAGCAACCTGCTGTAGTGTGAGGTGTCCCTGCCCATGGCAGCAGGGTTGGAACTGGATGATGCTTGAAGTTCCTTCCAACCCTGACAATTCTGTGATGCTATGGTTTGGTATTTGTTTGTTTGTTTGGTTTTTTTTGTGTGTATGTCAAGATCCCCGCCACCCTCCAACTTATTTGCAGCTTGAAATACTGTAGCTTTCTGCTGCTGCTGAGAATTGAGAATGCTAAATCTTAGCCAAGATCTGGAGTCTGCTGTTCTTCAGGTATTATCAATAAAACTGAGACGGTGGATCTGAGTATTAAATCACTGAAGGGAGTGCGAAGCAACCCATACGCAGTCACGAGGCAGAAATCTGATCTGATCAGAAGCATACAGGATTGACAACCAGCAAATGGATAGTATTATGAACTGTAGACAACTGAATGAAGAATCTCCTCAGGAGACCAAAATACACAGACTTGAAAAGCCAAGATATATCTTCACAGAGAGAATGACTGTTGAGAATAATTATGAGAATAACAACATCAGAGATGTAGAAATATTTATAAATAGCTAAAGTAAGTGTGAATAAATAGAAGTGAGTGTTTGAGGTGGTTAAAAGGTGACTATTGTCACTTCTTTATACGAAATGATGAGTAGGGAATGTTTTTTCCTCATTTCCTCAGCCTGGTAGCACTGAGTTTAAGTGACTCAGTTAAGCTACTATTTATTCTAGATATGGAAGAATACACCAGAAGCTTTTACTGATGTATGTGTCTGTATGTTATTTTGGTAGGCAGGTGTATGTGTGAGGGAGATGCCATGTTTAGATTATTTTCTGGAATCTACAAGCAAATTCTTAGTGTCTTGCATTAGGTGCTGTGTACAGAAGAATGTAGACTGCCTTTTCCAAATGTTCTGAGACTTGCAGAGCAGAGGAATTCATGTCTGTAAAAATGGAATGACTCTGACTTTTTGAGCACAATTGGAGATCTGGTATTATACTGCTATTGTTCCTTGACTACTTAATGGTGCTAAGAACATCAATGTGACACCAGATGTATGCATCACTGCACATTTTATTGTGGCTATTCTATGCAGGAGAGCACACTGAGTTGAGCATAGTCATGGTTTGAGGTAGGTGCCTTTGTCAAAAAAAACCCAAGACCCAAACATAGAGTTGATTCCTCCAGGAGGACCAGAAAGGTCCAGGGAATGGACTGGAAAATTTTACCTTTCTTATTCAATCCCATAATCCTGCTGTCTCTATACATTTGGCTGCAAAGTTACTGCCTTTCTTTTTCTTCCCTTTCTTCTCCCTCGACAATGTGAGCTCCCTTATCTGGTGTGTGGGAAGGATGATTTCAGTCTTACCTGCAACCTTCAAGGCCAAGCTAATTTTTGCTGCACAATATTGGCCTGTTTGGGTCTAGACCCAGGGACTAGGGGGAGGCAGTTTCAGACATGGCCAGCCTGAATCCAGGCTAACAATGGGGGGAAGAAAGAACCTGGGGTGTATGTTAGACCCCAAGTGGGGAAAAAAGGAGCAACTGGATTGCTCCTTTGTGGCTTTATCTGGTTGAGGAGAAGGTTTGGGGGGATTTTCCTGTACCCTGTGTGTGTATTAAGCATCAAGGATTCATGTATTCTGTATTTTCTTGAATATTTTTTGAATGCAATTTCTGTACTACTCTCCAATTCAATGAGAGCCTCTTCACTTTACTTCCTTTGGGAGTAAAACCATTTCTGTCTGCTCTTTAAAACAAGACAGTGATAGTTCTTGGAGACTTCCAGTGTATCATCACAAAATATTTTCTAGCTCGTGCATTGTGCTGTAACAGAAAACACAACCATTATGAAGGGTGCAAATTTAGGTCCTAAGAATGTAGAAAGTGCCACACTTTTGACTTCCAGTATGTAAAAGATGAAGTACGGTGACATAACTTTTATATAAACACCTGCCAGTTCAGTAATATAATGAATTTATTTGTAGATTCTTTCTTTGTGTTCACAGATGCAGTTTGCTTGCATGAATGAGCTGCTGGGCAAAGCATGCTAAAGCTATTCAAAGGCTTTGGTGCATCAGCTATGCAGAGACTGCAGTTTATTAGAAATGGCCAGGTAGTTGTGTTAAGATGTTTGGGTTGCAAAGTGGTTACAAAGAGCTCTTGAAAGCTGAGGGAAGCTGTCTGTGGGAAATGTTTGGGTGTAACATTGTACTATCCGTGCTAGTTATGTTTTCTGTGTGTTCTGAACTAGAGGATCCTTGAGGTCCCTTCCAACCCTAACAGTCCTATGACTCCATGATTCTATAAATGTTATTGATGGCAAACTGAATCTTCTTTCTAAAAAATACCATGCAACTTTTATAGTGGAATAAGGAGAGCATTATCACTTTGATTGGGGAATAAGTATCAAGACCTCCAAATAGAAAAGGTCTTTTGTCTTCACGCAAGCGTAGGCAGTTGTACAACCATGGAAGAGATTACAAAAGTGTTACCACTTTTGTGCTTTTATGGATGAGAAGGGTTTTTTTCTAAAACTCTGATGGAGATGTATGGAAGAGCCTATTCTGTACTTGTCTGTTTGTGATGGATGAGAGGTATGTGTGTCCTTTTCCTCCTGCATGGAAAAAATCAGATACAGTCCTAAGCACTCACTGGGCCATATGAGGAGCTGCAATTTGGAATGTAGGGCAGAAGAGACAAGAAAAGCTGGGCTGCTGAGTCTAAACAAGACAGTAGTCAGCTCTGGACTGCAGGATGTCTTGTTCAAGTAGGTAAAGCAAGCACACTGTAGGTGCTGAACCATCTCTGTTTTACTTTATTGCGTCTGATATAAACCACAGTTGCCTTTGAACTGAGATGTCAACAGTACTTTGTTTCACAGTATTGTACAGGAGGCACTGAAAAGACACATATCTGTACTCCTCGTTTGATGAGTTGGTGGCAATGTAGGTGAGCTTTATACAGAAACATGTAAAAATAAACAAAATACCCAACTTTGTAATGAGAGCCAAGATAGAACATCCAAACCTCCTTTTACAAAACATACTGACACTGAAAGTATTTGCCTAGCAAAGTCAGCTTCTGTAAGCCCAGTAAACCTGCCATGCCCACTGAAGTCAGGAGATGCTGCAAGATTATAGAAGTATTGCCAACCAAGGTAGAAGCACTGCTACTCAATGCAGGTGCATTACTAAGCAACTTGGTAGTCTGTGGGTTGAACTGAGGAGCTGCCAGAGATGTGACACGCTTATAGACAGAGGTGTGTCCTGCAAACACCTCTCTGTAGCAAGACCCTTCAGTGGCAATAAAATCTAAGCACAAAATGTGATGTCAGGCCTAGTGGGGGAATTTATCTTTACTATGAGGAGCAGCAAGCCCCATTGTTATGTGTGTTATGTGTGTGCCTATTCTTGACTTTTGTGGGTTTGTTTTGTGGGTTCTGTTTTGCTTTGGGTTTCTGTTTGGTTGGTTGGTTTGTTTGTTTTTACCCTACACATAAAGAGAGTTCCTTTTTAATTTTCTTCAGAATGTTAAGGGTAAGAACTTAGTGATTTTATGTAGAGATGTCCTGAGTTCAGCTAAGATAGGGTTAAGATTTTGGTTTGTGGGTTGTTTGTCCTTTTTTGGTTTTCCCCCTTTGTAAGACGATGGGCGGGACAACAGCCAAGGTAGGCAGCTGAACCAGACAGTGGAGTATTTGATACCATACTGACCTCATGCCTGCTGTATGATGGGGAGAGCTGGCCTGGCTGATTGTTGATCTTTTGAGCAGGTGACTGTGGTGTGGGTGGCAGCAGGGCAGGATGGGCCAGGTTGTTGGGTCATTTTGTGTCACTTTATGCACTATTCCATTAGTGTTCTTCATGATTGTTGTTTCTTTGTGCTGTCCTATTGTACCGTCCTTATCTCAATGCATGGAGCTTTGATTTTTTTCTCCCCATTTTTCTTCCCATAGTACTGGGGTGTGGGCTGTTGGCTGGCCCGGCTGTTGGCTGGGCCTGAACCACACCAAGCAGTTTGGTTCTGCCACAGCAGAGGAAGAATGTGTTCAAAAGTTTTGGGGTAACACTGTGGTGTGGAGTTGTGGCTTTGGAAATACCCTGGGCCAGCCTTGCTGAATTACCAGTGAGTTAATGGAAGGAGGAGGAGGGCAGGAGCAGTGTCCTCTGTAGTCCTGCAGCATTTTGGAAAGGTTTTACCCTAACAGATGAAGTGAAGATGATAAATCACACTGTCAGTCTTGACCAATCAAGCAATGAAATGGCAATAAGAGGATACTGCTTTCTAGCATGGTGGGGTGTGCTGGGTTCTGGGGTTTATTTTTTGTAAGTGCTTTGTGGCAAACCTTTGCAAGTGACTGTTAAATGTATTAGGAAAACAGTTATTTTCTTCTGTATGAGATGCTTTCCATCCCATAGGAAAAATAACAGTTTCTTTGGATTGCATACAAGGTATGCAATCTCTGAAGTAACAACTGCTGTGTGAAAGAACCATAGGCTCAGCAGCACATGAGAACTGATACAGGTGCTTTGTCTCAGCTGCTAACTACACCTTCATTTTGAAGTATCTTTGTATCCTTATGGAGACTGCAGAAGGAAATCAATTGCTGAAGCATCCCTTGGGATTTTATTTACTGCTAAACAACCAATGCACAGCAAACAACAATTTAAGAAGGCAGTGCTGTTTGCTTTTAAATAAAAAGAAACAAACATAATGTGCCCACCTTAGTTGGCAGTGGCAGCTGGAAGGGTCACCCTTCATAATTGTGAGCATCAGGCAGTTATTAAAGCAGAATTGGTGAAGGAGCTATTTGTGGTTCTTGCTATAAATGGCCAAATCTGTGTAGGTTCCTTCTCTGGTTTGGTTGGGTGTGGGGGTTGGGTGTGTGGGGGGTTGGGCAGTTGGTTTGTTTTTTTCCAAACAACTGGTATTTGGGGTATCTTGAGGAGTGAAGTATGTAAACATGTTTGGACTGAGCATAGCCCTCATTCCTTGGAATCCTTGGAAAGGCTTTGATTTGACTTTAGGGGACAGGCATTAGCTGCTAATAAAGATCTTATCCTGACATACCCAGTATAATGAGATGTGGTTTTGGAGGCTTGGAAAGATCAGTCTCTGAGTGACAGCAGTTTTCTGATGGATCTGTAAAGCACTTATGGAAAGGATTGTCGCCTGAGAGAAAATCTGTTGTGAGTCCTAAGACTGTAGCTGCTCATCTATGTTCACTTGTATGGAGAGGCAATGGTGTGGTCCTGTGTGTAGCCAAGCAGCACTGACACATTCAGGCACTTGCATCTCATGAAGCAGGGATCCACTAGTGTTTTGTCAGCCTCAACATAAACTGTGTGGGGATTAATTAGCTGTACAGTAAGGCAAGCAGGAGCTGCAGGGTTGTTTTCTTATGACTCTACAGTTTAGTAAGAAGGCTGTATCCTTGGGAGAGCTTACAAGTCCACACATGGTTTCCAGAGCGGCAGGAACTTTCATTTAGCTCTAAATGACTTATTCATAGAGATGTTCATTTGAAAGATGAAGGAGAGGAAAAAGAACCCCACACAAACTCCAGAATTCTGACAATGCATAAACAGAATATTTTACAGTGTTTCTTGTTAATATCTAATGAGACACCACATCCTTCTCAGAATTCCTGCTTCTAATTCCAGTTATTGTTAATGAGACTTTTAAGCCCTCTACATTAAAAAGAATGTGCTAAGGATACACTTCTGCAACACATTATGGCTACTTATTCATATTTAACACCTTCAAAGGGAGATGAAGATAGTGTGTGTGCCTGTATGCCTGCAATTAGTATTGTCATCAATTATAAATACAGCAGCTTGCTGTTAGCTTTGAATTTGGGTTTGTTTAGGAACTGGGAGCATCCAGCACCCCGGAATGTTTGGACAGAGGTGTTTGGTAGATAAGATTCCTGAGAGGTGGGCTACTTTTTTCATTACAAATATTAGCTATAACAGTGGCTATGCTATTTCAGAGAAATGAGAGAGACATCTGCTGCAGAAGGCCATCAGTGTAGCCCATCTGACTGCATGCTGTACCCATATATGTTATGTATATTTTACAGCCTTGTGTTAATGGAACCTCCTAACTGCTGATACAGGGAACTGTCTTTTATGCTCACAGTGAAATATAGACAAATCCATAGCACGTTACTGAAAGTCACGTGTGCTTGTCCAAGTCTGACCAAACAGAAAAGTAACTCTTGTCTGTTCAGCTCTTAATGTTATGGGAAGGTATCAGAATATCTTTGGGGTTTCATCTGAATTTTTGAAGTACTCTGTAGTGTGGCATAAAGAAGGAGATTAGAACAATCTTAGATTCTTTAAGATGGAAGCAATGTGCTCATGTGGCCAAGAAAGCCAGTGCCATTCTGGGGTGGATTAGAAGGGGTGTAGTTAGTAGGTTAGAGAGGTTCTCCCCCTCTACTCTGCCCTAGTGAGGCTGCATCTGGAATCTTGCGTCCAGTTCTGGGCCCCTCAGTTCAAAAAGGTCCTCAGGGAACTGATTGAAGGAGTCTGGCACAGAGCCACAAAAATGACAAAGGGAGTGGAACATCTTCCTTGCAAGGAGAGACTGAGGGAGCTGAGGGCTCTGTAGCTTGGAGAAGAGGAGAGTGAGAGGTGACCTCATTCATGTTTGCACAGATGTAAAGGGTGAGTGCCAAGAGGATGGGGCCAGGGTCTGCTCAGCGATGCCCAATGACAGGACAAGGGGCAGTGGTGGAAGTTGAGGCATTGGAAGTTTCACGGAAACATGAGGGGGAAAAAAATTTCCTTGTGAGAGTGACAGAACACTGGAAGAGGCTGCCCAGGGGGAGTGTGGAATCTCCCTCTTTGGAGGTACTCAGGACCCATTTGGATGCATTCCTGTATGATCTGGTGCAGGTGATCCTGCTCTGGCAGGGGGATTGGACTGGGTGATCTTTCAAGGTCCCTTCCAGCCCCTAACATTCTATGATTCTGTGCAAACTGAGTGCTTATTTTAGAGTTCAAAACCCTTGGCATCTTTTGAGCTGTGGTCTGCACCAGTGATTGATTACACCCAGCTGGTACCTATAATTGCCACATTTCCACCCAGTCATGTCCATGGATGTATTTAGTAAGGGATGACCTTGAACTGTCCGTGAAGATGTTTTCTTTCTTTTTTTTTTTTTTGTGATGTTAACTTTCTCCAGGGTGGGTGGGGAACCTCTGATGGCTGAGGGTACAATAGCTTGAGGGAGGTGCAAGTGAAATCCAGGCAATCTGGTGATGCACACAATCAGCCACTTCAGTTTTTAAGAAGTTAAGCAACCTTTTTTTTAAGTGCAAGCAAGATCTTCAATATATGTGCTCTACAGTGTGCAGAGCACACTGTACAGTTTCAAATGTGGAACAATCAGCCCAGTCTGAAGTACTTTACTGGAAGCTGCTAAATTCTTTTTTGCCTTCATATCGCTTGCTGCTCTCCTTGGTCAAGCAAGCTTTCTTTTTCCTCTTGGAAAATGCCAGTCAGTTTCGGGGCAGTGAATCTGCATGCTGAATTATTTACATGAATTTACAATGTGATCTATGAAAATAAAGTATTGCAAATGTTGTATGCATGCCAGATTCTTATAAAAGAAATAATTGGGGTGTTGGTTTTTAATATCCTCCTTCAAATTCGATGTCGTTGGCATATGGTGAAAATATAAATACATGTGTGCAGACAGGATCCAAGTGGCTGCTGTGTGTGTTTATACCATTCAAATGCAGTAACATTGAATGCTGGAGGAGTCCTGATTCCCTCATCTGTAAATTCAGTCCATTTTAGCATATCTCAACTTGATTTGTCATTTCTCAATAACGTTCAAACATTGACTCTTGCAAAAGTGGCAGACAAAGGAAGATCTCTTTGTCGCTTGCCGTCTGGCATCCCATCTTAATGTTCCATCATTTGGGCTTTGTTTTGTGTGAATAAGTCTTAAAGGTTTAGGATGTCATGGAGGATGGCTGGACAGATGGGCAGAATCCAACGGCATGAGATTTAACACACCCAAGTGCCGGGTTCTGCACATTGGCCACAACAACCCCATGCAGAGCTACAAGCTGGGGTCAGAGTGGCTGAGAGCAGTCAGGCTGAGAGGGACCTGGAGGTGCTGGTTGACGGTAGACTGAACATGAGCCTGCAGTGTGCCCAGGCAGCTAAGAAGGCCAATGGCATCCTGGCCTGCATCAGGAACAGTGTGGCCAGCAGGAGCAGGGAGGTCATTCTGCCCTTGCACACTGCACTGGTTAGGCCACACCTCGAGTACTGTGTCCAGTTCTGGGCCCCTCAGTTTAGGAAGGAGGTTGACTTGCTGGAACGAGTCCAGAGAAGGGCAACAAAGTTGGAGAGGGGTTTGGAACACAAGCCCTACGAGGAGAGGCTGAGGGAGCTGGGGTTGCTTAGCCTGGAGAAGAGGAGACTCAGGGGTGACCTTATTACTCTCTACAACTACCTGAAGGGAAGTTGTAGACAGACGGATGTTGGTCTCTTCTCCCAGGCGGCCAGTACCAGAACAAGAGGACACAGTCTCAGGCTGCGCCAGGGGAGGTTCAGGCTAGATGTTAGGAAAAAGTTCTATACAGAAAGAGTGATTGCACATTGGAATGGGCTGCCTGGGGAGGTGGTGGAGTCGCCATCACTGGAGGTTTTCAGGAGAAGACTTGATGGGGTGCTTGGTCCTGTGGGTTAGTTGTTTGGGTGGTGTTGGATTGGTTGATGGGTTGGACGTGATGATCTTGAAGGTCTCTTCCAACCTGGTTTATTCTATGTATTCTATGTATTCTATGAGTCTCCCTCTCTGGAAATATTCAAAACCTGCCTGGATGTGTTCCTGTGTGACCTGGTCTAGGTGATCCTGCTCTGGCAGGGGGAGTTGGACTGAATGAGCTTTGGACGTCCCTTCCAGCCCCTAACATTCTGTGATGCTTTAGTGGACTGTCTTTTTGCACAGATGGCTCTCTTCATGTCGAGTTTGACCATTTTTCCAGGCTAAGCAGAGGTGGCAGAATACAGTATGAAGGTGTCCTGTTTTCAAGTTACTCTTTGAGAATCTTGGTTGTATTTGAAGCTTTCCCCACAAACTGGCTTGGCTATTGAAAAGAGGCAGGTTGAAGGAATCCTTTTAGAGCTGGGTGAGGGAAGTAGAGAGCATTACTGTATTGCAAAGAAGGAAAGAGTGCTGGTTACTAGGAAACGTGGTAAAGCATGGTCTGGAAAAGCAAAAAGTGGTGCTACCAAGTGGCAGTGCCCTTATGTGTCGTAAGAACTAATGTCTTGTTTCAGCGAGTGGTAAGCTGCAAGAAAGCAGGACTTAAGTGCCTGCTGGTACTTACTTGACAGGAAGGCACATCACATTGAGGAGACTGTGTTTTACAGTAGGGCTGGCTATTGTCAGGGTGCCTGGTCAAGACAAGAGGCAGTGTGAAGTGTCAGATACAGTTTTAAAGAAAGATGTACAGAAACAGAATTTTCTATAAAGTCAAAGCCAAGGCCTTAAACCTTACAGTTGATGAAAGTGAAAGGCAATAACGAGATAAGGAGCTCTGTTCTCTGAGCTCGTTATCACACATTTAATTGGATTGTATAACAATACTTTTTCCCCCCCCCTCTTCTACTTGAAAGTGTAGAAATGGTCAAAGCAAGTCTGTTCTGGCATTCCCAAGCTGTGCTCAGTACTGCATACCTGAAGGGAAAGGGAAGGAGCGAGAGAAGCACCATAATGAGTAATTGTGAAGCATTTTGCCTGTTGGGAAAGACTCTCATTCTCACCAGCCAAAAGTTGACTTATTCACTGAGGCATCAAAGTTTGTCTTTTGTGGTTTAGTGTTGGGGTTTTTGGTGGGTTGTTTGGGGTGGGTGGGTTTGCTTGTTGGCTTAAAATCTCTTCTAATGTAGCTGTGGATGATCTCAATATGCATGTAAATAGCTAAACCAATATTGAACCTTACAAAGCTCTTGGTCTTGATAATACCTGCCGGAAAACCACTACCAGATAATTATCTGCTGTGTGGAAGTACGTCCATTTCTTCTTTTCAAACTGTCTTTGGTCAACATCCCTGTCTATCCATTTGGATTTGCAGTGATAGTTATGGTAAATAGTACTATGTGATTTGTGTTGTATTTTCAGTTTTGTGTATTTCCATGAGTTCTGCTTAGAGCCCTCTCATTTTCTCCACCACGTGGTCCAAACCTTCAGACTCTTCTTCCGGATTCTTTCATTTCAAAACACAAATATCTTCCCTTAGCATTTATACCTTAGTCATGAACTGGCCTGAGAAGAAGCTGTAACTCATTGATCACCCCGTTTTCTCTCAATAATGTTCAGCAGTGAAAATCAATTATGCATTCTGCTGGCATTCAAAATGCAGGAAAACTTCCAGTGGTGACCTGAGCACATCCATTACAGGTATCTGAGCTACCATGTGGTTTTCAGCTGGGTTTTTATCACTGTTTTAACATTATGAAAATGCTTTATTTGAATGGACTGGGAAAGTATTTTCCATTTTCATGTGCTTGCCTTAACATTAGTTTTTAGCTGCTACTTCTTGTTGTCCTTCCCTGTGGTTAGTGTTCTTGTTAAATCCTTTTATGGCTGTTTCAGTGTTGTCTTTTCCCTTGAATCCAGAGGGCAAGGCATGTTTTCATGCGTGCAAGTTTTGTTACCTTTTCATGGCTGCTAGTAACACTTGCTCTTAGAATGCTCCGAGTGCTCCTGGAAGTCCCAACAGCAGGTAACTTTTTGTTGAAGATCCATGAAGTGTTTTCCCTTTAAAAACTGAAAGAAAAGGCTGGGAAGAACCTACCAACCAGGGCATAACTAATATAGCCAAGCCCTGGGATTAAATTTGAATTTAAACAATTTGCTCTGTGTTTCTCTATGAGACTGCCTCCCTGCACCATGGTGGACATTTAGGGGCCTCATGTAATTACCCTTGATGTTTCTGAGGCTTAAAGTAGAGGTGAAACATTTCCCAGAAGAGCCAGACCATATGGTTACACTGACATATAGTGAACTTACTGTGCAGTCTCATAGTTCTTTGAGCATGTGAGGGCAGAACTGGTACTTCTGTTTCCATCTTCTTTGTCAGCAGTCCTCCTTTCCTGGCAATTTTGCCTTTTAAATAATTTGGGCTGCTGCTGACTCCTGCTGAGGAAGTAAGAAGATAGGGAGGTGATGCTGATCTGTTGACTGTCACTTAAGAAACTGCCAGCTTCTGCTCTGTGTACAGTGGGAGAGGTTGTTGCCGTGCACAGAGGTGGAGGCTCAATCTGTAGAGTCAGCAGTCTTGCTGTACGTGTGCAGAAGAGAAGTCTGAGAGGGGATCTAATAAAAATCTATAAATGTCTGAGAGCTGTGTGTCAAGAGGCAGGGGACAGGCTCTGCTCAGTTGCAACCTGTGATAGGACAAGGGGCAATGGATATAAAACTACAGCACAGGAGGTTCCACCTCAACATGAGGAGGAACTTCTTCACTGTGAGGGTCCCAGAGCACTGGAACAGGCTGCCCAGGGTGGTTGTAGAGTCTCCTTCTCTTGAGACTTTCAAGACCCATCTGGATGCACTCCTGTGTGACCTGTGCTGGATTCTATGGTCCTGCTCTGGCAGGGGGGTTGGACTCAATGATCTCTGGAGGTCCTTTCCAGCCCCTAACATCTTGTGATCCTGTGTTCACTTCAGTCCATAGCTTTCTGAATTTAATGTGGGGCTTTCAGAAATGCCTTATGTCTTTTTTGCAATTAATTTTCAAATGTAGATAGAATTTATGTGGAGGAGATACAAACAGCAATCTCTGCAGCTGATTAAGGCCCAAATAACCATGGTGCCTGGAAAATGTTCCCCACTTATAAGGTTATCCCTTCTGTGCACTTTAATGTTCCTGTAGTCTGCTTATGAAGATTTTGTACTTTCTCTTAACCTACTTCAGCCTGGACCAGCTGGACTTGTTTATATGGCTTGAAATAAATAGTGAGCCATCACTTGAACAATTTTGCCAGGAGGGACATAGCCTTCCAGCTGGTGAATGGAGAAGTTAAGGATGCTCTATGTGTGTTCAAGGCCTCATTGTCTGAGCCAGTAAAGCTGTTGATCAGCTTAGGCTTCAGCTATTTCAGAGAGGTTACTGCTGCTAAAAGTTGTCTTTTCCTTAGTAGTGGTGATAGAACAGATCATTCATAATGGACTCTTTTCACACATGCACCTGTAAATTGAGTGAAATAATGCCTGGAGGCACTGAGTGAGAGCATGAGGCACTGCACACTGCAGCCTGAATGCTGATTACTGTTTTTAATGTCATCCTTGTGTGTGCCTTTGCATACCTGCTCCTTGCACACATACATGGCACTTGATAATCACTGTGGCACAGGTGACCTGCATGTTTACTGTGCTGGGTGAAAAGCTGAGTATTAGTGGTGCTGGAGAAACTCTGATAAGGTTTTTTCTCTTAAAATCTCTATGAGTACAGGCTGCTTGAGTTGGGGCTGTTCAGCCTGAAGGCACTGGGAAGACCTTGTAGTAGCCTTCCAGTGTCTGAAGAGGGTCTACAAGAAAGCTGGAGAGGGACTTTTTTACAAGCAATAGGATGAGGGCACATGGCTTGAAGCTGGATGAGAGGGTAGATTTAGATTGGTCATTAGGAAGAATTTCTTTACAGTGAGGGTGGTGATCCACTGGAACAGGTTGTTCATGGAGGTCATGGATGCCCCCTCCCTGGAAGTATTCAGGGCCAGGCTGGACAGGGCCTTCAGCAGCCAGGTCTGGTGGAAGGTGTCTCTGCCCATGCCAGTGGGCTTGGAACTAGATGGTCTTTAAGGACCCTTCCAACCCAAACCATTCTGTGAGTATTCCAAGAATACTCTCTTGGATTTTCTTGTTCTGTGATGTGCAATCTGACAATAATCCAGCCTGAAAATTCTGGCTGAATAAGTTGGGGCGTTTTTTAGTTTGGTTTGGTTTTTTTCTTTGCTACAGTAGTCCATGACAAGCTGAGGTCCTGGATCAATGCATAAATAATCCATTACACTGTCAGGCCTGCAAGTCTCTTGAATTTATGAAACACTACTATTTTGCTCTAAGCCATTCTTGAATTCCCTGTAAGAACTGGTCAAGTTCAGGCTAAAATGATCCCTATCACTTAGCCAAATCAGGTTATTTTAATGACAAAAGTCCTCTTGCTAAGTCAGTGTTAGAGATGGCTTCATGCAAAACACAGCCCGTCTGTGGTTTGCTAATTGTTCCTTTTAGCAACAGCATATGCCTTGGTCCTTTATCCTCATTTTGCTGCTCTTGGCTTTCTTCCTGCAAGCTGTTTATCCAATAGTCCAGCTCATTGCTACATTGATTTACTCTTTTTTTCCCCCTGCACTGCAGTTTAATTAGAAGAAACTGTGTTAACTGCTGATAGAGGGGGCAAAAAAGTACAAAGAGGTTTGCAGAACATTGGCAGTGTGGTTCACAGAGTTTTTCAAGATTTCTAAGTAACTGATGATACATCAACCATCAATCCAAATCCATGTCCAGAGAGACACTTGAAAACTTTAGTGCTTAACAGAGCTTGAAATATCCACCTGTCCTCCATCCTACCCTGCAATTACAGACTGAGGGGAAGATAGACTGCTACAATTATTTGCATTTCAGACTACTGTCTGCCAGTAACTACCCCACAGTTGGTGTTTGCTGGTGCTTTGAGCTGTAGGTGTTGCCATCAACTTGAGAGCACAAAGTTCAGCGCACACAGAGAAATGTAAGAACCAAAAGCTGTCAGAGGATCAAACTGTAGTTTAAGAGGAATGTGGAAATTAGTGTGCTCTAGACTCTCAAAGGAAATAGAATAGAATAGAATAGAATAGAATAGAATAGAATAGAATAGAATAGAATAGAATAGAATAGAATAGAATAGAATAGAATAGAATAAACCAGCTTGGAAGAGACTTTCAAGATCATCGTGTCCAACCTATCATCCAACACCACCCAACCAACTAAACCATGCAACCAAGCACCCTGTCAAGTGTACTCATGAACACCTCCAATGATGGTGACTCCACCACCTCCTCAGGCAGCCCATTTCAATGGGCAATCACTCTCTCTGTGTAAAACTTCCTCCTAACCTCCAGCCTAAACCTCCCCTGGTGCAGCCTGAGACTGTGTCCTCTTGTTCTGGTACTGGTTGCCTGGGAGAAGAGACCAACCTCTGCCTGGCTACAACCCCCCTTAAGGTAGCTGTAGAGAGCAATAAGGTCACCCCTGAGTCTCCTCTTCTCGAGGCTAAGCAACCCCAGCTCCCTCAGCCTCTCCTCATAGGGCTTGTGTTCCAAGCCCCTCACCAACCTTGTTGCCCTTCTCTGGACACTCACAAACTTGTGCCCTAAAAGGGTATGAGATTTTTGTTGTTCCAGAACTCATGTGTTAACATTTGCCTTTTGCAGCCTGTTTGTTGTTTCTGTTGAACCTCCATCAGTGGTGGTTATGAATTGTGCAGCAACACTTTTTACTTGTTGCTATGTAGTACTCCAGTAATGGAAGGCCCAAGAGAAAGGTAAATGATAGTTTAGATGAAGTTATGGCTGGATAGAATTTAGTTTATACATATTAAGAATATTAAGGTTTCTGGCTCAAGCATAAGAATTAAATGAGATTTAATAACGACATCTGATGTTAAATAAATGTATATTCCTTTCATCTCCAAAGCCTGCAAACAATTTCAGGTCATACACTATCAGTGACAAAACCAAAGAGTAACTGGAAATGAAGGTGCTTATACAAATAGGAAGGTCAAAGACATAAAGTGAGGAAAATTCAGATCCAGGCTAGGATCTGAAAGTCCACCTTCACACACTGCTTCAAGAGGCACTGAAATGTATCTAAATGTAAGAACAGTATCTTTGATTTTGGTACTGGTCATAGTGTTACATTTAAAATTGTGCTTGTGCTCTGGTGCTTTACTAGATTCCAGTTTTGTTTCATGTCTTTGTTGGTGACATGGACAGAGGCATTGAGGCACTCTCACCAAGCTGTGTGGTGCAGCAGACACGCTGGAGGGAAGGGATGCCATCCACAGGGATCTTGACAGGCTGGAGAGGAGAGCCCATGACAACCTCATGCGATTCAACAAGACCAAGTGCAAAGTCCTGCAGCTGGGTTGGGGGAACCCCAAGCACCAATATAGGCTGGGCAGGGACTGGCTTGAGAGCAGCCCTGAAGAAAAGGACTTGGGGGTGCTGGTGAATGAAAAGCTCAACATGAGCCACCGGTGTGCACTTCCAGCCCAGAAAGCCAACCAGAACTTGGGCTGCATCAAGAGAAGTGTTGCCAGCAGGTCGAGGGAGGTGATTCTCCCCCTCTACTGCACTCTGGTGAGATCCTACCTGGAGTACTGTGTCCAGTTCTGCAGCCCATATTAGAGAAAGGATCTGGAGGTGCTGGAAGGTGTCCAGAGAAGGGCCATGAGGATGAGCAGAGGGCTGGAGCTGCTCTGCTATGGAGACAGACTGAGAGAGTTGGGGCTGTTCAGCCTAGAGAAGAGAAGGCTCTGAGGAGACCTTCTTCTGGCCTTCCGTTTTCTTAAGGGGGCCTGCTGGAAAGCTGGGGAGGGATTTTCTTTTTTAGGGTGTCAGGTAGTGATAGGACTGGGGGAATGCAGAAGAAATAGAAATGGGTAGATTGGATGTTAGGAAGAAGTTCTTTCCCATGAGGGTGGTGAGACACTGGAACAGGTTACCCAGGGAGGTGGTGGAAGCCTCATTCCTGGAGGTTTTTAAGGCTGGGCTTGATGTGGCTGTGAGCAACCTGATGTAGTGTGAGGTGTCCTTGCCCATGGCAGGGGGGTTGGAACTGGATGATCCTTGAGGTCCCTTCTAACCCTAACAATTCTGTGATTAAAGCTAGAAATACACCATCCAGTATATTTAATATTTCAGCATGCAGTGCCAGCCTAATACACTAGCATTTTAGCTAGCATAGCTAAATTACCAGATGAGGAAGCTTTGTCTGCCAAAGGAGCTGATGTTTTGTTGAAGAAACTGTATTTTTTTTTGAGTGATAAACTTCTTGTTTTGTTTGGTGGATGTTGGTGTTTTTTGTTGTTTTATTGAGTTTTTTTGTTGTTGTTGTTATGGGAATACTGGGGGAAAACTGTCCTTTTTCAAGTCAGTCTTGAGAGAGAACATTGCTTTGATTTCTAGAGAAGTAGTAATGCTGAGTTTCTAGTTGTAGCATTTTTCTACATCTGCTGCTCTTCCCAGGGGTGGCTCCCAGCTGAACCACTCTACATACCAAAGCCCATCTCCTGCCTAACATGTCATAGGTCACATTTACATTCTCATCTCTACTCATCCTTTCTCTTATGCTCACATCAGGGTTCCTGCTTGAGAAAATATTGTTGTCTGCAATTGTTTGCAAGTGGAAAAAAAAATCCCTCAACTCTTTTATATTAATTTTCTAGGAAATTTTTGGTGGATGTCACTGTTGGAGCTGTGTGTTAAAGCATAAATGGAGTTTAAAAAGTTACCCTTATACGTCTGGGACTGCAATCCCCCAGACTATTGAAAGGCACACTGCCAGATTCCCCTGAGAATCAAAGCAGAGTTTCCTGTAAATTCTGGCCTTTATCAATGTGCTGAGTGGTTGTTGGGTTTTTTTCCATAATTTCTTATAGGCTTGAGAAGCTAATATCTCACTCATCATGCTGACCCACCAGACAGATGTCAGTCAAACATTTGCATAAGCACAGATCACTCAGGGTTGCTGGGTGTATCAAAGGGAAGATATTTTTAGCTTTTTGTCTTTGAAACAGTAGGTCAAGCACTCTGTCTGGCTTTAAATGATTTTTCTCACTTCATCACTCAGTTGACTCAGTAACTTGACTATTATTAACCCAGACCATTGAATGCTTTTAACCCTTTTAAATGGAAAGAAGGCACCTCTCAAGTATGAACAACTTCAATGAATGTATTAATTACATGCAGTTGCCATTTGCCCTGCAGCATTGGACTGCTTTAATGGTACATTTTCATAGAATCATAGAATTGTTAGGGTTGGAAGGGAACTCAAGGATGTTCTAGTTCCAACCCCCTGCCATGGGCAGGGACACCTCACACTACAGCAGGTTGCTCACAGCCACATCCAGCCTGGCCTTAAAATCCTCCAGGGATGAGGCTTCTGCCACTTCCTGGGCAACCTGTCCCAGTCTCTCATCACCCTCATGGGGAAGAATTTCTTCCTAACATCCAATCTGAATCTCCCCATTTCTAGTTTTGCTCCATTCCCCCTAGTCCTATCACTCCCTGACACCCTCAAAAGTCCCTCCCCAACTTTCTTGTAGCCCTCTTTAGATACTGTTAGGCCACGATAAGGTCTCCTTGGAGTCTTCTCTTCTCCAGACTGAATAGCTGCAACTCTCTCAGTCTGTCTCCATAGGAGAGGAGCTCCAGCCCTCTGCTCATCCTCATGGCCCTTCTCTAGACATTTTTTGTAAAAATTAAAATAGAAAAGCAGTTGTTTGGGTTTGGGTGGCTTGTGGGGTTTTGGGTTGGTTTGGGTTTGGTTTGTTTTTTTTTGCTGTACTGAAGATTTTTTGTTGAGATATAAAGTGCTATTTGTTGGAGGTGCCAGTAAAAACTGCAAGAGCAGAAGCTGGTGTTTTCCATACAGGTGTGACAGGTGCATACATTTAAGACATGTAATAAAGCATGAGGGGGTAGGGAGGAAGATTGTATAGTGTAGAAAAACTAATTGGCAGTGAAGAATGTGTTCTGATGAGTAATTACAGGGACACAAAGAATACACTGTACAAGGAGTATTTATTCTTAGTAAATAACACCCATATTTATCCTTATATTCTTGCTAAGACCAGAAGTAAGGACAGCTTCAGAAGTTAGCACAGATGAAAATTTAACTCTTGTTCCTCCAACCATGTTAAAACTAAGTGTACAAGGAGTAATGCACTAGTGTGGTAAGGATGGAGTCACCATCCCTGGAGAGGTGTTCAAGAGGAGATAGGATGAGGCACTTGGTGCCATGGTTTAGTATTCATGAGGTCTTGGGTGACAGGTTGGACTTGATGATCTTTGAGGTCTTTTCCAACCTTATTGATTCTATGATTGTGAAGTGATTAGGTAGAAACAGACAAGATAAGCAGAAGGATTTTTTTCCTGTCCCCTTGGGAATGGCTGCTGTTATAGGAAAAGCACCAGCTCCTCCAAACTTGAAAAAGATCTGTGAGATACTTGCTTCTTAAATTGCTCATTCATTATGTAGTTTTTGAAAGGAAGCCAGGTGTCATGTTTGGTTAGGGCTTTGATACTGCTTTGGAATGCTTTTGGGGGAAGTTTTCTCTGAGGCATGATGAGTTGTGCCACTCATTGCTCACCAAAAGCAGTAAAGACCAGAACTGGATATGAACTCTGGGTTTTGACCAAGCAGCCAGACCAGTCTCTGATGTGAAATGGGTTGTACTCAGTTCAAGTCAGTCAACGTGATACTAAACCAGTTTCTGTTCTAGGATATCACTGCCAGTCACTAACCATTCAATTGTGCTTCTCTCTGTCCCTCCCATGCCACTGGCTGTTCACTGTAACAGTATCACAGAATCTGGAACACCTTGACCAGCATTTTAGGAGGTAGCAGCTTCTCCTACCTGCTTGCAGGGAGCGAACAGCCCAGGCTGGTGATCAGGCATTAGAATGTGTTTAAAGGTTGTTTCGGATGTGGTGCTTGGGAATATGGCTTAGGGGTGAACCTTGCAGAGTAGAGCTGATTGGTTGGACTTGGTAATCACGACGGTCTTTTCCAACCTGAATGTTTCTGTGATTCTGTGGTTCAGATTAGAAAGAATTGATTTTTTTTTGTTAAAGTATTCCTTTAATTGAGAGCAATCACACTCTGCACAATCCTGGTCATCCAAACACAGGTTTTGATTAAACTCTTTGCAGTACCAACAACATGATTATAGCTGCTTGTGGCCAGCCAATGAATGAGAAGTCACATTATGGATGATTAGATTTTTTTAGAGAAACTTCATCTCAGTTTTTTAAGGCCCATATCATGAGACAGTTTCTAGCTTGCAAAATGAAGTCAGTGTCATCAGAAATGCAGGTGTTTAATAGCACTAGAAGAATCCTGTTAAAGGCAATGACTTGTGTCTGTGATACTATTCAACTTTAACTGTGTTTTATGCTCTTGCCATATAGTTTCTGTATAGCTAGCAAAATAGACTTTTTTTGGAGGATGTTTTTACTCACAGTTTTACATGATTTTGCTAGAATTGCAGGACATTAGGGGTTGGAAGGGCCTCTGGATATCTTCGTGTTCAACCCCCCTGCCAGAGCAGGACCATATAATCTAGCACTGGTCACACAGGAATGCATCCAGATGGGTCTTGAAAGTCTCCAGAGAAGGAAACTCCACAACCTCTCTGGGGAGCTTGTTCCAGTGCTCTGTGCCTGTTGCAGTAGAGAAGTTGCTCCTCATGTTGAGGTGGAACTTCCTGTGCTGCAGTTTGCATCCGTTGCCCCTTGTCCTATCACACTGTGCAAGTGAGCAGAGGCTGTCTCTTCTTAACCCCTAGCCCTCAGATATTTATAAAGATTTATTAGACCCCCTCTCAGTCTTCTCTTCAGACTAAACAGCCCCAAGGCTCTCAGCCTCTTCTCATCAGGCAGTGCTCCATGCTCTTCCATTGGACTCTCAAGTAGATCCCTGTTCCTCTTGAAGTGGGGAGCCCAGAACTGGATGCAATATTCCAGGTGGGGCCTCACTAGGGTTTGTTTGACTAGAGGGGGAAGACAACCTCCTTTGATCTGCTGGACACACCCCAGGATCCCATTGGCCTTCTTGGCCACCAGGCACATTGCTGTCCCATGGAGAACTTGTTGTCCACTGTGGAAATTTCAGTTTAAAGGTTTGAGTTTCTCAGAAGGAGAAAAACCCGAAACAGTAGCATTGTGATTGGAAGTATTTGGATTATGAAATATCTACTAAAATTCCAGGAGGTGCTGTGATCACATGAACAGAATCTCAAGTTCATGTGAACTGGATGCAAAAGAAAGACTTGGATAATGAGGTCTTCTTTTGAGCTACAGATGATGTAAGTGCTCTGTCATATTTTGTAGAGAAGGTGAGATTTATTGAGAGCTATAAGCAAGCATGAAATTCTGCTCTTGCAGTGCAAATAAACAGCAGAGTTTGGCTTTTTCTGTGCTCTGCAGGGGACTGCATTCTTCTGCCACTGACATTTGAGATTCACCAGAAGGTCAACATTTCTTTCAAGCCATTTCCCATGTCTCTTCTTTGGTGGGGGGTGTCTTATTTGTGTTTTAGTTGGTGGTTAGGTTTGGGGTTTAATAAGGTTTTTTGTTTAATTAAATTTTCTTTCCTGATCCCTGGCTTTTAATACCAGTCCTCTTCTTTTTCCTCTGCCTCTGTTTTTATCCCCAGCTTTCTTATACAGCTGCCATTGGTTTTTACTGCCCTCTTTGATTATTCTTATTAATTCCTGGGGCTTGATTTTATTTTGTTACTTGTTTTGCAGGAGCAGGGAGGTCATTCTCCCCCTGCACGCTGCACTGGTTTGGCCACACCTTGAGTCCTGTGTCCAGTTCTGGGCTCCTCAGTTTAGGAAGGAGGTTGACTTGCTGGAGCGTGTCCTGAGAAGGGCAACGAAGTTGGTGAAGGGTTTGGAACACAGCCCTATGAGGAGAGGCTGAGGGAGCTGGGGTTGCTTAGCCTGGAGAGGAGGAGACTCAGGGGAGACCTTATTGCTCTCTACAACTACCTGAAGGGAGGTTGTAGACAGGCGGAGGTTGGTCTCTTCTCCCAGGCAGCCAGCACCAGAACAAGAGGACATAGTCTCAGGCTGTGCCAGGGGAGGTTTAGGCTGGAGGTTAGGAAGACGTTCTAGACAGAGAGAGTGATTGCCCATTGGAATGGGCTGCCCAGGGAGGTGGTGGAGTCACCATCATTGGAAGTGTTCAGGAGGAGACTTGATGGGGTGCTTGGTGCCATGGTTTAGTTGATTAGGTGGGTTGGATTGGTTGATAGGTTGGACGTGATGATCTTGAAGGTCTCTTCCAACCTGGTCTAGTCTAGTCTAGTCTAGGCTACTCTATTTCTATTTGATACAGCTATGAGAAAGGACACAGAGTTCAGTAACAGGGAATCCGATCTGTTTCTAACATATCCATCTGAAGATGCAAAGTGGATATTCATGTCTGGAGTTGCTGTCTTAACTCTGTGCTTTACAGAAAAAAAATGATTATGTGGCTCTCTGAATTGCTTAGCAACTGGGAACTGTATTCATTTCAGCATATGAATATGTTTTTATTAGGGGAAAAATTGTACAGGATATCTTCAGACTAGAATAATGATTAAGCAATTCAAACTTTAGGTTACCTTTTTTTTTAAATACACAAAAAAAAGTACACTATGACTTACTTGTTTACCTTTATATACTCTTCTCACCTGAAGATCAAAAAGTCTTTTCCAAACTTACATAAAATTCAAGCTATCAGTGTAGAGGAAGACTCAAACATTGACTCCTATTATTTGGGTTTCAGTAGCAACGAGTGAACCTGTTCTCTTGAGGTTCATCTAGAGGTTTGCATTCGTTGTGTCTTGAGCTCTAAGAGGAAGTCTTCTGAGTCAGTCCATCTCTGCCCATTAGCTTCCCACAACTTTCTCCATTGTCCAAAGTTTTATGCTCTGGTTGTGCAGATAAGGTGTAAGAGAAGACATGTTTTGATGGGCTCCCAGGCTGTGAAAATGAAGAAGGTATGTGAGTTCAGAAGCTCTTCATCTACTTTGCAGAGTCTCTCGGGATGTTTTTATTGAACAGTGTGGCCAGCAGGAGCAGGAAAGTCATTCTGCCCCTACACTGAACACTGCTTAGGCTACACCTTGAGTCCTGTGTCCAGTTCTTGGCCCCTCAGTTTAGGAAAGATGATGATTTGCTGGAATGTGTCCAGAGAAAGGCAACAAAGCTGGGGAGGAGTGTGGAGCACAGCCCTGTGAGGAGAGGCTGAGGGAGCTGGGGTTGCTTAGAAGAGAAGGCTCAGAGGAGACCTTATTGCTGTCTACAACTGCCTGATGGGAGATTGTAGCCAGGTGGGGGTTGGTCTCTTCTCCCAGGCAACCAGCATCAGAAAAAGAGGACACAATCTCAAGCTGTGCCAGGGGAGGTTTAGGCTGGATGTTAGGAAGAAGTTCTTCATGGAAAGAGAGATTGGCCACTGGAATGTGCTGCCCAGGGAGGTGGTGGAGTCACCATCACTGGAGGTGTTTAATAAGAGCCTGGATGAGGCACTTGGTGCCATGGTTTAGTTGTTTAGATGGTGTTGAGTGATAGGTTGGCCTTGATGATCTCAAAGGTCTTTTCCAACCTGGTTTATTCTATTCTATTCTATTCTATTCTATTCTATTCTATTCTATTCTATTCTATTCTATTCTATTCCTTTCTGTTCCGTTCCGTTCTGTTCTGTTCTGTTCCATTCTGTTCCATTCGTGCCCAAAGGTTTATGAATATGTCTGACTGTAGATAGGACCCATTTTGTTGGTTTTTTCCCCTGTGGATTTGACCCTCTAGCCTTAAGCACAGTGCTCTTCAAAAAGGCATTGTAACTTTCCAGAAGTTTGCCATCTGCTCATGAAAAGTCACATAAAAGCCAATGTTACTTTAAGTACATGCAAGGGCTGAATTGGTGGCATACTGGCTGAGTAGACTTGTCTGTCACCTCTTTATTCCCTGGATTGCAATTTAAGACTGCATTTTTGTTTTAACACTCTTGTTTCTCTTTTCTGTGAGGCATCATCTCCACTTCCCTGTGGAGATGTGAGGATCATAATTAGGCAGCTACAAACAATTGCTTTTAAATCCCCAGCAGAAAATAATTTGCTGGAACATAAAAAAAATAATAGTTTCATTTTACCTGCCTGGTAGATTGGACTTAATTGTGGTTGATGCAGAGCAAACCTTTTAGAAGCAAAAATCCCCCATCAAACCCTGAGTTAAAAGGGAATTATTTGTGCTACAATTCATCGAAAGGAAACATAATTTGAAGACAAAATTGCTGTCTGAACAGATAACATGTATTTTAGCTGTAAGTTTGCATTATTTGTTAGATGCATTCTAAGATGAGGGAAACTTGCTACAATCTTTGTCTAACACCCTTCAATGTAGGTAGCAGTCTTCAGGCCAGAGAAACAATTCTTATTTTTGAGTGCAAAATCCCTTGAGAGAATTTGTACCCACAAGGATCTGATTGTATCTGGGATCCACAGGGAATATGTGACCACCTGCATGAAAGTCTGGGGTTTTTTCCAAGCTGGTGACTTTGTCCTTGCAACATTTTCATCCCCCTCCTCATGACTCCACCAAAAAGAGCGGCTATTGAAGTAGCAGACTAATGGCAACAGACTCTACTCAGCTGGCTTGAGAATGGAAGGAAACCAAGCTTGACAGTTCAGAGTTGCTGGTAAATACTGGGCCTTTTTGTGGAGTCCAGAAGAAGGTGTCAAAGGCAGCTGTATGGTTTCTGAGTATGACTCCTGAAGGCTGATTATACCTTACTCAGAATTTCCCCACAACCTCTCATTGCTTGCAGGTGGCCAATGTGAATGATCAAGACTTACTTTACTCAGCAGATGAAGTGGGGATTGTGATTGGAAAGCTGTGGCAGTGTTGCTTCAGAGTAGCTTGAAACTGATGATTTTGTAAATGTTGTGAAGTGAAATTATTAATTTGAAACTTAATCCATTCAAGTTAGTTCCATTTTGGTGGCTCCTTAAGGGCAAAAAGGCAGCTACTACAGGGGGCTTCTCAGTCCTGCCTTTGGATAACTCAGAGCTTAGAATGTTACTCATTGCACTACCCAGACAGCTGCTTTGCATGCCATTGGAGGTTGTATAAATTCCAATGAACTGATAATCTCTCTGTCTTAAACCACTGCATTTCTATAAGCTGTGAAAGAAAATGACATCTAGATTGCTCGCTGCTTAGCTGGGTGTCATTGTAATGACCTTCATGTCCTTGTCTCCCTGGTCTAGAAAATGCTTCATTTATATAGACTATGCAAAACAGAAGAGTCCTATCCCCAAATTCCCCACCCAGTCATGTACTCACAGAAAGTGTGATATGTCAGTTCCAATTGTTGTGAATCAGAGAAGAGATCTGAATCCAGGACACCACCATCCTACTTGTTTCCGAAGTTCCCTAACTGTTATGGATTGCTGCATCTGTTCAATCTTCACTGCTCAAGCAGTGCATTTTGACATTGCCAAAGTTAACAGTTTGGATGTAGTTGTCATATAGGAAATACCCATTCAAACCTATAGGCTGAATTCTAAATTTAAGTCATTCTGTGCTAGTTAAGTTTTGTTTGTCTGGCAAATAAAGTCTTCCCTCTTCCTTTCCTCCTCCTGTATTATAACTGGAGATATTCAAGACCTGCCTGGATGTGTTCCTGTGTGATCTGCCCTAGGTGATCCTGCTTTGGCAGGGGTTGGGCTAGATGATCTTTCAAGGTCCCTTCCCACTCCTAACATTCTATGATTCTGTAACTTAGGACTTGTGATTTGACTCATCAGCCAGCATAGCATGGGGCTCATTGGAATCTGATGTAACAGAGTAGCTCTGTCCATCTGTAAATGTCATTAGTTTCATTCTAATAAACTATTCATGTTGTGAGGTAATGCTGTCTGCAGTATAAATATTGCTTCTTGTCTTCTGACTCCTGTATAGGTGTCTGGATGAAGGCAGAAACCTGCCCTAATCCTCTTGTGTTGCAGACTGGGAAGTACTGTCCTAGTAGGTGGTGCTTCCACAGCTGGTGTGGCTTGCACCAAGCGCTGGCCCGGTGCGATGCCAGACTGCTCTGGTGGGAACAAAGATTGGCTTGAGGTCCCTTTGCACATTGCTGCCTCCTTTGTCAGATACAGTCTGCACTACTGAGCTGTGATTGAGGTCTTGGCTCTATGAATACATAATATTTCACTTGCAGATCCTCTGATTAGAAAAAAAAAGAAAAGGACAAGGAAAGAGGGAATTTATGCTGATAATATTTTGTTTCTGCTAGGATTAGGAGCATCTTGCTAAAGTGGCCTGCCATCAAATGGTATTTACAGCAATGTGTAAAACGTATTAGTGACATTCCTTTTACATTCAAAAGCTTTAGCTAATATTACTGTCTGCATTCAAAGCAGAGCTCAGTGCTTAAAAGCAGGTCAATAAACATTTTAGTACTGCTTTATTCCAGTGATCTGAATTCAATAATGTTACCTTTCCAGAAGCTGCAAAATGGGAAGTGAAAGAATGATTTATGGGGCTTAGCTATGCATAGCCAGATAAGAAAGCTTTAACTGATGCTTGCAGGATTCTATTTAATGAAGTACAAGTTGCCAAGATAAGTTTAGGTAAATGAAGCCTCTGTCACAATATGTTACAGCAAAAGAAATGACAGACACAGCAGAGCAGATGGAGGCTATTACAGAACAGTGGTGTCAAAAAATGTAGTCTAGGTAACTGCACAAAGACAGAACAGATGCATTAGGTTTGTTATTAACAATTTCATGATACCAAGGCATATTCAGAGAATCTGTTTAAATTAAGTCTAGCAAACCTCTTTCCCTAAATTGTCATTTAGCCTTCATTGAGATCATATTATTAAGCCATTACTTTCCTCTGAGTAGAATACTTCTTCAGTATCACCGTTGGTGTTTTGATCTTGTCATTAACTGCAAAGCCTTGGTACCTTTGTCTTCAAAATGTTTTTTTGTTGTTTTGTTGGGTTTTTTTTAATGCTTGCCTCATTGACAACTTGAAGCAGTGCAAATTGAAATGAGTAAAATTTTTGTTGCCTCTTTTATTTTTTAACATCCTAACTTAACATGTGTAACAGCCTGTTGTGAAGGAAATGAGATAGGTAAGCCTATGCTTAACTCTTGTGGCGCACTGCAGAATCATGGAATGGTAGGAGCTGGAGGGGACCTTGAAAGATCATCCAGTCCAACCCCCTGCCAGGGCAGGATCACACAGGAACACATCCAGGTGGGTTTTGAGAGAGGGAGACTCCACAACCCCCCTGGGCAGCCTTTTCCTGTGTTCTGTCATCCTCACAGGGAAAAAATGTCCCCTCGCCTTTCCATGGAACTTCCTATGCCTCAACTTCCATCACTGCCCCTTGTGCTGGCATTGGGCATCACCCAGCAGAGCCTGGCTCCATACTCTTGGCACTCACCCTGCACATCTTT
This sequence comes from Dryobates pubescens, assembly GCF_014839835.1. Classification (NCBI taxonomy): domain Eukaryota; kingdom Metazoa; phylum Chordata; class Aves; order Piciformes; family Picidae; genus Dryobates; species Dryobates pubescens. Next base: position 25,793,986 of record NC_071612.1, on the reverse strand, counting down.
ATAAACATGAATGAGGTTACTCTTCAGGCTTCTCCTCTCCAAGCTACAAAGCCCCAGCTCCCTCTCCTTGTAAGGAGCATGTTCCTCTCCTTTCATCATCTTTGTGGCTCTGTGTCAGACTCTCTCTAATAGCTCCCTCTCCTAGAATTATCACATGTATGAAATTAACTTTGAATGGGGCTCTTCTCAGAGAAGAACTGGGCATAATCTGCATTTGTATTGTGCATTTCTCTCTTGTACTCTCTTATACTCTCTCTACAAAATACTGTGTCCAGTTTTGGGCTCCTCAGTTCGAGACAGAGACCTGCTGGAGAGAGTCCAAGGGAGAGCCACAAGGATGATTAGGGGACTTGAGCATCTCCCCTGGGAAGAGAGACTGAGAGCCCTAGGGCTGTTTAGTCTGGAGAACAGAAGGCTGAGAGGGGATCTGATCAATGCCTGTCAATATCTGAGGGGTGGGTGTTAAATGGAGGGGGCCAAGCTCTTCTTGGTGGTGCACAGTAATAAGCCAAGGAACAATGGATACAAACTTGAACGTAGAAGGTTTCAGCTCAACATGAGGAGAAACTTCTTTGCAGTGAGGGTGACTGTAATGGGTTGGGGCAGGTCCCCTCCCCACCACAGGCAGAAATAACGACTCAGACAAACGGATTGCAAAAGTGATGAAAGTTTAAATAGAAAGCGGTGAATGTTACAGAAAACCCAAAGCGCAGTGACAAAGAAAGATCCCATCCCCACCTGAGGGTGCATGCAAAACCCCCAGGGCTCCTTCTTCCCCCTCCCTCTGCTGGGCTAGTCTCAGCTGGCCAGGCCTGAGACTGCCCATCCCCCTGTGGCCTTGGGCCTAATCAGGCCCATGGCCGGGAGATCTCTCCCCCAGTTACCAAGTCTCGGAGAGGGAAGGAAAGAGGAAGTGCCAGACTCCGCACTGGATCTTATAGTGGTGCAAAGAATTATGGTAGGGAATACACAATTTCCTGTGTCCATCCCTCTGGGCTGGACTTCTGGACACAGGAAGTGAATGCACCAGGGGGGCACCCAGCTCAAACTACAACATGCCACCCCTGTATTTCATACCATAATCTTTGCACCCAAACACATCATCAGATCAGAAAACTTCTGATGACATGTCCGGCGGAGTCCATATCTTCATCTGGGCGTCCACTCAAACAGTCTCTCATTCAGGCTCAAGCATCAGTCCATCCCAGTTCTTCTCCTCATGTGATGGAACCTCCCAGCGACGCAGTCCTTCTCCTGCAGCGTGAATTCCTTGTGGACTCCTTGGGACATCCTGGTCACCTGGAAATACCTCACAACTTCTCAGCCAAGCCTTTACTCTCATATTCAGCGGCAAATTCTCCACCCCTGGGGCAGGCCAGTCGGAACAATCCGGCTCCACGACTGCCTTTTTCAATCCATCCAGGGTGCCGCAGCCAACCGCTTTCACGCGGACCAAAGCTACACGGATGCATGTCAGAGGCACTCCGCACCCCCCGGCTGGGCGCTCGCGTACCGAGGCAGGACAGCATCCGGCTGCACAACCTCCACCCCCGGAAGAGGGAGGAGCTGCGCCACAGCCCGCTGAAGAAGCAGGGAGGCGGAGCCAGGTGCTCGGCGCCATTTTCGGAGCACGTCCGAAAACACCAGGGAAAGATTTACAGCTGCCGCCGCCGCCTGAACGCAGCCCGGCTCGGGCGGTGCCGCCGCCGCCGCTTGAACGCGGCCCGGCCCGGCCCCCGCCGTCTCTGTCGCCGCGATGCAGAGTCCGAGTCACCTCCAGCAGTCGCTTGCCCGCTCGCCGCGGGTGTCCGCTCCCCGCAGCGGCCGCGGGCCGACCACGCTCTGCTTGCCGCTGCCCCTCCTCCGCTCCCTGCCGCTCCGCAGAGAACGAGGAGAAGGCAGGTCTCGCCTTCTTAGGCTACTAGAGCACTCTTAAGCTACCCTGGGCAGAAAGTCACAGAAAGAACCACCCCTCGCTGTTCCCAAACAACAGTAGGGGCTTCCATGCCATCAGCCACGCACCAGCTATCCTTCTGCAGCCCACAGGAGTTCACACAGTCACCCCGGTAACACAAAACCTGAGCCCCAACTTTACAAACCCAAACCAACGCCCAGAACTAAATTTAAACTCTCCATCTTTTGCAATCCGAGCTGCAGTTGGCCCCACGTTGGGCGCCAAAAATGTAATGGGTTGGGGCAGGTCCCCTCCCCACCACAGGCAGAAATAACGACTCAGGCAAACGGATTGCAAAAGTGATGAAAGTTTAAATAGAAAGCGGTGAATGTTACAGAAAACCCAAAGCGCAGTGACAAAGAAAGATCCCATCCCCACCTGAGGGTGCATGCAAAACCCCCAGGGCTCCTTCTTCCCCCTCCCTCTGCTGGGCTAGTCTCAGCTGGCCAGGCCTGAGACTGCCCATCCCCCTGTGGCCTTGGGCCTAATCAGGCCCATGGCCGGGAGATCTCTCCCCCAGTTACCAAGTCTCGGAGAGGGAAGGAAAGAGGAAGTGCCAGACTCCGCACTGGATCTTATAGTGGTGCAAAGAATTATGGTAGGGAATACACAATTTCCTGTGTCCATCCCTCTGGGCTGGACTTCTGGACACAGGAAGTGAATGCACCAGGGGGGCACCCAGCTCAAACTACAACAGTGACAGAGAGCTGGAACAAGCTGCCCAGAGAGGTTGTGGAGTCTCCTTCTCTGGTCTCCTTCCAATCTCTAATGTACTGTGGTCCTGTGATTAGACCTCACATGGTTGTGTCACACCATCCATCTGCTTTGCTAGGGTGCTTTATTCTTGTGATTGCTTTGGCTGTTGAAAGCCCCTCACTGAAAGCACATACTGTGTTTGTGCATTGACAGTAGGTTAATTTCACAGACTGAATGCTGTGTCTTTTACAAGGGAGGGGAAAAGCTGAAGGAGGACATCAGTATACCTTTTAACAATCTGAAATAGCTCCAGAAAAGTTAAGATTAAATTAATTGGTAGAGACTTTCTCTTTGGTACAATAAGGTACAGAAATACTTTTTCTTCCCCTGCTTTTTTATATGACAGAAAGTTTACCTCATCCCCCTCTGAAGAGTTAATGTCCTGGCCTTGTTTCTGTGATCATCATTCTTCCAAGGCTTAGGCTTTTCCATCTTCTGTGATGTTCAAATCTCTGTTCAACATCTTTCTTACGTTACCCGGTGTTGGAAGAATGGTTGAAAAGGACGAGTGGAGAAGGAAGATAGGACAATATAAGCAGGAAGAAACAAGGGAACTTGGAGGATCTGTGTTTTCTATGACTCATTCAGATGTGTTTCTCTAATATTCTGGAGTAGTCATTTGTTTACTGAAGAATGGCATTGATAGTGAGGCAGCACCCTGCTCACTGTGAAATCTGCCTATTATCAAAGGTTGGGGTTTGTGTTTCTATGCTGCCTTCAACTCTGCTGTGATCATTTTCAGAGAGTTGCATAATGAAAGATGAAATGATGCTACAAAACTCACTCAATATAGATAAATTATGTGGTTTATTTGCCATATCTGAATGAAGGTTGTTAGCTTGTTTTAATCTGAAGTATTTTCTTCTGGTTTTCATTACTCTTAGACCAAAAAATAATCCTACATAGCCTACAAAGAACCAAGCCCTTGGTTTTCCTGTTTTGTTATGCTTTCTGTAGCAATTTAGCCTGTATGCAAACAAAGCCAGATTCCACCCAGATGCCACAATAGCTCAGTGTTCCTAGTGGTATTTTAATAATGGTTTCAACAGTGGTGTCTTTTTATCCCTGCCAGTTGTCTTTCCTACTGCTGAGTTTATAGGAGGGTGGGTCATGACTAGAGGGAAAACAAGAGCTAGAGACAGTGAGAGAGAATGAGAGGAGTAACTCTCTGAGGCCTAGAATAAGCTTCTTGTGCTTTCTCAACACATTATTTCTCTTTAGGTCTGGTACAGCTACAAAAGTGTCATAAAATCTGGGATTTTTCTTTTTGACTTCATAAAATCTGAATGTCATCTGTGTTCTGTAGATCCTGGTAACCTCTGAAAGAAGGGAAATTACTTTCAGTATCATTTGGTATACACAATGGACTAGCTAGAAATATATTTGTCTTTTAGTCTTTCAATAAATCAGAGCCGGAATCTATACCTGCAAAACAAAAGGAGAACTGCTGTTACCAAAATTCAGTGAGTGGCTGTAGGTTTCCCTTGTGCCTGAGGAGAGAAATCACAGGCAAAAAATGCAATCCTATTCATCTCTCTCCCCCACCCACCTTTTACAAGGACTTCAGAAATTCTTGTCACAATTAATTAGGGAACAGTTGAGGGAAGAGGAATGGGGGGTTTAGCTGTCAGTTTCTAGGCTCCCTGTTTACTGGGCTGGAATCTGACCAGACTGGCAGAAGGACCTCAAAGTATTTGAGCATCAAAGATTCCATAATGCAAACATTTTCATTGTTTGTGTCTTTTCTTTCTTTCTTTCTTTAATCAAAGGAGGTGTATGCTATCCCATTCTGTTCAGCTGCCAAATATCTCCTGAGAGAGGTCTTAGTTTTTTGGAAGATGAGGGAGGTACTGTGCCATGTGATGGGACAAAGGCATGGAGATGCCTCTGGTAGACAGAACACATTATTCTCTTCACTTTGAATAAAGGCTCTGTGGTGCTCTGAGTTTTGTGAAGCGCTACCAGCTTTTCTTTTCTTCGGTGTGACAGGGACAAATAAGTCTCCCAAGTACTTTGTTTGCTCAGTGTTTCCAATGCCTGTCTCTGGAAGATAAAGTTCTGCTTTATTCCTTCTTGATTGCCTCCCTCACTCCCATACATCCACCCACTTCCTGTTACCCCTGTTGGTATCAGGGGCAATCATGGCACTATAGACCCTGCTATCTGTGCAGCTGACATGCTGGGCGGAAGAGATGCCATCCAGAGGGACCGTGACAGGCTGGAGAGGTGACCCCATGACAACTGCATGAAGTTCAGCAAGACCAAGTGCAAGGTCCTGCATCTGGGTCAGGGCAATCCCAAGCACCAATATAGTCTGGGCAGGGACAGACTTTCCTTAATTTTTGAAGTGGTTTATATTAACTGAAGTACTGGAAATTACTGGTAATAGTAACCAGTGTGAGTTTCTCTCTTTACAAGAATGTGTATAATGTCCTTACTGGTTACGAATGCAGAGAATTCCTGATTCTGACAGCAGAACATTGGGAATGTAACCAGGAAGAAGCAGCCATAACACATGCACTGCTGTGGTTCTGACTCTTCCTAAAAGCTGGGCTACTGTGCTTGTTATTTTGAAGGATTTAATTTGATTTCTTAAGAGGCTTATCTCTGAACTACTTACTCCGTTTTATTAGGTCCCAGTAGTTTGTGGTATTGATCTTTTAAGTAAATACTAAGTGATTCAAATGGAAGCTTTCTAAAACCTAACTCACAGCTATTTTTTTGTTTCTTAAAGATAAGCTTGGATCTTAGATATCCTGTCCATTGGAAGGACAGTCTGTCATTTAGTGCTCCACTCATCTGGTGACCAGTGGAAACGCCAGTCTGATGAGCTAATTCTCTGTGCAGTGATGCAGGGCTGATGTAGGGAAGGCAGTTACAGAAAGATTGGTTACAGATTCTCTGGATGAGTCTTTCTGCACTGATAAAAGTTCTCATCAGCTTGGTGAGGAAAGAAGCTGTTCAATGAAAATGAGATTTGTCTTAATTTTGTTACTTAACTGTGTAGTGGTGGTGACTTTGCTGTTGGTCCTAAGTAGAAAAGGCTCAGAGCAGTAGATATTTATCTGTTTATGTATCTCCCCCTCTACATCCCCTCCCATTATTAGGAAAGATTTAAGTTGTTATTTTTTAAGATACTGGTACAGCATAGCTGGCTTTCACCATGGTTTTAAACAATTAGTTTCTGGATGGATTTAGAAGGCAAATGTAGATTTGGTTGAATATTCAGACATTCCCGAGTCTGGTTCCTCACCTGTAAACAGCGGATATGTTACTGCTTCCTTAAATGCAGATACTAATTCATTGACTAAGCAGAAGCTTTCACATCAGCTATGCTAACCAACAAGTGTTAGGGTGCTCAGTATAGAAAGCTGTGACTGGACCTGAGGACTAGCCAGAGAGTTGTGGGGGTTATGGCTGCAACGTTTTCGAAGCAGGTAAGTAGGTGCTCATGGTGCTCCCTCTGTATGAGGGAAAGGAGCTCTGTTGTTGCACAACAGTCAGAAGTTGTTTTGTTGGCAACAAGCAAAGGAAACTTGAAGTCATGTCAGTTACTTTGGGGAAAGGAAGAAAAGATTAGATATACAAATAGCCACAGGTTATCTTTAGGTTTTGTCCACCATACTGCAGATGGAAGGTATATATTTCCATGTCCCATTTGCAACAGCTCTATTAGCAACTAAACAGCTTGGGTTTTATGTGTTTACTAGTCAGAATAGTGCTGTGCTCTTTAGCTGTCACTGACTGGAGCAGGTGAACAATGTAATCATAGTGTGCTGATGGAATATAAAGTGAGAAAAGTTTTGCTGGGATCAAGTGCTCTTATCTGTCTTTCTGGTCTTTGAATGCAGTAGTGTGATTAATGCATTGTGTGAAATTGTTATATTAAGGAAGATAAATAATACTGCAAGAAAAAAATCTCTCACTTCTGATTATTGAAGTGATTTGTGATACCTGTATTGATCTCTATCCCAAAAGCATAATAGATATTTTCTGCTGGATTTCTTGCAAAATCAATACTAACAATTTTTCAGAGGAGGAGTTCAAACCAGATGGGAATTTTATATATGCTGTGACTTGCTTTTTGTTTTCTAGTTACTGTTATTGACACCAGCCTTGGAAAGATTAAAAAATGGGTGAGCTGTGTCACAGATAGTCCTCTCTCTCCCTCTCTCTCTCTCTCTCTCTCTCTCTCTTACAAGCCACACATTAGTTTAAAATTTCCCCCTAGGCTTTTCTTTTCTTTCCATTGTTTAAGGATAGTGTGATCTCTTCAGATATGTCTGAAAGATTTTGGTAAACATCATGAGAGGGAGTAAATTTACCATCCATACTTTAAGATTAAATGGGATGCTGAGCAGGTTTTATTCTATCTAGACTAAGAATACTTCTCTCTGAAGTATCTTTTTCTTGAATGGGAAAATTTCACATGATTTCCAGAGAAGATTGTTTTAGAATGGATGAGCAGTTTTCCTTATCACACAAGATTTGATCACAGACCCTTCTGAAAACCTTGTTCTTTAATTTGATAGAAACTGCAGAGGGAGAAGAGTCTGATGCTCCCAGGACATAACCTAACCTTCCTACAACTTCTTCAAGAGGGCACTGAGGGTGAACAATTCTGGAAACTGCCCCAACAGGTTATATTCTAAAACCAAATGTTTCTTGCACACAGTTATGATTTGCAGAAAAAAAACAACACAAAAATGTGGGCCCCAGTGTATCACAGAATCACAGAATGTTAGGGGCTGGAAGGGACCTCAAAAGATCACCCAGGCCAACTCTCCCACCTAGAGCAGATCACACTGGAATGCAACCAAGAGGGTCCTGAATATCTCCAGAGAGGAAGACTCCACAACCAACCCCCCTGGGCAGCCTGTTCCAGTGTTCTGTTGCCCTCTCAGGGAAAAAAATTCTTTTCTAATGTTACCATGCAACTTCCTATGCCTCAGCTTCCACCCTCTGCCCCTTGTCCTGTCGTTGGGCATCACCAAGCAAGCCTGAATCCAGCCTCTTGGCAGGCAACCTAGTGAGGTCACCCCTCAGTATTCTCCAAACTAAAGAGTTAACTCCCTCAGTCTTTCTTCATAAGGAAGGTGTTCCACTCCTTTAATCATCTTTGTGGCTCTGCACTGGAAGCTCTCTAGTAGCTCCCTGTCCTTCTGGAACTGAGGGGCCCAGAACTGGAGACAGTATTCCAGATGAGGCCTCACCAGGGCAGAGTAGAGGCAGAGGAGTACTTCTCTTGACCTACTAATCACAGCCCTTCTAATTCACCCCAGAATAGCATTGGCCTTCTTGGCCACAAGAGCACATTGCTGGCTCATGGTCAACCTTCCATCCACTAGGACCTCTAGGTCCTTTTCCCCTTCACTGCTCTTTAACAGGTCTGTCCTCAACTTATCCTGGTGTTGGGGTTGTTCTTTCCCAGGTGTAAGGATCTACACTTGCCCTTGTTGACTTTCATTCCATTTCTCCCTGCCTAACTCTCAGCCTGTCTAAGTCTCACTGAATGGCAGCACAACCCTCCTGTGTCAGCCACTCCTTCTAGTTTTGTCATCAGCAAACTTGCTGATAGTGCACTCTGTGCCCTCATCCAGGTCATTGATGAATATATTGAATAGCACTGGTCCCAGCACTGACCCCAGCGGGACTCCACTAGGCACAGGCCTTCAACTAGACTCCATCCCATTGACCTCAACTCTCTGACTTCATTCCTTCAACTAGTTCACATCCACCTCACTCCCTGATCATCCAGAACACACTGCCTCAGTTTAGCTGTGAGGATGCTGTGGGAGAGAGTGTCAAATGCTTTACTGAAACCAGCATAAAAAACATGTTTGGACCTGTGCAAAGTTTCACTTCTTTTGTGTTCAAAATGCAGCAACTTGCTTCTCAGATCACAGCTGTTAAAACTTCCTGAATTACAGTAGTCTTCTGCTACAATAGCTGTAAGCATATGCAAACTTTTTTTTTCCTGCGATGTGTTTAAAAATTAAGGCCTCAAATATGCTGCCATCCAAAAGATACACTGATGCTCCACAGCCTGAGCCAGGCTGTTGGGAAGGTCCTTCATCATGAGAAGAACGTCTCAACTAAAGCCTGGAGAAAGGGAGGCTCAGGGGAGGCCTTATTGGTGTCTACAACTACCTGAAAGGAGGTTGTAGCCAGGTGGGGGCTGGTCTCTTCTCCCAGGCAACCAGCACGAGAACAAGAGGACACAGTCTCAAGCTACACCGGGGAGGTTTAGGCTGGATGTTAGGAAGAAATTCTTCCCAGAAAGAGAGACTGGCCATTGGAATGTGCTGCCTAGGGAGGTGGTAGAGTCACCATCACTGGAGGTGTTTAGGAAGAGACTTGATGGGGTGCTTGGTGCCATGGTTTAGTTGATTAGTTAGTGTTGGGTGATAGGTTGGACTCAATGATCTCAAATCTCTTTTCCAACCTGGTTAATTTTCTTTTCTCTTCTCTTCTCTTCTCTTCTCTTCTCTTCTCTTCTCTTCTCTTCTCTTCTCTTCTCTTCTCTTCTCTTCTCTTCTCTTCTCTTCTCTTCTCTTCTCTTCTCTTCTCTTCTCTTCTCTTCTCTTCTCTTCTCTTCTCTTCTCTTCTCTTCTCTTCTCTTCTCTTCTCTTCTCTTCTCTTCTCTTCTCTTCTCTTCTCTTCTCTTCTCTTCTCTTCTCTTCTCTTTGTGGTGAAGGGAGCTGGGGTTGCTTAGCAGAGAGAAGAGGAGGCTTGGGGAGACCTTATTGCTGGCTACAACTATCTGAAGGGAAGTTGTAGCCACGTGGGAACTGATCTCTTCTCCCAGGCAACCAGCACCAGAAAAAGAGGACACAGTCTTAAGCTGTGCCAGGAAAGGTTTAGGCTGCATGTTAGGAAGAAGTTCTTCGTGGAAAGAGAGATTGGCCATTGGAATGTGCTGCCCAGGGAGGTGGTGGACTCACCATCACTGGAAGTTCTTAAGAAGAGCCTGGATGAGGCACTTGGTGCCATGGTTTAGTTGATTAGATGGTGTTGGGTGATAGGTTGGACTTGATGATCTCAAAGGTCTTTTCCTACCTGGTTAATTCTGTATCTGTAAGTACTGTCAGAGTAAGCAAGGGAGCCACAGCTGAAACTAAAAATACAGAAAAATTCAGGGGAGAACTATGGGAAAGATAAAAGAATAGCAAATATACCAGAACTGAACCCTTCTGAAAGGAAAGTGGGATTATTTGAGTCTCCAAAGTGGTTCCTTGAGACACTTAGAAAAAAAAATAATAATCCTTGTTCATAAAATTGGAGCACACAAATACCTCAACTTTTGTGGAAAGAAAAAAAAAAGAAGAAAGAAGAGGAAGGATAAAGTGCTTGAATGCTTTCAAAGTGCTGTGAGAGAGTAGTTCTTCAGCTGCTTTTGCTCTATTTGAAGGTGCTTTCACGGTGATGAACTTCTTGTATGCCCTTAGAAGAGTTTAAGTAGTTGCTGAAATACACTTCCAAGAATAGAATTGCTCTTCCTGGTTTCATAATTTGGGGGGTGGGGGGTAACCCCAAATTTCCTGAAGTTTGATTTGACTCACCTCAGAGTGCAGTGAGAAATTCTTGCCTCTCCTTTTTTTAGCTGCCTCTGAGATGGGAAAAAAGTTTTCTTGGTGTTGAAAATCCAGTTTCTTTAGGTTTACTTTTTGTGTCATTTTGCTGGCTTAAGTCATTTGGAGTACTTCTTGCTTTAATCCAATATTTGATTGTTCACTGCATTTGTGGGGGGAGGGGAATCCCAAGCCTATAATTGTTATCACCCACCTCTATTCCCCACGTGTTTAATCAGTTGTATTGTGTGTCTTGTGCTTGCTTTTCATCCCAGTGTTTGATATCCTGTCATTCATTTTAGTTAACAAGTTCTTTGTACAAGGATGATTATGACCTATACAGGTGAAAAACATCACTCAGCTTTTCAAATAGGTTGGTCTTCTGCCTCTTAGTGTTTCATTTAACCTTCCCCTATTTTTGTTCAGTTGTTGCCCTCAAAATCATGATTTTAGCATTGTTCTCAGCTTATGTGTTCTTGGAATTGCAAATTAATTCATGTTTCAAACTCCTGTCAAGACTAGATCCCTAGGGCTATGAGATTTTGTTTAATGTCAGAGCTCCAGTTTGTGTTGTACTTAATGAGGATTCCAAATAATGTGATTTCTCAAGGTTTTAAGGTCTGCCTGAGAACAATTTTGCCCTGACAGTTTGGTGGTACTAAGCTATGGAATATCAGTCTCCTATCTTCATCAGTGACATTAATGAGGGGACAGACAGTCAGACAGAATCTGCTCAGCAAGTTTGATGATGATAACACACTGGAAGGCTTGGCTGAGACACTTGAAGGCTGTGCAGCCATTCAGAGAGTTAGAAAGACTGAGAGCCAGGCAGAGAGGAACCTAATGAGGTTCAACAAGGATAAGTACAGAGTGCTGCACCTGGGAAGGAAGAATAAATTACACCAGTACAGGTTAGGAGGTGATCTGCTGGAGAGCAGCCCTGGGGAAAGGACTGGGAGTGCTGGTGGACAAGAAGTTCTACATGGGATAGCAATGTGCCCTGGTGGCCAAGAAGGCCAATGGGATCCTGGGATGCAGTAAGAGGTGCAGATCGAGGGAGGTTCTCCTCTGAGACCTCACCTGGAATATTGCATCCTGTTCTGGGCTCCCCAGTTCAAGAGGGACAGGGATCTGCTGGACAGACTCCAACAGAGGGCTACAAGGATGAAGGGGCTGGAGTACTGCCCTACAAGGAGAGGCTGAGAGCCCTGGAGCTGTTTATCCTGGAGAAGAGAAGACTGAGAGGGGATTTAATAAATGTTTAGAAGTATCTGAGGGCTGGGGGTCAAGAGGGAGGGGACAGGCTCTGCTCAGTTGCACCCTGGGATAGGACAAGGGGCAATGGATATAAACTACAACACAGGAGGTTCCACCTCAACATGAGAAGGAACTTCTTTACTGTGAGGGTCCCAGAGCACTGAACAGGTTCCCCAGAGAGGTTGTGAAGTCTCATTCTCTGGAGACTTTCAAAGCCCTGTCTGGCTGTGTTCCTGTGTGACCTGTGCTGGATTCCATGGTCCTGCTCTGGCAGGGGGGTTGGACTCAATCTCCAGAGGTCCCTTCCAAGCCCTAACATCCTGTGAACCTGTGAACGTTATGACATCCAGTAGAGGACTGTGGTTGTTGAATGCTGAAATTCAAATGATAGTTGTGTTTCCAGTTCTGAGTGTTCAACATTCACAAAACTCAAGAACAAAGCATTTTGCTTCAAGGAAAAGAACCTCACCAAAACTGTGGAATTTCAGCTTTCAAATACCTTTGTCTATGGAACAATATCATTAAAGTCCAAAGCAGAGCTCTAATGGAACCCGTTTTTGCAGCCACTGAAGAGCTCTTTCTCTTTGGTGTCACTTAAAAATGTAGTTTTAAGCACAACCTTCTTGTCATTTGTACCAGATGCATCAGTATGAGAAGTCAATAACTGAAGTTAATTTCTTCCTAACTTGTGTGTGCTGTGCATTTGATACATAGGCAAGCCTGGGTACAAGCCAGGCTCTTTCTGAGGCATCTTTGTGAATCACAGAATGGTCTGGGTTTGAAGGGACCTCCAAAGGTCATCAACCTCTCTGCAGTCAGCAGGGGCATCCTCAAGGAGATCAGGTTGCTTGGAGCCCTGTTGAGCCTCACCTTGAGTATCTCCAGGGATGAGGCCTCAACCACCTCCCCAGGCAACCTGTTCCAGAGTTCCACTGCCCTCATGGTACAAAATTTATTCCTAACATCCGATCTAAATCTGCTCTTCTCTAGTTTGAAGCCATTGCCCCCCAGCCTATCACTGCAGACCTTTGCAAACAGTCTCTCTCTCTCTCCAGCCTTCTTGTAGTCCTCTTTCAGGTAGTGGAAGGCTGCTATTAGGTCTATCCAGACTGAACACCCCCAGCTCCTTAAGCCTCTCCTCTTAGCAGAGGTGCTCCAACATCCTGATCATTTTTGTGATCCTCCTCTGGACCCTCTCCATCAGGTCCATGTCCTTCCTATATTGAGGGCTCCAGACCTGCACACAGTACTCCAGGTGAGGTCTCAGCAGAGCAGATCAAAGTAGCAGAATCTCCACACTCAATCTGCTGGCCATGAATCTTTTGCTGCAGCTCAGGCTGCCATTGGCCTTCTGGGCTGCAAGCTCACACTGACTGCTCATGTCCAGTTTCTCATCCATCATCACCCCCAAGCCCTTACAGATGTCATTTGGGTGGCAGTGTAAGGAGTGCTTGGTCACAGTATCACAGTATAACTAAGGTTGGAAGAGACCCCAAGGATCATCGAGTCCAACCTGTCTCCACAGACCTCCTGACTAGGCAGTGGTTGGTAGTGGCAGCAGGGCAGAGGAGTTATAGTGCTGATTTATCTCCTTGTAGGAAGTGTTCCTCTCCAAAAAGGTATTTCTTGTGTAGCTTTTGAATCTCACAACATTTGTTTTGCCATTCCTTAGGCTTTGGTTTGTGTAAACTGACCCACATCTTACTCATCTAGTTGAAGAATAAGAGCATAGTATATGTGTGTACAGCATTGGTATGAATCAACCTCCAAAACAAATAGAATATAGCCATGGAAAGTTGGAATTCTCTGTTACAGGATTGCTTCTCATTTAAGCTTGTAACTTGAAATGAATTAGATAAGTTCATACTAAGCATCTGATTGCTGTAGGTGGTGAGAAAGTAGCATGCTGCCTGTGAAATCGATTGTTGTGTAGTGTATGCTGCTGGCACAGCCAGTTCCCCACAACAGAATTTCAGCAGTAGAAATCCATCCTGCCTTGCCTTGCAGAGAGCTTTTTTCATTAAGAGCAGTGTTTGAATTCTCTGTCAGTGCTGTGATGAGGTGTTATGGCAGGTTGCCCAATGTCCTACCATTGATGCTTTGAATGATCTTTCATTAGTAATCTTCAGCCTTCAGTTTCTGCTCCACCTTATCCTGAGAAACAAAGCTGCTTTTTTCTTTTTTTTTTTTTTTTTGGTGCCTGTTTGTTTGTTTTTTTGTTTGTTTTGCCCTTCATTTCCCCTTTCTTCTCATTCCCCCTTCTCCTTTTTTTTTTTATTTTCCTTTTCTTAGGAACTTTCCCCCCCCACTGAATTCACCAAATGTGTTCAGTCTGGGCCAACAGGATGCACTGTTTCTAATGCTTTAACTTAATCAGAAAGGAGATTAGCCACCTAAACATGAGCCAGCAGTGTGCCCAGGTGGCCAAGAAGGCCAGCGGCATCCTGGCCTGCATTAGGAACAGTGTGGCCAGCAGGAGCAGGGAAGTCATTGTGCCCCTGTACTCAGCATTGGTTAGGCCACACCTTGAGTACTGTGTCCACTTCTGGGTCCCTCAGTTTAAGAAGGACATTGAGACACTTGAACGTGTCCAGAGAAGGGCAACAAGGCTGAGGAGAGGCCTTGAGCACAGCCCTATGAGGAGAGGCTGAGGGAGCTGGGGTTGCTTAGCCTGGAGAAGAGGAGGCTCAGGGGAGACTGCATTGCCCTCTACCACTACCTGAAAGGTGGTTGCAGCCAGGAAGGGGTTGGTCTCTTCTCCCAGGCAACCAACACCAGAACTAGGGGACACAGTCTCAATCTGTGCCAGGGGAAGTTTAGGCTGGAGGTGAGGAGAAAGTTCTTCACCAAGAGAGTCATTCATCATTGGAATGTGCTGCCCAGGGAGGTGGTGGAGTCACCATCCCTGGAGGTGTTCAAGAGGGGATTGGATGTGGCACTTGGTGCCATGGTCTAGTCATGAGGTCTGTGGTGACAGGTTGGACTCGATGATCTTTGAGGTCTCTTTCAACCTTAGTGATACTGTCATACTGTGAGATGGATTCTATATTTTAAACAGTTACACAATTTAAGGCATGGTGTCACCCCAGGGTTTTGCAGTGTGGCATAGGATTACATTATTATTACACATCTATTGCTGTGCTGTCTGATGGAAAGCCTCTCCTGTTGTTTGGAAGTGAAAAAGTACAAATAAAGCCAGCCAGCAGGCCTTCAAATGTGGAATGTTTTCCCTTTCAAGAGCATAATGGGAGTTTCCAAACCTTGGCTCCTGAATTTAAGTTTCTACTTTAAGGTTTACTGAAGGAGCTTCTGAACTCAGATGTCCAACTTCCACTGAGTTTCAAAAGCTATTTGAAGCTGCACTGAAAATCTCAGCAACAGAATCACAGAATGTTAGAGGCTGCAATGATCCAACGATCATCCAGTCCAACCCCTCTGCCAAAGCAGAATCACCCAGGGCAGTCTGCACAGGAATGCATGTCTCCAGAGAAGGAGACTCCACAATCTCTCCAGGCAGTCTGTTCCAGTGCTCCGTCACCCTCACTGTAAAGAAGTTTCTCCTCATGTTGAGCTGAAACCTCCTATGTTCGTTTGTATCCATTGTTCCTTGGCTTATTACTATGCACCACTGAAAAAATTTGGCCCCCTCCACTTGACACCCACCCCTCAGATATTGATAGACATTGATCAGATCTCCTCTCAGTCTTCTTTTTTTTGAGACTAAACAGCCCCAGGGCTCTCAGTCTCTCTTCACAGGGAAGATGCTCAAGTCGTCTAATCATCCTCACAGCTCTCCCTTGGTCTCCCTCCAGCAGGTCTCTGTCTCTCTTGAACTGGGGCCCCCCAAACTGGACACAGTATTACAGGTGTGGTCTCAGCAGGACAGAGCAGAGGGGGAGAAGAACCACACTTTTCTTGATGCATCCCAGGATCCCGTTGGCTCTCTTGGCCACCAGGGTACATCGCTGTCCCAGGCAGAACTTGCTGTCCACCAGTACTCCAAGCTCTGTCTCCATGGAGCTGCTTTCCAGCAGGGCAACTCCCAACCTGTCCTGGTGCCTGCTGTTATTCCTCCCCAGCAGTTAAATTTGGATGCATATGCGAGAGAATAAATATTTACAAGTGGTGGCAATGTGCAGGACTTCAAGAAATCATTTGTTATTGTCAAACTGGTTTCATATCTGTTAAGGCGTTTTAAGAGGCCAAACAATATTTAGTGATGTTTACTATATGGCTGATACTGAGAGTACTGATTTTGAATTGTATTTTTCCTCACTGAAGAGTAGAATTAACCAGGTTGGAAAAGACCTTGGAGATCAGAGTCCAACCTATCACCCAACACCATCTAATCAACTATACCATGGCACCAAGCACTCCATCCAATCTCTTCTTAAACACCTCCAGTGATGGTGACTCCTCCACCTCCCTGGGCAGCACATTCCAATGGCCAATCTCTCTTTCCATGAAGAACTTCTTCCTAACCTACAGCCTAAACGTCCTCTGGTGTAGCTTGAGACTGTGCCCTCTTGTTCTGGTGCTGGTTGCCTGGGAGAAGAGACCAACCCCCACCTGGCTACAGCCTCCTTTCAGGTAGTTGTAGACAACAATGAGGTCTCCCCTGAGCTTCCTCTTCTCCAGGCTAAGCAACCCCAGCTCCCTCAGCCTCTCCTCACAGGGCTGTGCTCCACACCCCTCCCCAGCTTTGTTGCCCTCCTCTGGACACGTACACAGGCTTTGGAAAATTTCACAACTATTCATTTCAGTAACTCTTTTTCAGTTCAGTGTCAGTTCAGTCAGTTGACTGGGATGGTTACACAAATAATAACAGTAGAAATTTGTTGGTCTTTTATATTAATTTTGACTTGTATTAATAATCAGAATAATCTGTGGTTGTCAATTCCATTGATAATCTGTATGCCCCAATGACATACACCAAAATTGCTGCTTCTGTGCTGCCTAAGATTTATGGGCTTTCTGGAGGTTCTGATGAAAAATTACAAAGGCCCATGAAATAAGGCAGCTCTGCCTGGTTGCTCACATAGAAATAATCTTCCCACCAGCCACAGGCAGTTCATCAGGCGTGAAAGTGCGATAAAGGGTAAGGCAAAAAACAAAGAATTATTATGGTATTTGTCAGTAATGTGTCTGATCTTGAGAGGCAGTGCAGATGGATATGCAGATGTGTAAAGACAGAAGATTATCTTTCTATCACCTGGATTAATCTCCAGAGTATGTAGTAATTTCAGACAGGGGTTAGAAGCTGCCCCAAGCCTGTCCCTTGTACTCCATCGCTGGCAGCAGAATGAAGCGGCTCGACTCTTCATTGATGTGCTGCATGGACAGGAAGGTCGGAGTTAGTCTCTACTCAGATGTAGGAAAGAGGAGTAAATACAATGTTTTTTTGTCAAACATGTCTCACTGTGAGCTGGCTGTTTCTGTACCTGAGGAACTGTTCACGCAGAAAGTGTCTGGTTTAGTTAAGGTTTCCCAGTGGAGCTGGGGTAACTAACTTGATGTGCTGTGGCTTTTTTTTGATGAAGACAAAGTAGTTAATTATTTGCTGGAGTGTTTAAAGTACATTGCTTAAAGAATCCCTTTGTACATACAATTTTGTGTAAGCCCCCACATAGACTATTTTGGTGCTGCTGTATATAGTCCAGCAGTTGAATGATCCCTTAGTTACCAATGTAACTGCAGAAAGCAAGTTCATGTTAGGGTTGCTCTAGGCTCCTCATCCATTCACTTTCATGGATTATTTTTCCCAACCTAATCAGCAGTCAAAGGTAGTGTAGATCACAAAATATATTATGAAGATGTCATAGAATCATAGAATAGTCAGGGTTGGAAGGGACCATCTAGTTCCAACCCCCCCTGCCATGGGCAAGGACACCTCACACTAGACCAGGTTGCTCAGAGCCACATCCTGCCTGGCCTTAAAAACCTCCAGGGATGAGGCTGCCACCACTTCCCTGGGCAACCTGTCCCAGTGTCTCACCACCCTCATGGGGAACAATTTCTTCCTCACATCCAAACTGAATCTAGCCATTCCTAGTTCTGCTCCATTCCCCCCAGTCCTATCACTCCCTGACACCCTAAAGAGTCCCTCCCCAGCCTTCTTGTAGGCCCCCTTCAGACACTGTAATGAAAAAGCATATCTATTTGAATAGCTGTTCTGTCTTACAATAACTAGTGCTGTGCTTTCTATCTCCACAGAACAGTGAGCAGGAATGAGAGCAGTGTTCAGAGGGGAAGTGTGTGAGAGAGGGCAAATAAATTCAACTCTGTTTCACTTACATTCTTTACTTTCCTCAATAAGACTGTAAATTCCTCAGAACAGTCTTCTAATATACAAACAGATTTTATACACTATCAAGTATGAGGATGCAGGTCTGATCTCTGATGAGGCATCTGTAGGTAGAAAAATACAGTTCTGCTATTCCTTGCTCTGCAGTTAATTTCTTTCCATGCAATTAATGTGTTCCTATTTCTCACTTCTCTTATTTTCAGTGCTTGTTTGGAGTCACTCTATAGCCTGTGTAAATACAGGGGAGGTTGGAGGGTTTTTTGCTTGCTTATTTTTAAAGATAAGCCAGGCTGAGAGATCTGGGGGTGTTTAGACTGGAGAGGAGAAGACTGGCCATCAGGAAGAATTTTTCACAGAAAGGGTGGTCAGGCATTGGAATGTGCTGCCCAGGGAGGTGGTGGAGTCACCAACCCTGGATGTGTTTAAAGGTCATTTGGATGTGGTGCTTGGGGAGAGGGTTTAGGGGTGAACCTTGTAGAGTACAGTTAATGGTTGGACTTGGTGATCCTGAGGGTCTTTTCCAACCTGAGTATTTCTGTGATTCTGTGATTGAAACTTTATCAGGCTGGGCATGAAAAAATGCCACTCATTTGAGTAAATCTTGTCTCTGGATTGTAGTTTATGCATTAGGCATATAGCTGGGACTTACGTCAAGGCAGTAATTTATACAGCATGGATCCTCATCCTTGCCACACTAAAGCACTGGATATAGCCTATTAAGCTGAGATGAATGACTACTGACATCACCTGCATTCCTGTGTAGAGAGGGGGGCTTTGTCACCATCTGTCGTTGTATGAATCATGTTTTCCTTGTTATTTTTATTCTCACATAAAATCATAGGGAAGAGAAAAGGAAAGCAAGAAAAGGACAAACCGTTGGGTATTATGGTCTTATTAGGAAAGGAGCAGTGCTTGCCTTGTCTTGCTTTGCTGGGAGTAGTGGTTATCCTAAATGCACAGAATGATTTGGGTTGTAAGGGAACCCTTGAGGTCATTTGATCCAACCCCCTGCTCAAGCAGGGCTGCCTACAGCCAGGTGTCCAAGCTGATTCCAGACAGCTTTTTAAGATCTCCAAGGAGGGGGACTCCACCACCTCTCTGGGCAACCTGTGCCAATACTTGGTCACCCTCAGAATGAAAAAAGTGTTCCCTGATGTTCAGAGGGAACCTCTTGTGTTTCAGTTTGTGCCCATTGCCTCTGCTTCTGTCGCTGGGCACCACTGAAAAGATCCTGAATCCATCCTCATTGCATTCTCTCTTCAGGTATTTGTACACATGAGGATGAGATCCCCTTGACCCTTCTCTTCTCTAGGCTCTCTCAGCCTTTCCTCACAGAAGACATGCTCCAGTTTCCTAATCATATTTATGGCACTTTACTGGACTCTTTCCATGTCTATCTTGGACTGGGAAGCCCAGAACTTGGACTCAGTACTGCAAGTGTGGCCTCACCTAGTGCTGAGCAAAAGGGAAGGCTGTGTGGCTCCCAGCAGTTTACTGGGAATGGATTTCTGTTTGTTTCTGTCAGGTAAACCTCTTTCCCTTCCCCCCCCCCCATTTTTCTTTTCTGTGTAACTACTTCATATTTATCCTCTGTGTTTTTGATGAAGTGTTTGTGAATTGAGGCTTCCTGTTAAGTAAAATGTGTCTTTACTACCTTAGTAAAGTCAGCCAAACTGCTTTCTAGCAACAGGCAGGGGGAAGCATTACACATAAGTAACACCCACAAACCAGTAGTCTTCACAAATAATCACAGTTTACTTTCCTGCCCAGAACAGTTATGTAGGTGGGTGAATAAAGTAATGTTCTAGAAAGTGTTGCCCATAAAATAAATCCTCCAAGTTAGCTGAAGGACAAGCTGATAGCTTATATCCAGGTTATTTTGGGGTTTGAACAAATGATGTTAGAAGGAATCAACAGTGTTGATCATTATAGAAAGAGAAGTTTTTGCCAACAAAAGCCTTGAACAACTGTCAGTATTGTTGCTCATTAACTGTCTTTGGTTCTCTAGAACAGGTTGCCCAGGGAGGTGGTGGCAGCCCCATGCTTGGAGGTTTTTAAGACCAGGCTGGATGTGGCTGTGAGCAACCTGATCTAGTGTGAGGTGTCCCTGGCCATGGCAGAGGGGTTGGAAGTAGATGATCCTTGAGGTCCCTTCCAACCCTGACAATTCTATGATCTTAGTCAAGCAATTATCAGTAGGTGCATATGTAATGGCTGCTGTCAAAATACAGCAGCAATTAAATCCCACTAGGTGAAATCTAGAAGTCGTTAACAGTGGAGGTCAGTCCAGCAGCACTGGCTGTCTGTGCTGCTATCAGGATTTGTTACAATGATGAAGCAGCCAATGTGTGATAAAATCAGCCCACAGGGGCTGCTGAGAGCTAAGAATCATCAGAAAGGATAGGGTAGGAAAGAGAGGTGAGTGGTCTTTTCCAACCTGACCGGTTCCATGTTTCTGTAAGAGAACATGAGCTGTGTAGGATACACTGCATATCATTTGAAACATCCATCTCTTGCTTCAATTCAGAAAGCTGGCGTTCATGGTCTGTGACTGCCAAAACAGACAGCAAGCTGTGTGGCACTGCAGTTGTTATTCCTTTCCTTCTCAGCTCCACAGCATCCATTGCACCTCTTGTCTCCTTAAAGGGAGAGAGAAAGATGGCAGAATAGAATAGAATAGAATAGGTTGGAAGAGACCTTCAAGATCATCGCATCCAATCCAACCCACCTAAACCACTAAACCATGGCACTAAGCACCCCATCAAGTCTCCTTCTGAACACTTCCAATGACAGTGACTCCACCACCTCCCTGGGCAGCCCATTCCAATGGGCAGTCACTCTCTCTGTCTAGAACTTCTTCCTAACCTCCAGCCTAAACCTCCCATGGCACAGCCTGAGACTGTGTCTTCTTGTTCTGGTGCTGGCTGCCTGGGAGAAGAGACCAACCTCCTCCTGTCTACAACCTCCCTTCAGGTAGTTATAGAGAGCAATTAGGTCACCCCTGAGTCTCCTCTTCTCCAGGCTAAGCATACTTTTCTAAATGTAGGAATTTCTGTATCCAAAGGACAATGTCTACAATAGGATTTTTCCTGTTCATTTTTCCAGTCTTTTTATCTGATGGGTGCAAGGGGGTGGCACCAGCTGGAGCAACATCATTAATCTTTATACTAGTCTGGAGGAAAGAAATTGCCACAGTAACATGCTCAAGTCATTTTGATGTTAAGTCATATGTCAGGAGACACGATTCCAAATGTTAGTGAAACGACCTTTCCTCTGACAAACAGCTCAGCCTTCAACTTCTGATGGTTTTTGAGGGAGCTTATGTCCAGCCAAGTCATTTTTACATATTCAAGAGCAGGAAAGAAGTGCATTGTTTTTAACTGGTTTATCTGTCACATCATATTAGCTGCTTAAAGCACACTGAGGCAATTACTGAAATAGATCTGTAACCCAAGTTTTGAGCTCTAGTAATGGACTTAATTGCATTTTCTTACTTATCAATGATGGTGCTTTCGATACTGGTCATAGATACAAACAACTCTCATTTATTTTACCTGGATAACTTACTTTGCATTGAAGACATTAAAACCACCAACTTTGAATGTGATCTATTCACACAAGTAATCTTTGGATCAAGACTAAAAGTAGTTGAGGTATATGTCTTAATTATTCACTATTTTCTTCACATTGAGTCACCTCTCCTGCTAAGTTTGGGATTTTGGGGGGTTTTGGGGGGTTTTGTTTTAAGGTGGTTTTTTTGGGGTGGGGTACCTCATGTACAGGTAAAACCTACTTGTTTTTACATGCATTATTTTTGTTTTAACTTTACAACAGGACCTGAGTTACAAGAAGTTGTTGATCCTATTTGAAATGAATTGATGATTGACAGGCTGAGGGAACTGGGGTGGTTCAGCCTGGAGGAGAGGAGGCTCCAGGGAGACCTAATAGCAGCCTTTCAGTACGTGGAGGGAGCCTACAAGAAGGTGGGGAGAGACTGTTTGCAAGGGCCTGTAGTGACAGGACAAGGGACAATGGCTTTAAACTTTAAGCTGGAGAAGAGCAGATTTAGATTGGATGTTAGGAACAAGCTCTTTATTATGAGGGTGGTGGAACACTGGAACAAGTGGAACACAGGAGGTGGCTGAGACTACTTCCCAGGAGATATTCAAGGTGAGGCTGGATGAGGCCCTGGGCAACCTGATCTAGTTGGGGATGTCCCTGCTGACTGGGGGGTGTGTGTGTCAGACCGGGTGACCTTTGGAGGTCCCTTCTGGCCTGGACCCTTCTATGATTCTCTAATGACAAATCATGAAACTTAATATTTTCAGTTCATTTAATGCTCCACATAATACAAATAAGGTTTTACAGAAGGAGTTTCTTTTAAGAAATGAAGATGAGTTCAGCTGATGTGTTCTACCTATTAAGCTGTCTCTTTTGTCCAGCCCAGCTTTCTCACCTGTTAAAGATAATGTTTTTTCCAACTTTCAGCGCTGAAAAGAAGAAAAGTCTGCAGCATACAGACTTCAAAACCAGAGAGATTTGGCATAGTTATTAACACACTTTGTTCTTCAGATAATGAGAACATTGCAAGCTGTTTGGGTCTTTTGTCTAAAAATTCCCACCAGAGGCTTTTGTAAGCCACCATAGCTTTCAGTGACTGATTCCTGTGGAGCCTAAGTCTGGTTTAACTGTTGTTGTCAGCTGTTTCTTGTGCCTGTTGGTGCCTGTTTTGCTACCGCTGGGCACCTTGCCAAAGTTCTGAGAAATCCACTGGCTTCAGGTGCCCTTCCCTTCACTTGTTTCTTTGTGGCTGCAATTTTTATCTGCATCTCATTGAAGAGAGCTGTCACTTTGAAGCACATCATATGATGACATAGATTAGCTTGCATTGCCCCATCCTGGCTAGAAGTGAAATGGAACTAATGACTGGCATATGGAAGCAGAATGCACAACCACAGTGGATGAAGTGCATCAGACCTTGCTGTCCTTTGAAATTTTTAACAAGCCAACGCTCAGCAGCAACTGAGGGTTTTAAATGACTGTTCCAGTGTATGTTACAGGCTAGAACAAGAAGTTTTTCAATATAGATAGGTACTAGCTGTATCATACATTTCTCTAAGGCTTCATTTCTCAACATGTTTAGCTTTTTTTCTAAAAGCCACTGCACAGCAAGAGGCAACACATTATGTATGGAGATCAGACAGTCACAATAGCCATCCTTCAAATCAAAAAGAAGAGAGTGGAAAATTACTTGGGCAAGCTTCACAAACAAATGGAAAGTGATGCTGTCTCAGGAGAAGACATGTTGAAGGTGGGAGCTGGGTAGCAGGAAAAGCTTTCCCTGTTATAACATCCATGTAACACAATGGAGATGAGGAGCGATATTTTGAACCTTGGCCTGTCTTAAATCTAGAGGATTGTGAAAGGGCTACAAGCCACTAATAAGGCAAGCTGCAGTTTTGAAGTGGAAACTGCCCTATGTTCAGAACAAGCAGCTGAGAAACATCCCTTCCTAGAACTGGAAACCTGTGACCTATTTAGAAATATGTGAAATCTGGGGTTAGAATCCTGAGTGTGAATGTTCAGCAGTCTCTGTGTTACCAGGACTCAGCTGTACTGTTTCTGTCTAGCTCTTGGGTTTAGGTGCTTTTGCAACCTGGAGTCTCCTCTGGAGACTTTCCAGACCCATCTGGATGCATTCGTATGTGACCTGCACTAGATTCTATGGTCCTGCTCTGGCAGAGGGGTTGGACTCGATGATCTCTGGAGATACCTTCCAACTCCTACCCTCCTGTGATCAGTTGAAGACTCTCATCTGGATCAGAGCTCAGATTTCTTGAAAGGTGCAGTAAGTGGTAATTTGATGAGATACAGAAATATGTCTTTGTAACAGCCTGGTGCCCAGAGAATGCTCTGATCAGAGTACTTCACAGTCCTGCTCAGTTTCCTTCTGTTTCTGACAAAGTGAATCTTTAAATTCTTTTCTGTAGAGTGGAGCAGCTTCAATATAAGCAATAGAATAGGGTGGACTAGCAGGGCAAATAATAGAAAGCAGAGCAGCAGCAGCATTGCTGCTGAGACATTCCCAAAGAGGTTTTGTTTTCTTAGCTTTTTAAGGAGATGTGGGAGTATAAGCATTTGGGAAGGCACTGGAGAGTATGAGAGGATGTCTCATAGCAGCCTGAAGGATTTAAGCATTCTTAAGGATACCTAAGCATTACAAGGAGATGAAATATTAGGTGATCCTCAGTCCACAGCATGTCTCATTGGCCGTGAAATTACTCACTTAACATGTGCAGGTCAGGCACATGAAATACAGATGTCTCACAGGTAAGGTAGGTTCCATGGCATGGACTAGCTCAAAAGCAGGTGATGTGGCAGTGGCCATCTAAGTCTCCATTTGAATTCAATCTCAAACTTACACAAAGCCCCAAATGTATGTGTTTGGTCTTTGTTCCTGTTTCCAGTATCTAAGGTAGTGCAGAGCATTCTAATGATACCAAAAATCAGTGGACAGTAACTAAGAAAACATCAGTCTAATGGAATCACTTGATTTCCAGAGACTCCTCAGAAGCAGGTTTTCATGCTCAGTATAGGTAACCAAGTGTATGATCCTCTGAGAGTGTGCACCATTGAGCTCCTTAGTCACAGAAAGATATAGCAGTGCCTTTGAGCATTGCTTCTGTCACTTTGATCTCAATGTGAGATCTAGCTCAGTCTCAGATCTGAGGTTTTTGCTTCTGTGCTGGTTTTGCCCTCTGCTGATTTCCCTCTTTGCTTACAATGCACAGGTTGCTTTGTTTTATGTAATGCTTGTCTCCACCAACAATGGTATCATTTAGGAATGTCCTTCATTTTTTGTTGGTTGGTTGTTTTCAAATTAGGAAGAGATCTTTGCAAGAATCCATGTTTCCTTTACATAGATTATTTGGGGTTTTCTGTACAGCTGATTCTGGAAAAGTAGAGGTTGATATTTATACAAAGCTATGTAGCTGGCAGGAGCAAACTTGAAAATCCAAACAATACACACTGCCTTTCTACCTCTTGCCTTAACAAGCCAGTTCCACAGCAGAGATTGTGTCCTTTCCTAGAACTGTGACAGATATGAAAGACACCACCCAGGGCTCTGATCACCACACTGCAAAAGCAAGCAGGGCACAATCCCTAGGAACACGAAAGCACATCAGTTTTGAGTACAAACAGAGTGTCCAAACTGTAATGTGAGAAAGAGATGCCTATAATAAAGCATCTGCTACAGACCTTCCACAAAGCAAATCTGATTCCTGATTTCCGATGCTATTAGAGATACAGAAAAAGTTGTTGCTCTAGTAACAGATCTCTCTCCAAACTTTCCTTAGATCTCTCTCCAAACTTTTCTTTAGGAAGAAGCCAGTTTACATCTAAGGCTGAAATGCATTCTTCAAACACACACTGTGATTTCCTATGCCTATTGTGTAGCTAATTTTGTAAATTAATGACTCTGCTTTTAATATAGACTGTGTTAACACTGAATTAATGATATTAATGAGATCAAGACCAGTAGCAAAACATCTATTTTCTTCTAAGTGTCCCCGAGAGAGACCCCATTGGATTAACTGTGAGTTTCTGGGTCTGCTCAGAACCAAAAAGAGAAACATACCAGATATAGAAAAGTGGAACATTATCAAATTGATCTTACAAGGGCATTGCCAGGGGATGCAGAGATGCAGTTAGGAAAGCAAAAGCTAAGCTTGGACTGGAATTGGCCAAAGATGTCAAAACCCACCCTCCTAACACCCAATCTAAATCTGCTCTTCTCTACTTTGAAACCATTGCTCCTCATCCTGACACTGTAGGCCTTTGTAAACAGACTCTTCCCATCCTTCATGTAGGTCCCCTTCAGGTACTGGCAGGCTGCTATTAGGTTTCCCTGGAGCCTCCTCTTCTCCAGGCTGAACACCCCCAGCTCCCTCCTCATAGCAGAGGTGCTCCAATCCCCTGTTCATTCTCATGGCCCTTCTCTGGACTCTCTCCATCAGGTCCATGTCCTTCCTATATTGAGGGCTCCTCAGGTACTGGAAGGATGCTATTAGGTCTCCCTGGAGCCTTCTCTTCTCCAGACTAGGTAACAAGACCTTTTTGTTTGTTTCAAAGGCATTTAGGAAATATCTCCCTCCACAGAGCAGTTTATTGATACAAGTAACCTGTGCAGGGAGTAAGACTGCCCTGACCTTGCCAATGGAACTCATGGTTAGCAGATCTTTCTTGAGTCCTTCAAGCCTTGTTTAAAGCCTTTGTGGTAAGGTACTTATGTGGGATACGTGTTGCTAGGTATTTCTTTTTTTTTTTTTTTTGATAGCTGTGGTCCTGTTTATGATGACAAATTTCACTTTTGAAGGCTGGCAGTGAATAGGAATGGAGGACAATTCACTTATTTATGTTCCCTGCAAGTGCAGTAAATGATGGGGTTGCTCTGCATGATACAGGCAGAGCAAATCCATTTCAGTCAATATTCTTCATGCTCAAAAAGTATTTTTCAAGTGTAATCACTGCCCAGTGATCTTCAGTATCTGTAGTGAAGCTGTGATGTATATGATAATAGAGTGTGTGTTGTTTTTCAGTAGGGATAAAGAGAGAATAGGCACAAAGGAGGACAGGAGAAGAAGCAGCAGAATCTCATACTAGGGATTTGAAATTACTTAATGGAGACCAAAGGAGTGAGAAGGGAAGAATAAACACCTGAAGATTTTGAAGAGAAATGTTCATACAGCTTCATTAAGTATACTTTCAAATTTACATTGAGTAACTGTATCATTGATTCTAAAGATGGCTTTTATCTATTTTTTTCCTGATAATCTTGCATGCTTTTCATACTCAGATTTTATCTATTTCTATATATATAAATGTAGATCAATACTCACAGTATGTAATTACCTAGAACCTAGGGTAAAGCCATGTGGATTTTCCAAAGTGAAAAGAGACTCAACCCTCTCAATATACATGGCCATTAGACCAGACTTTTGTCTGAAGTGGGCAATTCTCTGCTGGTTGGATGATGCTGTGTAGGAAAAGTGCTCTAAAAGCATAGTTTGTCATGAAGGACAACATTTTATACAAACCTATATAAAGTTTTGTGGGAGAGGAAGTGAGAATGGAAGAGGAAATCCAATGTAGGGAACATGTCCTCAAAACTTTCTGTATGCTTTCCCTCTCCTCTCCCCATCTTCTTTTCTAACCCTACCAGCTCATCTAATAATAGACAGTCTCTCTATTATACAAGCTCTCTTCTCTGTTCTTAAATCATCTTGGCCTTAGTACAGTTAAGATCACCTCAGGTTCATTTGATCAGCAAAACAATATGTCACTTTCTTGAAGCAAGGAATGCAATCCTTTTTTTCTGGCCTCTCATAAATACTTTTGAGATGGAAACTTCCCTGATATTTCATAGTTCAAAAGAAGCCTTTTCCTTTTATTTCTTATTTTCTAGGTCATAGTTTGTTGTG
Source organism: Dryobates pubescens (assembly GCF_014839835.1). Lineage (NCBI taxonomy): Eukaryota > Metazoa > Chordata > Aves > Piciformes > Picidae > Dryobates > Dryobates pubescens. The sequence goes on along the minus strand of NC_071612.1, from coordinate 25,766,662 downwards.
GGTGGGGTTTTTCTTGTTTTGATTTGGTCTATGTTTTTCTCTTACTGCCCATTAGTGCTCCACAATATTTTCTAAATAAGATAACAGCACTAACAGAAAAATAGCCATGAGGATGATCAGAGGGCTGGAGTGTGTCTCCGATGGAGACAGACTGAGAGAGTTTGGGCTGTTCAGTCTGGAGAAGAGAAGGCTCTGAGGAGATCTTACTGTTGCCTTCCAGTATCTGAACGGGGCTACAAGAAAGTTAGGGAGGGAGTTTTTAGGGTGTCAGGGAGTGATAGGACTGGGGAGAATGAAGTAAAACTAGAAGTGGGTAGATTCAGATTGGATGTTAGGAAGAAGTTCTTCCCCGTGAGAGTGGTGAGACACTGGCACAGGTTGCCCAGGGAGGTGGTGGCAGCCCCATGCCTGGAGGTTTTTGCAGCCAGGCTGGATGTGGCTATGAGCAACCTGCTGTAGTGTGAGGTGTCCCTGCCCATGGCAGGGGGGTTGGAACTAGATGATTCTTGAGGTCCCTTCCAGCCCTGACAATTCTATGATTCCATGAAATATGTTTCAGCCAGCTTCTAATAATAAAGATTTTATATTGATGTTGGATTTACCAGGACAAGATGTAAGCAGGCAAAGATGTTTATTACGTTATACAGCAAAGTTCTCTAGTCTAGCAGAAGGCATATGTGTCACATCTCCATTGGTCACTTTTCTACTGGCATATGTGTAATCATGGCATACAATAGATTAAAACAACAAAACAATGTTTTAACACATCCAACCAAATCCTGCCTAGTTTCTCTCCCTCAGTTACAAGGTGTTCACATTACCCTCAGAGTCAAAGACAAAACATAGCCCTCTCTAACTCAAGCAAAGGCAAATCTTCCCTATGGCTTTCCAAAGCCATCCAAAAACAACCTCTTCCTACACCAGCTGTTATAGGACATGTTGCTTCTGGACTCTTTCACCTGTTCTCAGCCTTCTTTTAAGTTTACCTGGAAACTGCCGGGAAACTCCTTCAGGTTTGGTATTTTCACCTCTTGATCTCTGCAGATGCTGTTGGTGAGGGAGCTGTTCAGTTGGTGACTGTAGAAAACTGTCATGGCTAGTTAAGACAAGAACTGCTTATATAATTCTTTTCATTTGTTTGGCTCCAAAACCAATCAGCCTTGAACATCTTATTAGAATGAAACATCATTTAATGCTATTGAAGTCATATATTTAAGAAAGATACCTTCAGGATGTGCTTCCAATGAACAGTTTTCTCACTCCATTTTAACTGAGTGGAGATAGAAGTAGCCATTGAGTGAACAAATGTGTACATATTTAAATTGTTCCCACTGTTTTAGTGAAGGTACCCAAATTTTATTTCTTTGGGATCCATCGTACCTGTAGATTTCAAAAAATCTGCAGTAGTGAGAAGGTCACTGTGAATACAGTGCTGCCTTCTGAAGTGGCAGAGCTTAGTCTTCTCAGTGCTCAGGTAAAAGGCCAGACTAGACCTCAGTCTGTCAGCAGCCTTCAGCTGCTGCTGTCAGGCTGCTCTACAATACATAGTTTCTTGCAGCAAAGCACCTTTAGTTGGTATTGAAGCTTTCATCTGACCCTAGGATATTTGCTAACACACTCAATTCCTGAATGTTCTGGAGGTGCTTGGGAGAGGAGGAGAATAGAATAGAATAGAATAGAATAGAATAGAATAGAATAGAATAGAATAGAATAGACCAGGTAAATAGTCACCATCACTGGAGGTGTTTAGGAAGAGACTGGATGAGGCACTTGGTGCCATGGTTTAGTTGATTAGATGGTGTTGGGTGATTGGTTGGACTCGATGATCTTGAAGGTCTTTTCAAAGCTGGTTAATTCTATTTTATTGTATTCTACAGTGTGAAGTTAACTGGCCCCCTGTCATGGAGGACAGGTCTTCATAGCTACCCTTTTAGAGGCTAACCAAATACCTCCTGGCCTTCCTTTAATGCTTATTGTGCTTAGTTACATTCTGCCAGAAGCTCAAATAGAATATTAAAGGACATCTGCATTAAAATACAAGGTTTTGATCATATCTGATTGTTTTCAGCTGAGAGGACATTAATTCATTAACCCAGTGTAAGTCATATGCTAGCAGGCAGACAGAGCAAGGCAGTGTTGTAGTGTGGTGTTCTCCCTGGTTTCCATTTAAACAAGTTTTTCAGGACTGGCAACAGGTTTTCATTTTGTTTTCTGTTTTACAGCATGAGGCTTATCTGGCCTCTATCCCCCTCTGTGAAGTGCAGACAAAAATCTCCCCAAGCTCTGACTTACCAGTGGGTCTCCCCAGGCTGTAGGGAGGCCTGCACAGTGCTAGATAAGAAAAGAGTATACTTCAAACAGCTTGGCATTAATCAGCCAGCAAGGCTTCAAGCTCCGTGTTCGAGCAAAGGAATGCAGTTCAGAGGCTCGCCTACATTAAATGAAATTAAACGAGACAGACTCACTTAATTCTGGCTTTTAAAAAGCTCTTGAAGTGCTGTTTTAAAGCAGTTACTTTGTGATGCCACTGAGCAAGGAGGTTAATCTGGCTCATCGGGGAGGAAAAAGCGGCAGACCCCATGGGATCCTTGCGGAGGATTGCTGGGCTGCCCTTTGAAACAACTTTCCTAATACCTTATTCATACCTTTTCAGCATAACATAGTGTATCATCTATTATCTCTAACTAGAATACTCAGCACCTCATTTGGTATCACTGTGAGGGCAACCCTCAGAAGGAATCTAGATGATAGCTTAATTGTTCTCTGAGACAACGCAGGGTCTTTGGCTTTGCACCCAGGAACTACACTTGTGTGAATGATTCAAGGGCAGTTAGCTTGTGACTTGAAGGGCAGTGAAGGATTTGATAGTAGAACTTTCTTTGTAATATCACAGTATCACCAAGGTTGGAAGAGACCTAAAGAACATCAAGTCCAACCTGTCACCACAGACCTCATGACTAAACCATGGCACCAAGTGCCACATCCAATCCCCTCTTGAACACCTCCAGGGACGGTGACTCCACCACCTCCCTGGGCAGCACATTCCAATGGCTAACAACTCTCTCAGTGAAGAACTTTCTCCTACCTCCAGCCTAAACTTCCCCTGGCACAACTTGAGACTGTGTCCTCTTGTTCTGGTGATGGTTGCTTAAGAGGAAAGACCAACTCCCTCCTGGCTACAACCACCCTTCAGGTAGTTGTAGAGAGCAATGAGGTCTCCCCTCAGCCTCCTCTTCTCCAGGCTAAACAATCCCAGCTCCCTCAGCCTCTCCTCACAGGGCTGTGCTCAAGGCCTCTCCCCAGCCTCGTTGCCCTTCTCTGGACACCTTCAAGTGTCTCAATGTCCTTCTTAAACTGTGGGGCCCAGAACTGGACACAGTCCTCAAGGTGTGGACAAACCAGTGCAGAATACAGGGGCACAATGACTTTGTTGCAGAATTTGAGCTCAGTGTAGAAAGCTGAGCAAAGGTTTGCTCTGTGGTATCTTCCTGATCATACAAGATTTGTTAAAACCACAGAGGTGGCAACTAACCAAGTCTGAAGTCTCAACAGAATGTGTCTAAGAAAATCCTCTAGCTACAGAAACAAATCCAAAATGGTTCCATATGAAGGATCTCATTCCTAATTAAGTGATTAGCCAATCAGAGCAATCAATTTATGCTAATGATAGGGCTAATAGTGAATTCCCATTTGGGGTTTAAATCCATGGCTGTAAGCGCAGAAGCATCTGTTCTAATGATTAAACCATTTGCTCCATTAGCTAAACACACGATAACTTAACTGTAGCTCTTTCACCTTAGGCAGAAACTAAAACATCAAGGGAAAAAAAAAAAATCCCATGCTGACAAAGTCTTAACAGGTATCTATTGTTGTCACTGTGTTCTTTGAACTATGCAGCAGCAAAACCAGGTCTGCAGCCCTTAAAACTGTATCCTTTGCTCCAGCAGAAGCAAAGGTCGTCTTCCAAAATGAGGAAGGGTCATACTGAGCATTGGAGCCTTTCTGGAGCTCACAGTTATGCTTGCCACTGAAGGATGTATTTGCATTTATAAGATAATAGCCTCATATACAAATTCTTAGGGGATTTGTAGAGGTAGAAGAATGGAGAGTAGGATGCTGAAGGAGTTTGAAATGATTGAGAATAGAGAGAGCTTTCAATGAGCAATTGACATCAGATTTTTAGTGCCTACCTTACCCGAGAAGCACTTTAAAGATAAAGATAAATGAACAGTTATAACTCTTTGAAATGAAAACAACACTTTTATATCTATTTGAAGGCTGGACCTAGATCTTGTCCTTCCATCTATCTTTCTTCTAGTTAATACAATATATGTAACATTCTCTTTTAAATGAGGCTATATACAATAGAATTATATAGAAGATTATATATAAAGCAATTGTCTGTATACAATTTCCCATCTCTCCTGGGAGATTTATGCAATTCACTTAGGCTGGAGGTTAGGAGGAAGTTCTACACAGAAAGAGTGATTGCCCGTTGGAATGGGCTGCCCGAGGAGGTGGTGGAGTCACCATCACTGGAGGTGTTCTGGAGTAGACTTGATAGGGTGCTTGGTTGCATGGTTTAGTTGATTAGGTGGTGTTGGATGGTAGGTTGGACACGATGATCTTGAAGGTCTCTTCCAACCTGGTTTATTCTATTCTATTCTATTCTATTCTATTCTATTCTATTCTATTCTATTCTATTCTATTCTATTCTATCCTATCCTATCCTATCCTATCCTATCCTATCCTATTCTATTCTTAAACTTCATGTACTGTGTTATGGAGTGGGATTGGTCAGTTCAGCCTGCAATAGATCATTCAGTTGTTAGTTTTTAAGTGGGAGGGAACTGGGGCTGTTCAGTCTGGAGATTAGAATAGAATAGAATAGAATAGAATAGAATAGAATAGAATAGAATAGAATAGAATAGACCAGGTTGGAAGAGACCTTCAAGATCATCGCGTCCAACCCATCAACCAATCCAACACCACCTAAACAACTAACCCACGGCACCAAGCACCCCATCAAGTCTCCTCCTGAACACCTCCAATGATGGTGACTCCACTACCTCCCCAGGCAGCCCATTCCAATGGGCAATCCAGCATATGAATGGGGCTACAAGAAATCTGGTGTGGGACATTTTAGGGTGTCAGGTAATGACAGGACTAGGGGGAAAGGAAAAAAAAACTAGAAATGGGTAGATTCAGATTGGATGTTAGGAAGAAGTTCTTCTCCATGAGGGTGGTGAGACACTGGCACAGGTTGCCCAGGGAGGTAGTGGAAGCCTCATCCCTGGAGGTTTTTGCAGCCAGGCTGGATGTGGCTGTGAGCAACCTGATATAGTATGAGGTGTCCCTGCCCATGGCAGGGGGGTTGGAACTCCTTGAGGTCCCTTCCAACCCTAACAATTCTATGATTCTAAGTGCAGATTCTTTTGGAGAGCATGAGGTCACTGCCTCACTCTGACTCTTGATTATCAAGGAGATATATTGCAAAAGGGCATTGTTGCAAGAGTAAAATTGAGTTTTGCAATACCGTGTGAATAGAATTTGTTCACAGAAGGTGGTTTAGATTGTGCTAATGCCTTTTTAAATTGAAATTTAAGTTGCATGAAAGAAGGAAATAATTGTTGTTGTTGTTTGGGGGTTTTTTAGGAAAGCAACCCCCTCTACTCAGTGCTGGTTAGGCCACACCTCGAGTACTGTGCTCAGTTCTGGGCCCCCGAGTTTAGAAAGGATGTTGACTTGCTGAAACATACCCAGAGAAGGGCAACGAAGTTGGTGAGGGGTTTGGAACACAAGCCCTATGAGGAGAGGCTGAGGGAGCTGGGGTTGCTTAGCCTGGAGAAGAGGAGACTCAGGGGTGACCTTATTACTCTCTACAACTACCTGAAGGGAGGTTGTAGACAGGAGGAGGTTGGTCTATTCTCCCAGGCAACCAGCACCAGAACAAGAGGACACAGTCTCAGGCTGTGCCAGGGGAGGTTTAGGCTGGAGGTTAGGAAGAAGTTCTACACAGAGAGAGTGACTGCCCATTGGAATGGGCTGCCTGGGGAGGTGGTGGAGTCACCATCACTGGAGGTGTTCAGGAGGAGACTTGATGGGGTGCTTGGTGCCATGGTTTAGTTGTTTAGGTGGTGTTGGATTGGTTGGTGGGTTGGATGCGATGATCTTGAAGGTCTCTTCCAACCTGGTCTATTCTATTCTATTCTATTCTATTCTATTCTATTCTATTCTATTCTATTCTATTCTATTCTATTCTATTCTATTCTATTCTTGCTTCTGAAATAAAAATAAATAAATAAATTCTATTTTCCAAGTGCATCCTCCCCTCTTGTCACTTAGAGAAGAGGAGAGGGCAGTTATGTTATTATGGACCTATTTATTTTGGCTACATACCATTAAACATCTGAGAATGAGAACTGAGTATCTTAAGATGCCTGCTATATGACTGTCTTCTGAGTTTCCTCCAGAATGGCCTCTTATCATCTGAGCCCCAACTAAACAATGATGGGTTTTTTAATTTATTATCTTTAACTCATAGATGAAAGGAAAGTAAAGATTCATCAAAAGGATTGAGGGATAGGAAGGCTGATGGAGAACTACAAAGTGGAAGAAGAGGATAGGAGTAACAGTGAAAACATTGAAAAGGGAGCAGAGGAACTGTAAGGGAAATCATAGGAGAAGAGACAAGTAGCAAAATTTGTGAGACAAGAAAGAGACTTTTTAACCTTTCTTAAGTGAAAATTACCATGTGTTTAGTATATGGAACCGAGTGCAAAAACTTCTGGGGTCAGAAAATGAGGGACAAGCAAGCTTAGGCAGATGCTAGCACGTTAAGTGTTCTATCATTTCCAGTCATTTCCCCACATCTAGTGTTCACCAAAGGCAGTTTCATTCCAGACCTGTACAACACTCCAACAAGCTGAGCAAAAGGAAATAGGTGAGGAAAGACACAACAGAGCACAGCGCCCCAGATGACAGCTACGCTTGGGAGGAAAGGGCTCTAATTGGCTTCCAGAGCAGTCATCTGATTCATTTGCGTATCCTGCAGAGGAGGAGAGAAGCAATGATCTTTATTTTCCTTCCCTCCCTTCTTTTTCTCCCTCATTATTTCTCATTCAGTCACCTGCTCAGCAGTGTGCTCTTCAGTCAAGAATAGCACACCAACTATTGCCAACTCCAGTCTTCTGGGAGATGCTTTTGCACTGGGCAGCTGTCTTCCCGAAGACAGGGGCATCACCTCCCTAAAAACCTCTTACTTTTCTATTCTCAAGGCTGCAAGCTTGAGTTTCTCCCAGAAACCAATCATCCAGTTGTCACTCAGCGTGCTACCACCATATGCTAACCTGATGGGAAGCTGTTTTCCAAGCAAGCATGATTGTCCACTCTTCCACTGCATGATTGTGTGGGTGCATATGTGCAACTGTGCAGGTGGTGTCTGTGTGTCTGCACAGGGAGGCAGAGTTAGCATGAAGTGATCCAAGTGCCGTAAACAACAGGGGGAGTTTGCTAGTCACATATGCTGCGAAACCTGGCAGCATTTCACGTTTTCCATTTTCACTTAGAGGATCTGAAGCCCCACAAACCCACAAATGCAATAAGTAGGGAGTGGGGGAGTGTGTGTGTGTGTGTGTGTGTGTGTGTGTGTGTGTTATTTGGGGCAATTTCAGGGGTGCAGTAATTTCAGGCGTGAAGTCCATGTGAGTGAGTGAGTGTTCAAGAGGGGATTGGACGTGGTACTTGGTGCCATGGTCTAGTCATGAGGTCTGTGGTGACAGGTTGGACTCGATGATCTTTGAGGTCTCTTCCAACCTTGGTGATACTGTGATACTGTGAGTGGAAACACTGGAAACACATCAAGCCAGTATTTTCAGCAACTGGCATGACCTACATCTGGAGGCAGAGAAACATCATAAAGACTCCCCAGATACTGATAGTCTTTGAGAGCAAAAACTGGTTTAGGGCATTTAAATGACAATTGTTTCATTACTGTTCTTTTTTCAAAGCTGTTAGCTACTCAATCAGCTGATTAGGCACGCTTCAAAACTCCACTGGGAATCCTCACGCTCCTCTTTAAAACACAAAGACACAAATCTTTCTTTTCTTAAAAAAATATATGTAAACACCAGTGAGTAGCAACAGATCTCAACAGTTACATTTTGTAATTCCCTCGAGTCACACTGAGGACACTTTACTCAGTGGTACTATTCACATCATTGAGGCAACCACAAGAATGGAAGGAAAGTGTAAAAACACCATTTAGGCTTCTGTTTGGAAACTGAAGGGAAAATCTCCAACAGCTCTGTGTTCTTCCCTCACAGCAAGAGAGACTGGCCATTGGGATGTGCTGCCCAGGGAGGTGGTGAAGTCACCATCCCTGGAGGTATTTAGGAACAGACTGGATGGTGTGCTTGGTGCCATGGTTTAGTTGATTAGATACTGTTGGATGATAGGTTGGACTTGATCCCAAAGGTCTTTTCCAACCTGGTTAATTCTATTCTATCCTATCCTATCCTATCCTATCCTATCCTATCCTATCCTATCCTATCCTATCCTATCCTATCCTATTTGGAAACAAAGCTTTGCTGGCTTCCTTTACTGTTGAATACAGAGTCACTCCTTGTATACTCTTTCCCCCCTCACCCTATAAAAGATAAGGCAAATAACAAGCATTCTTCCTCCATGATTTGAGAAATAAGAACATAAAATGATGTTCCTTTTCACCTTATAGGAGGTGAATGGGTTGGGATGGACAGCTAGGTTTGTGTCTGCATATAGACATCTGCTGGCCTGCCTTGGGATCAGTGTTTCTGAACGAATTCCCAAAACAAGCATGTGGGTGGAACTTGAGGCATAGGAAGTTCCATGGAAACATGAGGAAGAATTTATTCCCTGTGAGAGTGACAGAACACTGAAACAGGTTGCCCAGGGGGGTTGTGGAGTCTCCCTCTGGAAATATTCAAGACCTGCCTGGATGTGTTCCTGCGTGATCTGCTCTAGGTGATCCTGCTCTGGCAGGGGGGTTGGACTGGATGAGCTTTGGAGATCCCTTCCAGCCCCTAACATTCTGTGATTCTGTGTTAGGTTTTCTCTGTGGTGTGTTCCATTTTCTCTTTTGAGAGCATACTAGGGAAAAAACCAAACATCTCTGTGTCAGAACAACATGTTTCCTACCTGTTCTCTTTTCTTCTAACCTTAGAATAATATTATTGTTGCTTGAAAGATCCTCTGCTTCTTAAAATCTGCACACTGATACACAAGGAAACAAAATGACCCAACTCAGTTTTCGTGGACAGATTGTAGCTAGGAGATCCCCCTAAGAAGTGCTAGCAATGGTCTGAAGTCAGCCAGGCACATTAATACTGATTTTATATTAATAATGATGTAGAAGGTGTTCAAATCACAGGATCTCAGAATGTTAGGGGTTGGAAGAGGTCTCTGGAGATGTCAGAGCATGACCATAGAATTCAGTACAGGTCACATAGGAACACATCCAGACAGGGCTGGAAAGCCTCCAGAGAGGGAAACTTCACAACTTCTCTGTGGAGCCTGTTGCAGTGCTCTGCAACCCTTACAGTAAAGAAGTTCTTCCTCCTATTTTGGTGGAACTTCTGTGCTTCCATTGCCCCTTGTCCTATCCTAGGGTGCAAGTGAGCAGAGCCTGTCCTCTCCCTCTTGACACCCAGCGCTCAGATATTTATAAATGTTTATTAAATCCCCTCTCAGTCTTCTCCTCTCCAGGATAAACATTACCAGGGCTCTCAGCCTCTCCTCATAAAGCAGTGCTCCAGTCCCTTCGTCATCCTTGTAGCCTTCCACTGGACTCCCTCAAGTAGTTCCCTGTCCCTCTTGAACTGGGGAGCCCAAAACTGGATGCAATATTCCAGGTGGGGTGAAAGTGACGGCAGAAAATTACTTATGTTTATTACCCTACCCAAGTAAGGAGAATATAGTGAAGGCTCACTAATGCTACCTACTGCACCCTTCTGAAAGGATAGCTGCAGCAACAGTAGGAACATCCCCAAGGGGAAAGGTAGAATCAAGCAGAGAAGTGGCCTTGGACACAAGAAGAGGTTGCTGTGGCTCAGAATTCAGTTCTGCCTTGGTCGTCTTTCCAGCAGGGAAGTGGAATGGGATTCTTCACATAGCACCAGGGTATATATGCACATGGAGAGCTGTGAAAAATCCACAGAAATCCTGAATGAAAGGAATTTTGAAGGAAAATTTGCAGTGATTTGAGTCATTTAATTGAACAGAGGTCAAACAGGTAGAAGCTTTTAATTTAGTGTGAGGTTCTTTCTAAACCTCTGCTTTGAAAAGGCATACAGCTCTTGCCTGTCAGCTAAATTGGAATGGTGTCTTGATGCCACCCATTGTTATGCACCAGTGGAGCAGAAATGAAAGCTGTCAATACCAAGCTTGGCCATACAGGTGTACGCCCACTTACATTCTAATCTTTGCAAAAATCCTACTCCAGACTTCGTTGCTGAGGGGTGAAACTAGTGGCAGGAAATGTATGAGCCTTACAGAGCCTGCGTGCTACAAGCTCACATTTCCTCGTAGCATCATAGAATGGTCTGGGCCAGAAGGGACCTCCAGAGGTTATCCAGTCTGACCTCCCCACAGTCAGCTGGGACATCCCCAACTAGATCAGGTTGCCCAGGGACTCATCCAGCCTCCCCTTGAGTATCTCCAGGGAAGGAGCCTCAACCACCTCCCTGGGCAACCTATTCCAGTGCTCCACCACCCTCAAAGTGAAGAATCTGTTCTTAACATCCACTCTAAATCTGCACTTCTGTAGTTTCAAGCCATTGCCTCTTGTCCTGTCACTTCAGGCCTTTGCAAACAGTCTCTCTCCAGCCTTCCTATAGTCCCCTTCAGGTCCTGGCAGGCTGCTATTAGGTCTCCCTGGAGCCTTCTCTTCTCCAGGCTTCTCTTAGCAGGGAAGAAATTTTTCTTTTGCTTTATATTATAATAACCAAGAAAAAAAGAGTCCCATCACTAAATGCACTCAGTGCCAGACCTCTGCAGTGGAGGAATAATGGAATGGAATGGAATGGAATGGAATGGACCAGGTTCCATAGAATCAATAAGGTTGGAAAAGACCTCATAGATTATCAAGTCCAACCTATCACCCAACACTTCATGACTAAACCATGGCTTCAAGTGCCACATCCAATCCCTTTTTGAACACCTCCAGGGACAGTGACTCCACCACCTCCTTGGGCAGCACATTCCAATGGTCAATTAGCCTTTCTGGGTAAAACTTTCTCCTCACCTCAAGTCTAAACTTCCCCTGGTGCAGCTTGAGACTGTGTCCTCCTGTTCTGGTGCTGGTTGCTTGAGAGAATAGACCAACCCCCACAAGGCTACAACCTCCCTTCAGGGAGTTGTAGAGAGCAAGAAGGTCTCCCCTTCTGCAGGCTAAACACCCCCAGCTCCTTCAGCCTCTCCTCACAGGGCTTGTGCTTGAGAACCACTTTGTGACAACAAATCAAAAGCAGCTGCTCTTTGGCAGCCCTGCCTGATGTTCAGCCTGCTCCAATAAAAAAAACTGTATGTAGAAAGTGGCAACTTCTGCAACTGTGCAAATGAAGTATCTCACTGGCAGTAGGCTGGTGGCTGGGATTCAGCATAGGCACCAAGTCTAGGGCCAGCCAACACCTAGGATGTTTGTTTAGGCATTTCACAAGGAAAAATATGATCTTTGTAGTTTATTGTTTTACAAAGGGACTGGCTTATACTCTTCCAGAACTGAGATGAAAGCATATGAAAAGCACCACAGAGGTAGTAGAATCTGCTGGGCACATATGTTCCACAGCTTATGAAATGCACCTTGCTTTCATAAACAGCTAGAGTTTTAATCTGCTGAATTCTCCTCTTACAGAAATATGTATTTGCAAATGCAATTATCAGGCTTTTTAGTGTCTTTTGAATTGTTTGTGTGATGCAGACTTGAACTGCATCATACACCTCATTGTCTTGTGTTTATTGTTGTCATACATTATTATTGCTGGTGGATGAGAAACTCAACATGAGTCACCAGTGTGCACTTGCAGCCCAGAAAGCCAACCAGAGCCCGAGGTGCAGCAAGTGTGGCCAGCAGGTCAGGGGAGGTTATATTCTGCCCTTCTACTCCACTAAGGTGAGACCCCACCTGGAGCACTCTGTCTAGATCTGGAGCCCCTATTACAAGAAAGATCTGGAGGTGCTGGAACATGTCCAGAGACATGTGGAGACAGACTGAGACAGTTGGGGCTGTTCAATCTGGAGAAGAGAAGGCTCTGAGAACACCTCATTGTGGCCTTCCAGTATCTGAAGGGGGCTACAAGAAAGCTGGGAAGGGACTTTTTAGGGTGTCAGGGAGTGGTGAGACTGGGGGGAATGGAGCAAAAACTAGAATTGAGTAGATTCAGGTTGGATGTTAGGAAGAAGTTCTTCCCCATGAGGGTGGTGAGAGACTGGCACAGGTTTCCCAGGGAGGTGGTGGCAGCCTCATCCCTGGAGGTTTTTAAGGGCAGGCTGGATGTGGCTCTGGGCAACCTGCTGTGGTGTGAGGTGTCCCTGCCCAGTTGGAACTGGATGATCCTTGAGGTCCCTTCCAGCCCTGACAATTCTATGATTCTATATGCAGCCCAAAGAAAGCAGGTGAAGTGTTCCTAACTTCCCTCTGGAAGCCTTTCTTTGAAATAATACATCTAGCCCTAAAATTATCTTTTTTAATGATGCAGGAATACTAAATAATTTTTAGTGAGGCATATAGTTATTTTAAGAGCCTATTTTAAATTCTTGCCTTATATTCTACCATGGGGGTTGTTTGTAGAGGGATGAGAGGCTGTGTGTGTGAATGCCTGTGTATGTGTACAGACACCTGCAAAAATACTTGGATATAAGCACAGAGTCAGGTGGCCTGCCACAAATTTATCAGCTATTACACAATATCCCTGCAACCTGAAGTTTACACAGAATCACAGGATGGCAGGGATTGGAAGGGTCCTCAAAAGATCATCCAGTCCAACCCCCCTGCAGAGCAGGATCACCCATACCAGATCACCCAGGAACACATCCAGGCAGGTTGTGAGTATCTCCAGAGAAGGAGACTCCACTACCCCCCTGGGCAGCCTATTCCAGTGCTCTGTCACCTTCACAGAGAAATTTTTTTTCCTCATGTTCACATGGAACCTCCTATGCCTCAGCTTCCACCACTGCCCCTTGTGCTGTCATTGGGCATCACCCAGCAGAGCCTGGCTCCAGCCTCATGGCACTCACCCTGCACATCTTTATCAACATGACTGAGGTCACCCCTCAGGTTCCTCTTCTCCAGTCTAAAGAGCACCAGCTCTCAGTCTCTCCTCATAAGGAAGATGTTCCACTCCTTCAATCATTTTTGTGGCTCTGCTCTGGACTCTTCCAAGCAGTTCCCTGAGGTCCTTCTTGAGCTGAGGGGCCCAGAACTGGGCACAATACTCCAGATGCAGGGCAGAGTAGAGGGGGAGGAGAACCTCTCTTGACCTAGTAACCACATCTCTTGTAATACCTTACAGAACGGCATTGGCTTTCTTGGCCTCAGGAGCACAGTGCTAGCCCATCAGTTTACACAAATAATTACCTGACTGAATGAGGCCTTTGACTAGATGTGTTTGATATTTAATGGCTTCAATTTTACTTCTTCTTTTTCAATAATAGAATTCAAACAACTCTGGCAAATTATCCTGTTAAATTACATGACACTTAAGCTGGCAACCAATTTTATCACCTGCAAGTGACTGCTAGTCCAGCACACGCTCACATTCATGCTCTGCATTCACCATGGAGCTTGTTCTAGTTAAGATCCTGTTAGCTGAATTACCTTGCAGCAAATTATAAGCATCGCTATGATTACAAGGACCAAATGTCTCCCTATTAATTTCTACAGAACAGAAGCTCAGAGCATCAAAAGCTACCACTGCAATTACTTTGAAATTGGGTTGCTGCACGCTATTGCCAAGCAGCACTATGAATAGCACAGGTGTGAATACCTGCTCTCCTGGGGGGAGTCGAACACAGCAGAAGGGAAGTCTCCACAGATCACACATAGGCTGGCTGGAGGCACTGCTAATTTAAGCTGGTCTCTAAGTAAATGAAATCAGACAAACAGTGGGGTGGATTTCACAACTCTTTATGATGCTTCCCTTTCATAATTTGCTGCATATGTGTAAACACCTCTTAAAATGCCTTCACTGATCTCAGAGGCAAACTCTGTCTTGCAGAGGTAGATGTGTGTGCAGCCCCATCAGAAGTGACAGCGGTTGTGAAAGTGGCATCCAAGGGCTGATTTTGGCCTGATGTGTAAACACTGTTGTAAGGACACCTGGGGTAAGTGCTGGGGATACCAAATGCATCACTCTAGTAATTCCATCTTGCTATTTCTGCTTCCCTTCTGCCAGGGTACCTGCTGAAGTGGGAAACTGCTAGGCACAGAGCAGACAAATGAAGTTGTTCTTGTAAATGAGCTATTTGCAGTGCAGGTGTTGGGTTTGTTAATTTTCCTTTTCCTTTCTTTTTTTTTTTTTCCCTTTTCCTTTGGGCTATTACGAACATCACTTGCCACACTGTAAATTACTGCAGTGATTTTCAGTTCAGCTGGCTGAATGTGCATATAGCAGTTGTTAGCTTAGCCTAGTTGGTGTCTTTGGACTCAGATGTGAGGAAGAAGTCAAAGATGTTGTGCTATCCTAGCAGTGAGGACATGGCCAGGGATATCAGTGTCCCCTGGCACCCAGAGGGTCGGAAATCTGTGCCAGGCCTTTTGCAGCTCCTTTTACAGACAATGTCCAGTTGATAAGAACAAGGAGATGATGACAATCTGATGTCAGAGACAGCATTTCTGCCCAACCTCTTCAGTCCTTTCATGCTCTCTTTTCTTAGCAACTCTGCTCCAAAGGGTAGCTACAAAGAGGACAGAGACTCTCTTTTAACAAGAGTTCACATGAAAAAGATAAGATGTAATGGCTACAAGTTCCTCCTGGGGAGATTCTGATTGGACACATAAGGGAAATTTTTCAGAATGGAAACAGACACCACACTAATGCCCCCAGGACATGTCTCAGGGATGGAGTCCCCAGTATTGGTCACTTTAAGAATAGAATAGAGTTGGAAAAGGCCTTTGAGATCATTGAGTCCAACCTATCATCCAACACCACCTAATCAACTAAACCATGCAACCAAGCACCCCATCAAGTCTTCTCCTGAACACCTCCAGTGATGGTGACTCCACCACCTCCCCAGGCAGCCCATTCCAATAGGCAATCACTCTCTCTGTATAGAACTTCTTCCTAACATCCAGCCTAAACCTCCCCTGGCACAGCTTGAGACTGTGTCCTCTTGTTCTAGTGCTGGTTGCCTGGGAGAAGAGACAACCCCCCACCTGGCCACAACCTCCATTCAGGTAGTTCTAGAGAGCAATGAGGTCTCCCCTGAGCCTTCTCCACTCCAGGATAAGCAACCCCAGCTCCCTCAGCCTCTCCTCCTCCTTTAAGATGCAGCTGGACAAGGCAACCTTTATATAGACCATGCTATTGCCAAGAAAGGTTGGACCATATGATTCTTGAGGTCCCTTCTGAACTGCTGTTCTGTAATTGCCTGGGGAGGTGGTGGCAGCCTCATCCCTGGAAGTTTTTAAGGCCAGACTGGCTGGGCCTCTGAGCAACCTGATGTAGTGTGAGGTGTCCCTGCCCATGGCAGCGGCTTTGGGGGTGGATGATCCTTGAGGTCCATTTCAACCCTGATAATTCTGTGATTCTGTGATTTTTGGTATTGGTCATGATCTCTTACCCCTTTTTTTCCCTAATTTGCTGTAATCTCTAATTTTAAATATATTTCTTTTTCAGATAGAATCACAGAATCATAGAATAGATAAGGTTGTAAAAGATCTTGAATTGGGGTGATGCTTATTGCAGCTGTACTGTTAAGGGCCTCTATATTGTAGGAATGTGGGGGAGGGAACCTGGAAGGGATATTTCTTAATTCTCTCAGTCTGAATTGCTGTATGTTTGTTTTTTTATTAAATTGTAATATTGAGAACCCTGGCTTTTTATTTTTTCCTGTATGTCAGGATGATAATTTTCACAACAGGATTTGAAGTGAAACAGATTATAACAAATCAGTAGCAGTGACTCTTATCTCCTGGTCTTTATCATCAGTGAAGTGCCAGAAAGGTTAAAAAAAATCCTTAGAAAGCAGAGATATGCAGCAAAGGAGTGTAACATGCTTCTGTTTCGTGTTAGATCAATTACTGCACAGAACTGGTGTTTTAACTCCCATCTGTACTTCTCCTGATGAGCGAATACCTTAGATCCAATGTTTTGCATGAGGCAGCTGCCTTCAAGGACAAACACAAAGGCTTGTCATAGGTTTCAGCATTTTGATGTAACACTGCAAAAAAGCCATCAGGAAATTGTGAAGAAATAAATAACTTGAGCCCCATCATTATGATAGTTAATGGCTTTAGGGATGGCACTAAAGCACACAATATGGTCAGAATGAAGTCTCCATCTGTGGTGGTGCTGTCAAGGGAAATAGTTTTACATCATTTCTTATCTCTCTTTTGGTCCCTGTGACAAGTAGCCCATGAGGTGTTCAGACTCTGCACTGAACTGACTAATGAAAGATGATAGGATGGGAATTGATAAGTGAATTTACCTTGACTGTAAACACTGCGACGTCAGATGGCAGCTCCTCCTCTTGCCCCTTTTGTAATCTTTCTTTTGGTGTGGTGCCCCTGAAAACCCTCCTGCATAAGGATGAAATGTCATTTTCACAGTGATCCAGAAGTGATTAGTGAGGCAGGCAAAGTGACTTAGAGAGCAGGTCTAAATTAATGGGCTGTCAAAAGAGTATTTTCACTTGGAAGGTTTTCAAGCTTCTCTCGGAGCTGATGCTAACTCAGAAAAAAATCTGACAAATCTGACAAACCTGAATTCTATTCAATTTCAATAGAGGAGTTGGAGTTGCTTGAAAGTTATGCAATATACTTTTAGCTCATAACTGGCCTGTGTTTATTCCCCATTGTAGCGATAAGCAAACCCTACTACTGATGCCTGATCCCAGAGAGAGGTCAGGAAGGTTAGTTGTGCAAGTGAAGACAAAGCAACAGTTAAAAATCAGGTTTATTCCTCTAAAAACTTTCAGGCTGCTTAACTTGGCGCATTTGGCTTTGTTGCTTGTTAATAGAATTCATAATTGTTGCATTTTTCAACACTATATTCATAAGTGTGTTCAAGACTACAGTTATAAGAGTGTAAAGGTAGTAAAGCCTGATCCTATTTCTGAAATAAAATGATGGCTTAATCCATCTTCTTCATCTGGAATCTGCACTTTGCTTTCCTGTATCACTAACTTATGCCTTTAATTTTCATAGCCTCTAATGTTGTGTCCTCCATAATCTGCAATATTCAGGCTCTGAGCTGATGTCATTGAAATATAACAAAGAGCTCATACCCTCATAAATCCTTGCACCTTGTTATTTGACTAAACTCTGAGTGCCTAACAGTTTGAAAATTGGCCATAATGTCTAAGCAACAAATCATACCTTACTCTTTATTAACTCCAGTCACCAAAAGAACCAGTCTTGAATATAAGGATGATTGTGGATGGGATGAGCTGCTAACTGAACTGACTCTGGATGGAACAGGGAAAACTAGCTCAGATTTGATAGATGCATAGCATTTGATAACACAAAGTGAGATAACTCCTATCAAATGTGATCAAACAAGTATCAGTTCCTAGGGATTCATAAATAGAGATGTAAAACCATTCACCTACCTGATGTAGGTCACCCAGTTGAACCTAATTAAGAAAAGGTGGCTGGTTTGCTTTTTCTTCCAGAAAGAAGAGCAAAATGCTGAGGTAACATCTAAGGCTCTCTTATTTGTTGATTTTTGGCAAGGAGGGGAGAAATAAGAGAACAGAACAAAAATGATTGTAAACTTGAATACTTCAACCGCATCACTCATTTGCTGGGCATCTGAACATGTTAGCTAAGGTTTCTCAGGTAAAGAGCCAGACCTAGACCTGGGTCTTTGTCATAAATGAATCACGGAATTGTCAGGGTTGGAGAGGACCTCAGGGATCCTCTAGTTCCAACCCCCCTGCCATGGGCAAGGACACTTTCCACTAGATCAGGGGGATTTTATTTTCTCATCTTGGGTTCCTTTTTTTTTTCCCCTTTTCTTTTCTCTCTTGAGCAGTGAAAGTAAAAATTAAGGGGAAAAGAAGTAAAAGTTGTTCTGAAGTTATGTTACTTAAAAAAAAAAAAAAAGAGAGAGAGAGAGATAAATCTTTATTATTTTAAGGAATAAAGCAATTCTTGAAAAAGATTCAAATAGAACCCTTCAGATTCACAGAGGCCTTTTCCCCTTTTTTTAGGGGTGGATGTGGGTGGAGAAATTGAAACATGAGTACATCTATTCTGAATTCCTGGACTAGGGCTTATAAGATGTTATTAGTCCTCTGTAAATAAAAAAAACAGCTCCCTCCCTTGACTCCACAAATAGAATAAGGGAGTAGCAGTTTATAGTCTCCCCAACCTTGTATTTTTGGAAGAATGAGTCAGTCCTCCTACAGATGTCAAAACAATTAGCTGTGAGGGGGTTACAGTAAGGTTGCTGGGTGATAAAGACCTTGGTTTGTATTAGCATGGAGAATTAGTTTACACACTTATACACATGGTGTGACTGACCACAACTATGCACTAAATAACTAAGGAATATAGGTAAAGGTTAGGTCTATCTGAAATGAATTAGGCTGTAAGTAGTTGTATTAACACACACACACCCCCTAATGCCTAAGTCAAACCTCACAGACTCACAGGATGTTAGGGGTTGGAAGGGACCTCTGGAGGTCACGGAGTCCAATCCTCCTGCCAGAGCGGGAACATAGAGTCCAGCACAGGTCACACAGGAACACATCCAGACAGGGCTGGAAAGTCTCCAGCCTGGCACATTTAAAGCAACCTCTTTACACTACTTCTAGCTCATCTCTTGCAGTATGTTTGTGTGCACTTCATCTCACTTTGTAATGTATTCCTTCCATAATGGCAGCTCTGGAAGGCAGCAAATAATGAATCAGCCAAACATAGACTTTTTCTTCTGAATTAGGACACCAAAAGCAGCCAAATTCCACTTGCAAACAAAACAAAACAAACAAACAGCATCCCCCAACAACACCCCCCCATCCGCCCAAACCACCCCCCACCCCCCACCCCCCCATTCTATCCTTTCAAGCACCTGCTTGTATGGCTTTCCTGACTTTGTCCTTTGCCATCCTCTACTGACTTTCAGTATAAGCCATGGGAAATTCAGTGTCTCATGTTTCATCTTAACCTGGATGCACACTGTAATGTAGAACTCTACACAGATGCAGCACAGCATTTTTAGGAAGGTAGAATCAAATCCATCTGTGTATTTGAAATGGCTTAAGGGAAGGGTTAGGCTGTCTGTTCCCCCAGTGCAAAAGTGAAGGTAAAAAACAACACACGAAACCAAACCTCCACGCTGAGACAAAAAGAGTGGGTTAAGAGTTTCCTGAATGAATGAGCTCACATGCACAGTTACCTTAGCCTATTTAAAGGAAAAGCATGGAGGAAAAGCAGCCCCAAGTGAGCTAAAAACCCAAGCCAGGGAGCTACTCTACCACACCTCCCTGTCCTGCTGCCATCTGAGCAGAAGAGCCAACACCCAAACCCCAGAATCCAGAAGCATTAATCACAACAGGAAACCTCACATGTTATAAGCCCATAATACTTCCCTGCAGCCAGCACTTTCATTTTTGAATGCCAGCATGCTGGTGCCAGCTGCTGGCAGAAAGCCAATACCCCAGCATAGTTATAGTGGACAAAGTACAGGAAAAAGTTAGGGTGACTCTCTTAACAAGCTTCAAGCCTTACTTGAATCCTCAGAATAGAATAGAATAGACCAGGTTGGAAGAGACCTTCGAGATCATCACATCCAACCTATCATCTGACACCACCTAATCAACTAAACCATGCAACCAAGCACCCTATCAAGCCTCCTTCTAACCACCTCCAATGATGGTGACTCCACTGCCTCCCCAGGCAGCCCATTCCAATGGGCAATCACTCTCCAGCCTAAATCTCCCCTGGTGCAACTTGTGTGTGTCCTCTTGTTCTGGTGCTGGCTGCCTAGAAGAAGAGACCAACCTCCGCCTGTCTACAGCCTCCCTTAAGGTAGCTGTAGAGAACAATAAGGTCTCCCCTGAGCCTCCTCTTCTCCAGGCTTCCTCTTGTCTTGTTATCCCTTTTTTGTTATTTCAGTCCTTTTGCCTCCTGCAAAATCTGACTGCAACCAGAACAGGAAGCCTCCCATGTTACAATCTGGATTTCAAGCCCCATCACTCTTTGCTCCAGCCAGCACAGTTTTGAAACTGGCATGAAGCAGCATGGTACAAATAGCAACAGACTAAAACTCAACCTGTGACAGTATCCCAGGCTCCCACCTGTATTCTCATGCAGTGTGCTGAGACTGCTGGAGGAAAATGCATAAACTTTGTTGAAACTTTCTCTGAGACATCAGGCACAGGTTCAATGCATAGGGCTGGACAATATGTGAGGACAGCTCTACAGCTGCTGCTGTCGTACTGCCTGTATCCAGTACTGGTAATAAGGATGAAGTTGTGTGTGTGTAGAGCAAGTCAGCTTTAAAGGTCGCTTGCTTTCTTTCCTCATGTTCCAGAAGTTTAAGCCAGGACTTCCATGACTTGAATCACCTGATTGTGGATCGTTATATACTTCTGTTTTGATCTAATAATGCTTTTTGAACACCTTTTTGGATGCTCTCTGCTTTAGTCTTCTGATGCATTTGTTTTGCTTAGAATGTTATTAGCAAGCAGCCATTTTTCATAACTAATTTTGGAAGTTAGGCTTTATACCTCTACCCCCTTCTCATCACTCTTTTAAATCTTTTTAACAATATCTCTTCATTAGCATTTGCTCCAAAACTGCTCTAATGTTTACAGAAGCACTTTTCTAAGGTGCCTGTGAGGAATATGGGCCTTAGATACCATTAACATTTATAGAATGGGGTTTTAAAGGTTAGCTGTGAGGCCATAGATGCTGATGTTTAGTTAGGTCAGAGTAAAAACTGCCCCAGTCTTAACCTTTAGAGCACTAGAAACCCATTGACCTTCCTGTTGTGAAAAGAGCACCACAAAGATATCTGGATGGATTTCTTTTTAATTTTAAAAAGATGCTCATAATAACCCATTATGCAACCTAGATAAAGATTCTTGTAGTGTATATTTCACTTTATGAACAAGATAACCTATTCTGCTGTGAAGAATTGCCATTACATTGTAGTGTCCTGCCTGTTAAAAAACCACCAGGCCACACAGTGACAAACTCAGTGTAGGATGTGTGCATGCATTAAGCATAGCCTGTGTGAATATGGGGGGGTTATGTTTGTGGTTAAACAAACTACAGTATTTGTGCATATACAAAGAAAGGGAAAGGGGAGGGGGAAGGGGAAGGGGAAGGGGAAGGGGAAGGAGGAAGGGGAAAGGGGAAGGGAAAGGGAAAGAAGGGAAAGGGGAAGAAGGGAAAGAAGGGAAAGAAGGGAAAGGGAAAGAAGGGAAAGAAGGGAAAGAAGGGAAAGGGAAAGGGAAAGAAGGGAAAGGGAAAGGGAAAGAAGGGAAAGGGAAAGGGAAAGAAGGGAAAGGGAAAGGGAAAGAGCGGAAAGGGAAAGGGAAAGGGAAAGAGGGGAAAGGGAAAGGGAAAGAGGGGAAAGGGAAAGGGAAAGAGGGGAAAGGGAAAGGGAAAGAGGGGAAAGGGAAAGGGAAAGAGGGGAAAGGGAAAGGGAAAGAGGGGAAAGGGAAAGGGAAAGAGGGGAAAGGGAAAGGGAAAGAGGGGAAAGGGAAAGGGAAAGAGGGGAAAGGGAAAGGGAAAGAGGGGAAAGGGAAAGGGAAAGGGAAAGGGAAAGGGAAAGGGAAAGGGAAAGGGAAAGGGAAAGGGAAAGGGAAAGGGAAAGGGAAAGGGAAAATTTCACATGATGATGTCAGCATCGATTAACACCAAAGACTAAGTTGAGATTGAAAGCCGCACTGAAAATAAGATAAAACAAAACAGAAACCAAAGGAGTAGGCATTAAATGGGAGGCAATTGATTTTCCATAAGGTTGAGTTTGGTTGTAATGTGAAAATATCTTTGAAAGGCAGGGGTCCCAGAGCATTTCATGGATTGTTTTTTCCTGACAGAAAACAAAGTGGTCTTGTTGTAGATTTGTCAAAATAAGTACAGAATTATTGTTTTGTTTTCTGCTGCTTAATCTTACTCCAGGACTTCCTTAAAAGTCTGGTTTCTATATGCAAGTGGAAACATAGTGGCCACAAATAAACATCTGGTGGGATCCTGGTTTCTCTATACTTTCTGGAATCTGTGAAAGAGGCCAAAGATGAGACCATAAGAGAATGGCAAACTTACAACTCATACCCATGTATACCTTCTTGTCATTTGTTTCTCAATGACATGCTTTGAAATTGGATCTGGTTTTCAACATTAACCACATTTAAATACCACCCCCCAAGTACACAAAAATAAAATGCCCTACTAAAAATACCTCATGCATTGTCTTGGCTTCCTGATTGCTGTAATGTATTCATTTGAAAGACCACCTGTTGTAGCTTGGCCCACCAGCATTAACAAAAGCTGGGCTCACTCAGTCAGAAAAGCAAATGGAAGCTATATTTACAAGCAATAACTACACTCTACAATGGAATGCAATGAATATGTACCAATATACAGGATTTACCATAATATACAAGTATATACAAGGCAGAAAACAGCATAGAAACCCCCCCTGAACCCCCTTTCTGGGATTCCAAAAGGAGCGAGGGAACTGCTCTGCTGCTCCCCTAACCTCCCCCCACTTTTCCTCTGTTTAATTAGAAGAAAGGAGAAAGAAAAGTTAGGAGAGTACTGTTAGTCTTACCTGCAAGGTCAGCTAGTAGTTATAAGATCCACCCAGCCGAGCAGAAGCAGCAGCCAGAAAAGAAAGGAATGAAATGGGATGTGAGATCTTGCTAGGGGTACATCTCACATCTGGCCAATGAAATTTGCTTAGAATAATCTTTTGTTTTCCTTTTTACACCCAGCTGTGAATTGTTTTTACTTCTTTACTCTTCTGCTCAAAAATCTTCAGCTAACCTTTAAAGGCATAGCTTAAAACTCTCACACCACCTTCTCTCAAGGTTGTGGATTTCAAAGAAATAAAATTAACCCAAAATCTTCCTGACTGACCCATTCCAAAAAACCAAAACCAAATCCCCCAACAAAAGCAGCAAGCACCAAACAATAGCTGGGTCAGGTTTGTTTTCACCTGGCTACACAGTAAGCTCTGTGTGAGCTTTATTTGTTTCAAATTTTCTGCCCAACAATTTCTTAGCCACACAACCTTGACAGTGTCCCTTTAACTTATTCAGAGCAACACACAGAGACATCACAGTGAATTTATTTGCATCTCTTAAGTATTTCAGGGGCCTTTGGCTTCTTCACAAAATCTTCTGTGCTGTGAGTCTGTCATCAGTAAATTTGCAGATGACACCGAGTTGGGAGCAGGTGTTGATCTGCTAGAGGGTTGGAGAGCTCTGCAGAGGGACCTCAACAGGCTGGACAGATGGGCAGAGTCCAGAATGATGACATGCAACAAGTCCGAGTGCCAAGTGCTGCACTTTGGTCACAACAACCCCATGCAGAGCTACAGGCTAGGGTTGGAGTGGCTGGAGAGAAGCCAGGCAGAAAGGGACTTGGGGGTACTGGTTGACAGCAGCTGAACGTGAGCCAGTAGTGTGCCTAGGTGGCCAAGAAGGCCAATGGCATCCTGTCCTGTATCAGGAGTAGTGTGGCCAGCAGGAGCAGGGAGGTCATTCTGCCCTGTACTCAGCACTGGTTAGGCCACACCTTGAGTCCTGTGTCCAGTTCTAGGGTCCTCAGTTCAGGAAAGATGTTGAGATGGTGGAACGTGTCCTGAGAAGCGCAACAAGGCTGGTGAGAGGCCTTGAGCACAAGCTCTATGAGGAGAGCCTGAGGGAGCTGGGGTCGCTTAGCCTGGAGAAGAGGAGACTCAGGGGAGACCTCATTGCACTCTACAGCTACCTGAAGGGAGGATGTAGACAAGTGGGGTTGGTCTCTTCTCTCAAGCAACCAGCACCAAAACAAGAGGACGCAGTCTCAAGCTGCACCAGGGGAAGTTTAGGCTTGAAGTGAGGAGAAAGCTCTTCCCAGAAAGAGTAATTGGCCTTTGGAATGTGCTGCCCAGGGAGGTGGTGGAGTCCCCGTCCCTGAAGGTGTTCAAAAAGGATTGGATGTGGCACTGAAGCCATGGTTTAGGTGTTGGGTGACAGGTTTGCCTTGATGATCTCTGAGGTCTTTTTCAACCTTACTGGTTCTATGATTCTATGAACTTCAGAATAAGCTTTACTGTCTGTGGGAGTTTTAGGCTATGCCTTTAAAGTTTTCCACAGATCTTGAGCAGAAAGGTAGTAAAATGTAAATAGATCACTATTGGGTGTAAAATGAAAATAAAGAGAATTCTAAACAACCTCATTGGAGAGATAAGGAACTTAAACTGGTTGTACCAAAGCAATTGTTCTTCTCTTCTCGCTTCTTTGCTCTGGGGAGATACTAACTTGCTCCTGCTTGACCTTGGGTGGATTATTTAGGTTAAGTCTAACAGCAGCTTTCTCTGTTCCTTTCTCCCTTCTGTCATACAGAGGTGTGTGGGGGGGTGGGAGGTGGAGGGTGGAAAAGGAGAAGCTAGTAGCTTCCCCTGGTCTTTGACCAAGTGGGGGGTGGAAAAGGAGAAGCTAGCAGCTTCCCCTGGTCTTTGACCAGGTGGGTTCTTGTGTTGTTTGTTAGTTGAAAATACCTGTAACTATTGTAACTCCTGTGTATTTTGTACACATTCATTGCATTTCATTGTAGGTTATAGTTTTGCCTGTAAATACAGCTCCCATTTGCTTCTAACTGAGCTGGTCTGGCAAAGGTAATGTTAGGGGGGAAACTTCAACCCACCACATTGTCCATTTGGGTTGATAGATTGATAGGCCTGGGAGCTCTGTCACTCTTCTGACAAGCTGCTTTGGCTGAGGAGCTTAGTTTGGATAAACAAACAGGTGGGTGAAGTGAGAAGTGTGTGGCTTTGTGGTGTGTTCTGTGCAAGCAGGCCATCGTTCCACCACAGGATTGCCTACGGTGCATCGCATGGGCAGTCACTGGGACTGGACAACCTTGCATGCTCCCAAAGACTTTGAAACCAGCTTGAGCTAACTAAGCTTATTAAATCTTAGCTAATACAAGATTCTGAGAAATAATTGGAATGCATGAACTCATCAGGTGTTATTTAGATGTAAGTTTTTTCATTAGCCTTTATATTTGCCAAGCATCTCTTCTTGCTCTTCGTGTGCACTCCAGACAGGTTGCTGCTTTTTCTGAGGGTCAGCAATCGTTGGCATCATTGTTAGCACTAATCCAGGACTCATAATGACTGTTTCCATCTTTAGGTCCTCTGTGAGCAGTCTGGAATCTGTGACTAGGTTGATCTGTGAGTTCCTTATGGGCAATGCCATAAGAAATTAAAAAGTCCTGCTGTGCTTAATTAAAAAAGGAGCATCAGGATCTCTTATGTACAACTAATGGCATTTTCTTTTAAACTGAGAGGAAGACACAGCAAAACTAGTCCAGATCCTCAGCTGATAATTTACTTTTATTAAGGGTCTGGCCTAGGGAGTCCTCCTATGGAATTATGATTAGTTTTTACTTTTTTTTAGTGAATGCACACAGTTTGAATGAGGCACTCCAATCATTGCACTGTGTTTCAGGAATGAACATCATCGCTGGGAACGACAAATTGCAGCCCCAAGTGAAAGATAGGCCCATTCAGATCCTTCTTCAGGCTTTATTAAACTTGTCTGACATTTGCAGTCTGCTTTCCTACTGTTAGGCATTAGGGTTTTAGGAGAGCTCAAATGGGATGTGTTTGCACTGTGTATAATCCTGGGCTTGGGAACAATACATTCAAAGAGTCCATATAGAAGTAAACAGTTCTTCTGAACAGCATCCTTCAATTGAGGGGGTTGGACTCAATGATCTCTGAAGGTCCCTTCCAACCCCTAACATCCTGTGATTCTGTGGGTGTGTGCCTGTGCTGTGCATGTTAAAGATCCAGCCTTGCTTTTTCCACCTGCCATTGACAGAATTGGAGAGAATCCAAGGGAGAGCCAGGAGGATGCTTAGGGGACTTGAGCATCTTCCCTGTGAAGAGAGACTGAGAGCCCTGGGGCTGTTTAGTTGTGAGAAGACTGAGAGAGGATCCGATCAATGTGTATCAATATCCAAGGGGTGGGTGTCAAGTGGAGGGGGCCAAGCTCTTTTTGGTGGTGCACACTAATAAGACAAGGAACAACAGGTTCAAGCTTGAACACAGAAGATGTCACCTCAACATGAGGGGAAACTTCTTTACAGTGAGGGTGACAGAGCACTGGAGCAGGCTGCCTGGAGGGGTTGTAGAGCCTCCTTCTCTGGAGACTTTTCAAACCCACCTGGATGCATTCCTTTGCAGACTACCCTGGGTGATCCTGCTTTTGGCAGGGGGATTGGACTGGATGATCTCTTGGGGTCTCTTCCAACCTCTAATGTACTGTGATACTGTGAATTACTCTTCAGCTCTTCTTCTAGGGTTCACAGCATGCTGAGTTTTTGTTGGCATTGGCCTTCTCTACCCAGGGCTGATTCCATTGCAGTGGGATGTTAGCACAGCTTCCCTGTAGCCCCTTTCAGATACTGGAAGGCCACAATGAGGTCTCCTCAGAGCCTTCTCTTCTCCAGACTGAACAGTCCCAACTCCCTCAGTCTGTCTCCATAGCAGAGGTGCTGCAGCCCTCTCATCATCCTCATGACCCTTCTCTGGACACATTCCAGCACCTCCAGATCCTTCCTGTACTAGGGGCTCCAGAACTGGAAACAGTGCTCCAGGTGGGGTCTCAGTAGAGTGGAGAAGTGGGGGAGAATCACCTCCTTTCACCTGCTGGCTATGCTTCTCTTGTTGCAGCCCAGGATCTAGTTGGCTTTCTGGGCTGCAAGTGCTCACTGCTGGCTCCTGTTGAGCTTCTCATCCACTAGCACCCCCAAGGCCTTTTCTTCAGGGTGCTCTCAAGCCAGTCCCTGCCCAGCCTATATTGGTGCTTGGGGTTGCCCTGACCCAGAAGCAGGACCTTGATTTTGGTCTTGTTGAACTTTATGTTTGCTGTCCTTATCTCCAGAAAGCTTTCCTGGCAATGTGTATATATCTTCTTTTCTGCAATTTAAGCCTATTTTGTGCCCTGTTCTGTCCTTCACAGATAGTAAGAACCATCCACTCCTGTTTGGTTTTTGCACTCCTCCTTCACAGTCTATTACTGTTATTCCTTTCAGGCTTTGCTTTTCTTGCCCAAAAGACAACTCTTTCAGCTCTTCCTTGTGCATTCACATTCTCCACACCTTAGAATACTTGGGCTCCTCCTCTCTAGGCTGCCTTCCATGCATGTGCATCTTTCTATAAAGCACACCCAAAGCCTAAGGCACAGCACTTTAGCCCTGCTGGTGCTGGGTGGTGCAGTAAGTTTGGGCAGTTTCTAGCAACTGTTTGTATTCACTCTGCCAATAATGGTGTTTGTCTCACAACATAGTCTTAACAGTGTTGATATAGGTTCAACCTGTACCCCACTATATTGTTGCCTCATGGCTTGCTCCCCTCAGCTGATAATTTCTCCCCAATGATATCTTTAAATGGTCCTATTCAAACAGAATTCTGGTTGGTTTATTTCCCCAACCTCTTCCTTTTTCTAGTTTCTCTGCAATGCAAATCATCTCCTCCAGCATGTGTGCCCTGGTGAGGCCACATCAGAAGTATTGTGTCCAGTTCTGGGTCCCTCAGTTCAGGAAGGACCTCAGGGAACTGCTTGACAGAGCCCAGTGCAGACCCACAAAAATGATTGAAGGAGTGGAACATCTTCCTTATGAGGAGATCCTGAGGGACCTGGAGCTCTTTAGCTTGGAGGGGAGGAGACTAAGGAGTGACCTCATTCATGTTTATAAAGATGTAAAGTTTGAATGCCCAGAGGCTGGAGCCAGGCTCTGCTGGGTGATGCCCAATGACAGCACAAGGAGCAGTGGTGGAAGCTGAGGCATAGGAAGTTCCATGGAAACAGGAGGAAAAAATTTTTGCCTGTGAGGATGACAGAGCCCCACCTGGATGTGTTCCTGTGTGACCTACTCTAGGTGATCCTGCTCTGGCAGGGGGCTGGACTGGATGATCTTTTGAGGTCCCTTCCAGCTCCTAACATTCTGTGATTCTGTGAGTATTGTCACTTCACATGGTGCTATGTGCAAGCTTAATATTCCACCATGGTGTTATTTAAAAAGAAGATAAGAAACCCTTTGAATTTGGCAGCAATACACTGAACAGGTGAGGCTGACTGTGGAACACCAGTGGTAGCTCAGCCTGTCAGTCTGTTTAAAAATCTGAGTAAACCAGCTGCTGCTAAGCTTGGGAAGAAAGGGGAGCAGCCAAGTGTGCAAGCCCAGTCTGCTGTGGCAACTTCAGTCTGATGGTATAGATAATAAAATGTAAAAGAGAAGGCAAGAAGATATTTGTGGCTTTTGGTGCAAATCAAAGTGATTACCAA
The DNA here is from genome assembly GCF_014839835.1 of Dryobates pubescens. NCBI lineage: Eukaryota > Metazoa > Chordata > Aves > Piciformes > Picidae > Dryobates > Dryobates pubescens. The sequence goes on along the minus strand of NC_071612.1, from coordinate 25,737,949 downwards.
TTTAATGGTAACAATGAAAAGAGATAATACTTTGCAGTTATTTGGACATTAAATTAATTAACCCTCTGAAAAGTACAAGATGCAGGAGGCTTAGTAGAGAGAGGCTGAACTGTAATGCTGTACCATAAATTACAGCTAAAGTTCATTTTCCTTATTGAAAAGAAATTATTGGCATCCTCAGTTTTTTTAAGGCAATGATTTAGTTATACTGCAGGTCACTTGGTAATGAAAACATCTTAGAGAAAACTGGGGTGCATTAAGAGGAGTTGTGTCCAGCAGATCGAGTTTAGGAGAACCTCCCCCTCTACACTGCCCTGGTGAGACCACACCTGGTCCAGTTCTGGGCTCCCCGGTTCAAGAGGGACAAGGATCTACTGGAGGGAGTCCAATGGAGAGCTACAAGGATGATTGAGGGACTGGAGCATGTGCCCTGTGAGAAGAGGCTGAGAGACCTGGGGCTGTTTAGCCTGGAGAGGAGAAGACTGAGAGGGCATCTAATAAACGTTCATAAATATCTGAGGGCTGAGTGTCAAGAAGGGGGGGGACAGGCTCTACTCAGTTGCACCCTGTGATAGGACAAAGGGCAATGGATATAAACTACAGCACAGGAGGTTCCACCTCAACATGAGGAGGAACTTCTTTACTGTGAGGGTCACAGAGCACTGGAACAGGCTGCCCAGGAAGGTTGTGGAGTCTCCTTCTCTGGAGACTCTCAAGACCCATCTGGATGCACTCCTGTATGACCTATACTGGATTGTATGGTCCTGCTTTGGCAGGGGGGTTGGACTTGATGATCTTTAGAGGCCCCTTCCAACACCTATCATGCTGTGATTATCAGAGTTTAAAATGTCTAGCTTCTTCTACTTTCTGTGGCATTTCTTTGTATGTGCTTTAGGAACAGTATCTGCTGTTGTTTCCTTTGTTTGCTGGAGGGACAAGAAACACTTCAACTTGTCAAACAGCAAAAACATTTGTTGGTGAAGAAGTGGTTGCTGATATACAAATCAAGACCATTATTAACAGTGAGTTATGGAATAAGTAGTAAGTTTGAAAAACCTCTCCTCATTAGAATTCAAAAGATCTCTTGCTTATGCAGCATACGCAAGGTTTTCTACGGGGTTTTGCCATACAGTGGTGGAACCATACTCTCATGGCTCTCTTCTCATGGGAGAATGTTTTCTGATAAAAGCACTGGGAAAGTATACAGTGAACCAAGCTGAGCTTTGTATCAGTCATGTAAATGCTTGCATTGGAGTAGAACAACACACCTGTGGTAGTATGAGGAGCCTTAGTAGGCAAGGAGGCTGTTGGAGCTGCACATGGCTTTTAATGTGCTCTCGTAGCTTAATCTTCTTCCCGTCAGAGAGGCTTTCCCTTAAAAATACTGGAAGGCTTGTAAAATGTTTGTTTTGCCCTACTGAACAGCATCAAAGGCTGCAGTTTGGTTTCAGAGATCATAGAATCATAGAATTGGCAGGGTTGGAAGGGACCTCAAGGATCATCTAGTTCCAGCCCCCCTGGCATGGGCAGGGACACCTCACACTACAGCAGGTTGCTCACAACTACATCCAGCCTGGCCTCAAAAACCCCCAGGGATGAGGCTTCCACCACCTCCCTGGGCAACCTGTTTCAGTGTCTCACCATCCACAAGGTGAAGAACTTCTTCCTAACATCCAATCTGAATCTACCCATTTCTAGTTTTTCTCCATCTCCCTTAGTCCTATCGTTACCTGACCTAACTTCCCACAAAGCCTCTCCCTGGAGAGCAAATCCCCATATATTGACAATAAACAATGGCCTTAGACACAGGATTGTCTCTGCTGGCAACTACAGCAAAAACTGACCAAAAAAAGAATTGTCTATTATCCCTCTGAGTAGAGAAATATTGAAGTACCTTGTGCAGTTCAGTTTTGTGATTGCTTTAGGTCACACCTAACTACTTATCTACTGGTGGCCTTTGAATCAATCTCCCTGCCACCTCAGTCAGAAGAACAGTAGATGAGGGAACATGTTTAAAAAACACCACCACATAAACAGACAAGAAAGGAAAAAACAACCCCAAACCAAGCCATGATTTGCTTCAACCACATGACCAAAGTCCCAGTTCAAAAATGTCCTTGGTAATTAATGAGCAAAATAGGCTGCTGAGCCTCAGTGAGACTCGGCTGGAAAGCGAATGGAATGCTTGCTGAACTCCTCAGTGATTTTGCATCAGTCCTTCTACACAACTCTTATACAGGATACAGTGGCAAGAGAGTGTAAAGCTCAGAAAGCTTCTGATAATGGGCTTTAGACACACTACCTGTCTGAGGTACTTTTATGACACACTAGCTCTGACTATGAAATCTTGACACTTTTGACCTAGCAGTTTAAAAAGGTATTGTCAGTGCTTGGCATGTGTTTTGCTTATGAGCTAATGGGTAAAAGAGAGGCCTTGAATTTGTAGATTAAAATGATTTGATTATTTATTTCTTTTCAGTAACTGTGCATTGGTAACCCCTTAGGAATTTGGGGTGTGCATTTAGGTATGTCTGGCACTAGATTGTTTCTGACCTTTCTCACTGTGATGTTAACACTGAGCATGAGCCTGGGAAAAAAACAAAACAAAAGTGGAAATAATTGTTTTCATTATGGGTACACAGTGATGGTGGTCACTGCAGTTAACTGCAAATATATTGCCCTCCTGCTTAGTTGTCACCAGGTTATTGGAGGATGGAAAAGAGGATGGAGAAGGGCTGGGAGCACATGGACTACAAGGAACATCTGAAGGAGCTGGGGGTGTTCAGGCTGGAGAAGAGTCTGAGGGGAAACCTCATTGCCCTCTACAGCTCCCTGAAGAGAGGCTGAAGCAAGGAGGGGGCAGCCTCTTCTTGCTGGCAAGCGACAGGACCAGAGGAAATGGTTCCAAGCTGCACCAGAGGAGGTTCAGGCTGGATGCTAGGAAATATTTCTTCCCAGAGAGGGATCTCAGCCATTGGAATGTTCTGCCCAGGGCAGTGCTGGAGTCTCCATCCCTGGAGGTGTTCAAGCAGTGTGTGGAGCTGTCACTTAGGGACATGGTTTAGTGTTGACCCTTCAGTGCTTGGTTGAGGGTTGGACTGGATGAGCTTGGAGGTCTCTTCCAACCAGATGTTTTCTGTGATTCTGTGAAAAGCACAAACCAGATGAACCAAAATACTTGGTGAGTTTTTTTGATTCATGTCCAGCAACAGGTTGAGAGAAAAGTAACTAAGAGGAGCAAAGATAGCTGGTGGATGTGTGCATGTGCCTGACCATTTCTGGGTATAAATTGTAAGTGATGTGAGGGAAAGCTAAATGTGAGTTTTAGGAAACTTGCTCTGACAGATTTGGACATGAAAATGAATCTGTGACTGTCAGGAAGGCATTAGGACTGATGGGAGTTGTATCCTGTGCTGGAGACTGAGAGGTCACTCTAGTGGGTATGTTTGGAAGATGAATGGATCATGCTGGTTGGAAGCTTCAGATTATTTGCTTGCCTGAGCAATTCATTAGAAATTTGTGATTATTGTTAGCTCTCACTCATTTTCAGTCACTATTTTTAAGCATTCAAATGGTCCTTAGCAATCATATCCTACATTAGCTGTGTGCTTCCAGGTGCACATAATTAGTGCTGGTGGCTTGTGTTCTGTGCTGCTCTTGGTCACTGAGGTTGAGAGGCCAGGCTCTTTGAGGGGAGCTAAGGCTGAAGAGTGACCTCTTGCTTCCCCAGTTTAAAATACTTGTCACTGATGTTTTATGCTCCTTGAAAGTAAAAAAAGAGGCAGTTCCTGTTCTGGCTGCACCATAGATCCTCCCTGCCAGTACTGTCTTATTCTTACCTTGTGTGTTTTGCTGCTTACATGTTTAGCCCTACTGTTTTCTGTGGTTCCACTGCAGATGTCCCTTTCACCCTTTGCAGCTCTACATGTCTACATGTATTAAAGGTCTGTCTGTGTACAAAATACTCCTGAGTTTTCTCTGGTTATGTTGTTAGCAATGTTACAGCATTACAAAGCACTCACACCACAGTAGCTTCTAATGCTATTTTAGAGTCCTTAATGAGAGGTTTCAAAGTAAGTGTTATCCTACTTAGTGTATCACAGTACATTAGAGGTTAGAAGAGATCTCCAGAGATCATCCAGTCCAACCCCCCTGCCAAAGCAGGGTCACCCAGGGTAGTCTGCACAGGAATGCACCCAGGTGGGGTTGGAAAGCCTCCAGAGAAGGAGACTCCACAACCTCACTGGGCAGGCTGTTGTTCCTTGTCTTATTGTTGCACACCATTGAAAAGAGCTTGCCCCCCTCCTCTTGACACCCACCCTCAGATATTGATAGACATTGAGGACATCCCCTCTCAGTCTTCTCAAGACTAACCAGCCTAAGTCTCAAGGCTAAACTAAAGTGTACTTCTATGATTAGAACAGGACTTTGTCTGCAAGGGAGTCTGTAGCTCAGTATCATATCCCCAAGACAAAACAGTACAGACTATGTATCTACATATATAGATCTATTTTATGAACAGTTTCACTGAAAACTCTATCTTCTGTTATATTAAGACATATCATATGAAGGCTATGTGACTGCCTGAGGAGTGAAATGACACATTTGGGTTTTAAATACAGTTTAACTAGATGAGAGAAGAACATGAAATAGGAATGAAATATGGTATTGCTGTGTTCTATTCTCTTTTTGTTGTTGTTTTGACTTTAAAACAAGAAACCCACTCACCTTTTTGATATAGCTATAAGCTGGGTTGTGGTTTTTTGGTTAATGGCATTAAGTCCAGTCACCTTTCTGATACAGCAATAGCTGGGGGTTTTTTTGGGGTCATGACATTAAATCCAGCCACCTTTTTGATACAGCAGTAGCTGTTTTGTGGGGTTTTGGTTGGTTTTGTTTTTGTTAAAGGCATTATTAATTTATTTCCAATGGTGAGAAAGCAGCAGGTAACTGTGAATTATGGATCCCCAATCTCACTGCAGGTCAGGTGGCATGAACTACCAGTTTTATATCCCACCACAACTGTGGCAAGTGGAAATTATAGACTCATAACTGAAAGGAGCAAAGATGGCTGGTGGGTGTCTGCATGTGTCTGACCAGCTCTGGGTATAAAACAATTTTGAGTATTGTCAGGGAAATCTCAATATGATTTTTTGCAGTTTCCTCATTTTCTAATCTGATGTTGCATACAGATCCAAATCTCATACCCTGTGCAACACAACTTCCATCTCCTTCACTGCTCCAAACATGACCCCATTTCTGTTTCTGTTGCATGGGGAACTGACATTCCATTGCTGCATCCCTTTCAGCTTTGGGCATGTCTGTATGGAGGTCAGTTCCATTTGATGATCTGTCAGATACAAAAGGGACAGGGAATGAGGTGCAGGATAAGATATGTTCACTCATGGATCCATAGACTTTTCCAGGGGACTTAATAACCTTTACCTATTTGCAGCAGGATTGTGGGGGGCAGTTCAAAGCTCTTTGATGGGTGTGCTGCAGCAGCTTTAGGCATTTCTGCTACTTCACTCATCCAGATCCTCACTTCCAGAGCCCCACCAGAGATCTAGCTCTATTCTCCCCATTCTCTGCTTGTCCTTTGTCTCAACTAGACTGACCTTCCTCTCTTAGTGTGACATTCCTCTCTTAGTGTGACATTCCTCTCTTAGTGTGACATTTGGAGACTTGATAGGGTGCTTGGTTGCATGGTTTAGTTGATTAGGTGGTGTTGGATGATAGGTTGGACACGATAATCTTGAAAGTCTCTTCCAACCTGGTTCATTCTATACTATTCTATTCTATTCTAGTCTAGTCTAGTCTAGTCTATCAAGGTTTTTTTTCTCCTCAGGCCTTTTTGTGCATCCCTATCACTTCATTCAGCTTCTCTGTACTCTTCTTGGTTATATACTTACCAGCTATCTCCTCTCTTAACTCCAGCAGTTGGTGGTTTGGGGTTTTTTTATAAATCAATTAGAAGTGGTGCACACATGGCCAGGCATGCAGTGTAGCAGTTTCAGTTTAAATAACCAGGGTTGGGGAAACATATAAGAAGCAAATATCTTTTTACAGTTGTAGTGGGAGATAGAGAAGTATGGTTCTGTTACTGTGGGAAGCAGGGAGAGATGGTTGAGAGAAGTATTTTCAGTGTATAGGACAAGGAAATTGGAAAAATAAGAAAAGGGGGGAAAAGATCATATCAGTGAGAAGGTGGCATGATCACAGAATCACAGAAACAACCAGGTTAGAAGAAACCCTCAAGGATATTAAGTCCAACTAATCACCCAACTCTAACTAATCAACTAGACCATGGCACCAAGTGCTTCATCCAGGCTTTTCTTAGACACCCCCAGGGAAGTCAACCCCACCACCTCCCTGGGCAGCACACTCCAATGGCAAATCTTGCTTTCTGTGAAGAACTTCTTTCTGAGATCAAGCCTAAACTTCCCCTTGCACAGCTTGAGACTGTGTCCTCTTGTTCTGGTGCTGGTTGCCTGGGAGATGAGACTTCCACCTGGCTATAACCTCCCTTCAGGTAGTTGTAGACAGCAGTAAGGTCTCCCCTGAGCCTCCTCTTCTCCAGGCTAAGCAACCCCAGCTCCCTCAGCCTCTCCTCACAGGGCTGTGCTCCAAACACCTCCCCAGCTTTGTTGCGCTTCTCTGGACACCTTCCAGCAACTCAACGTCTTTCTTGAATTGATGATGCTATATAGAAGAATAAAGTTGCAGGCTTTTGAATGAATGGGTCTGCATGTACTGAACCTGGATAAAGCACTCTCCTTAGAAAGAAACTGCTGTAAAGACTGTTAGGGGAGTGCTTGACACCTGGGCAAGGAACTTCAGGAACTGAAACACCTGTTAAAGGACCTGGAAGAGAGACTGAGAAGTAATGAAAGGTTATTTGGCTCTCCATAAATTCACACAACTTCTGGAAAATGTGCAGTGGCTGCTTCCTGGATTTAGAGGAAGGTGGGAGAACTGAGCTTCTGATCACTCTCCAGAAGAAGATGGGAACAAAACTGGAATTAAAATAGCACAGGGAAAATGTGTTACAGCAATAATACTTGCCATGGTGCCCTTGCAGCTGCAGGAAACAGGACCTGATGAATCCAAAAGTTCCCTCCTGGCTGGTTTCTTGAGTTCACTTCTAGAGCCTCAACAATACTTTTAAGAAAATGTACTTCCTGACAAAGAGTACTCAGTAAGCTTTTAATGCAGTTGAGTTGACTGTATTAGAATAGATGGAACTGAGATAATTTTATCCTGTTGCTATGTAACACTGCCTTAGTGGATGCAGGAAAGGTTATGATGTTTCTGTGGAAACATCAACATTTTTGTTGCTTTTGGGAAACAATACATCTGCAAAACTGGGCTCCTCGTTGGGCTTTCAGAATTGGGCAAGATTGGAAGTTTAAAACACTTCTGTTCTTTTTGGAAAAATCCATTTTGAAATGATAAAGAAGGGGAAATACAATCTTTATAGATTGAAGAGAATGCATCTTTAGATCATCTAAATCATCTTTAGAGGACACAGTCTCAGGCTGCACCAGGGGAGGTTTAGGCTGGAGGTTAGGAAGAAGTTCTATACAGAGAGAGTGATTGCCCATTGGAATGGGCTGCCCAGGGAGGTGGTGGAGTCACCATCACTGGAGGTGTTCAGGAGGAGACTTGATAGGGTGCTTGGCGCCATGGTTTAGTTGATTTGGTGGTGTTGGATTGGTTGATGGGTTGGACGCAATGATCTTGAAGGTCTCTTCCAACCTATTCTATTCTATTCTATTCTAATTAATGGAGATAAAGAGTAACCTGATATTCCAGGATGAAACCCAGCCTTTGACATCCTACTCATAAAGCCAAGCGATTTATACCCTCAACAGAAATACTCCACAAAAATACCAAACTTTTAAATAGTTAAGACAAAGACATTAATTTTACTGAAAAATATTTTTTTCCTGTCCTATTGACTCAGCGCTTAAAAAAAGAATCAATATGCAATTTATATATTAACAAAGAATCAATATGCAATTCATAAATGAAAAAATAATCACATGCAATTTATAAACAGAGGCTGCTCTTTTGGTATCAATTACAGCCAGTTATCATGTGCATTAAAGCTCTTCCTGGGATTCCATGGACTTTAATGGATTTTAACTCGGGTCTTCACCCAAATGTAAGTCATAGAATCATAGAATTGTCAGGGTTAGAAGGGACCTCAAGGATCATCCAGTTTCAACCGCCCTGCCATGGGCAGGGACACCTCACACTACAGCAGGTTGCTCACAGCCACATCCAGCCTTCCCTTAAAAACCTCCAGGGATGAGGCTTCCTCCACCTCGCTGGGCAACCTGTGCCAGTGTGTCACCACCCTTGTGGGGAATAACTTCTTCCTAGCATCCAGTCTGAATCTGCCCACCAATGGTGTTATGCTAGTGTGAAAGGAATTAGAAGATTAACTCAGGTTATGATGGAAGCCAGGTCTATCCGCCCTGACTCTTTAAACTCTCCTACTTTCATTAAACAGCCAGTGCAGCTGGTGGGCTAACCCTTATATGGCAAAAGGACACCATAATAGCATATTTTACCCTTTGAAAACCACTCCTAGTGGCTTTCAAAAACCATTTCATATCCATGTGAGTATGAAAGTTAGAAGATCAGCTGCCCCTGAATGAGATGGCTACAGTTACAGGCCCACAAGCTGTCCTCCTAAAATTTAGACAGTTTCCAAAGAAGTTCTGCATTTTCAGAGCTGGCTTTTCCAAGTAATGGTGGATCTGGCCTCTCTCTCCTGATTGGATGCAGTGCTGGCACCTAGGACATGTGTATCTTCTGCTTATGTGTATCTTCATCTTCTACCTGTAGATGGGCAGTCTGGTGCACTCCTTACACAAGTATGATGCATTTGGATGTATGCGTGTAGGTCAAATCATTGTTGTGGTGGTTTGGCCCTGGCTAGGGGCCAAATGCCCACCAAAGCTGCTCTGTCGCTCCCCTTTAGATGGGCAGGGGAGAGAGGAAAATGTAACAAAAGCCAGCTGTAAGACAGAAGCAATTTAATAATAAAGCTAAGCAAAAGCAATAGACCACATGGAAGCAAAAGCAGAGAGAGATGTTGCTCTCTGCTGCCCATCAGCGGCACAATGTTCGGTCTCAGGCAGCAACCCCAGCTCCCTCAGCCTCTCCTCATAGGGCTTGTGTATTTCAGATTAAGCATTTGCCTTTTTTTATAGCTGAAAACCAAAATGCCATAAAGAAGCTGCTGTGAGATTCCATCCTGTCCTTTATCTCTTTCTTTTAAGTGAATGACCAATTACATTTCAGCAGAGAGCTTTTGAAGAGTAGAAACCTTTTTGAAGGCAAAGGGGTGTGTTTAAAACATGGAAATTAAAGAAGCTGCCTGCTAGTACAGGCAATATGACTTCTCTGTGCTGTCACTCATGTTTTTTGAAGACTGAATGGGTAAAAGGCTGCACTGTTCAAAACAGCTCCTGACAGAACAACTTTTACATACTCCGTGGTGTGTTTGTGAAGAAGAAAGTACATTGATTGAACAGAATGAGCATCTTTATCTGATGTGAACAGATAGAACAAAGATGGTTGGGGAAAAAAACCTGAAGAATTTCTCCCACAGAAACTGTCTTCTTGATCCCTGAAAACAACAGACTTCTTGTGAAGTGCAGTCAAGGCTTACAAACATGCTGCCGTGGTACATTGAGTTCGGATTCCCAGCTGACATTTCAAGTGGTATTTAGAGTTATGACAAATCTGATTTATTTGGGTCTCTCTCCAAAGCTGCCATAAAAGAAGCGCTGATTTGGTGAGTTATTAGTCATGGCACCTTCAGACAGCTCCTTCTGCTAGTTGTGGGAATTGCTAGCAGATCTCTGTGTTCTTTTCAGTACCAGGGTTTAACAAATTTTTTGGTACAGCTGCAGTTCAGTTGAGTGGACTCTTCATTTTCTGGTGAAGTCTTCACCAGGCTGTGTGTTTCCCTTGGAAAAATATCCTGTCAAACAACAAGTTAGGTAATTGAGGATATTGCCTTGCAAAATGCTCATCTGAGTAATTCAGAAAGAAGTTTCTTCAGCTCTGCAATGAAAAACTGACCTTCATCGGTTGATAATTTAAGTAAACCGGCTTTGGAACGTACCATGAAGTATTACTGCCTGAACAACAGCTATAAAATAGATTTTCTAAAGTAAAACAAAACTGTTCATTAAAATACATCTCATCCTTTCAATAATGAGGCCCTGCTTAGCAAACAGTTGCATTTAAGGCAGTATTTTAACACTCAGTGTTATTCCAGTTGTGATCTTAGTGTCTTGAGTCACTAAGGATACCTGAGTAAAGGTGTTGATGAAAATGCTTTTTCTCAATGCTTTCACTGATTTCACTTAAATGTAGCACACTACCTTTCAGTTCCGTTTCACCATACAGTTGCTCTACCATTTACTGTAACATCAGTTGTATAGTGGTCTCTTTTTAAGGCCAGGCTGGATGGGGCTCTGAGCAACCTGATCTAGCATGAGGCGTCCCTGCCCATGGCAAGGGGCTTGGAAGTAGATGATCTTTGAGGTCCCTTCCAGCCCTGACAATTCTATGATTCTATGATTCTCTTGACTTGACTTTTAGAAACAATGAAAAGATGATTTAAAGTTGGTAAATCTAGTGTACTGACTAAAAAACAATTCTTGGCATGGAAGGGAGTAAGGACTTTCTGTGTTTTAAAAGCAAACATGTTTGTGGATTGCTCCCAAACTTAGGGATAGAATAAGTTCCTTAGTTATAGCTCTATCTATCTATCTATTTATATCTCTCTTTATCTATACCATCTCTATCATCTATATCTATATCTAGATCATCAGTCTCTGTATGTATATCATCTGTATCTCTATCTATGTATCTATGGATCTCTCCTTCTATCTAAAGTTCTTTTCCCCCAATCCTAATATCATAACAGTGAAGTGTGAATGCCCTATTTTTTTCATGCAAAGAACAGTAGCTACTGGCCACCATCCTAAACATTTAATGAAAACTTAGGAGACAAAAGAACTTAATTAATTTCCTATGTAACAATGTTCCTACTGCTGATATTGTATAAATCCTTGTTCCAGTATTTACCTTTAACATAAGTAGGTTGTTGGGTTTTGTTTTAACCTCCTTGGTATGTTTGTACATAATTGACCTCTAGCTTCTTCAGTGTAAACTTGTATAGCAAGCTCTCTCTTCAGTTCATGTTTTCTATTCCAGTTGTCCACTGAAGTGGTTTTGCACAGTATTAGACATCCAGGTTGCATGCAGGGTAAAGCTACTGAAGTTCTTGCTTCATACAGGTGTATCACTTTCCTTTTCTCACTTGGGTAGCTCTTGACTGCCTGCAATGTTCTCTCATTCTTCTGCAGGTGCTTTCCTATTAAGAGATCCAAAGTTTAAAAAGAAGAAGATTTTTGTCCCTTAATGTACAACTTATACAACCTCTGCTTCCATTAATCCATTTAAAAGCCATGCAGCTCTTCCTTCCTGTTATTCCTTATACCTAGGATATCACTTGAATGTTGGAAGCTTTTGCCCCCATCCTTACACACACCCCCACCCCCCATATCCTCAAGACATTTAATTTCACAGTCTTTTTTCTTACAGTTAGACCATTATGCAAGCACTAAATGAAATCAGGTTGAAGTCTGGTCCTTGAGAGACTCTAATTCTGTCCCATTTATCATGGCACTACACGTTGTCACAGACTCAGGGTTTTGCCCCTTGCTGAGAATTCACCTTAGCATTAAAAGGGAAAAAAAACAATGAAAGGAATTTCTCTGTCTTGGCTAGAATCCTAGGGCACAGCTGTCTGTGCCATAAAAGAATCATACAGTTAGTCCTAGCATGATGAAACAGATTGAATTCGTTAATGGTTAGCAGGGCCAGTGATCCCAGTTTAGCTGGGAGACTGATGCAGGAGGACTTTAGAAATGACTCTGCATGTACAAAGTCCATCTGAAAAGCTTCTTTCTTTTTAGAATTACTCTGCATAGCTGGTATTTGTGCTTTCTTTCTCTAGTACAAGTAACAGTTAACAAAAGTCGTTGTCTGGATAAGCTGCAGGAGTAACAATGGCAGTGAAGCCAAGTTTCTTGCCTTCTCCACTGATGTCTCTGTAAGGCACCGTGTGTGTCCTTTCACCGTGGTACATTAAGTAGACTCCTGGGAACAGCAGACTGCCAACTGTTCAACAGAAGGGCACCAGAGATAGTTTGGTTGGTTGGTCAGTCTGTCTGTCTATTTACCTGTCCTAATCTGTTCTGATCCCATTCATCCCTGCTGAGGCAAGAAAGCAAAGGCTAATGCAGACAGCAGAAACTTCTGGGTTTTTTGAAAGGTTTCCAGGCTTCTGTCTCTTCAACGATGTGTTTAGAATATTCCTGCCATGTTTTTCAGCTGCTACCAAGACTTCCAGCAAAAATTGCAAATAGCAAGGCCTCTAGATTTTCAGACAAGAGAAAGAATTCAAATGTTAAAAAAAAACCTGGAGACTTCCTCCTTTTACCAGGCTAGATGCTAATCCTTTCAATAATTCTGCATATTGGGTCCACAAATAAGCTCTTACTTTGTGTCTGAAAATATAGACAATAGAGGTTAGCGATGGCTGCAAACTGGTATATTTAGCATGTCCTTCACAAATCTTGACCTGACCTAGGTCTGAGCCTCATTTATATGGCATAACAAAAATCTACTTAACAGATGCTCAGAGGATGCATTTTCATAGAGTTTGAATCTCTCTAGTATTAATTTGCTGATGCTGCTGAAAGCGGAGGGGAATATGTCTGAAATGAACTATGTACAACCCAAAAGGAAAAGAAAAACCCACCCAAAACGATGACAGCCTATGTTCATTTTGAATTAATGAATCAGTGAGCTGGTAGATCTGTTAATTGTAATACTCAATCACCACTTCTGCACTCACTGAGTAGTTCACCAGCACAGCTTATTGAGCTTCATGAGATTGTAAAGAAATGTTAAAAGTCAAGGAAGTAGGAGAGGAGGAAAAAAACCCCACACAGCCTTAATCTTTGCATAGTTTCCCTTTCAGCTGAAATAGCAACTCCTTCGCTGCTCTGGTGAGCAAGGCCTGTGAGCAGCAAGTGCTGGGTTTAGTAAGGGAAATGCATGTATTTAATCAGGGAACAGTATCTGTTCACTTTAAGTCACCAGAACACTGCTGCAGGAGGAAATGCCTCTAGTAAGCCGTTACAGTATTTTGCTTTTGTTGAAGTGTTAAGAAAACAGAAATGAAACACCAAGACACAAATGGCACAATGTAATAGGTGGCTGAGTCTAAAGACAAAGGAATTTGGGTGTTTTTTGAATATTCAGAGTAGACAGACTTGGACTGGGGAGGAGCTGATTGATATGAAGTAGAGCAGACAGGCTGCCTGAGACTCCAGCAGCTATCATATGAAATCAGTCTGACATTTTTGAGGTTCATGACTGTTCACCACTAACTAGAAGAGAGAGAGGTGCAAAGATTATGGCATCATATGTCTTTATCCAGAGCAGAGACATTTCCTTGTGTTGAACTTCTAAGACCAGCTGACCCATGAGCTTCCTGATTTGGCAGCTGATGTCAGCACGCTGCAGCATACCCACAGTCCAATAGAATCATAGAATTGTTAGGACTGGAAGGGACCTCAAGGATCACCTAGTTCCAAACCCTCTGCTATGGGCAGGGGCACTTCACACTACAGCAGGTTGCTCAAAGCCACTCCAGCCTGGCCTTAAAAACCTCCAGGGATGAGGCTTCCTCCACCTCCCTGAGCAACCTGTGCCAGTGTCTCACCACCCTCCTGCGGAAGAATTTCTTCTTAACATCCAATCTGAATTTACTTACTTCTAGTTTTGCTCTATTCCCCCTAGTCCTATCATTACCTGACACCCTAAAAAGTCCCTCTCCAGCTTTCTCTGCGGAGCTTTCTCTTCTCCAGACTGAACAGCCCCAACTCTCTCACTCTGTCTCCATAGCAGAGCAGCTCCAGCCCTCTGATCATCCTCGGGGCCCTTCTCTGGACACCTTTCAGCACCTCCAGATCCTGCTTGTAATAGTGGCTGCAGAACCAGATGCAATATTCCAGGTGTGGTCTCACCAGAGTGGAGTAGAGGGGAAGAATCACCTCCCTGGTCCTCCTGGCTATGCTTCTCTTGATGCAGCCCAGGATAGACAGCTGCCCAACAAGCCTGAAAGCCTCTGTAAGATTCTGACCTTGCAGAATCTGACCTGAATATACAGGCTAAGACTTCTAGAATTTTGGAGTTTTTTTAGCAAGACTTGAGAATTTAGTCAGATGCACATCATCTTGAAATCCTTTCACAACATCAAGGAGCCAGGAAACATACTTGAGTGTTTTTTTTCAGTACTTCTGGTGCAAAGCTGGAGTTACAGTCTTCTTTAAAGCAAGGCACCCAGAGTTTTGTGTTAGCAGCAGCAGAAATTGGAGGGTGCATGAAATGTTGTCCTGGTGTTTCTGGGACAGATGTCCAGAACAGCCATCAGCTGCAGGCCAATGGTAATTCTGAGGCAGCTAGCACAGCTAACCTGAGTTGGCTCACAGGTGTATCATGTCATAAAAGGGGAAGTTTGGGGTAGGGAGGGAGCCTCCTCCTGCTGTGTCTGGCTTGGGCTCACTCCTCTCCTGCTCTTGAGGGCTGCCTGCCTGGGTGTTGTGACTGCTGCACTTCTGTTGAGCTAAGTACAACTTTATATATCTTGTATTGAGGTTGGTATTAGCTTGGCTGGTTTAACTGATTTTCATTTCAACCTGTGGGTCTTTTCTGCTCTTCCTCATTCCCCTTTTCTGCTGGGAAGGGGTCATTAGGTGATAGAGTAACTGCTCGAGTTTAACCCCAGATGCAGGCTAAATATAGACTGATGTTCTCTCCCATCCTGTTTATTTGTTTCCTTACCATCAATGACTGAGGTACTTAAGTGCATTACCTGGGAATGTTGCCATACATCTATGGGACTTACTAGAATGTCTGGGCCAAGACTGCACATGAGTCTCAATAAAGAATGGCATTGTCCTGCTGTGTGAGAAATGTTGAATGCATGAACAAAGGTAGTGAGATGAGGAGAAGGGGGAAGGACTCTCTCAAAATGGCAAATTGCCTCTTTAGTACATCAAGTTTGTACTGATTCCAAAATTCTTCTTTATCTTAAACTCAGCTGAAAACTTCCATTTTATTTCACATGCTATGACACACTACAACCATTCAAATTCCCATGCAAGTGTGGCTGCCTGTTCTGTGGCAAGGACTTTATTTAGTTATTTATAGCTATGTAGAGCAAGTGTATGTTGATGTAAGTGTTTTCACCTTTGTCTGGCAGTTTCTTCTTTCTCTTTATTCCATTAATACTCAGCTACTTCTATTCTTTCTATTGTATATTGTTCTTCTACTGTAGAAGCATCTTAGCTGCTACTGTGATAGACAATGGACTCTTTCAAGAGCCTGTCATTTGTCTATAATTCCAAAGTCTTGCCCTTCCAAGAATCTTTCTGCCAATTACTTAGTGTAGGGCCAAATCCTCCACAGCAGAGGTGCAGCACTCGGTTTTTATCCTGTTTATCCTTTTACTGAATGCCAGCATGTCTTGAGCTCTGCAGAGACACTGAAGTGCTGTTTGATGGAGTGCTGTAACAGAAGAGTTCTTTTTTGTGTGTGTGTTCCCCCACACACAGGTGTGAGGAATCATTTCACTCAAGTCAACAAACCTTGTCCTGATATATGTGGCTATAGAAAAGGAACAGATTCCCTTTTATCAGAATGACACCTGCAGTCCTGGGAAGAAGCTGTAGAATTGGCATGAAAGGAACCAAGGAACAGTGGATTTTAAGGGATTCTTCCCTTTGTACTTGATAGTGTGTGAGCAGTGGTCTAGTGGTACACATGGAAGCTGACTAAACAGAAGGGAGGATTTAAGGCAGTACTGCCATATGTGAAGTGCTTGAATCATTTCAACATTTAGCACCAAGGGGTGGGGGGGACTATTCCTGAAATATTTATTTAGCACCAGACAAGACATGCTTGGCTCCACTGCTAGTCATTCAACTGCTCCTTATAATCCCGAAACTGTTATCTGAAAGGCTGATAATATATTGAGATCATTGCTTTGGCACCCTTAAAACAAATTGAAAAGGAGAGGGATAATACCAGAGGAAATTGTCCAAGAAAATTGGCTCTTGCAGAGCAAAGGAGGATTCATTATTTGGAGGCTCAGATCCCAGTCGTGCATCTGACTGCTTTGAGTTGCTCTAGTGACATCAGGCAAGTAGAAAACTGGCCCAACTGGTGAGTTTAAAACAAACCCTAGAAACACAGCTGCCTCAATGCTGTCTGTTTTCAAGCACAAAAGGTAGACTTGTGGCAAAGCTTTTCCTTTAACTTTCTTTAGAAAAGGCCTGCTGAAGTCAGGTTGTTAGCAATACAGTTCTGTATGCTCAAAATGAAATGCAAGCTCCTTGCATCTCTAGAAGTTTACTAGTCTGGAGGAGAGCTGTGATTGTTAAGATGATGCTTACAGGAGAAATACCTGGGTTTTAATTGTCTCTGACAAATGAATCCTCAGGCACTGACTATTCCAAAAGGAGCCCTGTCTTTACTGTGTTCTGACCAAGTGTTGCTACATGAATTGACTGAATTTCAGGAAGGATATTAGTATTAAGCATTATAATTACCACAGTTCTTTTAATGGGTGAAAAAAGTAATCCAGCATACCTTCATCTTTTGTACTGACATTAAGGAACCTATATAGCTAGGGCTATTTAAAAATGAGAAGAGGATTAAAAAAGTGCTTAGTGTACTTGTGGGTGTGATTAGTAGGTCAAGAGAGGTTCTCTTCCCCCTCTACTCTGCCCTGGTGAGGCCTGAACTGGAGTACTGTGTCCAATTCTGGGCCACTCAGTTCAAGAAGGACCTCAGGGAACTGATTGAGAGATTCCAGCACAGAGCCACAAAAATGATTGAAGGAGTGGAACATCTTCCTTATGAGGAGAGACTGGGGGAGCTGAGGGCTCTGTAGCTTGGAGAGGAGGAGCCTGAGAGGTGACCTCATTGCTGTTGATAAAGATGTGCAGGGTGTGTGTCAAGAGGCTGGAGCCAGGCTCTGCTGGGTGATTCCCAATGTCAGCACAAGGGGCAATGGTGGAAGTTGAGGCAGAGGAAGTGCCATGGAAACATGAGGAAAAAAAAAATCCCTGTGAAGGTGACAGAACCCTGGAAAAGACTGCTCAGGGGGGTGGTGGTGTCTCCTTCTCTGGAGATATTCAAAACCTGCCTGGATGTGTTCCTGTGTTATCTGGTCTAGGTGATCCTGCTCTGGCAGGGGTGTTTGGATTGGGTGAGTTTTCAAGGTCCCTTTCAGCCCCTAATGTTCTGTGATTCTGTTTCTGTGTGTGAGTCTATGGTGTGGTGGTTTGGTTTTGGTGGTTGTTTTTTTGTTTGTTTGGTTTGGGGTTTTTTGTGTGTGGCAGGTTTTGTTTGTTTTTTAATGCAACCAGAAGCCAGCTTTTTCTTCAGAGCAAGCTACAACAGTAAAGGGACTGACCCTGAATTATCTGTCTAGCAATATCCTACTCTGGAGTCCCAAGCTGGACTCTAGGGAATAGCTGTGCCAGTAAATACACTGGGAACATCAAGCATAGATTGTGTCCTCTTTTCACTCCAATATTAGACATTGCAGCACAGCAAAAAATCAGGAAGATAAAATATTTCTTTTACTATATGCAGAGCCTCTATGATCTGTACATACACCAAACAGAATAGAATAGACCAGGTTGGAAGAGACCTTCAAGATCATCACGTCCAACCCATCAACCAATCCAACGCACCTAAACAACTAACCCATGGCACAAATCACCCCATCAAGTCTCCTCCTGAACACCTCCAATGATGGTGACTCCACCACCTCCCCAGGCAGCCCATTCCAATGGGCAATCACTCTCTCTGTATAGAACGTCCAACCTAAACCTCCCCTGGTGCAGCCTGAGACTGTGTCCTCTTGTTCTGGTGCTGGCTGCCTGGGTGAAGAGACCAACATCCGCCTGTCTACAACCTCCCTTCAGGTAGTTGTAGAGAGCAATAAGGTCACCCCTGAATCTCTTCTCCAGGCTAAGCAACCCCAGCTCCCTCAGCCTCTCCTTATAGGGCTTGTGTTCCAAACCCCTCACCAACTTCGTTGCCCTTCTCTGGACTCATTCCAGCAAGTCAACCTCCTTCCTAAACTGAGGGGCCCAGAACTGCCAGCATCATCTAGGACACCATTTCAACCTTCAAACCACTACCAGGCCATTTGTGTGCATTCTTCTTTATGATGTCTCCATAGTACAGCACCATAAAGTCTTATCTGCCACCTCTCACTGCAGTGGCAAGTTCAGAAGTTTCAGTAAGTCTCATAAATGTCAAGCATGATTTTAAAAAGTGAATCACAGAGGAGAAAGTAGTTCCTGTTCATTCCACTCAGAGATGCAACACACACCATCATCCTCTTGCTCATTAGTCACTGCAGTGTAAAGGTCCTCATCCTGTTTACTCTGTTGCTCTTGCAGCAACAATGACCTACAGACCTTTAAATTCACAGCTTCTGCAGAAATGGCTGAGCTTTCCTCATCCCAATAACTAGAGCAAATACAGCTTCCTGCTTCCACAGGTTTCTGTAAACTTCTGCAGGGATACCAAATGCCTAAACACTGAAGTGTCCTCTTTGCATCCTCTACTACTTAGCAATATTTATTTGTTTGTTCAAGCTGATTGCTTCCTTTGTGGATCTTCATGGAAGTATTGAAGAGTCTTTCATGGCAATGTATGCTCGTTCTACGCTAAAATCTGTGTCCCCTAAAATTTTGTAACAACAATAATGTTACTGAGTCATTTAAGCTGTGATGTATTTTGTATTTAAGGATACTTCATCTCATCCCGCTTGATGGAATGGGCATCCTGGCTTGTATAAGAAACACTGTGTCCAGGAGGAACAGGGAGGTGATCATCCCCCTGTACTCAGCCCTGGTGAAGCCACACCTCAAGTATCCTGTTCAGTTCTGGGCACCTCACTACAAGAAGGACATTGAGGTTCTGGAGTGTGTTCAGAGAAGGGTAACAAGGCTGGTGAAGGGCCTGGAGCATATGGTCTATGGGGAGGGGCTGAAGGAGCTGGGGGGGGTTCAGTCTGGAGAAGAGGATGTGGAGGGGAGACTTCATTGCTCTCTACAGCTACCTGAAGGAAGGATGGAGCGAGGAGGGGGCAGCCTCTTCTCCTTGGTGGCAAAGGGACAGGACCTGTGACAATCTGGCTTTCCAGGCAGCAGAGAGAGACAGAGAGATACTGAAGATGTAGAATTGAAAATGGATGTACATGAAATAAGTGAGTGAGTGAGAGAGAAACTAGCTTGTGATTTTTTCCAGTTTGCTTCAGGTCTTGAAGCATGCAAGATAAGAATCAATGTTATCTCTTGGCAGATACCATTCCTGGCCTGGCTGTCTTGTGAAATAATGACATTGAAACTCGTTACTGCTCCTGTATTGACTGCCCTTTGGTCACAGACCACTGTGTGTTGTGATGGGGGTTTGTTTGTTTGTTTTAACAGGGAAAGTCCTCAATTGTGATGAAAAGAGGAAACAATTTGGCAATTTTTATTTGAAAAGCTGTAGTGATGGGCAGCACTCTAATCTCTGGAATGTTATGGATATTATGAGTAATGCCAGGATTGATGGATTACTGAGACATGTGCAAGCAAGGTAGTTTAAGCTGGTGGTAACTGCAGTTTATTGACCAAGTCTCTATCTGCCTGTGTTCTGAAGAGCACATTAATGACAACTGCTTTGGAAGGCATTTAACAGCATCCTTCATTGTACAGGGACATCATTCTGCAGAGCAGAGTTCCCCAAAGCACTGCTGTACGTGCAGCTCTTTAGCAAATATTTCAGATCCCTTAAACTGCAAGGGAAAGGGATTGCTTCAGGCAGCCAGCTTCCTCTGGTGGGGCTTTAGAACAGCCTCCTGCTTTCCTGCATGGCCTTTCTGAGGCTTCAGTTCTGAAGTGAGCTATAGTCTGTGTGGATCAGAAGCACAGCTCCTGTTTCTGTGTGCTGCTTGTAAACTGGAAGCACACCTTCATGAGAGGACAGAGGTGTATTTGAAGTATACATTCAATGATACATTTTTTCAGTGTTAAAAACCTGTTGTTGGTGAAGTGTCAGAGAATGAAAGAGTTGTGGCTTGAAAAGGAATGGGAAAATTTGATTCTGTAAATATCTCAGCTGAGCAGAAGTCTCAGGGGCAGGTGTCATGTAACTCTAAAACAAGGCACATAGAATAACACAACTCATTTCTTCCTCTTTGTGTCTTTTCCTAAAAATAACACACAGATGTCTGTAATGATTAGAGTCAGGAGATGCAATGCTAAGCGGGGCTTAGGGGTGCTGGTGGATGAGAAGCTCAACAGGAGCCAGCAGTGTGTGCTTGCAGCCCAGAAGGCCAAGCAGAGCCTGGGCTGCAGCAATAGAAGTGTGGCCAGCAGGTCAAGGGAGGGGATTCTCCCCCTCTTTTCCACTCTGGTGAGACCCCACCTGGAGTACTGTGTCCAGTTCTGAAGCCCCTGAACTGCTGCTGTCCAAGCCAGGGGCTGACAGCTTGGTCAGGAGTTTGCTGTGGAGAACGGTGTCAAACTCCAGACAGACCACATCCACAGCCTTCCCCATGTCCACCAGGCAGTCACCAGGGCATAGAAGGAGATCAGGTTGGAGAGGCAGGATCTGCCCTTCCTAAATCCATGTTGGCTGGGCCTGATCCTTTGGCCATCCTCCAGGTGTGCAGTGATTGCCCCCAAGATGATCTGCTCCATCATTTTCCCTGGCACTGTGGTCAGGCTGCCAGGCCTGGAGTTTCCAGGTTCCTCCATCCGTCCCTTCTTGTGGATGGGGACCACATTGGCCAGTTTCCAGTCATCTGGGACCTCACCTGTGAGCCAGGACTGGAGGAAAATGATGGAGAGCAGCTTGGCCAGCTCATCTGCCAGCTCTCTCAGCACCCTAGGATGGATCCCATCCAGTCCCATGGATTTGTGAGTGTCCAAGTGGCTCAACAAGTCCAGACTATGTGTTCCTGTGTATTTTATATGCTTTGCTATGCTCACCGCTATGTATTGTAATATTGTAGCTTGTGAAAAGCTTTTCCATCTAAACTTCCCAATACTCCAGTCCTGTGAGTCAAGAGATCTTCTGCCACAGAGGCATTAGAGCAACCTGTCCTGCTTAAAACCACAGCAGTAGAGTTTCCTTTTGTGTCTGCAGGTGGAATTTTGAGAAGTAGAATTCAGTTCCTGTAACCAAATGACTGAGCACAAAAAGCAGTTTTAGTGTTAACCTAAAGCAGAAAAGAGGAGCTTAGGGCAGAGATGGCCCCAGCCTCTTAAAAGCAGCTTTGTGTGTGTCTATTGAGTGTGCCAACAGTTGCCCCAAATGCAACTATTTGATAAAGAGATCATTTTGTAGAAGGTGAGGTGCAATAAGCATTATAAAGGCAAGCATACAGTGCATTTATTCACTGTATATCAGCTAAAACAAGTCAAAGAATATGAAGGAATGATAAGGGTCCTTGATAAATCTGACAGAGGGAAGGAAAATACTGAATGAACCATGCCTTCATATTATGGTTCATAAAATGGTGATGATTGGAGAACTAATTACCAAAAGATGAAAGGCTGCAGAGATTGAAACATGGGAACCTCTGAGGCAGGCAGGACATTTTGTGGAATACATTTCAAGATTGGATTAGGATTCTTTTGTGGAATATATTTCAGGGTTGGATTAGGGTTCTTTCCCTACAGATGAGGTAACTCAGACAATAGCATATAGCTTTCTTTCTTGGATGTTTGAAAGTGGAGTACAGATTGGCTTGTGGTGTCATGATAGGGGCATTTGGAGACTATTCCTGACAGAAATGAACTTAATCTGCACCTAAGCAACAGAATTAGCAGCTCTAGTGGAAGCAGCAGTGAGGAACTTAAAAGATTTGCATGGAGAACCAACCCAGAGAATGCCAACCCAGCTGAAAGTAATCAAGCTTGGGAAAGTAATCAAGCTCTTCTTCTTTTGAAGAAGGCAAACTTATTTGGTGCTTCTAAACTTAAAGCAGTCCAGCACGGTAAGTGCAGTAGCCTGAAAAAAACAAGGGTAGTTACCAAATCTGTGAGGTAAGTCCCTAACACACCATAGGAAAGGGAAATAAATCAGCTATGTTGCAGATAATATATGTGTGTATAGAGAGAGTATTTCCAATCACTCTGCACAGACTCTCATGTTCTAGGCCTGAGCCTCTTCCTAGCACCAGCTAAAAGGGTCCTTGATGTTCCCTAATGGTGGGATTAGCTGCAAGAAAGGCTGCAGGGACTCAATGAGTCATGTTAGAAGCTGCTAGATCTTCCTCTTGAGTACACCATTGTAGCTCTCCTTACTCTGCCCTCACTGGTCAGCAAAAGGCACTGTCAAGTTTCTCAGAGTTCCCAGGAGTTGTGGGATGATTCACAATCCTGTGCCCATAAAATTCAGAAGCTCCCAAAGCAGAACCCAGAGGATTCTGTGCAAACTTCTGTGCCTGTTGGTTGCCTCTGCTGCACTCATGCTTTCTCTGTATGAAGCAAAACATGTCTGTGGTCTGAGTAGTTGATAATCCAAGATTACTGGATGTTGAAATAAACTTCTCAGATTCTACTCTAGTGAAAGATCATCTGGGAAAGCTTTGGACTTCCCTACATCTCTTAAAGTAACTTGGGAGGGACAAGGATTACAGTTTGTGTTCAGGCTAAGGTCCAGACAAATTCCTGAGAGCAGAAGTTCTCTATACTCCCTGAATAAAGTGCAAGAGTTGAGGGTAATATGTGCCCTAAGCCATTTCCTGAGTAAGCTGTGCTTTTACTGCCGTTACTTAAATCAGACAAAGCAGAGAGCAGTGACAAGTGTTATCCCTCAGGAGTCTGTACTGGGACCTGTGCTGTTTAATACTTTTATCAATACTATAGACAGCAAGATTGAGTGCACCATCAGCAGTGTGCAGATGTTACCAAGCTGAGTGGTGGTGTCGATACACCAGAGGCACAGGATAGCATCCAGAGGCTCCTGAACGAACTGGAGAGGTGGTGCCCAGGAGAGCCACATGAGGTTCAACAAGAGCAAGTGATAGAAAGCAACCCTGAGGAAAAGGACTTGGGGATGCTGGTGGATGAGAAGCTGGACAGGAGCAGGCAGTGTGAGCTTGCAGCGCAGGAGGCAAAGCACATCCTGGACTGAATCCAAAGCAGCATTGGCAGCAGAGACAGAGAAGTGATTCTGCCACTCTGCTCTGGTGAGACCTCACCTGGAGTTCTTTGTACAGCTCTGGAGTCCTCAATATAGGAAGGACATGGAGCTGATGGAGAGGGTCCAGAGGAGGACCATGAAAATGATCAGGGGGTTGGAGCAGCTCTGCTGTGAGGACAGGCTGAGGGAGCTGGG
This sequence comes from Dryobates pubescens, assembly GCF_014839835.1. Classification (NCBI taxonomy): domain Eukaryota; kingdom Metazoa; phylum Chordata; class Aves; order Piciformes; family Picidae; genus Dryobates; species Dryobates pubescens. The sequence continues at coordinate 25,714,426 of NC_071612.1, read as the reverse complement.
GGTGTTCAGCCTGGAGAAGAGGAGGCTCAGGGGAGACCTTATTGCTGTCTACAGCTACCTGAAGGGGAAGTTTAGGCTCAAGGATTGGAGGAAGTTCTTCACTGCAAGAGTCATTGGCCATTGGAATGTGCTGCCCAGGGAGGTGGTGGAGTCACCATCCCTGGAGGTGTTCAAGAGGGGATTGGATGTGGCACTTGGTGCCATGGTTTACTCATGAGGTCTTGGGTGACAGGTTGGACTTGATGGTCTTTGAGGTCTCTTCCAACCTTGGTGATTCTGTAATCACTGAAGGAGAGAAAACTGACAGCATTCCCAGAAAAAAAACAGAGGTAATGTTGAATGCTGTCCTCTCTAGAAAAGGTATTTCCAAGATAGGAGACAATGGGACTTAAAGAAACTTCCTATTGGTGAAACTGTGTATTTGTCATAGTAGACAGGGAGAACTTAAACTGCAGGATGGGTCACAGCAGCTGAATGGACCTCAGCTCCCTCTGGCCTTACTGAGCACACTGAAGTGTATTAAATCATGAGTCCACAAAAGAATAGGCTTTTTTTATCGCTCTTTGAAGAATGATGCTGCAGAGTGTTGAAGAAAGAGATAAAGCAGACTTTTCCAGGAGCGTTTAACAGTGGCTTAAAGTATTAAAAGCTGTGATTGCTGCAACCGAAGCAGAGAAATTTGTTTTGTCACAGAAAGTGACACTGGATGGCACAAGGAATTTTGTCACATGCCCTGAGACATTTTGGAGACTAATTAAATGGATAAGTTTTTTGACTAAATATTTCGGGGAATGGGATTAGTCCCAGCTGACTGAACTAAGCAAACTATGTTCCATAAAGCATTGGATGAGAAGTTTTGACTTGTATAATAGGTAAGAGTTTAAGCTGTGGGTTTGGGTGCACAAAAGTAACTAAAACAAACAAAAGAGAATACTGTGGCATTTCCAGGAGAAAGTGTCTCTTTGGGCTGTTTGTGGTAAGATCCTCTTAGGTAGAGATGGATTCACAGGATGCTAGGAGTTGGAAGGTTCCTCTGGAGATAGAGTCCACCCCCCTGCCAGAGCAGGACCATGGAATCTAGCACAGATCCCCAGGAAGACATTCAGATGGGTCTCCAAAGTCTCCAGAGAAGGAGACTCCACAACCTCTCTGGGGAGCCTTTTCCAGTGCTCTGGGACCCTCACAGTGAAGAAGTTCCTCCTCATGTTGAGGTGGAACCTCCTGTGCTGGAGTTATATCCACTGTCCCTTGTCCTATCACAGGGTGCAAGTGAGAAGAGCCTGTCCCCTCCTTCAGATATTTATAAACATATATTCTCATATTGAGTGTCAGGTGGATGGGGCCAAGCTCTTTTTGGTGGTGCACAGTAATAAGACCAGGAACAACAGGTTCAAACTTGAACATAGAAGGTTTCACCTCAACATGAGGAGAAACTTCTTTACAGTGAGGGTGACAGAGCACTGGAACAGGCTGCCCAGAGAGGTTGTGGAGTATCCTTCTCTGGAGGCTTTCCAAACCTACCTGGATGCATTCCTTTGCAGACTACCCTGGGTGATCCTGCTTTGGTAGTGGGGCTAGACCCCTCTTTTGAGGTCCCTTCCAACCTCTGATATACTGTAATATTTTAAATCCCCTCGTAGTCTTCACTCCAGACAAAACATCCCCAGGTCTCTCAACCTCTCCTCATAAGGCAGTGCTCCAGTCGGTTAATCGTCGTGGAAGCCCTCTGTTTGACTCTGTCCAGTAGATCCCTGTCCCTCTTGAACTGGAGAGCCCAAAACTGGACTGAATATTCCAGGAGAGGTCTCACCAGGGCAGAGTAGAGGGGAAGGAGGACCTCCTTTGATCTGCTGGACACACTTCTCTTAAAGCACCCCAGGATCCCGTTGGTTGTCTTGGCCACAAGGACACATTGCTACCCCATGGATATGATTCTGCATGTAAGAGAGGATACTGTATGGGCAGAAGTGTACATGATGTGCAGATCACTGTGTAAGGATTCAACACAGTCTTTGCTGCATAGCCTAAGACAGTCCCTGGTGTTTTTTTCACAAAATCTTTGGCTCAGATGTATGACCAAAAAAAGGAAGAGAGACCTGGGGAAAAGTAGACGTAGTACACCAGGACGGAACCTGGCAGCCTCCATACCTGCCTTGCATGACAATGGACTCGTGAGTCTTATCGACCAGTGCAGAGGCTCATGGGTTGCTGGAGGAAAAAAGTTAACAGCATTGATTTTAATCCTTTGATGAAGCAAAGGGAAAATGCTTTCTGAAATCAAAACTCTAGCTGTTATGTGAAAATTAGAGTTGGGCTGGAAGACTCTCCCAGAAGTATCAATATCCTTCCATTCAATTATGTTTATTTTACCTTATAGTGATTCAATGTGAAGGAGAATCCGTTTCTTCTTGACCAGTCAGCTCATAAGATCACTCCAAAGAGTTCACTCACAGGAGTAGTGTGATGGTTAAGTCCAGAGTTGCCTTGGGTGAAGGTGACAGTTTGGTCAAATAGAGCTGAGGGAGGATGGGAGGAAAGTCAGGGAAAAAAACATCATATTTACAAAATGTCTGCAGTTAAAGTGGAGGGAGGCAGGGTTTAGCCTTTCTGCTGCAGCAGAGTGGTCCTAGATATGGACTTAATGCAAGTTAATTAAAAATTGAGAGATGTTAATTAAAAATTGAGATGCTCCACTCAGGTGAGACCCCCCCCCCCCCCGGAGTACTGACCCCACCTGGAGCCTGTCCCCTCCCTCTTGACCCCCCAGCCTTCAGATATTTAGAAACATTTATTAAACCTCCTCTCCAGACTAAACAGTCCCTTCATCATCCTTGTAGCCCTCTGTTGGACTCTCTCGAGTAGATTCCTGTCCCTCCTCAACTGGGGAGCCCAGAACTGGATTCAATATTCCAGGTGAGGTCTCACTTGGGCACTGTTTATCTATTACTATAAGAAAAGTGCAGGTTGATAACTGGATAACCAAACAGCAAGATAATAATCAGGAAATGCTTGCAACTAGAGTGCATTTAATTTCTTTTCCCCTCCAGCCCCCATTCCCAAGCTGTTAAATACAAACATAGAAATAATATCAAGCTACTGCACTGTCTGCAGAAAAGAGTTTCAGGCACTAGTGACAAAGTTTTTTACCTTAGGCCCATCTTTGACATTAATTTTCTGAATTTGTCTCTGCCAAAACACCTGCAGCACAAAGGAAAGGAGTTTATTATTCTTTCCTGTGGATACTTCCTCCCAGAAAACAAAACTCCTTTGTGTGGATGGCTGTTTCCAAATACAGTACTTTTAATGGTGGAGTAGCAGAGGGCAATAACAAAAATCTTGTATAAACCACAATAAATTGCCCAGGTACTCTTACAGAGATCTGTTGCCACACTGAGAGTGTGTTTCTCAAATCTCCTGTGTGCATCACCATCTGTTTCTTAAGAGTAAAATACCTGTCTAGCCTCAAGCTATTTTGCCAGTGACTCAGGCAATCAGATGAAGCATCCAACAGCTTGATAAAGATAGCACTGCTGTCTGCTCTAACCAGAGGAGCAATCTAAGCTTTCAAGTCACAGGAAAGCATGGATTTCTGCATGGAAGCCATACAGTAACACTACAGGCTTTTGTTGGGTTGTGACATATGAGGCTTGAAAATGAGAACACCTTCTGGACTGTAAAGACACTCATCAGTGGCCTGCCAATGTCATTAGCTGCAGCAGCAAAAATTAGTCTTGAAGGTCAAAAATCTTCCTTTTATATGAAGACTACTGGTTACATTAATCCAGCCTAAAGAGGGACTGAGAGATATAAAAATGAGATGTGCTGTATCTTCTCTGAGACTGTTACAAAAGATTAGTTTGAAAGTAAAATTTCCCCCCATCATAGGGTTTACAGATGTCACCTACTTAAGCCCTGATGCTGAAAGCCACATCTTAGACCTTATGAGGTCTAAAGTTTTGTGGCTGCACTTTGCATTAGTTGGATTTAAATCCATGGGGCATTTAAATTCATGGAAATGTCACTGAATTTATTGCAGCATTTCAAACAAAATGAAAGAAGATAATTTGGCCTTGTTTTAAATGATGGTGTAGTCACTGGCCTGTGAGAATTCTCTGTACTGTTTTACATGAGGTAGCCAAGAAAAAACAATGTATGCTCCTGTGTGGACTTGGAAGTGTAGTGGTCTGCATCTGGTCATGGGTTGTTTCAAGAAGTACTGATAAAGCCATGAGCAAATAACTTGTAGAGAAATGATTCTCTGGTGTGTACTCTCAAATGAGTAGAGATAGAATAAAATAGAACAAACCAGGCTGGAAAAGACCTTTGAGATCAAGTCCAACCTATCACCCAACACCATCTAATCAACTAAACCATGGCACCAAGTGCCTCATCCGGTCTCTTCTTAAACACTCCTAGTGATGGTGACTCCACCACCTCCCTGGGCTTCACATTGCAATGGCAAGTCACTCTTTATGTGAAGAACTTCTTCCTAACATGCAGTCTAAACCTTCCCTGGTGCAGCTTGAGACTGTGTCCTCTTGTTCTGGTGCTGGTTGCTTGGGAGAAGAGACCAACCCCCACCTGTCTTTCAACCTCCCTTCAGGGAGTTGTGGAGAGCAAGAAGGTCTCCTCTGAGACTCCTCCAGGCTAAGCAACCCCAGCTCCTTCAGCCTTTCCTCACAGGGCTTGCACTCTAAACCCCTCCCCAGCTTCATTGCCCTTCTCTGGACACATTCCAGCAAGTCAACATCTAAGATCTCAAGATCTAAGAGGTTGTCCACAAACATCTCTGATTTTCATACTTTGTTGAAATATTTGCAGTTCAGATGGAAAAGTACTTCTGTGTTTTCCATTCTCAGCATCATTTCCCTACCTTTTATTCCAAGCTGCACAGTTCTCTGGACAAGTGAGTGCATCATAACTCCCCAGCACACATCCACCAAGCACCCACAGTGGTGGATACTCTCTGCTTCTAGTCTCTGTCTGCATGCTGTTTTCCAAAGGCATGGTAGTCTCTGAAGAATTAGGTCCTTCAAACTCTTGTCACAGAGCAGGCTTTTGATTGATGACAAAACCACCATTCTTTCTTTTTTCCTAAGGAATCCAGCGATCCAGTATATTTAGGTTAAGGGTTAAAACATCCACCACATCTTCAGAACTGAGAAACATCTGTAAGGGAATCCTTAGATTTTCAGTCATGTCTCTGTTGTTAGGCAACTGTGCACCTTCAGCTTGCTTAGATGATTTCAAACGTGATCATCTCCCAGTTCCTGGCTTTGCCTTCTGTGGCTTGGGCTGTGTGGCTGGTGCACTTGCTGGTGAAGACTGAGTAAAAAGTCACTGATCTCCTCAACCTTCTCCAAATTCTGGGTAAAGAGGTCTCCCATTTCCTTCTGGAGAGGACCCACACTTTCCCTAGTCTTCCTTTTATCACTGAGCTTTCCTTGTTGCCCTTGACATCCCTGGCCAGATTTAATTGTATCAGGGCTTTAGCTTTCTTAACTTGATTCTTGGGTGCTTGAAAATTTCTCTGTGTTTCTCCAAGGCTGCTTGTCCTTGCTTTCACCTTTTTGTGGTTGAGTTTGTGCAGGAGCTCCTTGTTCATCCTCACAGGCTTCCTGGAATTTTTGCTTGATTTTCCCTTTGGGATGCAGCGCCACTGAGCTTGGAAGAGGTGATCCTTGAATATTAACCATTTTTCTTCAGCCCTTCTTCCCTCCAGGGCTCTATCCCACAGCACTCTAGCAAGCAGATCCCTGAAGAGGCCACAGTCTGCTCTGCTAAAGTCCAGGGTGACAAGGTTTCTGTGCAATTAACACAGTCAAAGCTTTTTGTATCATAACACATCCTAGATTTTTTTTTAAATGGTGAACTAAGTAACAGGTGGACCACAACTGAACACAAAGATGAAGTGTTACAGAATCGCAGAATTACTGAGGCTGGAAAAGACCTCTGAGATCATCAAGTCCAGCCTATGTTCATGTTGTTGAGAGAGAGGCAGCCTAAGTTATATTCCAGAGGTCCTGAGCAACGTGATGCTTGGAACAGCATCCAAGATTCTTACTCTTGATTCAAATGGGATGTCATGGAAGGCACTAGCCACAAAGAGAAATTTGAAGAGGACAATAAGTTATCTGTATGAGGGATGTATTCTGTGCATCAATAGCAGCATGAAAAGACAGGCTTGGAGTGTGATATAAAGCACTCTTTGCTGGTACAATTGCCATAGCATATATCCATTTAGTTCCAAGTGTGAGGTATTGAGATGTTACTGAATTAAAGGTTGAGAGGACACTCAAGGGGAAAAAAGTACTTTCCCTTCACAAACACAATGTGTGTTGTTTTGGACTGTATTGTTAGAAGCAGTATGTTCAGTCAGATACTTTATGTTAACTGGAGACTGATGATTTCATGTGCCCAGTGGAAAGCATACTCTGGATTCATTTGCCTTCAGAAGCAATTATCAATTTTAAACAGTAAAGAAGCCAAAGCTGTGTTTCAGGACCTGTACTCTGTATGGAGTGATTGCTGTGGTTTATAACACTACTGCCTGACAGAGCTGGTATTTATTGATTGACAGTTGTCTCCTTTTTATATTCAGATGCTGGGTTTCTTTGCTTCTAAATCAGTCTCATAATGTAGCAGTGAACATAAAGTCAAAAGCCCCTGTCCCAAAGCACCGTAGATCTTCTCTCTTTTGCTCTATTTTCTAGACTGAAGTATCAACAAATTATTCTATAAGCAGGTCATAAAATCTGTGCCCCTTACACAGCCATTAAACAACTTGGTGACTAGGAACAACCATTCAAATCTCCTGTGCCTCTTTCACTGATCTTGCTCAGGAGAGCTTTGAAGACAACAGAGCATTTGAGAAATGTTTGGTTGTCCACAGTTATAGGGTGTTTGATAAAGTAGGAATAATACCAGCATGTTAAGGCACTGCTAGGGCCTCATTATCTGCAGTGCTTCACAGCTGCAGAGAAGCAATATGATGCCTGGGGTAGGGATGAGGTCTTCCCTTTTCTACACCATGTGCTGCTCTCTAGGAGCTTCTAGGTGACCCTGCCCAGCACAGGTGTGAGCAGAGGAAGTGAAAGCCAAACTATAGCTTCTCTTCAGCCCCTCCACCAGCAGCTTTCTTTCTGCCCTAAGACATTTTCCACATGCAGTCACAGAGTAATGTAATTGCTCCAAAGTAACAACTGATAGAGACTTTTATTTCTCCTTCTTCTGTACTGGTCAGGTTGAGGCAACCCCATTTAGAATTTAAGCTCTTGGTGCCTTCCATGTAAATCAGCAGGAACTTTCATGTTGGCTTGGGTTAAAAAAGCCCCAAACAATCAGACTCTACTTTTACCTTGAGCCTGCAGCTGTGAACTTACAATTGAAATCAAATGAAACAGATCTGCCCTTAATTTCAGTAGGATTTGAACCTAAAATTTTTACCTGAAAAAGGGACAAACCAAAAAGACAAAGCCCACTAAGTGTTTAATCAATGGTATGGGGGTTTTAAAGCATTAATCATAAGCATAACACATTCCAAAAATGCTTTTTAATGATCATTTTAGAGGCCTTGATGATGAACAAGAGGACACAGTCTCAGGCTGTGCCAGGGGAGGTTTAGGTTAGATGTTAGGAAAAAGTGAGAGAGAGAGATTGCTCATTGGAATGGGCTGCCTGGGGAGGTGGTGGAATCACCATCATTGGAGGTGTTTAGGAGGAGACTTGATGGGGTGCTTGGTGCCATGGGTTAGTTGTTTAGGTGGTGTTGGATTGGTTGAGGGGTTGGACGCGATGATCTTGAAGGTCTCTTCCAACCTGGATTATTATTATTATATTATAATGCTCATTTTGACAGAGGGCAAGAGGAGAATTTCAACCTCCTGAATTCACTTTGCTAGAGCTTTGCAGTGTCAAACCTTTGATTTACAGCTGATGATACATAGGGTTTAAGTAAGCTTGTTGGGAGCATCTCTTGTGGAGATTAAGCCGCTGGTAGAAATCTATACACTGCAGAAGTATGCTGCAATGCAAATCAAAACAGTATTGATGCAAAGTACATGGATTGTCCCTGAGCCACTGCTAATTTTAATAATAGAATTGCTGCAGATGTGTATTTGAAGTGGCTTTTTTTTTTTTCAAAGCCTTTGCTTTATTTACAGCACAGATGAAAACTACTCTGCAGTAATAAGCTTTCCCTCCTTAACAGTGTGTGTGTGTGTTGATGTTGGCTACCCCCAGGTTCCTGATTTTGAAAGCGACTTTGGCTTGATTCACTGAGCAATTTATGCACCATTTACATGCAGTTCTCCAAGTGTTATTTGAAGTAATTGAGTACACATTTTTATGATCTATGAAATGTTCCTTTACATTTGTGCACACGAGGAAACTCCTTATGGTAAACCTAAGAGAAACCATCCAAGCATGAACAGCATAAAAAAAAAAATCAGGGGCAAAAATTTCCCACAGCACTTGTAGAGCTTCATAGTAATTCTTTCTTTATTGCAGTTACTTACTGTGCATATGACACTTCTCTGCTGTACTTCTCTAGATGTTTTATCAGCAAGAGTGGCTATATTTTTTTTTTTTCCCCTTCCTACCCCTTTTTAAATACAAAGGAGGCAGAAGTAGAGGAAGATTTGGCAGTTTTATGGAGTGGTGTAGAACATCCCCCATGAAGGTGGGAATAAAATACTGAGAGCAGTGCTGATCCCCCCCTCTCCAAACACAAGACCCTATGAAGAAGTCTTCCTATTATGGAGATGCATTATGGAGTAGTGCCACTGGGAAGGAGGATGTTGGGAGCATAAAAGAAGCAATTTCAGTAGCTGCATGTCTTTGGAACACAAGCCCTATGAGGAGAAGCTGAGGGAGCTGGGGTTGCTTAGCCTGGAGAAGAGGAGACTCAGGGGTGACCTTATTGCTCTCTACAACTACCTGAAGGGAGGTTGCAGACAAGGTGGAGGTTGGTCTCTTCTCCCAGGCAACCAGCACTAGAACAAGAGGACACAGTCTCAGGCTGCACCAGGGAAGGTTTAGGCTGGATGTTAGGAAGAAGTTCTATACAGAGAGAGTGATTGCCTATTGGAATGGGCTACCTGGGGAGATGGTGGAGTCACCATCACTGGAGGTGTTCAGGAGGAGACTTGATGGGGTGCTTGGTTGCATGGTTTAGTTGATTAGGTGGTGTTGGATGATAGGTTCGACATGATGTTCTTGAAGGTCTCTTCCAACCTGGTTTATCCTATTCTATTCCCTGAAAGGGAAAATACAACCAGGCAGACTTGCTAAATGTTTTCAAAGGGCATGACCTGGATGTATTAAAGGTCTGCCTTTGACAACAAAACAGAAGTAATTCTGGTTTTGTGGGGGTTTTTGTTTGGCTGTGGTTTTGGTTTAGTTTGGACTTGTGTGTGTTTTTGTTGTTGTCTGTTGTGGGGAGATTTTCCTGTTTCTTTTGAGGTTTGTCTTCTTGTTGCTGCCTTTGGGGGTTTGTTTTACTAAAATGAAAGCCCACACTCACATGAATTTTTTTCAGTTTAGGTTTCCAGCCTTGGAAGGTTGTCAGTGGCTTTCATGAAATACCTGAGTGACTCTCTGCACCACTGTTTTCTGTACTTGTTTGATCCTTCTGAAGAGTTTCTGCCACTATTTAACTCTGATGGTTTCTTTATGGATCATACAGATAAGCTTCCACGTGGCAGTCTTCTCTCTTTGTATACTTACATTATTTTTTTTGCAGTTGTTACCTTTGTGCTTAGTAACAAGCAGAACTGTAGTGTTCTCTGGGAAGCAACCCATTAGAAATTTTCACTTTTCTAGATCAGTAAAATTTCCTGCAGATAGTCACATAGATGCATAAACAAAAATGTGGGTGTGAGTCATAAAGGGAAGGAAAGGCAATGTGTGTTCCATTACTGATTCTTTTCTTCCATTGTATTTTGTTTCCTCATAAATAAAATCATAGGATCAACCAGGTTGGAAAAGACTTCAGAGATCAAGTCTGACCTACTATTTAATTCTTCATGGCTAACTAAACCATGGCTTCAAGTGCCATGTCCAATCCCCTCTTGAACACCTCCAGGGATGGCGACTCCACCACCTTCCTGGGCAGCACATTCTGATGGCAAATTCATAGTATCATAGTATCGATCAGGGTTGGAAGGGACCACAAAGTTCATCTAGTTCCAACCTCCCTGCCATGGGCAGGGACACCCCATGCTAGATCAGGCTGGCCAGAGCCTCATCCAGCCTGGGCTTAAACACCTCCAGGGACGGCACCCCAACCACGTCCCTGGACAACCCATTCCAGGGCTTCACCACTCTCATGGGGAAGAACTTCCTCCTCACATCCAGCCCGAATCTCCCCACCTCCAGCTTCATTCCATTCCCCCTAGTCCTATCACTACCTGAGATCCTGAGCAGTCCCTCCCCAGCCTTCTTGTAGCCCCCTTCAGATACTGGAAGGCCACAAATTACTCTTTCTAGGAAGAATTTTCTTCTCACCTACAGCCTAAACTTGCCCTGGAACAGCTTGAGAATATGGCTACCTGATGCTACAATAAAGAAACCTTCTAAAATCTCTTTCCTCCTTCAGAACCTCACTTTAATAACATAACAATGTTTTATGGAACTTGTTCCAAAATACTGTATTGATCATTCTGTTCCCAAGAAAACCTGGGAAGCAAATATTGCAGATGTAGTCAAGAACTGGTTTAGGGCCCTCTGGTGGTGGTTGGTTCCCCCCCCCCCCCCCCCCCCCCCCCCCCCCCATTAATGGATGGAAATAACACCTTCCTTTTAAAAAGAAATTCACCTGCTGCTTCGAGGATCTTTGCTTTGAAGAAACACTTCCTGTTATCTATCCATCTGCTTTCTGTGCCAAATGCTTATGACATTACAAATAAAAAACACAGATTACAAACTGAGAGGAGTCCTGCTAGTAGGACTATGACACAGGCGGTTCCACCTAAACATAAGGGAAAGCCTCTTTACTTCTGAGGATGATGGGGCATTGGAACAGGCTACCCAGTGAGGTTGTGGAGTCTCCTCTGAGGACTTTCCAAATCCTCATGGACATGTTCCTGTGCAAGCTGATCACGATGAGCCTGCACTAGCAGGGAGTTTGGACTAGGTGATCTCTGGATCCCTTATGACATGGCCTTCCAGTATCTGAAGGGAGACTACAGGAAAACTGGTGAGGGACTTCTTAGGATGTCACATAGTGATAGGACTAGGGGGAATGGAGCAAAACTAGAAATGGGTAGATTCAGATTGGATGTTAGGAAGTTCTTCCCCATGAGGGTGGTGAGACACTGGCGCAGGTTACCCAGGGAGGGGGTAGAAGCCTCATCCCTGGAGGTTTTTAAGGCCAGGCTGGATGTGGTTCTGAGCAACCTGCTGTAGTGTGACGTCTCCCTGCCCATGGCAGGGGGGTTGGAACTAGGTGATCCTTGAGGTCCCTTCCAATTCTATGACTCTATAATTTCTAAATGCAGAATAATTGTACATAAGGTATTGATAGTGTACATTTTAGAGGTACATATGTAACATACTTTAAAAACACTTTCATTAGGCATATGTATTTATGTATGTGATATTGATGTACTTAATGAGAAAGCACTTGGTGCTTTCTTACATACTTAGTGTCTAAGAAATGCAGTGCAGAAGCTTGGAGGACTGCATTGATTAGTAGTCTTGTTGCCTTTAGGTTATCAGAGGGTGTCAGGTGATGGGGATGCTGAAGACGACCTACTTATGTAGTTCTTCAATGTACATTTTCTTTGCTAATCTGCTGCACCTTTGTTTCCTTATAACCTACATGAAGGAACAACTCTTAAGAAATCCTTGCACATATGTTTTGCATTGTTGTGGTGAAATTGTAACACATCTTAATTAAAAAGTCTCAGATCCTCATATGAGAAGAAAGAAACCTTTCCCACACCGAGAAGATTTATAAACTAGAACCCTTGTGCATATCCAACATTAGATGAAAGCATGTTTAAATGAAATAACTAAGCTGAAGTCCACTGCCAGAATAGCATTTCACCTTTGAAGGGTGTGACAGGTTTATTACCAAATTGCAAATTCAAGAAATTATTCAAGGCAAAAGTTACAGTGCATCATGGAGAGGATAATCTTTTGGAATCAGGAATGAATTACCTCCCTTAAATTGCACAGGTGAGCCACATTTTCTTGATTATTGAAAGTGTGTACAAATTACACAACTACTGGGAAATATCAAAGGTACCTTTGTGCAGTTATCTGTGTCAGATGAGCACAGGGGATAACTGCATCACCGAAAGGAACAGTATTTCTTCATCCTGCCTGGATGAGTTCCTGTGTGATCTGCTCTAGGTGATCCTGCTCTGGCAGGAGAGGTGGACTGGATGATCTCTCAAGGTCCCTTCCAGCCCCTAACATTCTGTGATCCTGTAGCATGAATAGAATAGAATAGACCAGGTTGGAAGAGACCTTCAAGATCATCGTGTCCAACCCATCAACCAAACCAACCCACATAAACAACTAAACCATGCAACCACACTGTTCCTGATGCAGGCCAGGATGCCATTGGCCCTTTTGGCTGCCTGGGCACACTGCAGGCTCATGTTCAGCCTACCATCGACCAGCATCCCCAGGTCCCTCTCTGCCTGGCTGCTCTCCAGCCACTCTGACCCCAGCCTGTAGCTCTGCACAGGGTTGTTGTGGCCAATCTGCAGAACCCAGCACTTGGATGTGTTCAATCTCATGCCCTTGGACTCTGCCCATCTGTCCAGCCTGTTGAGGTCCCTCTGCAGAGCCTCTCTACCCTCCAGCAGATCAACTCCTGCCCCCAGCTTGGTGTTGTCTGCAAATTTACTGATGATGGACTCAATGCTCTCATCCAGATGCATTTGTGTTCATTCAGTGCCTGTGCACAGGCTTATGGATGGATAAATACCAACAAAACTTCCCCTAGTAAGAAATACACCTGCAGAGTGCTGGAGATAAATCAGTGTCTTCCTATTAATTTTTGATCTGCTATTTCAACACCAAGATCTTCAGTTAGGAAATAATAGATTAAGAACATCATAGATGCTCTAACATCCACTTAGCTTGAAAAACTGCGTAATGAAATCTCAGAAATCTCAAAGATCTCTGTTATTTTAAGTTAGTAGGGTGGATGTTTTGATGGGACAACTAGAATAAAGGCAAGAAGGCAAGTATTGTAGTTGCCTAGCATATGAAATGGAGATGATTGACACCAAACATGTTTTTTGCAGGAAAGCATGTTTCATGTCTTTGCTCCATAATCATTCCATTACATTAGAGCTTAGAAGGGACCTCCAAGAGATCAAGTCCAACTCCCCTGCCAAAGCAGGATCACCCAGGGTAGTCTGCACAGGAATGCAGTCAGGTGGGTTTTGGAATGTGTCCAGAGAAGGAGACTCCACAGCCTCTCTGGGCAGCCTGTTCCAGTGCTCTGTCACCTGTAAAGAAGTTTCTCCTCAGGTTGAGGTGAAATCTTCTATGTTCATGTTTGAACCTGTTGCTCCTTGTCTTACTACTGTGCACCACCCAAAAGAGCTTGGCCTCCTCCACTTGACACCCACCCTTCAGATGTTTACACACATGGATCAGATCCCCTCTGCCTTCTCTTCCTGAGACTAAACAGCCCCAGAGCTCTCAGTCTCTCTTTGCAGGGAAAGTGTGCAAGTCCCCTAATCATCCTAATCAGAGTTTCCTAATCTTATATCTGCTATAGGATTCTGTGTAAAACTGGCTGGAAAACTGCCTTGAGATAGCCTTGTGCCATCAAAAGGGGTGGAAGCTCAGTGGGATCTCTTCAAATTCCAGTGTTATTCAACAATTTCCTTAATGGCATGACTGATGAAATCAAGTACGCTTCTTGCAGGTGCAGCTGACACTATCCTAGGCAACCTGTCAAAATGTTCTAAGAGGTTTGCTTCCAAAATTAACTTTAGATATTGGAGACAGGATCTAAAACCACAGGCTGCTTCTCTCATTGCATGGTGTTATAGGTAGAAACAACCAGCTGAACAAGGACGGGATGGAAAAGATGCAAACATTGTAGTAATGCTCTTGTAGCTGTACTTGATGATAGATTTAATATGAATTGTCAGTGTTATCCTCTTATAAATATACCAAACTCCCAGGATGATGTTTATCATAACCTGAAAAATGTGAATTAGTAACTCTGATCAGATATGGTTGAAGTCATGCAATTCTCCTTCAGTCGATGATTTACAGCCCCATACTTCAGGTCTGCATTTCCATGATGAGCTAAGAAGAGAAGGGTTTAGTCTTTGAAATATTTCAGTATGCCAGGGCTGTTAGCATGCCTCTTCCTCTCAGACACACATGTGCAGGGTTATCCTAGCATGAAATTGCTTTGTTTTTCTACTGCTTTATTTATTTTAGTTTCAAGAGAGCATTAAGCAAGTTTGCTAGGTGGTAACAGCACTTAGTTCAGACAAGAGCGAACTGGGAGAATTAGTTTAAAAGCCTGGTGTAAAATTATTGAGAAGGGCAGGATTATAAAGCTTCTTACTTGTAGGCTTGCATACAGGTTCTCATTCCTTATGCAGCATCACAGGATGTTAGCGATTGGAGGATCATTGAGATCCAACCCCTCTCCCCTCTGGAGATTGAGTCCAACCCCTCTGTCAGAGCAGGACCATAGAATCCAGCATAGGAATGCATCCAGACAGGGCTGGAAAGTCTCTAGAGAAGGAGACTCCACAGCCTCTCTGGAGAGCTGGTTCCAGTGCTTTGGGACCCTTACAATAAGGAAGTTCTTCCTCGTATTGAGGTGGAGCCTCCTCTGCTGTAGTCTACATGTATTGTTCCTTGGTCCTATCATAGGGTGCAACAAAGAAGAGCCTGTGTCTTCCTTCTTGACACCCAGAAAAGTCTTTTTATGTGATTAAGTGGTCACTGATCAAGCCTTACAGCTCAGACTGACTACTAGGAATAGTCAGAAGTAGGATTCAAATAATGCAGTTTCTAATGAACAGAACTTGTAAATGCTGTTCAAGTTCAGTGCTGTGATTAAATAGCATTGTACTTGGTGAATATTTTGTCTAGCTAGAAAAAGAAGAGTGAATTGATTCACTTGACCTCACTCTTACAAATTAATTTCATTTCAAATGTCCAGTGTAGTTTTTGCTTTGTCTGCTTGGTTTGATTTGCTGCTGGGAAATTTTATCAGATATGTTTCTTGCTCTCTTCAACTACCTAAAGGGAGGTTCTAGTCAGGTGGGGGTTGGTCTCCCAGGCAACCGGTGATAGAAAGGGAGAACACAGTCTCAAGCTGCACCAGGGGAGGTTCAGGCTGGATGTTAGGAAGAAATCCTTCATAGGAAGTGAGATTGGCCATTGGAATGTGCTGCCCAGGGAGGTGCCCAGTCATCATCTCTGGAAGTGTTTAAAAAGAGACTGGATGAGGCACTTAGTGCCATGGTTTAGTTGATTGGATGGTACTGGGTGGTAGGTTGGACTTGATGATCTTTTCCTGAAGGGAGGTTGTAGCCAGGTGGGGGTTGGTCTCTTCTCCCAGACAACCAGCACCAGAATGAGAGGACACAGTCTCAAGCAGTGCCAGGGGAAGTTTAGGCTGGAGGTGAGGAGAAAGTTCTTCACTGAGAGAGTTGTCAGTCTTTGGAATGTGCTGCCCAGGGAGGTGGTGTCCAGGAGTCACCATCCCTGGAGGTGTTCAAGAGGGGATTGGACATGGCACTTGATGCCATGGTTTAGTGGTCATGAGGTCATGGGTGACAGGTTGGACTTGATGATCTTTGAGGTCTTTTCCAACCTTATTGATTCTGTGATTCTATGAAAGCCTCCCTGTTCTTTCAGTTAGAATTGCTAACAATCTCCTTTATGATATCCAGCAGCAGGACAAAACAGCTTTCCGAAATGTTTCCAAATGTGTGTTGCAAGTCCTCTGAAGGTTCAGATACTCAACTTACTGTGTTCCTGTTGCTGTGATGCTTGCCTAATTACACAGTAGTGCTGTCCTCAAGGAGACACCCAGATGCCTGGCTCCCAGTGGGATCTGCAGGTCCTGTCAGGAAGTTATCACTGCCATCATTTAATGATGCTCACATATCTGCAGAGTAAGTGCCCACAGAGTAGGCAGGTACTTTGGAAAAAATCATGATAATGTGGAAACAAAATTAAAGGTAAATCCAATATACTCTTTAAGTTTCTGGAAGCAGAGGTGTCTAAAGGGAAGAAAATAAAAGTTATTTGCTGGCCTTCAGAAGTTGTGGAGATTGCAAGCCTGGAAGTGTTCAAGGCCAGGTTGGATGGAGCCTTAGGCAACCTCCTCTAGTAAGGGATGTCCCTGTCTGTGGCAGGCAGTTTGGAACAAGGTGATCTTTAGGGTCCCTTCCAACCCAAACCGTTCTGTATTTCATTTTTATTGGCAAGTTTTCTGCACACTTAGTGAGGGGAACCGGCCAACTAAATTGCAGAGTGGAACGTAGTGGTGGCAGCAGCCAGCACAAAGAATGTGACCACCTCTTGGAAGTGACAATGCTCATTTAGTACAGCAGATGCACCTTCTTCTGAGCTTGATCAAACTACTAGCGAGCCGTTAACCCACTGAAGGGAAAAATACTTTCATCATGGGTAAGGCAAAATACATATTTTCAGGTGAAGTCTTCACTGCACTAGACCTAATAATTCACATTAAAATTGAAGTTAGTAACTCTTTCTGTAAACAAATATTAATGAGGTCAATGCATGTGGCTCATTTCTGACTTAGAAGAGATGAGGAGTGGTGCTCTGTCTTTATTTAAATCCCTTTGAATTACTTGATTTTTTGACCATAACACAAGGTTTGACATAGATTCTTCTGTTGTCAAGGGCTTAACTCCTGAAAGATACTGACATTTAGTGACTCTTGAAACCAACTTTGTATTTGGCCTTCTCTGAATTAGGGTCTCCAGGTACTTTAAGTAACTGTGGTAAGTGTGTGTAGAGCAGCCCTGGCTCTGCAAAGAGGCACACTGTTATTTGCTGGCCTTCAGAAGGATGTGAGCAGCTTTCTCTGACTGTGTGCATGCTCCAGATGGGCAGTCTGAATGTGCTTGGATTAGCACGGTATTGCAAGTCAAGCACTGAGGATGAGTAGTCAAATGGTATGGTTTACAAGACATAGCTGCATTTATTACTTGCATGATTAATTAGGAGTAGTCAGGATTTGAATGCAAGTTTCCTTCTCATGCTAGCTCAAAAAAAATATTGCTTGATGGGATGCTTGTTTACTGCAGCTGTCTTGGCCTTGATTAAAATATTGATGCCTCATCTAAGAATAGAACATACATTATGCTGCATGCCACAGAGAAAAACCATTTTTGAATTGTCTCCTTTCCTTCTAGTTAAACTAATCTCCTCTTTCCTGACTGCTAGTTGTATGATGATGGTTTAGGGTTAAAAGAGAATTTGCATAATGCTTCTAAAAGCTTTAATAGTTATAGCAATTCTAATCTATTGGGGAGTGTTTCTAATACATAGGAAGCTGCAGCCTGTAATTGTGTAAAAATGGGATATTAAGGCACGTATTCTAATCAAAAAAAGTAATGCAACTATTAAGTATGATAGGTTTTGTTATTTTGTTCCTAATTGGATCTGGACACCCAATTGTGTTGGGGTTTTTTCCCCATGCCTGAGTGGCTATATAAAATTAGGCTAAATCTTCAATATAAGAGCTCTGTGCAAATGTTTTATCTGGTGTCCTTTACAGGCCTTGAACCATTTGGCTGTGCTGAGTTCTGATCTTGCCTTTAGTCAATGCTTTACCCTTCGTGTTGCAGCTAGGTTCAGGGCTTCTCACAGGATTGGTTGGTTTTATTTATTTACTGGAATATGAAGGATGAAAAATGTGAGTCATTATCTTCAGTGTGCTATTTAGTTAAGGATCAATCTTATCAAGAGGTGCAGCAGAGCTGACATAAAGAACTTGCAGCTGTCCCAGAACAAAACCGACGCTGCACATAATAACAGCCCCACACAGCTTTCCTCCCTCAAGTGTCCACGCAAGACACCATACCATACAATCAATGCAGATCTCCCAGTGGAGTGTAAGAGAGCCTTTTTTTTTTCAAGGGGTTGATGCCATTCATCTTTTCAAACAGGATTTTGGGGTTTTTCCTAATGATAATTTGAATTGGGAAAGTCTTTTCTTCGGTAACTGTATAGAAGTTTCTGACAACCCTGTCATGAAAGCATTGCTTTACTTCAGTCTTGCCATCTTTGCAAGATTAGGTGAAGACTCTTAGCTATACAATGAAGCCAGAGGGAAGCAAGAGCAAGATTACTTCTGCCTTGTGGAAATCATGGCATCTATTTGTTCCAAGTAAGCTTAGGAAAATGCTTCTTTATTGTCAACTAATGGAAACTGAGAAGAGAATAGAATAGAATTAACCAGGTTGGAAGAGACCTTTGAAGATTGAGTCCAACCTATCACCCAACACCATCAAATCACCTAACCCATGGCACCAATTGCCTCATCCAGTCTCTTCCTAAACACCTTCAGTGATGGCAACTCCCCCACCTCCTTGGGCAGCCCATTCCAATGGCCAGAACTTACATTTTATCAGGAATTCTAAGCTGTAAATAAATTTGGTCCAGATTAAACCACAGAATTTGGTAGTTTGTGTTTCCTCCAAAAAACCCCACCCAAACCAAAAAGGTCTGAGATTTTCTGTGGGCTTTTTGTTTTGGCTTAGGTTGGTTTTGTTGGGGGTTGGTTGGGTTTTTTTAGAATGGTTTGGGTTGGAAGGGACCTCCAAAGGTCATCCAGTACAACACCATCTAGGGGCATCCTCCACTACATCAAGTTGCACAGAGCTCTGTCAAGCCTCATCTTGAATATCTCCAGGGATGGAGCCCCAACCACCTCCCTGAGCAACCTGTTCCAGTGTTGCACCACCCACATGGTAAAGAACTTGTTCCTAACATCCAATTTAAATCTGCTCTGCTCTAGTTTGAAGCCATTGCCCCTCGTCCTGTCCCTGCAGTCTCTCTCCATCCTTCCTGTAGATCCCCTTCAGGTACTGGAAAGCTGCTATTAGGTCTTCCCAGAACCTCCTCTTCTTCAGGCTGAACATCTCCAGCTCCCTCAGCCTGTCCTCATAGCAGAGGTGCTCTAACCCTCTGATCATTTCCATGGCCCTCTTCTGGACCCTCTCCATCAGGTCCATGTCCTTCCTGTATTGAGGGCTCCAGGCCTGTACATAATACTCCAGTTGAGGTCTCAGCAGAGCAGAGCAAAGTGGCAGAATCACCTCTCTGGCTCTGCTGACAATGCTGCTTTTGATGCAGCCCAGGACTCTTGCTCTCATGAGGTTCACCTGGGCCACCTCTCCAGCTTGTCTAGGTCCTTCTGGGTGACATCCTGTCCTTCTGGCATATGGACACTCAGCTTGGTGTCATCTGCACGCTTGCTGTTGGTGCCCTCGATGCCACTGTCTATAGCACTGATCAAAACATTAAACAGTGCAGGTCCCCTGAGGGACACCACTTGTCAATGCTCTCCATCTGTACCTGGAGCCATGTAGCACTACCCTCCAGATGTGACCATCCAGCCAGTTCCAATTTTGGTTTGGTTTGTTGTAGTTGATTGTTTAGGGGGTGGGGTGGTGTGGTTTGGTTTACTTGCTTTTTAACGAGTCAAATTCCTCATTATGGTGTGGTTGTTGCTTTTATTTTTCCTTGATGCTCTCACAAAAAGGAGAGAGAGAGTATGTAACCTAGAGCAGATTTGGTGCAAAAGTGTTTTCACAAAACACTTTGGTTTTTTTCATAGAAGACTGTGAAAATAGCCTCACAATGATTGACATGGAGGGAACAGCTTTTGCTTTTTGAGAACAAATGTCTTCACTCTTTTGACCAGTTTTGTACTTTGCTTGCCCTGGTGCTCCTTGATTTCCACCCTGTTTTACTACAAAGCAAAGCACATTGCTGCAGTTTTCTATTAGTCAGAGGTACAAATGCAGGTATCACAGTATCACTAAGGTTGGAAGAGACCTTGAGGATCATCGAGTCCAACCTGTCTCCACAGACCTCATGACTAGACCATGGCTCCAAGTGCCACATCCAATCCCCTTTTGAACATCTCCAGGGATGGTGACTCCACCACCTCCCTGGGCAGCACATTCCAATGACGAATGACTCGCTCAGTGAAGAACTTTCTCCTCACCTTGAGTCTAAACCTCTCCTAGCACAGCTTGAGACTGTGTCCCCTTGTTCTGGTGCTGGTTGCCTGGGAGAAGAGACCAACCCCTTCCTGGCCACAACCACCTTTCAGGTAGTTGTAGAGGGCAATGAGGTCACCCTTGAGCCTCCTATTCTTATCTACATCTCTGCACCCTTTCCCCTGGCTCTGTTCATAAGGAAAGTTTGATATGCACATGGATTTTCTTATATGTATATATATATATTTGTTTTATGACTCATATGCTTTTTAATATGAGCATAGTATGATCTGTGTTGTGGAGCTAGAATCTGCTGTGTTTCTCCTGGGAAACAGATGCAATGAGGGGTTGATGGCCTTGTCTTTTGTCACTGAAGGCAAGGCAGGAGTTTATTAATTTATTTATTTTTTCCAGAGACAATGATGCTGTGTTTTATAGCATTTGGTTTCAGCAAGTCCCTTAAGGGCTGAACATAAATGCAAGTAAATTAGGAGCTTCATTGTGTATTTGCAAATTATGAGCTAGCCCAGTTTCACCTACCAGCAGGATACCTTAAGGAAGGTAATTCTCCATTAGATCCTTGACACTTGCTCAGGAACTGTAGGGGAGGGGGAGTGTGGAGGGTGGAGGCTGTAGCCAGGAGGGAGTTGGTCTCTTCTCTCCAGCAACCAGCACCAGAACAAGAGGACACAGTCTCAAGTTGCACCAGGGGAAGTTTAGGCTGGAGGTGAAGAGAAAGTTCTTCACTGAGATAGTCTTTAGCCATCGGAATGTGCTGCCCAGGAGGTGTTCAAGAGGGGTTTGGATGTGACAGTTGGTGCCATGGTCTAGTCATGAGGTCATGGGTGACAGGTTGGACTTGATGATCTTTGAGGTGTCTTCCAACCTCGGTGATACTGTGACATTCTCTCTGTGCACCTTTGGGAAGCAGAGTCGATGGATTCCTGAATTACACACATGCTACTGAAGTTCTGTTTAAAAGCTTTGTGTTGTAGCATCCCTTTAGCTCATTTTTCTGATTAAAACTTCTTGCATAACCTAATACTATGCTGTAGCTTTTAGCACAACTTGAACTTTTTTGTAGTAATTCCTGTCACAGATTTTTCTGGGTTGGAAGGGACCTCAAGGATCAGCCAGTTCCAACCCCCCTGCCATGGCCAGGGACACCTCACACTACAGCAGGTTGCTCACAGCCACATCCAGCCTGGCCTTAAAAGCCTCCAGGGATGAGGCTTCTACCACCTCCCTGGGCAACCTGTTGCAGTGTCTCACCACCCTCATGGGGAAGAACTTCTTCCTAACTCTAGTGTGAATCTAGCCATTTCTAGGTTTGCCCCATTCCCCCCAGTCCTGTTACTACCTGACATATCTTCCACAGTGACTCAGGTACTGTGCCCAGGGTGCAAAAAGGATGTGTTCCCATGCCCTCACAGTATAAACACTTCTGTATATGTTTTGCAGTGGCACTTAGGCAAGTGAACACATTCAGTGATGCTCTTCTCTTCATATGACGTTCAGTTCCCTGCTTGTTCTTTGTAGACAGAATCAGCTGAGCTTGCAAACCTTTTCATCATTTCATGTTGCAGTAAAAATAGTTACATCCTGGAACATAGAGAAGCCAGGGTACAAAGAGGGACTCCCAAGTCAAACTGAGTTTGCTTTTGTGAAGGAAATTGAAGCAGCAACAACTCCTGCTGGGGATGGCTTTGTAAAATCAGGTTGTACAACCTGGGTGCTTGAGACTTGAATATTTTATTGAGGTTATGGTAGAGGGGGTTTGGAGACCTCTCTGATGATTTTCTGCCTTCACTGAGTTTCTATTATGTAAGACTATTTACTTATTTATTTACAGGAGCTGTTTTCTTGCATGCCTATGTGACCTTCGGCACACTTAAACCAAGAAGTTATAACCTGTAAGAAATCAACCCATAATATGCTGCTGGTTTCTGTGTACTCCAACTGCTACAAACCTACTTTCCTTCCTCTATTTTAAAGAGATTCCTGTAGAAATCTCAGTGCAAACATTCATGTATACTGTCCCATTCCACTCTCAGCTACTCCCAAGGATTTTAACAAAGATAATTCTGCTTTGAGAGTAGCCATGTACAGCTGGAAAGATGTTTTCAGGTTTGTGACTCTTTTAGGTTGTTTCTCTGAATACAGCTAGCTCAGAAGTAGCTTATTGTCAGGGGCTAATGCAAGATGTCTCTTCTCTCCCCTTTTCCCTCCTGCCTCCTCTCTCCCCTCACTGGGAGATAAGAAAGAGAGGGGGGAAATAATAGATACAGAGAGAGTTTTACACAAAACAGTTTACTCCTCTGCTACAAAGGTATTATATTACACCAGTATATATATAAAGAGAGAACAGAGGGGAAATGAGGAAAGGAAGGTCTGTAACAGGCAAAGCACAGCTGCCCAGAACAAGAGCTGGAGGAGCAGCTGAGCATCCAGTGCCCCACCTCCTGGGGTTGTAATACAGCAGGGGTGTAATGCAGGCATAACTCATAATCTAGTAGTGGGAGTTACATAGAAGTTCTTCAGGGGACAGCAAGGTGCCCTGGTGGCCAAGAGGGCCAATGGTATCCTGGAGTGCAGCAAGAAAATTGTGTGCAGCAGGTCTAGGGAGGTTCTTCTCCTCCTCTACTCTGCCCTGGTGAGACCTCACCTGGAATCCTGTGTCTGGTTTTGGGCTCCCCAGTTCAAGAGGGGTGGAGAGCCATGAAGATGATTAGGGGACTTGAGCATCTCCCCTGTGAAGAGAGACAGGTGGGGCTGTTTATACTGGAGAAGGCTGAGAGGGGATCTGATCAGTGTCTATCAATAGCTGAGGGGTGGGTGTCAAGTGGAGGGGGCTAAGCTCTTTTTGGGTGGTGTTCAATAATAAGACAAGGAACAACAGGTACAAGCTTGAACAGAGAAGATTTCATCTCAACATGAAGAGAAACTTCCTTACAGTGAGGGTGACAGAGGACTGGAACAGACTGCCTGGGGAAGCTGTGGAGTCTCCTTCTCTGGAGATTTTCCAAACTCACCTGGATGCATTCCTGTGCAGACTCCCCTGGGTGATCTTGTTTTTGGCAAGGGGGTTGGACTCAATCTCTGGAGGTCCTTTCTAACCTCTAACACCCTGTGATATATGCATTATGCCATTCAAACCTCTACATTTATTTCATTTCTTCAGCCTGCATCACGACCAAGAGTGCCTTGAGATTTGCTTAAGCCATAACGTAGCTTTGAGCCTTAGACAGCTGCACGCTGGGAATCCTCAATGTCTGGCCTTCCATTGCATCCAAAGAGTGTGCCAGTACATGATGCTCCAGATACATGCAAATATATGTGCACCTGTCTGCAGTGGAGCTCTTCACATTGATCAGAATGTTGCTGTTTACTCCAGTGATTGCCCATTGAACTAATGATGGTACATTTATAGTTAGATAGCAGCATCTCTTTCAAATGATCCTGAAGAACCTTATTATCGTAAGACTTTCTGTCAGTCATGAGGAATCCCTAGGGATTTCATGCTTCATGTGTGGATTTTGTCACAGGAGTGGGGATATGGAGATCAGAGCAATGATCTTTTGGAGTCAATTTGCAGTCCTCGTTGCTATAAATTGGAAAGTCTTTGCCAGTTGTTGAATTTAGCACGTATTTAATTGTGGTAGTTTGGGCTGGCTGCCTCCTGCTGCCACACAAGACACACCTTCGGTGCCCCAGGTGTGCAGCCCAGTGGGTGGACACAGGAAGCTGTGTATTTCATACCCATAATTTCCTGCTCCCTATAAATCCATCTGCAAGGTCTTACACTTCCTCTTTCTTCCCTCACTGCTCCCATGGGAGATGCTCCCTATCTGGTAATGGAAGGGGAGCTATCTCAGGGCCTCTTGGGCCTGGCTAGGTCTAATGCCAGGAGGAAAAGGAGGAAGGGCAATCTCAGATCTGGCCAGCTGAGATTAGCCTAACAGTGGAGGGGGGGAAGAAAGAGCCCTGGGGGTTTTGGATGCACCCTCAGGTAGGGAGAAGGAAAATGCTGGGAGGCTTCTGGGTATGTTATGGGGGACTCTGTATGCTTTGGGATCCTTTTTGTCACTATGTTTGTAGCTTTACACTTTACCGCTTTTCTATTTAAACTTTCCATCACTTCTGCAATCCATTTGTGCAAGTCTCATTTTTCTGCCCCAGTGGGAGGCAACAGAGGACCTGCCTGGCCTCAAACTGGGACACTAATAACATGAAGCAACTTACGTCACAGCAGATAACAAAATGGGTGAAAATGGGCCTGGATCAGAGAGCTAGAGAGCTAGGGCAGTGACCCATGGTACAAAATTCACCCAGTGGTTGGGTGTCAGTGGCATACCTCAGGGACTCACTGGGGCCAGGACAATGTCATGCCTTTGTTAACAACCTAAATAATAGGATGGAGTATCCCAGAAGATATTCAGGTGAGGCCAGATTGTGGGAAGGCTGTGCAATGGAAAACAGAGCTGTTATGCAGAAGATGAAAACGTGGGCTGACAGGAATTTCATGGTGTACAACAGAGGCAAGTGCAAGGTCCTACAGATGGAGTGAAGGACCCCATGTCTAGACTAGGGGACAGGGACAACATCTGGAAGGCAGCTTGGCAGAAAAACCCATGGAGGTCCTTGTGGAAATCAAGTTGAAGAGGAATCATCAGTGTGTCCTTGCAGCAGAGATGACCAATGAAATTCTGGACTCTGTTAGAAAGGTTGAGGAAAAGGATCCTCCTCTGCTCA
Organism: Dryobates pubescens; assembly: GCF_014839835.1. Classification (NCBI taxonomy): domain Eukaryota; kingdom Metazoa; phylum Chordata; class Aves; order Piciformes; family Picidae; genus Dryobates; species Dryobates pubescens. Next base: position 25,689,470 of record NC_071612.1, on the reverse strand, counting down.
GCACTGGAGCCATTACTGGGCTCACCAGTACAATATAGAGAAGGACATACTGAGACAAGGTTTTGTAGAGCCACTGAGATAGTAGGACACTGCAGCACAAGGTGTATGAGGTGAGGCTATGAAGCAGAGTTGTTCAAACTTGAGAATATGAAGAGGGATATTATTTGTGTCTACAGCTGTCTAATGGGATCACATGGAGGAGCTGGAGCCTGACTTTTCCAAGAGGAAGTCATATGTACCTCTAAAAAGTACAATTTCTATACCTTATGTACAATTATTCTGCATTTAGAAATTATAGAGTCATAGAATTGGAAGGGACCTCAAGGATCATCTAGTTCCAACCCCCCTGCCATGGGAAGGGACACCTCACACTACAGCAGGTTGCTCTTTGGGCATTTTGTCCCAGCCAAGCACTAATACCTTGATATTCAAGGTTTCCCTACTCCCTTCCAAAAGTGTATGAGATGATCCGTATATCCACTTCTTCTATCTTGAAGTGCTGGAACATGTCCAAAGAAGAGCAATGAGGATGATCAGGGGGCTGGAGCTCCTTTCCTATGGAGACAGACTTGAGAGAATAGAATAAACCAGGTTGGAAGAGAACTCCTAGGTCATCGTGTCCAACCTATCAACCAACCCAACCCACCTAAACAACTAAACCAGGGCACCAAGCACCCCATCAAGTTGGGGCTGTTCAGTCTGGAGAAGAGAAGGCTCTGAGGAGACCTTATTGTGGCCTTCCAATACCTGAAAGGGTCCTGCAAGAAAGCTGGGGAGGGACATTTTAGGATGTCAGGAAGTGATAGGACTGGGGGGAATGGAGCAAAACTGGAAATGAGTAGATTCACACTAGAGTTGGGAAGAAGTTCTTCCCCATGAGGGTGGTGAAACACTGGAATAGGCTGCCCAGGGAGGTGGTGGAAGCCTCAACCCTGGAGATTGTTAAGGCCAGATTGGATGTGGCTCTGGGCAACCTGCTGTAGTGTGAGGTGTCCCTACCCATGGCAGGGGGGTTGGAACCAGATGATCCTTGAGGTGCCTTCCAACCCTGACAATTCTGTGATTCTAAGTAAAACTTTTCTTTTTCTTTATCCTAAGAAATAGCCCAGTACAGAGTCAAGTCAGAGATTTTCAGCAATGACAGAAAGTTTCTTGGCTAAAGGTTGGGTAGTTTTTGAGGCTGGATATCTGAAGCAGCTACTGTATTGGAACTATGATCTATTTTGCCTTTTTTGTTTTGGTGTTATCCGTTCAACCAAGTGCCATGAATGCTCATAGGAAAATAGCCAAGAGTCTTCTACACCCTCAGTGTACCGAGCCATCATTTTGGGAAAGATGAGCCTGAGAAGAATTCTTGCACAGCATAAAAGCTGGACCACCTATTGGGGAAAGTTGCCTGGAATTCAGAGGTCTTCCCACTGCTTTCAAAGTTATCATGCAGTCACCATTTACTTAGCTATTAGAGGAATCCCTTTGTAGACTCCTTCAGCTAGTCAGTGGAGTTGGCTTGGTGAGGGTTTATTTAATTTTGAGAGTGTGTGAATATGTGTGCCTGATGGAATAAATTTGGTATCCTAGTTCTAGGGTGCCTATTCATTAGTGTCCTCCTGCTGTTCACATTTTATTAATGAAGGAACCCATCACCCCCCTACCAGCAGACACTTAATTCCTTCCCAGAATCCATCTGCTTCCCATGGCCCTTTGAAACCAGCGTTTTATGGAATCAGCTTTAACAGTCTTATTTCCGTGCGTCAATTAAATACCAAAGGCAGTTATTTCACAGCTACAGCTCCTTTAAAGTGTCTCTTAGCTGTGATTAATTCTAAGATGATTTCTAGGGAGGGGACTGGACAATCAAGATCCTATTTTCAAAGGAATTTATTCTCACAGCAGAACATGGTCGCGAAGGTAAAGAATGAACTCAAAATGGGAAAATTAAGAGCGTGGTGCTGCAGCTCTCCCTCACTCAGACCCTACAGAGACAAGGAGTTGCACTGGCTGCTTATCACAGGGGGCAGGATATTCTGAAGATTTTGATTATAATGATGCATATCTAAAATGTAATCAGAGGATGTTAGGGTTTGGAAGGGACCTCCAAAGGTCATGTAGTCCAACCCCACTGCCAGAGCAGGACTACCTAGAGTAGGTCACAAGGGAATGCATACAGACAGGTTTTGAATATCTCTTAGAGAAGGAGACTCCACAACTTCTCTGGGCAGCCTGCTCCAGTGCTCCGTCACCCTCACAGTGAGTGTCTTTCCTTATAACAGGATCACAGGATGTTAGGGGTTGGAAGGGACCTCCAGAGATCATTGGGTTCAACCCCCCTGTCAGAGCAGGACCATAGAATCCAGCACAGGTCACACAGGAACACATCCTGATGAGTCTGGAAAGTCTCCAGAGGAGCAAACTCCACAACGTATTTGGGGAGCCTGTTCTGGTGCTCTGTGACCCTCACAGTGAAGTTCCTCCTTATGTTGAGCTGGAACCTCCTGTGCTGGAGTTTCTATCCATTGCCCCTTGTCCTATCCCAGGGTGCAACTGAGCAGAGCCTGTCCCCTGCCTCTTGACTCCCAGCCCTCAGATATTGATAGACATTTATTAAATCTCCTCGCATTCTTCTCCAGACTAAACAGTCCCAGAGCTCTCAGCCACTCCTCATAGGTACACAATTGAGCAAGTAACTTATTAGAGGAAATAGTTGGTAGTTTCCAACCATCTGGTGATTCCAAGCTGCCGTGTCCCAGTACAAGTGAGCTCCCAATATTTTCCCTAAGGACTTGGCTTAAGCAGACCAGGCTCCATCAGCATCCAGTCCCTTCTGCATCCTGGTAGCCCTCTCTTGGACTCTCTCCAGCAGATCCCTGTTCCTCTTGAACTGAGGAGCCCAGAACTGGACACAATATTCCAGGTGAGGTCTCACTAGGGCAGAGCAGACGGGGAGGAGAACCTCCCTGGATCTCCTGGACACACTCCTCCTAATGCACATATGCATCTAGGATGCTTAGGCTTATTACAAGATTAATAAAGAATTGTTTTAGGTAGAATAGCAAATAAGTGCATTTACAATAATATTTTGAGATTACCTATTACTCTTTCAAGTACTGGAATAAATTATGCTTGTAGTCAATAGCTGTTCTAATGGTACACTGTTATGGCAGCTATTAAAACAAAATCTATTCTAAACACTCTCTATATTTGCAGTTGTAATTTTCTGGCAAGTTGAAAAATCACTTTTTTTACATTTTCAATATTATGAAGATATAAACCCCGCATTTTGAACCTTCATTAAATATTAAAATGTGTCCCTTGGATGACCTCTTTACTTTTAAAGGTCACTTTTATACTTCAGGTTGGCATCAGGTAATAATAACACTTTAATGTATAGCAGGGCATCACAGGAGAACTGCTGGCAGAAATGCTAACAGAATGGATGTTGTGGGACCTAAGAAACCAGTAGGGTTTGCATTTCATTTATGCTGAATGCCCAACTTTGTCTTCAGCTCAACATCTGCTGCTGAAGTTGGGGGAATATGTAAACAAGATTTGCAGTTCACCTCTACCTTTAGTATATAAATTATTAATTTAACCACTGGCATTTGGTTGATGCCCCTCATGTCTTTTGCACTGTCTGGGATTTAGTTATTTAGTTGTTTAAATTAAGACAACCAGATAAACTTCAGGGTTTTTTAGATGGTGAATAATAGATTGTGGACTATCTCTAAACCAAAAATAGATGACCCATAACTAAAAAGTCAAAAATTGCTCTACTTAGTAGCCATTGCATGTGTAACTGATGCTTTCACTGTATCAGAGTACATTAGATGTTGGAAGTGACCTCCAGAGATCATTCAGTCCAACCCCCCTGCCAAAGCAGGATCACCCAGGGTAGTCTGCACAGGAATGTATCCAGGTGGGTTTTGAATATGTCCAGAGGAGGAGACTCCAAATCCTCTCTGGGCAGTCTGCTCCAGTGCTCCATCACCCTCACCGTAGAGAAGTTTCTCCTTATGCTTTGGTGAAGTCATCTTCACCTTCCTGTAAAACCTTTCTGTTGTGGAATTTGAGACCTTTGAAACACTGATGCAGTACAGATGTAACTTGAATTTCTTAATACAGGGTGTATACATATGAATGGTGATGGTGAATCATAGAATCAATATAATTGTGGTTTATAATATTGCCAGTGGGTTAGGTGCATCCTTGCAGCTAAACTGAGGCAGTGTGGTCTGGATGATCGGGGAACGAGGTGGATGGGAACTGGTGGTCAGTGGGATAGTCTAGTTGGAGGCTTGTGTCTAGTGGAGTCCTTCAGGGGTCAGTACTGGGACCAGGGCTGGTCAATATATTCATCAATGACCTGTGAGGGCACAGAGGGCACTGTCAGCAAGTTTGCTGATGGCACCAAACTAGGATGAGTGGCTGACACAGGAGGGTTGCGCTGCCATTCAGTGAAACTTAAGCTGGAGTGTTGGGCAGGAAGAAATTGAATGCAATTCAACAAGGCCAAGGCTAGAGTTTTACCCCTGGGAAAGAATAACCTCATGGACCAGGTTGGGGACTGACCGGTTGGAGAGCAGTGAAGGGGAAAATGACCTGGACGTCCTGGTGGATGGAAGGTTGTCTGCAGGACTAAATGATCTTTCAATCTCCCTTCCAGCCCTTGGTATTCTGTGTAAATCCTTTTCTCTAATTTGTATGTTTGTACCTAGGCAGGACAGGGATGATGGTGGTGGTGATGAGAATTGTCCTGGTCTGTGTTCCTATGGTTGCTCCCGTCACCTGCTTCACAAACCCTTGTGGTTATCTGCCAGTTTCAGCATGGAGCTGCAGTCTGGAAATCCTGAGCCTGAGAAATCAAGCATGATTTTTCTGCCTTGAGAAATTCTGTAAGACAGTGTGCATGTTTATCAACCTGATCACAGGGGAAGGGTACTGGCTTCTGGTTTTGTTGTAAGAAAGGGTATTTGGGCTAACACTTTAATGCATTAAATGTACCCTGTACATGCATGTGTATGTACCTGTATGTTTTATATAAGAACAAGACAAAAAGCATTCTGTTTTTTTAGCATCAGGTATCAGTCATGATTCTCTGCTCATCACAGCAAAAAGACATCATGTCTTTCAGCCATTTGATGTAGTTACATGGATTTCCAAGTGGTTTTTTGTTGGTGCTTTTTTCCCTAGTGTTTGGTTCCACACCCTTTCTGTTAACACCTGCAATTCTGTAAAGCTATTGCTGGAATGTTAGAAGAGAGAATGTAGTCAGCATAAGTAGACCAGAATAGAATAAACCAGGTTGGAAAAGACCTTTGAGATGGAGTCCAACCTATCACCTAACACTATCTAATCAACTAAACCATTCCATATTGAGATGTTAAGCAATGTTGGAAAGTCACCACATCCAGGCCTGATATAGGCTATCCTGTATTTGTCCAAGCCATTAAGTTTGAAAGGGTTTGTGAACAGAGTGTGAACTGTGACCTCTGGTACAAACATTTACATTCTGCTAATACACTCTCTAAACAGGAGCTTTGTGACCAGCACCAAAGGGCTACTCTTTCTGTGTACACTGCTGCTTTTTGACAAGCTACAACTTCGAGGAGAGCATACAGTTGAGAGTAAAGATTCAGGTTCTTGACCTTCAAATATATAACCAACATCTTGAGGTAGATAGAGGATTTATCACTGTGGAGGAAAAAAAGAGACTTTATCTCCATAAACATTTACAAAGATACAGAGAAATAATGAAGAATCTTCAACAGGGGAAAGACAGGAATGTGAAAGGGAGCGAGTTGTTTTGGTGTGTGCCCAATGGCTTGCATAAATTCATTTCAGTGAATCACAGAGTGCTAGGTATTGCTATTTTTACCCCCAGTTGCTCTTCTTTGCTCTGAGAAAACCCTTCTGAATATGATCATAGAATTATAGAATGGTTTGGGTTGGAAGGTTCCTCCAAACATCATCTATTCCAAACCCCTCTGCCATCAGCAGGGGCATCCTCAATTAGATCAGGCTGCCCAGAGCCCTCTCAAGGCTCACTTTGAAAATAACAGTATAACAGTATCACAGTATAACTAAGGTTGGAAGAGACACCAAGGATCATCGAGTCCAAGGGAATCCCCAGGGATGAAGCCCCAACCACCTCCTGGGCAACCTGTTTTAGTGTTCCACAACCCTTGTGGTAAAGAACTTATTCCTAACATCCAATCTAAATCTGTTCTTCTCTGGTTTGAAGCCATGGCCCCTTGGCCTGTCACTGCTAGCTTTTGTAAACATCCTCCATCCATCTCTCCATCCTCCTTGTAGCCCCCTTCAGGCTGCTATTAGGTCTCGTTGAAGCCTTCTCTTCCCCAGGCTGAATAACCCCAGTTCCCTCAGCCTGTCCTCATAGCAGAGGTGCTCCAAACCCCTGATAATTTTATTCTACAGACATTTTGCAGACAGCTGTCAGGCAGATAGCAGTTTTTGTGTGATGACATCCATGTCTCAGCTGGATACACTATTTATTTTATTTTGCATTTATGCATAGTTAAATAATTTTTACTTATTTATTTTCATAGAATCAATAAGGTTGGGAAAGACCTCAAAGATCATCAAGTCCAACCTGTCACCCATGACCACCATGGCACCAAGTGCCACGTCCAATCCCCTCTTGAACACCTCCAGGGACGGTGACTCCACCACCTCCCTGGGCAGCACATTCCAACAGTTAACAACTGTCTCTGTGAAGAACTTTCTCCTCACCTCCAGCCTAAACTTCCCCTGGTGCAGTTTGAGACTGTGTCCTCTTGTTCTGTCACAGGATGCCTGGGAGAAGAGACCAACCCCCCCTGGCTACAACCTCCCTTCAAGTAGTTGTAGACAGCAATAAGGTCTCCCCTGAGCCTCCTCTTCTCCAGGATAAGCAAGCCCAGCTCCCTCAGCCTCTCCTCACAGGGCTGTGCTCCAGACTTCTCCCCAGCCTTGCTGCCCTTCTCTGGACATGTTCAAGAGTCTCAATGTCCTTCTTAAATTGAGGGGCCCAGAACTGGACATATTATTAGCATTATTAACACATGAAAATCATCTTTAAAAAACCAGTACGATGTGTTGGTTTTTTTTTTGTTGTCGTTGTTCCAACCACAGAAATAGTTGTCTTTGGAACCAGGCCTCCTACAAATGCTATAACTCCACATGTAAAGGTGACTCCCAGTGCCCCCTGCCACGTGCCCAAACAAATCACCTCATTATCAACCTGAAATTGTATTTTAACCATAGCAACGCAAATGCTTCCCTTCCAAAATGCTTCATTAATGAAAATGCCAGGAGAAATCTTTGCATTTAGAAAATGGCAGTGATTTAGAAATGATTAGTATTTTATTTGCAAGCTTCTAAGCTGTGGGGAGTCATTCACTCTGACCACTGAGTGGCTTGTCTCGTTTTTGCTTTTAATTCTTAAGTTTGTCTTTCTAATCTCTGGGCAGAACCTGAGCCTGAACATCTTCAAAGGGAACTTTCTAAACATTCTGTGCTTTGGGGATTTAATTCCTTTTGTGGGCTTTTAATGTCTGTAACTACATAAAATATAAATCTTAAACCATGCTCTCTACAGCTACCTGAAGGGAGGGTGCAGCCAGGTGGGGGTTGGTTTCCTCTCCCAGGCAACCAGCACCAGAACAAGAGGACACAGTCTCAAGCTGTGCCAGGGGAAGTTTAGGCTTGAGGTGAGGAGACAGTTCTTCCCAGAAAGAGTAATTGGCCATTGGAATGTGCTGCCCAGGGAGGTGGTGGAGTCACCACCACTGGAGGTGTTCAAAAAGGGAGTGGATGTGGCACTTGGTGCCATGGTTTATTAGTCATGAGGTGTTGGGTGATAGGTTGGACTCGTGATCTTTGAGATCTTTTCCAACCTTATTGATTCTATGATAGAATATGGAAAACAGCCAAACTTTTATTTTCATGTCATTGTTTGTTAACCTTTCTCACTAAATCAAAGGTCTGTCTCTATATTTTTCTCTTTTGCCTTCCCACAAGTGCATGTTCAGTGGCAAGCTTGAAAATTGAGTCTTCATGCTCTGGACAATATGCCAAAGCATGGTTTCAGTAGTGCAGAGTTCAGCAGCAGTACTAATTCATCATCTTCCACACCTCATGACTTGTTCTTACCTCTTGCATCTGCAGCTTACCATTTAAAAAAGGAAAGGTAATCTGCTTTCCCTTCTCCCTTCAAATTCCCAAAGCAGTAATACAACAGTTCAGTTCAAGGAACTGGAAGGAAAACAGTTTGTAACCAGTTGTGGATTAATCAACAAGCAGCTCAATAGGAGCCAGCAGTGTGGCCAGGTGGCTGAGAAAGCCAATGGCATCCTGGCTGGGATTAGAAATGCTGTGTCCAGCAGGAGCAGGGAGAAGATTGTCTCCTGGTACTCAGCTCTGGTGAGGCCACACCTCGAGTATTGTGTCCAGTTTTGGGCATCTCAACACAAGAGAGATGTGGAGGTGCTGGAGCCAGGGCAGAGGAGGGCAAGGAAGCTGGGGAAGGGCCTGGAGAATAAATCTGGTGAAGAGCAACTGAAGGAGCTGGGGATGGTTAGTTTGGAAAAGAGGAGGCTGAGGGGAGACCTCATTGCTGTCTACAACTACCTGAAAGGACCTTGTGGAGAGGCTGCTGCTGGTCTCTTCTCACAGGTAATTGGTGACAGAACAAGAGGGAATAGCCTCAAGCTGCAACTGGGTAGGTTTAGACTGGACATTAGGAAGAAATTTTTCTCATCAGGAGTGGTCAAGGATTGGAATGTGCTGTGGAGTCACTAAGCCTGGATGTGTTTAAAGGTTGTTTGGATGTGTTGCTTCGGGATATGGTTCAGGGGTGAATAGGTTTGTAGAATAGTGTTCTGGGTTGGACTTGGTGATTCCAAGAGTCTTTTCCTACCTGAGTGTTTCTGTGCTTCTGTGATTATTTAGCACTATGGAATCACAGAATCATTTAGATTGGAAAAGACTATTAAGATAATTGAACTCTTAACCTAGCACCACTAAAGCACGTCCCTCAGCACCACATCCACGCATCTTTCAAATATCTCCGAGGATGGTGTCTTCACCACTTCCCTGGGCAGCCTGTTCTTGTGCTTGACAACCCTTTTTGTTGATGAAATAGAATACATAGAATAAACCAGGTTGGAAGAGACCTTCAAGATCATTGCGTCCAACCCATCAACCAATCCAACACCACCCAAACATCTAACCCACGGCACCAAGCACTCCATCAAGTCTTCTCCTGAAAACCTCCAGTGATGGCGACTCCATCACCTCCCCAGGCAGCCCATTCCAATGTGCAATCACTCTTTCTGTATAGAACTTTTTCCTAACATCTAGCCTGAACCTCCCTTGGTGCAGCCTGAGACTGTGTCCTCTTGTCCTGGTACTGGCCGCCTGGGAGAAGAGACCAACATCCGTCTGTCTACAACCTCCCTTCAGGTAGTTGTAGAGAGTAATAAGGTCACCCCTGAGTCTCCTCTTCTCCAGGCTAACAACCCCAGCTCCCTCAGCCTCTCCTCGTAGGGCTTATGTTCCAAACCCCTCACCAACTTTGTTGCTCTTCTCTGGACTCGTTCCAGCAAGTCAACATCCTTCCTAAACTGAGGATATTTCCTAATATCAGCCTAAACCTCCCCTGGTGCAACTTCAGGCTTTCCTCTTGTCTTCCCCCTCTACACTGCTCTCAGGTAGGGTGAGACCCTACCTGAAGTACTGTGTCCTGTTCTGGAGCCCCTGTTACAAGAAGGATCTAGAAGTGCTGAAATGTGTCCTAATATGGGCTGAGAGGATGATCGGAGGGCTGGAGCTCCTCTTCTATGGAGACAGACTGAGAGAGTTGGGGTTGTTCCATCTGGAGAAGAGAAGGTTCTGAGGAGACCTTATTGTGGCCTTCGAGTATTCTAAGGGGGCTACAAGAAAGCTGGGGAGGGACTTTTGAGGGTGTCAGGGAGTGATAGGACTAGGGGGAATGGAGCAAAACTACAAGTGGATAGATTCAGATTGGATGTTAGGAAGAAGTTCTTCCCCATGAGGGTGGTGAGAGACTGGCACAGGTTGCCCAGGGAGGTGGTGGCAGCCTCATCCCTGGAGGTTTTTGCAGCCAGGCTGGATGTGGCTGTGAGCAACCTGCTGTAGTGTGAGGTGTCCCTGCCCATTGCAGGGGGGTTGGAACCAGATGATCCTTGAGGTCTCTTCCAACCCTGACAATTCTAGGATTCTATTACCTATTAGAAGAGACTGACTCCCACCATGCTAACACCTGTTGTTAGGTAGTTGTAGAGAGAGACAAGTTCTCCCCTCAGCCTCCTTTTCTCTAGACTAAACCACCCCAGATGCAATCTGTGTGAAGTGCGTATACCTGTACCACAACAGCACAAAGACTTCACACCATGCACAGACTGAGCAGTCTCAGCTGATGCATTTATTTGAGCAACTGATGGTCATGGTCTGTAATGGGATTGTTCACTGAACAGAGTCAGGATTTTTGTCTGCTAGGCAGTTCCAAACAAATCCATGACTCGCATTCCTTCCTCAGGCTGTGCTTTCTTGCATAAAATCAAAGTCACACTCACTGTTTCAAATCCTTCATAGCTCCTTCTTCATAACGAAGGCTTTTGCAGAGTATTTATAAAAAGAGATAACTAATTTTATTTCTATATCTGGCAAGGTAGCAATCACTAGGAGGCAAAACTGGTAAAATTGCCTCATTTTCCTTTCCCTGAAGCAAGCTTAATTCTTTGCTTATTAGAAAATGAAAATAAGAAATCTGTTTTAGATGCTAGAGAAAGGTTAAGCAGCTAGTGAGAGAACCGAAACAGTCAAGTTGTAGATTTTACTTTGGTCCTACTGGTAATGTTTAAATAGAATAGAATTAACCAGGTTGGAAAAGACCTTCGAGGTCATCGAGTCCAACCTGTCATCCAACACAATCTAATCAACTAAACCTCACACTACAAATGTTTGGAGAGATTGCAGTGCTCCTGTTTCCTTGGGTTAGTGGTGGGTTAGGGGGAATTCAAGTCCTGCTCAGTGTATGGTTGATAGGATGCCAAGCTTGCAGAGCCAAGTACAGTGTTGTGTTTTCATCTTACTTTTGATAATAGTGAATGAGAGTTGTACAGAAGCCTTTTTCCCCCCTGCTCTTGATACATATCTGTGAGATAGCTGATATTGATACAGATACAGAATCACCAAGGTTGGAAGAGACCTCAAAGATCATCGAGTCCAACCTGTCACCACAGACCTCATGACTAAACCATAGCACCAAGTGCCACATCCAATCCCCTCTTGAACACCTCCGGGGATGGTGACTCCACCACCTCCCTGGGCAGCACATTCCAATGGCGAATTACTCTCTCAGTGAAGAACTTTCTCCTCACCTCCAGCCTAAACTTCCCCTGGCACTGCTTGAGACTGTGTCCTCTTGTTCTGGTGCTGGTTCCTTGAGAGAAGAGACCAACCCCCTCCTGGATGCAACCTCCCTTCAGGTAGTTGTAGACAGCAAGAAGGTATCCCCTGAGCCTCCTCCTCTCCAAGGTAAACACCCCCAGCTCCCTCAGCCTCTCCTCACAGGGCTGTGCTCAAGGCCTCTCCCCAGCCTTGTTGCCCTTCTCTGGACATGTTCAAGTGTCTTGATGTCCTTCTTAAACTGAGGGGCCCAGAACTGGACACAAACTGGATACATACTGATACATAGCTGCACCAGGGGAGGCTTAGGTTGGACGTTAGGAAGCACTTCCTTGTGGAAAGGGGAATCATGCACTGGACTGCCCAGGGAGGTGCTGGAGTCACCATCCCTGGAGCTGTTTAAGGGAAAATCGGATGTGTTGCGGTCTGATCGATGTGGTGGTGTTAGTTCATAGGCTGACCTCATAGCTCAGAGGTCTATTCCAGCCTCAATAGTTCTGTGATACTGGGGGGGGGGGAAGCTTCTGTCTGAACAAAGCTCCTAGTGGAAAATATTTCTTTCATGCTCCCTATGAAACACAGGATTGAGAAATCCCAAATCTCCTGCAAGAGCTTTAGTTTGGACCTTTGGAACTGAACAGACAGATTTCCTTCCTTCAGGTTAGCTTTTCAAACAGCAAGAACCTCAAATGGAGTAGATGAGAAGCAGTTTAAACATTGAGGAGTGCTTTCTGTCGAGACGAGATGTGGCCTGATAGAGTTACACTGAACTCTGTCCAGAGGAACTGCTTGAGATTGAAGGTCGACAGTCCAGCACTCTTTATTGAACTGTCCCACTTGGATGAAAAGTGGCCAAAGGGAATCCTGGTTAGTGAGTGCCTGGCAGTGTTGAGCTTGTCACTGGCTGTGTAATGTAACCAGCTTATGCTCATCTCAGCGGTGTGCGCTCCCTGCACGATGCGGGGATAAAGCTATAAAGCAGATGGAATTGCTTTGGAGCTTTGTTATGAGATGAAACTGATAGCAGCTAAAATGTGAAAAGAGTCTAATCAGAATAGGGTGATGCACCAGGGGAAAACACAACCAGAAAGCAAACCCCTGTGAAGAAATAAAAGGTACATTTTCCATGGCTAAAGAAAGAAGATGATGCTTAGTTTTTCTATCAATTTTTCATCACATCCTGAGTAAAAAGCGGTGCCACAGCTGTTCGGGTTTGAAGCGAAGAACCTTGTGATAGCTGTGATGCTGTGGATGATGCATGGATTGGATGGAGGCTCTGGATTTGGTTAATACTGTTTTTATTGTGCTTTAATCCTATTCTGTTTGCTGTTATAAATAAATGAAAATGAAATTACAAAAGCCCTCATAATCTCAGAGGTTCTGTAAAGTGCCTTCCCATGCATTTCATGCCTAGAAAGCCTCCTTTCCACATGGACACCCTATTTTTTAACACCAACTTCATGTCCTGTGTTGCTCTTCTCTAATCTCCAGTTAAATTTCTTTTTACTCCTAACAAAGTCTGACCTTGGGACCCCTATTTCTCCAGGCCTGAACTAGGAACTTCAGGTACAAGGCATTTCAAAAAGGGAATGATGCTTATTTGGCGTTATTTATCTATCTTCTATTGCAGCTTGTGTTCATCACGATTCTGAAAGCAACCTTATTGCCCACAAAAGAAAAGGAAGCAAGAATGAAATTGCACAGGCCTGTTCCTTCCCAGTGCATCGAGCTATACATAGCGCTAGATCAGATCACACAGGTACACATGCAGGTGGGCTTTGAATATCTCCAGAGAGGAGACTCCACAACCCCCCTGGGCAGCCTGTTCCAGGGCTCTGTCACCCTCACAGGGGGGAAAAAAATGTCCTCGTGTTTCCATGGAACTTCCTATGCCTTAGCTTCTACCCATTGCCCCTTGTGCTGTCATTGGGCATCACCCGGCATAGCCTGACTCCATATTCTTGGCACTCACCCTATACATCTTTATAAACATGAATGAGGTCACCTTTCTCCAAGCTCCAACTCCCTCAGTCTCTCATTGCAAGGAAGATGTGCCACTCCCCTAATCATTTTTGTGGCTCTGCACTGGACTGTTTCCAGTAGTTCCTTGTCCCACTTGAACTGAGGGGTCCAGACCTGGACGCAATATTCCAGATGTGGCCTCACCAGGGCAGAGTAGAGGGGGAGGAGAACCTCTCTTGACCTTCAAGCCACAGCCCTTCTAATCCACCCCAGAATGGCAGTGGCCTTCTCGGCCACAAGAGCACATTGCTGGCTCATGGTCAACCCTCCATCCACTAGGGCTTCCAGGTCCTTTTTTCCCTCACTGCTCTCCCACAGGTCAGTCCCCAACGTGTACTGAACCATGGGGTTGTTCTTTTCCAAGTGCAAGGCTCTACCCTTGCCCTTGTTGAATTTTCATAACTTTCTCCCTGCCCCACTCTCCAGCCTGTTTGTTTTTACTTTTCATTTGTATTTGTATAGTGTGGTGTGGTTGGTTTGGTTTGGTTTGGTTTTAAGCCTTGCAAGTTTCACACATCATTGAACAAAAAGTATGAGCTGCTCTCCAGGCTCTTAACAGCGCCTGATGTAACAAAGCAAAGGTTGTGAGGCTGTGAAAGCTTGTACACATGAGCTCAACAGGAAAAACACAGATGCAACAGCTCAAACCGTTGATTCATTATCTCCCCCAATCTGTAGTTAACTGCATAACCATCAGTGAAGTTATTATTCCTTACAGAGTATTAACCAAGGCTTGCAGATCATGGTTGCTTAAGTGTGTGAGCAGAGCTCCCGCTTTTCTGAGGAAAAACTTGGTCCTAATAGGCTGAAAATTTTTATCATGAATCTCTGTTTGTCTTCTTACCTGCAACTCCAGCCATGCTGAAGAGGTCTGGCAGAGAGTGGTGGAGTTTTGCTGGTGCAAACGAGGGGAAGTGTTGCTTGATTCATTTAATCAGAAAAGCGTTGGCTTTCAGATTCACCCAAGGGTGAGATGTGTTACTTTCCTGGCCAGTCTGACATTGCACATATTTTTGCATGCCAAGCTGCCACTGAGAGCAAACAAGTAAAATAACAAGTCCCCCTGGCCTGCTGTGGTATAAAATCTGCAGCCCACACTCTCCTAGCCCTGCATGTAGCACAATTCAGAGCTCGAGGGGTGAAAGACAGCCTTATGCTGATGGAGCCTGGTCTGCTGTAGCCAAGTCCTTAGGGAAAATATTGGGAGCTCACTTGCACTGGGACAGCAGTTAGGAATCACTAGATGGTTGGAAACTACCAATTATTTCTTCTTATAAGTGACTTGCTCAACTGTGTACCTGTGAGGAGAGGCTGAGAGCCCTGGGGCTCTTTGGTCTGGAGAAGAGAAGACTGAGAGGGGATTTAATAAATGTTTATAAACATCTGGGGGCTGAGTGTTAAGGAGGGGACAGGCTTTGCTCAGTTGCACCCCGTGATAGGACAAGGAGCAATGGATGCAAACTACAGCACAAGAGGTTCCACCTCAACATGAGGAAGAACTTCAGTGTGAGGCTCACAGAGCACTGGAACAGGCTCTCCAGAGAGGTTGTGGAGTATCTTTCTTTGGAGACATTTAAGACCCATCTGGATGCTTTCCTGTGTGACCTGTGCTGGATTCTATGGTCCTGCTCTGGCAAGGGGGTTAGACTCAATGATCTCTGGAGGTTCCTTCCAACCCCTAACATCCTGTGCACCTGTGGGGAATGGTGTCACAGCACATTCTTAGGGGAACATCTCTGAGAATAGCTATACTGGCTGGTGGGAGAAAAAGCATTAGTCCTAACCTGCAGGGAAAAAACTGGGGGGGGAGGGGGGGAGGAAGTGCATGTGGCATTGGCCTTCTCCCGCTGAATGACAGAATATAAGGAAAGCATTGCAGCAAGGTGGGTACATTCTTCCTAATAAATCTGTAGGGTTTTTTGAGAAAAGGACATTTCTTGCATCTAGTTGCCCATCAAATAATCTCTACAAGTCATGTCAAAGTAAAGTTGAAGGGCAGACTCATCCCTCTTGATTTGACCGGCAGAAATGCTGTACCTATGCATTAGCATTTCTTTCAGGTGGAAATATGAAAAGCCCAGAGAGGCCATAACAGACTCTGGAATATCTTTGGCAAGAAGGAGTGATATCCTTTGTGTTGTGGGTGTTTGTGTATTTTCATCATTATTAAGGTCCTTATTCAGAAAGGCAGGGCAACATTTTCATAACTCCCAACACAAGATGATGCCTAATTTTGCAGTGGATGACCTCAGCTAGAGGTACTCTCTTCAGTACTCTCCCAAGTACTGAAGAGCATCTGCTACTTCTTTGTTATTCTCAGATGGAACAGTCTGTAAGACCTGCAGTGATGTTTTTGCCTCAAGTGCCTGGCAGTCCAGCAAAGTCAGTTGTAGTTTAACCTGTAGATTTTGGTGTGGTTTGTGCAAGTCCCCTGCAGTTAATTTTTAACATACGTAACATATTCAGAGGGCTTTGGTGCTGGTTTTGGTTAGGAAGGCAAGAGAGGCACTGATAACAGAGCCAAGGTGTTGTTACTACAGGAAGGGGATGGTGTAAGGATGTCACTATTGAAAAAGCATTCCAGTTAAACCTTCTGGGCTGTGGTTGGACAATGAGCTTCAGGATACTCATTGGAAATGTGACAGTGTCTTTGCCTAAACTTACTAACTGCTCAGCATGCAGGTGAGATCTGTTACAATACGAGGTAAAGGAAGGCTGTACCTTACAGGTCATTCTAAACCCCAGCCTGCTGGATTTAAGAGCAAAAAGACAATCTCTAAAATCATTCTGAGTTGTCCTTGAAAATTGTCTGAGACTAATTATTCTGCTAACGTTGTGTGACTTACTCAAAGGCTATTTTTGCCATGAAGTTCTCCTCACAACGAGAATGCTTCATTCTGCTTCAGTAGTTAGTGAGATGTCCTTGAAACACAGGTCCTAGGGTTTTGAAATGATCAGGGGCTTTCTGAAGTGCAGCCCAGTTTACTCTGTAGCTGAACTGGTTCTCTCTCTTACTGTCTCACTGCATTTAACAAAAGTAAGTTTACAGAAGCAGATGCAGAATAACCACAGTGCCTGGATTTGAATCTTTCTGCACTGATATAGCTATGTACATATGTGAAATAATAAATAATAATATTCTGTGACCTGGCCAATATCTAGCTCCTCTGTACAAGATAGCAGAATGTGAATGGTCATTGGGAGATCCAAGTATCACCACACTACAGCATGTTGTCCTCTCCTTGTCTTTTTATTTAGTGCAAGTGTTTGGTTATGAAGGTAGAGTGTGATGTCTCAGTGTAAACAAATGGCATAACTATGCTGATCTCATACAAAACACACCTGGAGCACCTCTTCTGGTGCTGGACTGACTGAGACTTGGGGCTGTTCAGTCTGGAGAAGAGAAGGCTCCGAGGAGACATTATTGTGGCCTTCCAGTATCTGAAGGGGGCTACAAGAAAGCTGGGAGGGACTTTTTAGGATGTCAGGGAGTGATAGGACTGGGGGGAATGGATCCCCTAGAGGAGGGGAGATTTAGATAAGACATTAGGAAGAAGTTGTTCCCCATGAGGGTGGTGAGACATTGGAACAGGTTGCCCAGAGAGGTGGTGGAAGCCTCATCCCTGGAAATTTTTAAGGCCAGGCTGGATGTGGCTGTGAGCAACCTGCTGTAGTGTGAGGTGTCCCTGCCCATGGCAGGGGGGTTGGAACCAGATGATCCTTGAGGTCCCTTCCAACCCTGCCAATTCTATGACTCTGTGATGGTGATCCTAACTAGCTAAAGGCAATTTGTAATTTCCCTTTCTAATCTGAATGTTCTGTAAGATAGAGAGATCTTTCTGGATGATAGTGAGTATTCATGTACTTAGGATTAAAAATGGTAGGAACATTTTGAGACCAATATCTGAGCAGTGTGTTTCCCTGGACTTGAACAGAGTTACAGAACTGGAGAGAAGCAGATCTGTAGTGCATGGGAAAAAACTTTCTGTTTACACTGCTGGAGCTTTGAGCAACAATTTCTAATCAAGCCTATTCACCTAGTTCTGTTGAACTCCCATGAATACCCTGGCCTTGTTTTTTATTACTCTTAAACTCTTATCATTTATGTTTCCTTGTGTATATGCGGCCATGGAAGTGTAGGTGGCTCTCACTTGTATCCAGTAAGTTTTAAAGGAAGAACTCCTGTGGGAAGCAGCTGTTGATTTAAAAACTTCTGATCCAGAATAATTTATATCTTTGGCATATTCAGGCAGTATTTTTCTTCAGGCTTTTTACCTTGTGCCCATATTCAATTATGAAAAAAAAAAAACAACATTTCTGAAACATTTAAAACTACAGGATAGAAAGAGTGGAGTAGAGAAAGGTGGGCAGGGTTTGTCAAGTACACAAATATCCAAAGGATATTTACTCACTTCTTCTCTCCAGTTATTAATCACTTCAGCTGGGCCAAACTGACAATGTCTGGAGGTCATTTGGTTAATGAGACAGCATTAACCATTTCCAGCACTATATCGCACCTTCCAGTTATTAACCCATACCAGACTACCAGTTATCAATTCTTATATCTAGGAGAACACCCTTAGAGACTTCTACAGAGACCAGCACACCAGTAGGAATTGTAAATAGATGTCTCGAAAGCTGGGAGTGAAGAGGAATGATGAGTCGCTGTTTCTTGCCACTCTTGGCTGCAACTGAATCAGAAATTAAAGTATTATCACAATATTCTTATTCTAATTATTATGGTATTCATTATAATAATATTTCAATATCATTAAAATATTATTGTTAAAATGATGCATTGATCATGGAAGAGGTGAGTAGATGTTAGGTGTAAGAGGTAACTTTGTCCATATTAGACCTGTTTTGGAGGGATGAGGCTTGGTTTTGCAGAAGACCATGTGTGAATGAGGACACTTGAGTGGGGGGCTGCAGTATGTTGACACATAAAACACTGGATTTATGGACCTTAAGATAAGCAATATTAAACAGCTCACTTTCTGCAGTTCAGATAAACAGAAGCATTTTTGTGCTATCTGCTTGAAGATAAGCACCTCTGAGAAATGTATTGTTGCAGTCATCTGTACTGGATAGCTTACAGCTATGGCTATCTGTCTGGCACTGAACCACATAATGCAGCCCTGTGGATCTAGAGAACCTGTACAGCTGAGTCACAGTAAAAGTAGAACCTTTCCCATTTTGTCTTCATGTGGGTCAGTGGTTAATACAGCACTGTGGTCTGGTCCGAGTCATACAGAATCACACACAGAATGTTAGGGGCTGGAAGGGACCTCAAAAGCTCATCCAGTCCAACCCCCATCCCACCAGAGCAGGATCACCTATGCCAGATCACACAGGAACACATCCAGGTAAGTTCTGAATATCTCCAGAGGGGGAGACTCCACAACCTCCCTGGGCAGCCTGTTCCAGTGTTCTGTCACCCTCACTTTTTCCCCCGCCCCTCAACTTTCCTATGCCTCAACTTCCACTCATTGCCCCTTGTCCTGTCATTGGGCATCACCAAGTAGTGCCTGTCTCCATCCTCTTGGCACTCACCCTTTACATCTTTATAAACATGAATGAGGCCACCTCTCAGTTTCTTTTTCTCTAAGCTACAGAGCCCTCAGCTCCCTCAGTCTCTCCTCATAAGGGAGATGTTCCACTCCCTTCATCATTTTTGTGGCCCTGCACTGGAGTCTTCCAATCAGTTCCCTGAGGTCCTTCTTGAACTGAGGGACCCAGAACTGGACACAATATTCAAGATGCAGGCTCATCAGGACAGAGTGGAGGGGGAGGAGAACATCTCTCAACCTTATTAACCACAATCCTTCTAATCCATCCCAGTATGGCCTTGGCCTTCTTGCCCACAAGAGCACACTGCTGGCTCATGGTCTGTCTTTAAGCAGGTGGGATTCCTTAGCTCTGCCATGGCTAATGTCTTTGCTTTTAAAGGCTTTTTCTTTTTATCCCCCTTTTATTTTTTTCCTGAAGTTAGTTGACTGTAAATTCATTTTATGGTTTCTTACCTCATTTAATTTTTTTTCAAAGCAATTTTTCTTTATCATCTGTGAGGGAATTATCTTTTTTGTGCTTGTGAAAATTATAGAGAGGGAGGACCTTGAGTAAGATTCTCAGAAAAAAATTCACTTTGATTTTCTGGCCAGCCATATTCTGCAAATCAGCTCTGTTCTTTCAGAGAAGTACATTTTGTTCCTGCATAACCTCTTATGCTTGCAAAAGGTTGAAAATCTGTGCTGAAGGAGTTTTTAGATCAGACTTTGTGTCCTGAGCAGTATAGCAAGACAAAGCATAAGGTAAAAAACCCTGACACCTGAACTTGGGATGAAATGTTTTGAGTGTGTGGGTGTTTGAGGAGGTGCTGGCCTCTTCTCATAGGTGGTTAGTAAGAGAACAAGAGGGAATGGCCTCAAGCTGAAACAGGGTAGGTTTAGACTGGATAGTAGGGGAAAAAAATTCCCACCAAGAGTGGTCAGGCATTGGAATGTGCTGCCCAGGGAGGTGGTGGAGTCACCAAGCCTGGATGCATTTAAAGGTTGCTTGGAGATATGGTTTATGGGTAAACTTTGTGGAGTAAGGTTCTGGGTTGGACTTGGTGATCCTGAGGGTCTTCTCCAACCTGCATGTTTCTGTGCTTCTGTGATCTGTGCTTCCTTTGCAACTACAAGTATCTAGAGGTCTGGTGTACCTTAGTAAAAGTGAAGGCTTTTAGCCTCATGCTAAAAGATGGGTTGTAATTTGCTTCTGTCCAACTCGCAGTCCATTGATAGGGGTGAAGAGATGGTCACTGGCATAGTTAGGAAGTCTTAGAAATGACTCATCACTTAATTGTGGCATACTAGAGGACAAAGAAGTAAAGGAATGTGTCAGGAATATTCATTAAAGGGTTTAAAATTTTATCAGCTGGCTGACATCTGCGAGGATAACTTCTGTTTGTTTACCTGCTAATTTACGTGGTTTATTTCTGAGTTCATTATCAACTACAGTCTTCAGCAATGTCTTCCAATAAAAGTCCAGCTGGGGATCTCCAAAATAAGTTCTAAGTTGCCCTTGCTTTCACATTGACTAGCTTGGAGTTCTATTGTACAAAATTCAAGAATGCAGATTTGGTTGAAGGAGTGCATGCCTTGCTTTGCATCACATATATTCTGCCCCTGTACACTGCACTGGTTAGGCCACACCTCGAGTCCTGTGTCCAGTTCTGGGCCCCTCAGTTTAGGAAGGATATTGAGTTGCTAAAGAGTGTCCAGAGAAGGGCAACAAAGTTGGTGAGGGGCTGGGAGCACAGCCTTATGAGGAGAGACTGAGGGAGCTGGGGTTGCTTAGCCTGGAGAAGAGGAGACTCAGGGGTGACCTCCTTGCTCTCTACAGCTACCTTAAGGGAGGTTGTAGGCAGGCAGAGGTTGGCCTCTTCTCCTAGGCAGCCAGCACCAGAACAAGAGGACACAGTCTCAAGCTGCACCAGGGGAGTTTTAGGCTAGAGGTTAGGAGGAAGTTTTACACAGAGAGAGTGATTGCCCATTGGAATGGGCTGCCTGAGGAGGTGGTGGAGTCACCATCATTGGAGGTGTTCAGGAGGAGACTTGATAGGGTGCTTGGTTGCATGGTTAAGTTGATTAGGCAGTGTTGGACGATAGGTTGGACACAATGATCTTGAAGGTCTCTTCCAACCTGGTTTATTCTATTCTATATACCACCAGCTTCCTTTCTGTAGGTGAGAACTCAAGATTTTCTAGAGCATGGGTAGTCATCAGTACCAATCAACTACTTGGTGGCAACTGATCTGTGGAAGCAATTGCCATTTTTCAACCTGTAATTGCATTTTACTTTCCTGAATCCACAGAAGGCTAAAGAGAATTCTCTGGTACTGGGGTGGTGGGGATGACTGCAGGCTGTGAGTAGGATCAATCAAACTGCCTACTCATGTTCTCTTCTGAATGCTGCTGCTGCTTATTTATTGTAATGAATGTGCATATAAAGAAGCCACACAGAGCATGCTGAGCATCTTGATGCAAGTCAAATGGTCACGGTGACAAATAGTGCTTATATTTGCTCCACAGATGTGGATTTCATAACTGTAACCTAAACACTGCAGCATCTGTGTGGGGATTCCTGTAAAGTTCTGTGGGTTCAACTCTTAAGTGTCAGGTGTCACTGTATCTCCATTGACTCAAATGGGGAATAAGGAGTTCCTGACACCAAAACCCAACAAGCATCTCAAAGGATTGTAAAGTGTTGTTAACATTGTCATCTAATCAGAGCAAAATTCTCTAACTTGTCTGCTCAGTGACATGTTTCCATTCATACTTACACCTATTTATACTGGAAGGAAAAAAGGCATTTTACTTTCACAGGATCATGGGATGCTAAGGATTGGAAGAGACCTCTGAAGATCATTGAGTCCAAACTCCCTGCCAGAGCAGGACCACAGAATCTAGTGCAGGTCACACAGGAACTCACCCAGATGGGTCTTGAAGGTCCCCAGAGAAGTAGACTGCACACCTCTCTGGGGAGCCTCTTCCAGTGCTCTGTGACTCTCACAGTGAAAAAGTTCCTCCTCATGTTGAGGTGGAAGCTCCTGTGCTATAGTTTATATCCATTGTCCCTGGTCCTATCCCAAGGTGCAACTGAGCAGAGCCTGTCCCCTCCCTCTTGACCCCCAGCCCTCAGATATTTCTAGACATTGATTAAATCCCCTCTCAGTCTTCTCTTCTCTAGACTAACCATTCCCAGGGCTCTCAGCCTCTCCTCATCAGGCAGTGCTCCAGTCAGCCGCTCCACACAGTTTTGTGTCATCAGCAAACTTGCTGACAGTGCTCTTTGTGCCCTCATCCAGGTCACAAAGCAAAATGGTGGCTGCAGTAGGAACCTACAGCAAATAATGGATGAGTGTTTCTGAAGAGAATAAACCTGTCTCAGACTTTCCTAAAATCATTTGCAGTTTTGCAATGAATTAACAAACCCACAGTTGAGGGTCTGTGTGAATAGCTTGGAATAGATTTTAAGATGCAGTACTGATAACTGGCAATTTCACCCCTGTGTCCACCCCCTCCCTCCCACAACATTCTGATTCTTTCTGTCTCTGGTTTTGATCTCCTGCTTCATTTTTGATGTAGAAGGAGCATCATATTTCAGTCAATTACAGCAGCAGATATTTTGTTTCCTTCTAATGGTTTCTCATACCTTTCCAATGCATGGTAGCTATCTCTTAATGGTCCGAGGTCACAGACATACAATACCAAGTCAGACAGGCAGGACTTTGCATTAAAAATCTGAATTACATACGTCCCCCTGAAACAGCTCAGAAAAAGAGAGATCTTATTTCTGAGCTGCATAACAACTCTCCTCTACCTCCCCTTGGTTCTGCTAAGACTTTTGTAGGTGGCTTAACACAGAGATGGTGGGGAAAGCAGGAAGAGGTGAAATCATTTCACAGTCACAATTCTCCAGGTCATTCACACTTTTATGTTCTGCAGATGTAAAAATGGGTTGGATTCCTGTTTTACAGAGGGAGGTCGTGCTGAGTGTTCAGTGAAAGGAATAAGAGCCTGCATATTAGTTTCCCCATTCACTGATTCAGACTATTAGACATTTGACACGACATTAAAAATTGAGTGTGAATGACTTCCAGCAAGAATAATCATGAATATTGTCATATGTCCTGGCAGAGAAAGCAGGAAACAGAGGCAAACCAGCAAACATGCTTTTCTAATGCACACGTAATTTCAAGTGCTCAGGTTACCTTTATTCAATCAAATCCTTATCAGGACCAAAGCCTCGAAGGTTGTGGATTTGGAGATAATGAATGTAGTCAGGGGATTGCTGTACTTCAAAGGCAGAGTACTTGCCTGTAGTCAGGGAAAACATGTGGGATGTATACACCCTGTGTATGATAGTACTGTCTTAGATGACAGAAGTATCTCAAAATATTAAATAAATAACCTTCACAGGAGATGAAGTATTCCAATTATATCACTGGAATCACAGGGTCACACAGGCTCACAGGATGGTAGGAGTTGGAAGGGACCTCGTGTTTCAGCCTGGATCACAACCAATTTTTTAACAGGCAGCCTAGATGATCCACAGAAGAGAAGTGTGGGGATGCTGGATTTGGGTGGTGCATCAACACAGATCCCCTTCCTTCCATGCATGGAGGTAACGCCAGTTAATGCTGGTGCAGAAATCACTAACTGCTCACTTTGGTTTCCCTTGGAAACAGAGCAGGGCTTTGCCAGTGTGCCGTGAAGTCATGCTGTTGACAGAAAACCCCAGGTCACTTGGTCACCTCTTCCTTGTTCTAGTCAGTGTCCAGAGAAGGGTAACAAAGTTGGTGAGGGGCTTGGAACACAAGCCCTGTGAAGAGAGACTGAGGGAGGTTAGGAGGAAATTCTACACAGAGAGAGTGATTGCCCATTGGAATGGGCTGCCCGAGGAGGTGGTGGAGTCACCATCAGTGGAGATGTTCAGGAGGAGACTTGATAGGGTGCTTGGTTGCATGGTTTAGTTGATTAGGTGGTGTTGGACATGATGATCTTGAAGGTCTCTTCCAACCTGGTCTGGTCTAGTCTAGTCTAGTCTACTCTAGTCTTGTCTTTCTGGCAACCAGCACCAGAACAAGAGGACACAGTCTCAAGCTGTGCCAGGGGAAGTTTAGGCTGGAGGTGAGGAGAAAGTTCTTCACTGAGAGAGTCGTTTGCCAGTGGAATGTGCTGCCCAGGGAGGTGGTGGAGTCACCGTCCCTGGAGGTGTTCAAGAGGGGACTGGACATGGCACTTGGTGCCATGGTTTAGTCATGAGGTCTGTGGTGACAGGTTGGACTTGATGATCTTTGAGGTCTCTTCTAACCTTGGTGATTCTGTGATCCTGTGATTGAGCTATCCACAACCTTCCTGTACTGGCTGTGTGTTTATAGAGATAGAGAATACAAATTCATGACTCTGTGCTTCATGTTCTGTTTTACTGTTACCATTTGAAGATCACTTCCACTATACCTGCTTTACAAATCAGCAATTATGCATTTTCCTGGACTGCCAGATGCTTGCCCTTAACTTCCCAGGATACATATTTCCCTTTTATTTTCCTGTATATTCATACATATCTGGATAAAAGCTGCTTTCTAACTGTATATGCATTGTCCATATGGCTAAAAAGCTGCTAAATGTCTGGAAGATAATCCAGAGCAGCAGTGCAGTTAGGCTTTACGTTCAGTGGAGTGTCATTATTTTTTTCAGGATAATAAAAAAAGAAATAATCAAGGAATATTAAAATGGAAACAGATAAAAAGGTGTTATTACAACAGGTTTTTAATTAGCTACTTTGATTTCCTTTTGGATCTTTTCAATTAGCCAGTAAACTGCCTTTAAAGTTGTGTTACTGGGCCGGTGCAGCATGGAAAATCAGGTGTTTGAAAGGACTTTAACAAACTCTCAGCCAGTTTTACAAATGTAAATGTACCCTAACCCTTAGCCAACTGGCTAAGTAGCCATCTGCTGTATAGATGATGGCTCTGATTATTTGCAAAGATAGCAGCTCTCTAGTGCAAGACTTCATTTTATTTATAATGCTATATACATTGGCTTCCATTTTAATTAGATTTTGCACAGCTATAGCAATGTAGGAGGCACTTTAATAAATGCTCAGCTTTATCTATGCCTCTGCCAACTTGGCTTAATATAATGAGATGTCCTTCACAGAAATGTTCCAGAAAGGATTGCAAAAGGGATTGTTCACCACTTGGGCTTAAAAGGACTTAATCAGGATTCTGTAGCAGCAGAGGTTTGTAGGTGAAAATCACAGGCTGAATTTTGACCTGCATTGCACTGTAAAACTCACAGGAAACCATTCAACTGTGGAGATACATGGCTTTACAAATAAATCATCCTTGGGCACAAATTCTTAGGTAACAGCATCTCAGGTTACTTGCAAGTACAGGAAGTGTGTAGGGCCCTAAAAAGGCAAATTTTTGAATGTGGAACCAATAGCTGCACAACTAAAATAGAATACAATAGAATAAACCAGATTGGAAGAGACCTTCGAGATCATTGTGTCCAACCTATCCTCCTAAACACCTCCAGTGATGGTGACTCCACCACCTTCCAGGGCAGCCCATTCCAATGGGCAATCTCTCTCTCTATGAAGAGTTTCTTCCTAACATCCAGCCTAAACCTCCCCTGGTGCAGCTTGAGACTGTGTCCTCTTGTTCTGGTGCTGGTTGCCTGGGAGAAGAGACCAACCCCCATCTGGCTACAACCTCCCTTCAGGTAGTTGCAGAGAGCAATAAGGTCTGCCCTGAGCCTCCTCTTCTCCAGGCTAAGCAACCCCAGCTCCCTCAGTCTCTCCTCATAGGGCTGTGTTCCAAAAACTGTGGTGATTCTCTTCAAGCTCTAGAGGTACGCTGAGGAGGCTGAGGGGAGACCTCATTGCTGTCTACAACTACCTGAAAGGATGTTGTAGAATGGCTGGTGCTGGTCTCTTCACACAGGTAATTAGCAATAGAACAAGAAGGAAGAGCCTCAAGCTGTGACTGGACTGGATAGTAGGAAACAATTTTTTCCCAGCAAGAGTGGTCAGGCATTGGAATGTGCTGCCCAGGGAGATGGTGGAGTCACCAACCCTGGATGTGTTTAAAGGTGGTTTGGATGTGGTGTGTGGGGATATGGTTTATGAGTAAACTTTGTGGAGTAAGGTTCTGGGTTGGACTTGGTGATCCTGAAGGTCTCTGCCAACCTGAACATTTCTGTGATTCTGTGATTCAGAAACCACAGCTGCAAGAGATGCTTTCAGGGAGAGCTGTTTTGATGTTTGTACAGTGAAGTTGTAATGGTGGTTCTGTGTGAAAGCCAACAAGCCTAGATTTTGGGTTAGCTGGCTTTCATGCAAGAAATCCTGATTCTTAATGAGGATAATTTATCCATTAACTTGAACCATTACACAGTTTCAAGACCCTTTATAAAAAGCTTAGTTGTTAAAGAAACAATGTCAAGTGGCTGAGGACCTACATGTCAGTTTTGTTAGACAGAAGCTTTCTCCAGGGTCTTTGTTGTTGCAAGTTGATCATATTTCAAACTGTCACTAAAATTTCCAGTGAGGCCAGTGTCATGCTTCTGAGTGTGAGGGAGAAAATGCAGCTGAATATAAGGAACTGACCAAACAGAGCAAAACGTCTAAGCAGTGTGCTGTAGTCATTACATTTTTTCTGTGTAACTTGTTTTAGTGAGAAAGGGTGGGATTTTGGAGCATAAGGGTGGGATTTTGGAGCACAAACCCTGTGAGGAGAGGCTGAGGGAGCTGGGGTTGCTTAGCCTGGAGAAGAGGAGGCTCAGGGCAGACCTTATTGCTCTCTGCAACTACCTGAAGGGAGGTTGTAGCCAGATGGGGGTTGATCTCTTCTCCCAGGCAACCAGCACCAGAACAAGAGGACACAGTCTCAAGCTCTGTCAGGGGAGGTTTAAGTTGGATGTTAGGAGGAAGTTTATCATAGAAAGAGTGATTTGCCATTGGAATGTGCTGCTCAGGGAGGTGGAGTCGCTATCACTGGAGGTGTTTAGGAAGAGACTTGATGGGGTGCTTGGTGCCATGGTTTAGTTGATTAGATAGTGTTGGATGATAAGTTGGACTCAGTCTCAAAGGTCTCTTCCAACCTGGTCTGGTCTGGTCTATTCTGTTCTTTCTATTCTCTTCTGTTCTGCTCTGTTCTGTTCTATTTGATAGTGTACTAAAGAAAGAGGGTGCCTCTTCCAAGGCAAGATTCACCTGAGTGAATACTTTATAATAGCTCACCACATAGACATTATTAGCGACAGCAAAATCCATTCAAATCATTAAAGGTAATATTCTCCCTTTAACTCCAGGGGAAAAAAACCAACCACACACACAAAAAAGGTCAAATGAAGATATATGCAGGCCTGGGAATGAAGTGGACAATCAAATCTCTAATCTGAATGATGCTATTTAAGTTGTACTTGTGTAGGTATTGGGTAATAGCCCTAATTTGCATTAGAATAGGTTTTAAAACTGTGTTACAGGACTACTACATGATGATTTCATGTAAATTGTCAAGCAGGGAATAAAAAGGTTTAGGAGGTTTACTACTTATTAGGAACTAGCTAAATGGCATCATCCTCAGCTTGCCAAGAGAGAAGCGACACCGCAAACATGTGATACAGCATGATAGAGTGTAATCGCAGCCCAGGCTGAATGTAAGCCTCTTAAAGTAACAAATACCTGATTGGGTTAGTGTTGCTGCCAAAAATAAAGGCAGTGCAGGCTTCTGGGTAATCTGGATACACAAGCAATGGAAAAAGAAATTAATATAATGGCTCCACTGTTTGAAGAGGTGCCAGTTTATTACATTTTCAAACAGCTTCTATTGATTAAAATCATTCTTCCCTGCACTTTTCACTGGCTTGCCTTTCAGAACTGTAACTCTGTGTTGATCATCCCAGTCTAATTACCTCTTCTGCTGCTGGAGTTGCACATTCTCTCTCCAGAGCAACACGTCACGTTGGAAAAATATGGCAGAGGGGAGTCTGCTGAGCTCCTCCGCTAGCTGGCAGGTTCAGTGTGGCATGATGGCAGCATAGGCTCTGCAGTTCACGGCCTTGTACACACACAACCTGTTCAAACACAATCACTCTGCTTTATGGCTCTATTAGTTAAACAGGCAGCTAGAGTCTGAGGAACGAACAAGCAGGGGAAGGAAGAGCAGCCCTTTGTGCTCAAACAGCTTTGCAGGAGATGAGCATTTCCCTGGAGATATTTTTTTCTTTCCATTGTTTGGTTTAATTATTTCTGCGAGACAGCAACAGGTGGATTCAATTTACATAGAACACGGCTGTCTTCTCTTATTTCTGCCCCACGCACACATCTGTGTCCTCGCTGCCTAACTCAGATACCTCTTCAGCTGTCCTCTAAATACTGCCATGCATTGCAATGAGGCAATTGAAAGTTACATCTGATATTTAACAGCTTTCTGGAAAGAGGCAGAAAATTAATAGGTTAAGTGAGCGAGTATGCTTCAAAGAACAAAAGGGAAAATGTTCTGATGAGCATTTTCCAAGCCCCAGAAGCCGAGTGCAATTATTTCTATTATTGCTGCTGAATAGGAGGGGTTTTTAATTGCATCAGTGCCATAAAGCCTTTATGGCTCCTTCTTTCTATTTAGTGTTTTAGCTCTAAACCCGCCGTAATTATCTCCACCTCTGACATGGAACTCATAAACTCCTTGAAGGGATAGATTCAAATCTGGGGTGGCACGGGCGGCCTTGTCTTTCAGATGCAGAAAACACTATAGTAAACAGTTTTCACATGTGAATCTTTGAGCTGAGACTGCAAAATCAGAGATATTGTTTTTGTCTAAATAGGAAATCTCTGCATACATTTCTTAAGGAGCAAGGACCGTGGTGCTGCAGGCTTGTTTTTCAGAAGCAGAAACATAGCTGAAGTCAGTGTGAGTTGTTCACAGGATGTTAGGGGTTGGAAGGGACCTCTGAAGATCTTGGAGTCCAACCCCCCTGCCAGAACAGGACCATAGAATCTAGCTCAGATCACACAGGAATGCATCCAGACAGGGCTTGAAAGTCTCCAGGGAAGGAGACTCCACAACCTCTCATGTCGAGGTGGAACTTCCTGTGCCCCTTGTCCTATCACAGGACACAGGTGAGCAGAGCCTGTCCCTTCCTTCCTGACACCCAACCCTCTGATATTTATACACATTGATTCCATCCCTTCACAGTCTCCTCCTCTCCAGACTAACCAGCCTCAGGGCTCTCAGCCTCTTCTCATCAGGCAGTGCTCCAGTCCCTTCATCATCCTTGGAGCCCTCTGTTGGACTCTCTCGAGTAGATTCCTGTCCCTCTTGAACTGGGCAGCCCAGAACCTTCTGAAACTGGTCCTGAGGTTTTCTTCTTGGGAAGAAACAGGAAAACAGACAAGAAGGTTCCAAATATAATAGAATGCCAGCACTGCAGTATGTTTTTTCTTCTTCTAGAATAATTCATGTTAATAATTTCAGCAGTATCTTGTTATTATCAAAGGAAATAAAACAGATGAATGAAACAATCTGAATCCTCCATCTTACTAGGAAAAAGTTACTATGAGTGGTGGCAGATATTAAATGTTTAAATGTCAGTTTCTGTCCCTGCACTGCAACTGCAATGTGCCACTGCTTATGTTCTCAGTTTGCTCATTGTTTATCTCCTACTACTCGTGATACATTATCCTACATGTGTGAGGTTTGCACACAAGCATTTGATCCACTGTGTTCAGTCAGTTTACAAAAGCTGTGAGTAGTTAGCAGTCTTTCAGCAGATCTGACTGAAAGAATATGGCCCTTGATCATCAAACTAGCCTTTGCAAATGACTGCCTGAGACACGAAGGGAGGTCTCTAGAGGCTCTGAGGAATGACAAAATAATTAATCAAATAATTTCACAGGGGAATAGCTACAATTATGCAAGTTCGAAAGGAGTGGAAAGCTATGGATTGTTTCCAATAAAATACTTTAAATGAGAACTCCAGTGACCTTTTCTTACTCTTTTAAGGTACTTAATACCAGATTTTTGTCCAAGGCCAGCTGGTTTGTGTTAAGAAGTATTGAAGATTCATGGGGCTGCAACATTGGTACAACACAGTGTCAAAATATTTTTCATGTACTGGAGATAGGAGATACTTGTTAGAAACAACTACTGTAAGCTTGAACTTATGAAGTGCTATGTTGCTTAAGGTGGAAAATGTCCCCTGAGTGTGGCTCAAGAGAAGGGCCATGAGAACAATCAGAGGGCTGGAGCACCTCTCCTATGAAGGCAGGCTGAGAGAGTTGGGGTTGTTCAGTTTGAAGGGAAAACTCTGAGGAGATCTTCTTGTGGCCTTCGAGTATCTGAAGGAGGCTACAAGAAAGCTGGGGAGGGACTCTTTAGGGTGTCAGGGAGTGATAGGACTGGGGGGAATGGAGCAAAACTAGAAGTGGCCAGATTGAGATTACATGTTAGGGAGAAATTCTTCCCCATGAGGATGATGAGATACTGGAAGAGGTTGCCCAGGAAGGTGGTGGAAACCTCATCCTTGGAGGTTTTAAAGCCAGGCTGGATGTGGCTCTGGGCAACCTGATCTAGCAGAGAGTGTCCCTGCCCATGGCAGAGGGGTGGGAACTTGCTGATCCTTGAGGTTCCTTCCAACCCTGACAATTCTATGATACTGTTATGTGGTAAGTGGGTATCTCAGAGCAGACCTTCGAATTTTGTCTGTAAAATGTGTTATTTGAACTTTAAAACCCCACTGGACTGGCACACCAAGGAACAATCAGTCTAACATGACTGAGATGGGCATAATTGTATAAACTGGCTGATATTTGCTGTCTTCACATTCTTCAATTCTGTGTGCCTCTGCTTATAAAGAGAAAAAGGAAGACTATATCCATTTATTGGGGGAAATGTCACAAATAGAACATGAACACTACAGGATAATTCTTAGCTAAATTGAAATTCCTGATGTATGGCAATGTCCAAGAGTAGAATATAGCTTTCTGTCCAGTCAGGAGATTTCAAAGCCATTTTGGTATCACTGATTATTTTTTTTCTTGGTTTATGGCATAGGTGTTGCTGAATTGTGTCACTTTGGCTTTGTGTGGCAGAAAATGCCATAAGTGCATGCAACATAGAATGATAGAATTGTCAGGGTTGGAAGGCACCTCAAGGATCATTCAGTTCCAACTCCCCTGCCATGGGCAGGGACACCTCACACTACATCAGGTTGCTCACAGCCACATCCAGCCTGGTCTCAAAATCTTCCAGGGATGAGCTCTCAGTGTGCACTTGCAGCCCGGAAAGCAAATCAGATCCTGGGCTGCATCAAGAGAAGTGTGGCCAGCAGGTCAAGGGAGGTGATTTTCCCCCTCTGCTCAGCTCTGCTGAGACCCCACCTGGACTACTGCCTCCAGTTCTAGAGCCCCTATTACAAGAGGGATATGGACATGATGGAGCATGTCCAGAGAAGGGCCACAAGGATGAGCAGAGGGCTGGAGCACCTCTCCTGTGAGGACAGACTGAAGGAGTTGGTGCTGTTCAGTCTGGAGAGAGAAGGCTCTGAGGTGACCTCATTGTGGCCTTCCAGTATCTGAAGGGGGGCTGCAAGAAGGCTGGGGAGGGACTTCTCAGGATCTCAGGTAGTGATGGGACTAGGGGGGATGGGATGAAACTGGAGGTGGGAAGATTCAGGCTGGATGTGAAGAGGAAGCTCTTCACCACAAGAGTGGTGAAGCCATGGACTAGGTTGTCCAGGGAGATGGTTGAGGCCCCATCCCAGGAGGTGTTTAAGGCCAGGCTGGATGAGGCTCTGGCCAGCCTGATCTAGTGTGAGGTGTCCCTGCCCATGGCAGGGGGCTTGGAACTAGATGATCCTTGTGGTCCCTTCCCACCCTGACTGATACTATCACACTGTATGGCTTCTACCACCTCCCTGGGCAACCTGTGCCAGAAAACCAAACAAATAATTTTCCTGTTTTTTGTTGTTTGGGTTTTTTTTTATTTATTAGAGGTGACTGCTGGGCTAAGTTTGCAGGCAGGTTTTTGTCTTCAGCAAAACTTTAGCTCACTTGGAATATCAACTTTTATTTTTTTCCTGAGAGCACTTTGCTACTGAATGTACTTCTGAGACATGCTGTCCTTGACATACATACAGTCCCTGGCAAAGAGCCTGGAGAGATTCCAGGAAGCTGTGATTTCACTTCACCAAGTCAAATATGCATATAAAGAGTATTAATAACAAGACATTTGGAAACAGTCTGATAGAATATATTGGGTTCAGCTTATTCTTAATTCTGAGGTGATGGTATGAACAGGGTTTTTGCATTGGCCTGCTTAGAGCCACATGCTACTCAGGACCAGAGGACAGAAAGATATTCTGCTCCTTTTGGGGGAGTAAAAGAACAACCAAAAATGCTGCACACTGATTGGAAGTTTAAATAGAAACTCTATGTACAAGTATGTACATAGTGTACATGCAGTGCTACAGGCTGGGGTCAGAGTGGCTGAGAGCAGCCAGGCAGAGAGGGTACTGGTTGATGGTAGGCTGAACATGAGCCTGCAGTGTGCCCAGGTGGCGAAGAAGGCCAATGACATCCTGGCCTGGATCAGGAACAGTGTGGCCAGCAGGAACAGGGAGGTCATTCTGCCCCTGTACACTGCACTGGTTAGGCCACACCTTGAGTCCTGTGTCCAGTTCTGGGCCCCTCAGTTTAGGAAGGATGTTGACTTGCTGGAGTGTGTCCAGAGAAGGGCAACAAAGTTGGTGAGGGGTTTGGAACACAAGCCCTATGAGGAGAGGCTGAGGGAGCTGGGGTTGCTTAGCCTGGAGAAGAGAAGAGTCAGGGGTGACCTTATTGGTCTCTACAACTACCTGAAGGGAGGTTGTAGACAGATGGATGTTGGTCTCTTCTCCCAGCAACCCAGCACCAGAACAAGAGGACACAGTCTCAAGCTGCACCAGGGAAGGTTTAGGCTGGAGGTTAGGAGGAAGTTTTACACAGGGAGAGTGATTGCCCATTGGAATGGGCTGCCTGGGGAGGTGGTGCAGTCACCATCACTGTAGGTGTTTAGGAGGAGACTTGATGGGGTGCTTGGTTGCATGTTTTAGTTGATTAGGTGGTGTTGGATAATAGGTTAAACTCGATGATCTTGAAGGTCTCTTCCAACCTGGTCTATTCTATTCTATAATATCTTTTCTTTATGTAGCTGCATCATTTTACATATGCATGCTTATGCTTAATAGAGGGCAGGGATATGATAATGAGTTCTAGCAAATTCCTGGGCTTCTTGAGCATGCTCTTTCCTTGTACTGGGGGTCTCTCTGAGGGTCGTAGATGAAGTAGGGGGAGTTGTCCTCGTGTCCTTTGAACAACCTCATCTTCTCACACAAGCACAGCTGTTCAGGACTTGCCTAAGGTAAACAATCCGTGGTCCTGAGAAAGTTGGCATTTAC
Organism: Dryobates pubescens; assembly: GCF_014839835.1. Taxonomy (NCBI): domain Eukaryota; kingdom Metazoa; phylum Chordata; class Aves; order Piciformes; family Picidae; genus Dryobates; species Dryobates pubescens. The sequence goes on along the minus strand of NC_071612.1, from coordinate 25,656,033 downwards.
CATCTCAGTCTCTCCTTGAAACAAAGACAGTCTGAACAATTTACCATCCATTCTTGAAACAAGCCAACCCTCCTACCTTGGTACCAAGCCACCCTGAAATGATATTTTGTAACACAAATCACAAACCATTTATAACATTCCTAACATTGAATCCAAATCTGCTCTGCTCTAGTTTGAAGCCATTGCCCCTTGTACTGTCCCTGCAGGCCTTTGCAAACAGTCTCTCTCCAACCTTCCTGTAGCCCTCTTCAGGTACTGGCAGGCTGCTATTAGGTATCCCTGGAGCCTCCTCTTCTCCAGGCTGAACACTCCCAGCTCCCTCAGCCTGTCCTGTCATTTTTGTGGCCCTCCTTTGGACCTGCTCCATCAGGTCCATGCCCTTCCTGTATTGAGGGCTCCAGAACTGTACACAGCACTCCAGGAGAGGTCTCACCAGAGCAAAGTGGCAGAATCAGCTCTCTGGATCTGCTGGCAATGCTCCTTTGGATGCAGCCCAGGCTGTGATTTGCCTTCTGTGCTGCAAGCTCACACTACCTGCTCCTGTCCAGCTTCTTATCCATCAGCACCCCCAAGTCCTTTCCCACATGCTTCCACCTATTTAAGTAGGACATGCCCCACATTTTCTCTTGGTTTTCATGTCTTCTTTTTTTTTTTCTCCTGTTACAAATCATTTGGCTTGCCAAAGACTTTAACCATAAGCATCTTCCAGATGCTTGGTAATGGAATGGATGCCTCACTTTATGTAAAGATGAATCTAGATATAAGGAAACTTTAAATTTGCAGAAATGATAGGCTTGACCCTCACCTTGGACTCATGCATATCATTAACACAGGATTTGATTTAGTGGCATCAATGATCTTTCCATTGTTGTTCCAGTGGGGGGCAAATTAAGTTCCCAAATCAGCAATTTCTTTTGGACAGTGTAGTGAGCTTTTCTCATCTATGTGCCACTTACATTGTGTCTTTAAGATCCTCTGCTAATGGCAAGTGGCTGGTACAGAGATGCATCAGGTGTATCAAGACTAATAGCTAGCACTTTCCATCATTTTTTTAAAAAGAAGGATTATTACATTTTGGCACAGGAGTCAGGTGCTGTTATAGTTGGAATCTAAATCTGCTCTTCTCTGGTTTGAAGTTATTGCCCCTTGTACTGTCCCTGCAGGCCTTTGCAAACAGTCTCTCTCCAGCCTTCTTGTATCACCTTTCAGGTACTGAAAGGTTGCTATTAAGTCTCCCTGGAGCCTCCTCTTCTCCAGGCTGAACACCCCCAGCTCCCTCAGCCTGTCCTTGTAGCAGAGCTGCTCCAACCCCCTGATAATTCTTGTGGCCCTCCTTTGGACCTGCTCCATCCGGTCCATGTCCTTCCTGTATTGAGGACTCCAGACCTGTACACAGTCTCAGCAGAGCAGAGCAAAGTGGCAGCATCACCTCTCTGGCTCTGCTGGCAATGCTGCTTTGGATGCAGCCCAGGCTGTGATTTGCCTTCTGTGCTGCAAGCTCACACTGCCTGTTCCTGTCCAGCTTCTCATCCATTGTACCCCCAAATCCATTTCCTCAGGGCTGCTTTCTAACACCTCTGCAGCATATAGGAAGCTGGACAATCCCAGAGGGGTTGGACACGATACTACAAATCATGTTTAGCCCATCCCATTCACCTGCAAATGCTATATAATTTGGTTACAGTTGTATTCTTCCTTCTCCTGTTTTCCTCTTTGGCCCCTTCTGAACTTTGCCTTTCCTTCTCTCTCACCAACCATTGTTTGGGTTATCAGTGGGGGCGGTAAGGTAGAGAGGCCTTTGAGCTGCGGTGTACAGGGAGGTAGCTTGGCTATTGTCTAGTTGTATAGGTATATATGTATTTGTGTATGCTTATTGCCTTTTATATTTAGCCTTCTTTTGTAAATAATAACTTGATAATAACCTCTCTGGAGTTATTCAAGACCTGCCTGGATGTGTTCCTGTGTGATCTGGTCTAGGTGATCCTGCTCTGGCAGGGGGGTTGCACTGGATGATCTCTTGAGGTCGCTTCCAAGCCCTAGCATCCTGTGATTCTGTGATTTAATTTCCAATTTCTGAGCAGTGTGGTAATTTACTTCTTGGGGTAAATTCCAGATTATAAGGTGGTGTAAAACCAAACCACCACAGGTGACTTTTGGGTGTAAGATGTGATAAGTTGCTGGAAGTTCTACCTGATGTAGCAGATAGGATCTGCAGCTTTCTGTAATGAAGTAGATCAACCACTGTGACTTAGACAGAAACATAAAAAGGCTGTGGTTTTTCCTTTTCATACGACTGTTTCATTTTGGATAATGTGCAGCCTTGCATTACCACTGGTACGTAAATAAGTGACAGGTTAGAAGTAATAAGCTTCCATTGTTTAAGCTCCAGCAAAACCTGTACCAAAGTACTTCCAGATGACTCATACTGTATGAAATTCTCTCAGTAGTTGCTCATCTGTTGCTGATAAGGGAGGCACAAAATAAATCACAGCAGTATGATTTGTGTAGAATCATCTAATGTGCCTAAATGACAGAAGATCTGATTCTTAGGGCACTGAGCTATGCAACTCTGTGGTCAGGCACTGACTAGAATGTAAGAGCAGATTCAAGTAGGTTTGAGCATTTTATCTTCTTACAAACAATTTAAAATTCTGTAATCGTTTCTCTGTGATTTCTAAACAGCTAAATACTTTTGAAAGTCTTAGGAGTACTGTGTGCAGGTCTGGAGCCCTCAATATAGGAAGGACATGGACCTGATGGAGAGGGTCCAGAGGAAGGACACAAAAATGATCAGAGGGTTGGAGCAGCTCTGCTATGAGGACACGATGAGGGAGCTAGGGGTGTTCAGCCTGGAGAAGAGGAGGCTTCAGGGAGACCTAATTAGCAGCCTGCCAGTACCTGAAGGGGGCAACAAGAAGGCTGGAGAGAGATTGTTTACAAAGGCCTGCAGTGATGGGATGAGGGACAATGGCTTCAAACTAGAGCAGAGCAGATTTAGATTGGATGTTAGGAACAAGTTTTTTACTATGAGGGTAGATGATCACTTGAACAGGTTGCCTGGGGAGATAGTTGAGGTCCCTTCCCTGGACATATTCAAGGTGAGGCTGGATGAAGCCCTGGACAACCTGATCTAGTTGGGGATGTCCCTGCTGACTGCAGGGAGGTCAGACTGGATGACCTTTGGAGGCCTCTTCCGGCTCAGACTACAATTGTAGAATCATAGAATAGAAGTCAAAGCACGAGGAGAATTAAGACCTGCTGAAGTATACTCTTAAAGAGCATGAAGTTTGATTAAAGAGAAATTGAGGGGCCAAGATTTATCATTGGGATATTTCAGTTACCTACCCCCCCCAAAATATTAGGGCCAGGATTTCCCCAGGTTCTTCTGCATGCACAGAAGATTAATCTTATACTGAGCAACCTGGGTCTTATCTTTTTCTTAAACTGCCTTATTTCTTTATCTGCATAACATCAAGAAACCTAAAACATAAATCCATTAATTCCTTTGGGGTTTAGTTCAGGTTTTGCTTCCCCTATCTGCCTACAGTCTCCTTTTGTGGTAAAGCTATTACAGATCCTGACAACAAGAGTATTTTTTGTTTATTTATAAGCTTTCAGAAGCTGCTCATCATTATTTTTCTCATCACCTTTTGGCATTAATGAATGCTGCTTTAGTATACTTCAGAAAGGGAGTAGAAACATACTCTCCCAAATCTGAAGAAGAAATGAGGTACTAAGAGGTGGAGTAATTTGTTCTACTCACACAGGCAGGCACCACATCAACAAGATTGAGACAGATGTTTACATGACCCTTGCCACTGCAGCACCTGAGCACCTATCTTCAGTGTACTTGCCCCTCACAACACCCCCATGAGATATGGAAGTACTGTAATACTCAATTTACACAGATTTGAGTTACAGGAAATATAAGGGTCCTATACTTCTTCTCTGGAGATGCTCAAAACCCGCCTGGATGCATTCCTCTGTGGACAACCCTGGCTGATCCTGCAGGGAGGGTGGACTCAATGATCTCTGGAGGTCCCTTCCAACCTCTAATGTTCTGTGATTCTGTGAATGATAAAGGTACTTAGATGTTTATTATCTTGAAAAGTTCCAGAAACACTATGGAAAGGAAATAGCTGGAGCTGCTTAGTTTCATCTGTGTCTCCTAAGCAGTGAGCTAAAGCTCAAACTACTGAACAACCTTTCTTCTCCCAGGAAAACTCCGTAACATACACTATCTGGGTCATATCCCCATGGAGCTTCTGCCTTTTATCTACTGGCATGCTCACAGGTACCCATGCACAGACTGTTAAAGAAACTTAGTTCTTGGAATCACCTGCAAAGTTTAATACTCATGTCAGGAATGCCATTAAAGGGGTTGGTCATTCACTATCTAGGTGGTCATGGGGGCTTCTAATGCAGATGTCTTTGTGACAGCTTCTTCACCTGGGTCAGGTGAGTTTCAACTGACTTATTGTAATTCAGCTACCTACACGACCACTCTGTGGTCTAGTGACTGTCTCAAGCTAAGTGTAAAACATGTCTTTTGAAAACATGATATGTTATGAAAATATATCTTAAGCATCTACAAAAAGTGTCCTATCCAGTAATGAATGTCCTGCCTGGAGTGAGGGCCGTGCTACAAGAAGGACATTGAGTTGCTGTAGTAGGTCCAAAGAAAGACAACAAACCTGGTGAAGGGCCTGGGGAACAAGTCTTACAAGGAGCACCTGAGGGAACTGGGACTGTTTTGTTTGGAGTAGAGGAGGCTGAGGGAAGACCTCATTGTCTGCAGCAACCTGAAAGGTGGTTGGTCTCTTCTCTCTAGTATCAAGTGATAGAACAAGATGAAATGGCCTCAGGGTGCACCAGCAGAGGTATAGTTTGGATGTTAGGAAAAGTTTCTTTATTGAATGTGTAGTCAGGCATTGTCATAGGTTGCCCAGGAAGGCAGTGGAGTCACTGTTCATGGAGATGTTCAACATGGAGGCATGGCACTTTGGGACATGGTTCAATGTATATGGTGATGTCAATGTATATAGGTTGATGGTTGCATTCAATCATCTCAGAGGTCTTCTCCAATCAAAACATTTTCTATGCAATACATCTGAGATTGACATAGAGCAGGAACCAGAGTTCTCCATCAGGGACTTCCTCTTAGTCAGTTCATGACAATGACAGTGTGAGGCCAGGGCTGCCTCACTGAGGTCATGTATGTAGCCATCAAGAACCTTACCTGGGCAGAAATGGGCTGGGGAGCAATCAGTGCTGCCCTGCTGCTGACTGTGTGCACAGCCACAGCCCTTATGCTCAGCTCCATTATGGTTAGAACTAACAGATTTAAACCCACAGTTTCACAGAATCACAGAATGTCAGAGGTTGGAAAGGACCTCCAGAGATCATCCAGTCCAACCCCCCTACCAAAGGCAGGATCACCCAGGGTAGTCTGCACAGGAATGCATCCAGGTGAGTTTTGAAAGTCTCCAGAGGAAGAGACTCTGCAACCCTCCTGGACAGCCTGCTCCAGTGCTCTGTGACACTCACTGTAAAGAAGTTTCTCCTCATGTTGAGGTGAAATCCTCTATGTTCAAGTTTGTATCCATTGTTCCTTGTCTTATTACGGTACACCACTGATAAGAGCTTGGCCCCCTGCACTTGACACCCACCCCTCAGCTATTGATAGACATTGATCAGATCCCCTCTCAGCCTTCTCTTCTCCAGATTAAACAGCCCCAGGGCTCTCAGTCTCTCTTCACAGGGGAGATGCTCAAGTCTCCTAAGCATCCTCATGGCTCTCCCTTGGACTCTGTCCAGCAGGTCTCTGTCTCTTTTGAACTGGGCAGCCCAAAACTGGACACAGTACTGCAGGTGTGGTCTGAGCAGGGCATAGTAGAGGGGGGGCAAGAACCTCCCTAGACCTGCTGGACACACTTTTCTTGCTGCACCCCAGGATCCCATTGGCTCTCTTGGCCACCAGGGAACATTGCTGTTCCATGCAGAACTTGCTGCCCACCAGGACTCCAAGGTATTTCTCCATGGAGCTGCTTTCCAGCTGACACACAATTGCTTGGCATAAGATATTTTAACTCAGAATACCTCTGTTCTGAAAACTGTTTCTCTACAGGCTACATCAGCATATGGGGGATTTTTACCTTTTTATCCTTTAAAATTATCCACATTCATATCCCTGGTTTTGGAGGGCTTCCTGCCAGGAGGCTATTTTCTCACTCCGGGCTCAGCCAGTCCTTTCTGGGAAGCGCTGTTTGTGCAGAGCCCGGCTCTTTCGGTGGCACCCAGGAGAGCAGTGGCACCTGCTCTTTTGGCAGAAGGGATATGTGGAAAGAGCAAGCAGAAAGGAAGCATTGTTTTCTGCAGTGTTTCCCCTCATGTTGTTGCCTTTGTTTCCAGATGAGTCAAATAGACAGCAAAGTTTCTTGACTAACTGAGTGACTTGCATGTGCTTTTGCATATGTTTTAATGTGTGCTCCTGGTGAGAGACACCAACTTCTGTGCCAGCTTTTGCAACAAAACCTTTTGTGCTTCGTGTTCAGCATGTTTCATTGTATTTTATTTTCTAAACTGCTGACTTGAACACATTGTGCCTCAGCCCTCAGAAACTGCCCTGCTTTCTTGACCAGAAACTAAGGCAGAACTTCAGAACTGGGCCTGATAGTTCTCTAATTATAAAGTGTTGCTATCGGTGTGTTCTTTAAAATGTCAGCATGAGGGGGGAAAAAAGGCTATGGGATATTATTATCTCATTATTGTGGTGCTCCTTTGAATACTGTAAAAAACCATCAAACACATATTAGAAGCAAAGGCAGATCGAGTAAATGAGATCATGCTGGGGTCTTTGTGGCTCTGGCTAGATTGGTTTTGATGCCCAGACAAGCTCAGTAACTGGCTTTATCTCTCCCTGGGCCCACGATGCAGCCTGCAGCATCAACATGCCTGCCCAAACAGCCAATAATCATGGCTGAGGTTCTGACCTCCTCAGATTTCCTCACACCTAATAAGCAGTTAAGTGAGAATTTTTTTTTTTCTCCTTCAGATGCATCTCATGTAAAGCAAAATACCAGAAGTGTTGTGTTTATGCACAACTCAGCTAAAGTTTAGTTTGACTTTTCTTTGTAAGAAATCTTACTAGTAGTTCAGCAGTGGTGTGCCCCAGGGATCAGTGCTGGGCCCCATGCTCTTAAACATCTTTATTGATGATCTGGATGAGGGCATTGAGTCCATCATCAGTAAATTTACAGATGACACCAAGCTGGGAGCAGGAGTTGATCTGCTGGTGGGTAGAGAGGCTCTGCAGAGGGACCTCAACAGGCTGGACAGATGGGCAGAGTCCAAGGGCATGAGATTGAACACATCCAAGTGCTGGGTTCTGCACATTGGCCACAACAACCCCATGCAGAGCTACAGGTTGGGGTCAGAGTGGCTGGAGAACAGCCAGGCAGAGAGGGACCTGGGAGTACTGGTTGATGGTAGGCTGAACATGAGCCTGCAGTGTGCCCAGGAGGCCAGGAAGGCCAATGGCATCCTGGCCTGCATCAGGAACAGTGTGGCCAGCAGGAGCAGGGAGGTCATTCTGCCCCTGTACACTGCACTGGTTAGGCTGCACCTCGAGTCCTGTGCCCAGTTCTGGGCCCCTCAGTTTAGGAAGGATGTTGACTTGCTGGAGTGTGTCCAGAGAAGGGCAACGAAGTTGGTGAGGGGTTTGGAACACAAGCCCTATGAGGAGAGACTGAGGGAGCTGAGGTTGCTTAGCCTGGAGAAGAGGAGACTCAGGGGTGACCTTCTTGCTCTCTACAACTACCTGAAGGGAGGTTGTAGACAGACGGATGTTGGTCTCTTCTCCCAGGCAATCAGCACCAGAACAAGAGGACACAGTCTCAAGCTGCACCAGGGAAGGTTTAGGCTGGAGGTTAGGAGGAAGTTCTACACAGAGAGAGTGATTGCCCATTGGAATGGGCTGCCTGGGGAGGTGGTGGAGTCACCATCACTGTAGGTGTTTAGGAGGAGACTTGATAGGGTGCTTGGATGCATGGTTTAGTTGATTAGGTAGTGTTGGATGATAGGTTGGACACGATGATCTTGAAGGTGTCTTCCAACTTGGTCTGGTCTGGTCTGGCCTATGCTATGCTACGCTACGCTGCGCTACACTACGCAACTATGCAAAGTACCTCTTTGGTCAGCTGCTTTTCACGAGTTGCCTCACTGCTCTGCATTTACAGAGTGGCCTTTTCAAACACAACGTGTGGATTCTCAAAAGCATTTTAAGAGATGTTTGGTGTAGAAATTAGGTGTTTGGTAACATTATTTCCTGGGAAAATCATCTTAATGTAATCACAAGAATTAATGGATTTCTCTTTTAAGATGAACTGATGCACAAACTGGCTAACCTGCTTATCATAGAATGGTCTGGGCAGGAAGGCACCTCCAAAGGTCATCCAGTCTGACCCCCTCTGCAGCCAGCAGGGGCATCCTCAACTAGATCAGGCTGCCCAAAACCCTGTTGAGCCTCAACTTGAATATCTCCAGGGGTGGGGCCCCAACCACCTCCCCAGGTTACCTGCACCACTACCCTCATAGTTAAGAACTTGCACCTAACATCCAAACTAAATCTGCTCTTCTCTAGTTTGAAGCCATTGCCCCTTGTCTGTCACTGCAGGCCTTTGTAAACAGTCTCTCTCCATCCTTCTTGTAGCCCCCTTCAGGTACTGGCAGGCTGCTATTAGGTCTCCCTGGAGACGCTTCTTGTCCAGGCTGAACACCCCCAGCTCCCTCAGCCTGTCCTTGTAGCAGAGGCATTCAGATTGCTGCATTCCTGGTGAACAGTTGCCACTCATTTAGTATGGCTTTCAAGGATATCATCTGTCAGTAATTTGGTCTCTCTGCTGGCTATTTTGGTAGGAGAACATCTGTCTCTGATTCTGAAGGATCTGGTTTTGAGCCCTGCACCCTTAAAGATTTGCAAATACGTTCCCAGTACTCTTGAGCCTCCAGGGTTCTTGCTTTCCTGATAAGATCCACTTCAGTGTCTTGTAAACTATATGTATAATAGCCATAATAGTCTGGCCAAAGCTAACATTTTTCACTGGATGTTAATACGATACCTTGAGTGCTGTAGGCCTAGAGATAACAAGGGTGAAAGCTGGTGTGTCTGGTTTCAATATGAGAACTGAGAGAATGCAATAAAAATCTTCAAGAAAGGAGTCATCCAATTGTATAAGGAAACCCTTCTCATGTGGTTAATTCTCAGATATCAATCTGCACGTTTATGATGACTTCATGATTAAATGTGCCAGCTAAATGCCTCACTGAAAATCTAAAATGTCATAGCTTAAAATTCAAGTATTCCTTTCCAACATCATCAAAAATAAATCACAGGATGTTAAGGGTCAGGAGTGACCTCTGAAAATTGTTGAGTCCAACCCCCCTGCCAGAACAGGACTACAGAATCTAGCACAGGTCACACAGGAATGCATCCAGATGGGTCTGGAAAGTCTCCAGAGAAGGAGACTCCACAACCTCGCTGGGGAGCCTCTTCCAGTGCTCTGGGACCCTCACAGTGAAGATGTTCCTCCTCCTGTTGAGGTGGAACTTCCTGTGCTGTAGTTTACATCCATTGTCCATTGTCCCTTGTCCTATCCCAGGATGCAACTGAGCAGAGCCTGTCCCCTCTCTGTTAACCCCCAGCCCTCAGAGATTGATAGACATTGATAGATCCCCTCTCAGTCTTCTCCAGACTAACCAGCCCCAGGTCTCTCAGCCTCTCCTCATAGGACAGCATTCCAGTCTCTTCGTCATCCTTGTAGCCCTCCGTTAGGCTCTCTTGAGTAGAGATCCCTGTCCCTCTTGAGCTGGGGAACCCAAAATGCTACAGAGGACAGCATCAAAGGCTGTTGCACTGCATCCCACTGTCTGCAATCGGACCTGCATGTGAGAGTAACGCAGAAGAAATACAAGAACTTGCTTTGAAGCTTTTTTTCTCATCTGTGATTGTCTGTGAGCTGGGTGAGAATTCCTAGGCCTTTTTTAATTGACCAACATACTTCATCAAATAAAACTAGCAACTGTAATACAGAAAGCAATCATTTGCCAACACTGCACATTTTGAACTCTTTGCAGGCTTTTGTCTTTGCCAAATTTAAAATCACTTCAGTTTATTTCAAAGGATTATTCCTTGATAATGCAGAGGAGTTTTTAAGTGGGTTTTTATTTCCTCTGTTGCTTGCTGATAGAGTGTAGATGTGTGGATCCTCGATGTGTTGAAATGTTCCTGCTCAACACAGGAAAATTCTCAAGTGCTAGCACTTCTAAGAGATCATCCCTTTAACACAAGTCAGCCGCACTGCTGTAGGAGTCAGCTGTGCAGCAATGGGCAAACAGTGGAATTAACTAGTCAGAAACATTCAGGGTGGAAAATGTTGCAAGTAATTTTGTAGCCAGAATAAAGCCCCATAACAGTGCAATTTATTGTTGTCATTAAAGAAATAATAGAAATTCTTCCATTTGGTTCTGCCAGAGGAATTCTTTTCTTGCTGAGACAGTCAGTACAAAGGTGGACCAGAATACTCTGCCCTGCTCATGGCAGGGGGGTGGAACTACATGATCCTTGAGGTCCCTTACAATTCTATGATTCTGCTTCAAACTGTGTTGCTACGAAGGCAATCTCTTGTTTTACATAACTAGCTTTATAGATATCCCAGAATGCTTAAGACTTCCTCCTTGCTTTGTCCTTCCTCTTTTGGTCAGGACTTTTCTTCTAGATAAGAAGGCTTCTCACCATTTGTTGAATGACCTTTGTCAGTGACACACCTGCACTGAGTACTCAGCTGTGCTGTGTGCTGATTTTGGCTACTTCTTAGATCTAGCCCTACACTTATGCTGTGGTTTAAGCTTTCCTGCTAGCCCAAATGGAACAGATGTATGTTGCCTTCCCTCTCCCCTTTTTAACCGGTATTGAAAAGCAACTTAGGCAGGAGGAGAAAAGAGAGGTAAAATTACAAAAGAAACAGTCTTGAATCAATTTGGAAGTAAAAAGTTAAGTTTAACAAAATATAAAAGGCATTTGAGTAAAAGGAAGCTTACAAAGGTGTAAGGGAAAAGGGTAAATACAAATATCTACAAAACCAGACACAGCTGGCAAAAGATTCTCTGGATGCAAGATGGATTCTCTTCAGATGCAGTCCTTAGGAGTCTGGAACAGCATGGAACAGTCCCCAGCACATGGCAAACAGCAGCAGCAGCATGAGGATGTCAGCAAAGTGAAGGCAAGAGAAAGGGTTGTGGACAGGAGGTGGGAGTGGAATAGACTTTGACTCGGAGACCCCTCCCAGGTCTCTCTGCCCACCTGGATCAGGTTTCTTTGTCCACCTGGGCTTAGGCTCTTTTCAGCCCACCCCCTCTTGGGCCGGGTCTAGCACAATTTCTCTTTAAGGCACCACAGAGTGTGTATCTCCTTTCTGATGATGTTATCCAGCATTCCCATTTCCTCTGCTAATGAGTAATGTGAATTTTATCCTCTTTAGCAAACGATGTTGTTAGACAAATGTAATGGTGTTTGAGGATTGCAGCTGGATTTTGAAGTTTGGTGAAATTCTGTGTTGTTTTTCTGTCCATCCTAGCAGGTCATGTAATCTCTATTATGAGGAGAAGAAAAAAGTCACTTCTACCTCTTAGAGATTCTCCCCTCAGTACTTTTTTTGACATGATTAAAGTTTCAATTGCTTTTTATGGCTTCACACCAAGATAAGAAGATAGCTTTTTCACTTCCCTTTTCTCCCACAACTCCTCTCACTCATCTCTGCAGTGCAAAATGCTGGTTGTTTTAACCTTGTGTAATAAGACACTTTCCCATAACAGTGCTAAAGGCACTAGAAATGTTTTCCTTGTAAGTGTCATTTGCTTTCTGAACAAAAATTAACAGTACAGAAGTCTTCTTTGCTGGCTGCCTGGCCAGAAACTCCTGAGCACTTATTGATTTGAGTCAGTTTGGAGTGTGCTATCTGATTTACTGTGTGAGTGATCATGCCTAGTTTCTTTCCAGAGATGAAGTTACTAAATGTTTCCTGTTCATTGGCACCATTCACCACCAATCTATTGGCTCGGTCCTCTAGCCAGTTCCTAACCCAGTGCAGAGTGCTGCTGTCCAAGCCAGGGGCTGATAGCTTGGCCAGGAGTTTGCTGAGGGGGACTGTGTCAAAGGCCTTGCTGAAGTCCAGACAGAGTACATCCACAGCCTACTCCACATCCACCAGGCTGTCACCTGGTCATAGAAGGAGATCAGATTGGTGAGGCAAGACTTGCCTTTCCTAAAATCCAGCTGGGAGGCCAGTCACTAGTGGTGTCCCCCAGGGATCAGTTCTTGGCCCCATCCTGTTCAATATCTTCATTGATGATCTGGATGAGGGGATTGAGTCCATCATCAGTAAATTTGCAGGTGCCACCAAGTAAGGAGCGGGTGTTGTTTGGTTAGAGGGTAGAATGAAAACAAATGTTATAGGCAACCTTGATTGATTCCACTAGCACCAATTGATTCTCTCAGTGTCACTTTGATTTTTATAGTAGAGCAAAGAGATTTTTTCCTTCTTTCACCTGATAATTGTTTTGCTTGGGTCTCGAAGTTCTTTGTGGCATCTTTTACTCAGTACACAAGCAGGAATTATTATTTTTTCTGACTGAACTTCTTCTAACCATGTAGATTCTGTGCTGATAGCTGAAGGTGGACTCCTTAGGATGTGTGAATGTGCCAGAATATTATTCAGTCTAGCAATAGATCACCCCTCTCTGAGTTGTTATGTCCACCTTCTTCTTATAATTGAAGGGCTTTGGGCTGTCAGCTTACAAAAAGGCATAGGCATAACTGTTTTGCATCTGGCATGTGATTATTAGAACTCCTGACATGATGACAAGATTCAAAATTATTCTTTAAAATAAGAAAAAAAAGTAAGGCCTGAGCTATTTACTTTATGCTTTTCCTCTCTGAGCTGCTTTAGAGGTATTTTGCTGTCAGAAAGTAGAAAACAGATGGAGAGGAATAGCAGCCTTTCAAAATCTATAGTTTCCCTCTATTTAAAAAAAAAACACCCAAATAATTACAGAGAAACAAAAATGTGTTCTTCAATATAAAGTTGGGTGGCTTAGGCATTTTGAAGTGCAGACATTTATCGCTTTGCTGCCAGTTTAAGTCTGGCCCACTGTGGTAGAAACTGAAGATAAGCTTTGGGCTGGCTGGTACCAAACAAATTAGCCCTGTCAGCTTTGTTCTTATTGCTGAATTGCTTTTAATCAAGAGCCAGGATCATGACAAGTGCTCTTGTTCATCAGAACATCTGTGAGGGCCACTGTCAATTGCAAATTGAGTGTGAACTATGTTCCCTCTCTTGGAAGAAGCCTCTCGGCCACAAACGGTCAGACAAATGAATGGGTCAGTGCGAGGGGACGGCTGCGTAAGCTCTTGCTGTCTGTGGGTGAGGAAAAGACATCAATCTCTAAAGCCTGGCACCTGGCCTAGGCACTCCAACCGCTTGATATTAAGAACTCTTCTGTGGTTTTGGAAATCAAATATCTTTATCACTGCTGGTACTCCTGTGAAAGGCATCACAGTATCACAGTGTATCAGAGGTTGGAAGGGCCCTCCAGAGATCATCCAGTCCACCCCCACTGCCAAAAGCAGGATCACTCAGGGTAGTTTGCCCAGGAATACATCCAGGTGGGTTTTGAAAGTCTCCAGAGAAGGAGACTTCACAACCTCTCTGGGCAGCCTGTTCCAGGGCTCTGGTACCCTCACTGTAAAGAAGTTTCTCCTCATGTTGAGCTGAAACCTCTGTTCAAGTTTGTATCCATTGTTCCTTGGCTTATTGTTGCACACCACTGGAAAGAGCTTGACCCCCCACTTGACACCCACCCCTCAGATATTGATAGACATTGATCAGACCCCTCTCAATCTTCTCTTCTCATGGCTAAGCAGCCCCAGGTCTCTGAGCTTTGCTTCATAAGGGAGATGCTCAAGTCCCCTAAGCATCCTTGTGGCTCTCCATCAGATTTTCTCCAGCAGGTCCCTGTCTCTCTCATCACAACCTCTTTATAATGTTCACTGCAGTAGTTAGAGTGAGGTGAGAAAGGGAGTGAGAAGAATATACTTACTGATCAAACTTATTGCTAGCTCTAAAAAATCCTGGGAAACTTCACTGTTGACCTACTTGCCAGTGAATGTGGCTGTGTTTATTTAGGGTAGCCGTGTGCTGTAGAAGAGTACAGTTTGGGAGAGCTGTGCTACTCTCTCATATCTTTTCAGGCTGCGATAGGAATGCACAGCCTTATTTCAATATATAATCCTGTAACTGCTTTTTGCCATAACCTGTGCCCCTTTGCATATCACCTTGAAATGAGGCCAACACTCTTGTATGTGATCTGGAGATGCATTTACATCCTAAATTAATCCTCAGTTGAAGCATGGGAGTTATTACATCATCCTACACACTCCTGTTTGGAGGTTCCCCAGCTGCATTGCGGTGACAATTCAAACACTTAGGCAATAGGTGAGCAAGGAAAGCTGTTACAGTGAAGTAAGTGACTTAGCATCACAGACACTGAGACTAAAAATTGTCTACTCTCTTTAATCTTGCCTTCTCCCCTCTGAAAATGTAGATTGCATAGGATCTGATTCATTTACTTGCCTTTTCTCAAAGCTGGGTTTAGAGATACAAGAAGCATGATTGATAACCTCCAGTGGTGCTCCCCAGGGATCAGTACTAGGTCCAGCTTTGTTCAATATCTTTATCAATGACCTGGATGAGGAGGTTGAGTGTACCCTCAGCAATTTTATTGGTGAAAAACTCTTGGGGGGGTGGGGCTGACTGACACCTGTCAGTCTGTGCTGCCATCCAGCAAGATCTGGACAGGCTGAGAGCTGGGGGTCTCAGGTCAATAAGGTCTATAAGGACAAGTGCAGGGTCTTGCATCTGGGGAGGAATAACAACAGGCACCAGGACACATTAGGGGCTGCCCTGATGGAAAGCAGCTCCATGGAGAAATACCTTGGAGTCCTAGTGGACAGCAAGTTCTGCATGGGACAGAAATGTGCCCTTGTGGCCAAGAGAGCCAGTGGGATCCTGGTGTGCACCAAGGAAAGTGTGTCCAGCACATGTAGGGAGGTTCTTCTCCCCCTCTACTCTGCCCTGCTGAGACCACACCTGCAATACTGTGTCCAGTTTTGGGCTGCCCAGTTCAAGAGAGACAGAGACCTGCTGGAAAGAGTCCGATGGAGAGCCACAAGGATGATTAGGGGACTTGAGCATTGCCCCTGTGAAGAGAGACTGAGAGCCCTGAGGCTGTTTAGTCTGGAGAAGAGAAGATTGAGAGGGAATCTGATCAATGTCTATCCATAGCTGAGGGGTGGTGGTGTACAGCAATAAGACAGGAGCTATGGGTACAAACTTGAACATAGAAGTTTTCACCTCAACGTGAGGAGAAACTTCTTTACAGTGAGGGCAATGGAGCCCTGGAGCAGGCTGCCCAGAGAGGTTGTGGAGTCTCTGGAAACTTTCCAAACCCATCTGGATGCATTCCTGTGCAGACTGCCCTGGGTGATCCTGCTTTTAGCAAGAGGGTTGGACTTGATAATCTCTGGAGGTCCCTTTTCAACCTCTAATGTCCTGTGGTGCTGTGATACTGTGTTTTAGGTAGGTCTGGAACTTTCTCCATCTCTCTGGGAACAATATTGCATTTTCTAACTATAGCATGTAAGTCTACATCGAGAGTCTTTCATCAGCAGAAAAAAATTGATCTGAAGAGGAAAGTGGTTTCTGCTAGATCATCTCCTTGTCGCAGGGACTGTTTTGAAGCTAGGTTTTATTTCCTATGGAATCTGGTTCAAACAGAAAGGAATTAATTATCATCCAATAGCATTATATTTGTCACCTAAACCCATAATTAGTGTTCAGCATCAAATAATCCAGAGTTCAGAATTAAAAGCTGTAATCAGGGGTTTACAGTGTGTGTGGTTTTTTTCCCCTCCCTACAACCTTGTCCTCTCTGCTTAGGAAGCAAAAGTAGTTACATTGGCAAGAAAATGGAAGTATATTTTTGCACATGTATAGAATACTTCAGATTTCAGATTGGATGAAATTCCAATCACCAAAACCTTTGTTATGATTTTCAGTGGGGCCAGGACTTTTTAATCCAAACTGGTTTTGCTCTGAGGCAAGTGCAGAAATGCAACAGTCTTCTACAAAAGAAATTAAATGATAACCAAATTATTCAGCTCCTTTCTTACTTTGGTTGAGATTCATCAAACTTTAATAGTTCCCTAGAGCCCAAAGCCTTGTTCTTTTAAGTGTTCACAGTTTGCAGTTTGGAGCCTGAGATGCAGTTCCTCATACTAAGCAGCAACAGACAGCAGGCCTTTTTCAGGATTACTCCATGGAGTAAAAGAACACAGCACGAACAAGATGCTTTGAGGAAACTAGAAGAAATAAAGCCTGGTTTTACTTTGTGAGTATGGTTCATAATTAAGTGTAAGGGTTATGGACATGTACCAAATGTTCCTCCTGTTTTGGGATCCTTAACGGCCAGTGAGTTTGAGTTCAGGCCATTGTTCTTTCCCCTGGTAGGGCATTAACCATACATCTCCATGCAGCCACCTATGTTAAACTTGTGTAACTTCATTTATCCTTCAGACCTGTGAGTTAGAAGCACACCCATGCAAATGCAGACACATCCACAGACACACAATGAAGGAACATGATCGTGTAAGACTGCTGAAGCTTAAAACTGGGGTGACAAATAGGGCAGTATGGGCAGAGAAAAGATGAAACCTGAGAAGTTCTGGGCTTAATACAATCCTTTTCTTGTCTTCATATTGGGCAGGAGAGAATCTGAATGTGTTTCAGTCTCACTGATTTTAAACACTTGCTCTGAGTCTGCCCTGGGCAGGACTGACCACCTAACACAAAGACATCTCCCTTCTGATCTGCGCTGTGATTGTAGTTTAATTGACAGAGGCTTGCATGGATCTTCTCTTTTCAATGAAGTCCCTCTCTGAACTGCATGCTCCCCAGCATGCCTACAGACTTCTGCATTTTGGCTTCAGTGCTGTCTGATTGCTGACATTGTCATTGGTTTTAACTTTTGTTTCAGAAAGTGCTGTACAAGATGGTCTCAGGAACTGCCCTGAAAGTGAGTAGGGGAAACTCTTCTCCTGGGTTACATTAAAGATGAGAATTCACACATTCACTTCTGTGTGGCTTTACATCAAAGACCTGGGAAATCATGAAAAGACTTTTCCACCTTCTTTAGCCCTGGGGACTCTTCCCAGGCTGCCTGTCAGCTTTGGCAGAAGTTGTTAACATCGCCCTGAATAGTCTTCCTTATACCTGGCAAGTTTCTTGGAGTTCAGTAATATAATAAATTTCTTGCCATCATCTTAGGTCCTAAAATTACAGGAAGCAAGGACTGTAGCACTACTTAATCACAGTAACTCCTGCTGCTTTCGGTGTTGTTGCTTCTGAACGTTGTGAGTCTGTGTAATATTTTGGCCTTAGATCTGCATAGCTGTGGAAAATAATCGAAGCTTGATTCACAAAAGCTATAATGCCGTAATCTTTTGGCATCCAACTTAAGATAGTGTTCTACTTTAGGTACAGAAAGGGTTCTAGGGGTCAGATGTAATAGCAGCTGTGACTGAAACCAATAAAAAGAGGATGAAGGATTTATTCACTGATAAGTCAGTTTCCTTCAAAATAAAATTATCTAACCCCTTTATCTGTTGGAACAAGGAAGGGATTTGATGGACGAGAGATCAATAAATGTTGTGTTATGCTGCTGACACTTTTGTGTCTCAGGATTTTTGCTACAAATGTATTCAAATCTGCTTGTGGGTCACTACTCAGAATTCAGTGATGCTGCACAAGATTCAGCAAGGAAGATGCAAGTGATGTTGTAATTTACCAGTCGTTCTCTGATTTTCACCTGATCTAACTATTTCATTCCATTTAATGAATACCTAAAGTAATGCATTACTTCTTCCACCCCTGAGGAAGAATGTAGGAAGACATTAAGCTTTGTCTTTTGGCCAGAGTTTTCCCTACTCTAATAACCAGCTGAACAGATAGGTATTGACAGAAATGCTCACCTCAGTGATTTGAAGGCTATGTCGTGCTTGGCTTTGTTTGCTTGCTTGTTTGTTTTTCTTCCAACATCATTGCATTTCCTACAGCCTTCACCACTGTGATGCACATTGTATGGTCACTGCAGTAGAGATACAACTGATAATCCACTCTGTGGACTCCCTCAGAAGGAAGTATCTTATGAACAAAGAGATTGTGAGCTGAGCTGTGGGATGTGAGGACTGGGGGACATGAAGAAGTGTGGTGTTTTGGACACTGGGAGATGAGAATAAAATAGAATAGATCAGACTAGGTTGGAAGAGACCTTCAAGATCATTGCATCCCACCCATCATCCAACATCATCTGATAACTAAACCACTAAACCATGGCACCAAGCACCCCATCAAGACTCCTCCTAAACACCCCCAATGATGGTGACTCCACCACTTCCCCGGGCAGCCCATTCCAATGGGCAATGACTCTCTTATGAAGAATTTCTTCCTAACATCCAGCCTAAACCTCCCCTGGCACAGCTTGAAACTGTGTCCTCTTGTTCTGGTGCTGGTTGCCTGGGAGAAGAGACCAACCCTCACCTGGCTACAACCTCCCTTCAGGTAGTTGTAGAGAGCAATGAGGTCTCCCCTGAACCTTCTCATCTCCAGGCTAAGCAACCCCAGCTCCCTCAGCCTCTCCTCACAGGGCTTGTGCTCCAGACCTACTTAGCCACAACAAAGAACACAGCCAAGGTCAGAAAAGTCAGGGGAAGCACCAGCCAGAGCGGAGGGAATGAAAAGAGAGAAAGTATACCAAACTAATCGTAATAGTAGATATCTGTCCAATGGCATTGTTTAGAATTTATCATTATCTTCCTTTTTATACCTAATAGGAATTTATTTGCATTCTACTACTTTCTGTTCAAGATCTGTTGAAAATTTTCCAGGCTCAGGCTGAAAGTACCACAAGTCCTGGTGGCAGCTTGGTACTTGCTTACATTTGTTGTTGCTGCCACAGGCTTTCTGCAGTAGTTCAGTTTGTACCTGATATTTGGGAAAGCAGAACTGAGCCTTGAGTTTGTAAAATGAAAATCAGCTTTTCCAATGGAAACAAAGCAAAAAAAGAAAAGAAAAGGGATATGACAGACAAGAAATCACAGGCCTCCACTGAATGGCCTAAGGTGCTTCAGGGCTGTCTGAAGTAAATACAGCTGGCTCCATAGCATTTCCAAAATGCAGCTGTTAAAATAAATCATCTCTTGGGGTTTTCCTTTGCCCATTATACAGCATCCAGTCACCCCTTTTGTCTCGTTTCTGTGCTCACCGCTTTCATGGCTTGTTACAGTTGTTCTCCATACATACAGAGGCTGCCAAATACGTCTGTAGAGGCAATAATTGCATTTCTAATTCATTTCAGTAGTGCCACTTCCTTTTGGAAAGCCCTGTGCAGATGCCACGTGCTGGGTTTTCTCTGCCTACTTGTGCTTTCTGTGGCAGAAAATGACATTGTGCATGGTGGCTCTAGATGTTAATAGGCAGAGATTTCTATAAATAAAAAGCTCTTGCAAACAATGTTAAAGATCATTGCTTGTCCTGCCAAGCAAAAGACTGCATCACAGAATCACAGAATTGTCAGGGTTGGAAGGAAACTCAAGGATCATCCAGTTCCAAATCCCCTGCCATGGGCGGGGACACCTCACACTACAGCAGGTTGCTCACAGCCACATCTACCCTGCCTTGAAAAACCTCCAGGGCTGAGGCTTCCACCACCTCCCTGGGCAAACTGTGCCAGTCTCTCACCACCCTCATGGGGAAGAACTTCTTCCTCACATCCAATCTGAATCTAACCATTTCTAGTTTTGCTCTATTCCCCCCAGTCCTATCACTCCCTGACACCCTAAGAAGTCCCTCCCCAGCTTTCTTGTAGCCCCCTTCAGATACTGGAAGGCCTCAAGGTCTCCTTGGAGCCTTCTCTTCTCCAGACTGAAGAGCCCCAACTCGCTCAGTCTGTCTCCATAGGAGAGCAGCGCCAGTCCTCTGCTCATCCCCATGGCCCTTCTCTGGACACCTTCCAGCACCTCCAGATCCTTCCTGTACTAGGGGCTCCAGAACTGGACACAGTATTCCAGGTGTGGTCTCGCCAGAGCAGAGCAGAGCAGAGGGGAAGAATCACCTCCCCTGACCTGCTGGCTATGCTTCTATTGATGCAACTCAGGATGTGATTGGCTTTCTGCACACTGGTGGCTCCTGTTGAGCTTCTTATTCACCAGCATCCCATCATGGTGAACACTGTTTGCAGAACACAAAGATCAGGAGGCAGGTCTTTATTTCTGCTTCTGCAAATGGCTCTTCAGGTTTTTATCACACCCTTGATCCTTCCCACTAAGTTTTGATGTAGGCTACCACAGATTCTACATGAAAAGGATTTTTGACCTTTCCATGCATTAAATACTAACCACAGAATATTTTATCATTGTTAACTTGAACTATTCATGCTTGTCAATTAAAACACTCTAGCTCCCTTTTATAAGCAGTTTTTTTCTCTGTGTTTATGTTACATGAAGAGAAAATAAAATGACTTGCCTGCAAAACCCAGCCCTGAGCACACTCAATACCAGAGAAGCACCGCAGAGGAAGACTGTAAGAGTGTTGCTTTAAGTGAGATGTTCCTTTAAATGAAGTTGTGTGTCACACAGATATCTAGCAACCCTCTGGTCATCAAAGAAAAGTGTTTCTGCATGTGTTCCTGATGTGGAACCATGAGCCATTAGTACCAGAAATTAATTACAGAAAAATAAAGCATCAGTCCTCACTTTTGTCCTAGCTGTGAGGTGTGAATAGGGGTAGTGTGGCTGGAAGTGAAGGGTTGGCAGTAATTTAGTCATTATGAACTTATCTAGAGGAGGTACAAAAGCTTTGTTCATTTAACCACCTGTGGAACCACTACCACACAGCTTTTTGAAACAAATCCAAAAGACATTCTAACAAGCACCATTAGGGAGATACTCCAGCTCCAGTGTAGCAGACACATGAATACATTATTTGTGTGCTTTCCTCTACTCTTGTAAGACCCCACCTCAAATACTGCATGCAGTTCTTTTGTCCCTGCCATTAAGAGGGACATAGATCTTTTGGAGCAAATCCAGAGGAGGCCACAGAGATGCTGCAGGGGATGGAACACCTCTGCTATGAGGATAGGCTGAGGGAACTGGGATTGCTCAGCCTGGAGTAGAGAAGACCCCAGAGGGACCTTATAACTGTCTGCCTGAGGAGGTGGTGGAGTCACCATCACTGGAGGTGTTCAGGAGGAGACTTGATAGGGTGCTTGGTTGCATGGTTAAGTTGGTTGGGTGGTGTTGGACGATAGGTTGGACACAATGATCTTGAAGGTCTCTTCCAACCTGGTCTGGTCTGGTCTGGTCTGGTCTATTCTATTCTATTCTATTCTATTCTATTCTATTCTATTCTATTCTATTCTACTCTACTCTACTCTACTCTATTGTATCTCTAAGGTCTCTTCCAGCCTAGGCTGTTCTGTGATTCTATTTTCTAAAGCCCTGTTCTGTAAATGTTAACTGGAGTGTGTTGTCATTCTTAGCAACCAGCAGAAATGCAATTGTTAGAAACATCCAGCCATGAGGTTTGGGTGGGGGTTTTTGTGTGTATGTTTGTTTGTTTTTTAATGTGAATTACACATCTACATGTTAGACATCTCAGGTACTAATTAAATGTTACTGTTGCATGATAAGCTCCATACTTTTGTACTGTGAGAGTTCTTTTCATTAGATGTCAAAACACAATCCATTAATCTTTCCAGTGCTAATGTATTCATTATTAAGGGAAAAAAAAAATATATATAATAAAATCATAGGAAATCTGAGGAGAACAGACCTCCTTTCATCTTCAACTAAGTAGGTGTCATCTAAAAGTTGTAAAATAGCTCAATTGGCTCGACACTGCCACGACTGCCTTTTGACAGAGAGTATTGATCATGGAGGCTGAAGATGAAATAGGTGACCAAGGGACCCATTTTTCTGCTTTCTGTCTTGTCAATTGTTTAATGATAAAACATGATGAGGGATCACTGAGTCAAGCAACAAGTATTAAACCCTGGAGAAAGTCATTTTGAGGCCATATATATCGATACAGATATAGATATATATGCCTGGGAGAAGAGACCAGCCCCAACCTGGCTGCAACCTCCCTTCAGGTAGTTGTAGACAGCAATAAGGTCTCCCCTGAGTCTTCTCTTCTTAAGGTTAAACAACCCCAGCTCCCTCAGCCTCTCCTTACAAGGCTGTGCTCAAGGCCTCTCCCCAGCCTCATTGCCCTTCTCTGGACATATTCCAGTATGCCATTGGTCTTCTTGGCCACCTGGGCACACTGCTGGCTCATCTTCAGCCTACTATCAACCAGCACCCCCAGGTCCCCTTCTGCCTGGCTGCTCTCCAGCCACTCTGACCCCAGTCTGTAGCACTGCATGGGGTTGTTGTGGTCAATGTGTGGAACCCAGCACTTAGACTTGTTAATCTCATGCCCTTGGACTCTGTCAAGGTCCCTCTGCAGAGCTCTCCTACCCTCTAGCAGATCAACTCCTGCCCCTAACTCAGTGTCATCTGCAAACTTACTGATGATGGACCCCTCATCCAGAACATCAGTAAAGATTCTGAATAGAATTGGGCCCCACACTGATCCCTGGGGGACACCACTAGTGACTGGCTGACAGCTGGATGTGGTACCATTCACCACCACTCTCTGGGCTCAGCCCTCCAGCCTGTTCCTAATGGGGATGTTGTCAAAGGCCTTGCTGAAGTCCAGGTAGACCACATCCACAGACTTCCCCACATCCACCAGGCAGTCATCTGATCATAGAAGGAGATCAGGTTGGTGAGGCAGGACCTGCTCCTCCTAAATCCATGACATAATTCTTTCATAGATAGGCTCTCGAAGAGAAACTCATCCAATGATGGTGATCTGGCTGAGCTTAATATTGACATCATTCAGTGTGTTTATGATAGCTCATCTTCACCAATCCAGAACCCACTGTGAGGAGAAATTAAATAGGTCTTTTATTTCCTTCTATCCTGTGTCCTAGTTCAGAGGAGGACAGATTGTTCCATTGCTCCTAAAGGGGCAAAAGAGTAACGCTCACACAAATGGATTGGATAGGCATGGAAAGGTTAAATGGAAAAGCAATTCATATACTACACAAACACAAACATAGTGGTGAGCATAGCAAAGCATAGAAAGTTCAAACAAATGCCCAGTCCAATCTTAACACACAAGTTACTTTACACCAGACTAAAAACCCAACACTCCTCCCCAGCTGGGCTCCACCCAAAGGCTCTTTCTTCCCCCTGCCTTTGCTAGGCTGGTTTCAGGCTGAACTGCCCCCTCTTTTTACCCAGGCATTAGACCTAAACAACTCAAGATTGCACAGGGAAAAAAATTACCTAGGCTAAAGAGGCCTCTGATATCCCCCCATGGTTACCAGATAAGAGAGCATCTCTCTCCCATGGGAGCAGAGAGGGAAGAAAGAGAGAGACAGTAAGTCTGCAGCCAGATTGATAAGGGTGCAGGATTGATGGGTAGCAATCCACTATTGCCTGTGCCCACCCACTGGGCTGGGCACTCTGGACACTGGAAGTCTCAACCCTGTGGCTTTCTTTTATTTTCTTTTGGAGGCACCCAGCCCTAACAGCCACAGTCCTGATAGAAAATACTGGTTTTGTCTTTTCTATGACTTAGTGATTCAGGTTTGATGAGTACATTTTACTTTCAGTAAGCCCAGCAGCTCATGTATGCAGATAATTTGCTGGCAAACTTGACAGACCTGGAAAAACATCCACAGAAACTCCTTCTTTTAATTGTTTTATTTTTTAGCAAGTTTTTTTGTAGCAACTTTGGCACACTTCTGCCAGGAACTTCAAGTATGAAAAACATGCTGTGTTTTGGAGAAGGCTGTTGATAGTCACTGATATCATTTGACATATCAAAGGGTGCTGTAAAGTTTGCTTCGTGTCAAGGGCGTATTTTTGTTTCCAGCAGGCTGCTTTTGAAATGCTGTACTGGAGATGCAAGCAGCAGAGCTTCCCAGCAGAAAACAAAAAATAACAGCCTGAGAAGATTTGACCTAAAAAAGAGACACCTGCCCTGATGAGCTCTGCTTGGCCTCTAGCCAGCAGTGCAGTGCACTGGTGAGGCAATGAGGCCTTTCCCACTTCCCACGTACTGCTTGTGTAAGAGGGAGCAGCAGTGCCTGATGCCTGGGAGAGCTGAGGCTGGGCTTCATCAGCCTCACATTGCACCCAGGGCTCTGCCAGCCTTCTGGGAGGAAAAACAAGGAGTGTGCATGATGCAATGCTTCAGCTCTGGTGTTTGCATCTCTTGTCATGGCATCCAGCAAGCTGCTTGGCTGTGCAGGGGAATGGGAAAAGGGAAGATGAATGTGTCCTGACAAAGCAGTGTTGTTTTGGCAGTGTGCAGCCTGAAGGTTCCGAGATGCTCAGAAGCCACCTGCCATACCCCTGCTGGAGGGCTCTATTTCTCAGCTGCTCTGTGCTGACTTACAGCTACAGAGTGCCATCTTCCCTTAGCTTCCAAATTTTAGGGATGCTGACTTCCAATCTGGAACTCATGCTAATTAGCTTACCAATAAACCTTTCCCAAAATGAGGATGTAGGTCTGATGTGGGAACTCTTTTCCATTTCTTTTTTAACCTTTTCCCTATTGCTGTTTAAAAAAAGCATCTGTGTGAGAATACATGTTTAGTTGTTAATTAGATACTCAGTAGCTACTAGTGCAACAAACTGCTAGGGACCACGATGGAAATGGCAGTGGTATAACAATGTTCTGATTGTGGACAGTGACCAGTTAAAATATAGAGAAGTTTTAGTGTGCAAGGTCATGGAGTTGTGCAAACCCAACTTATTTTCCTAGCCAGCAGGACTAGGGGAGTCATTCTGCCCTGTACTCAGCACTGGTTAGGCCACACCTTGAGTACTATGTCCACTTCTGGGCCCCTCAGATTAAGAAAGATGTTGAGATGCTGGAATGTGTCCAGAGAAGGGCAACAAGGCTGGGGAGAGGTCTCGAACACAGCCCTGTGAGGAGAGGTTGAGGGAGCTGGGATTGTTCAGCCTGGAGAAGAGGAGGCTCAGGGGAGACCTTCTTGCTGTCTTATTGCAACCACCTGTGATTCTTAATGGGTGGAGGACTAGAGAGAGTTAATCTTTTTGTCTTTTCCCTTTGGTTTGAAATGCACTGGCTCTGGTGACAGCTGCGCAGGTGCAACAGCCCAAGTGGGTTCATTAAAGATTCAAATCAATATTAGCAGAACATGTACACATCACCCAGTTCTGCACAGGAGGCAGAGCCCTAAAAGTAGGGTTTGGTAGATATGTAAATCTCTTGGTCTTTTTGCATGTTTGTCTGCTTATTACTGGGCTGCCCAAAAGGATGATTCGGTGATTCTATGATCGTAGTGTGCTGCTGTGCCACACAGGCTCAGCCCAGCCCAGCCCAGCCCAGCCCAGGCAGGGCTGCCCTGTTCTGAAAATCAGGAAGAGGATTGTAGGCAGAGCAAACTAGGTTTAAGGCTACCCCTATCTAAGGCATGGCTTGCATAACAGAGACTGCTAAGTGGGTGGTTAGTATGTTTGAGTCAGGGCAATCCCTGGTGTCGATATAGGCTGGGCAGGGACTGGCTTGAGAGCAGCCCTGAAGAAAAGGCCTTGCAGGTGCTGGGGGATGAGAAGCTCAACAGGAGCCAGCAGTGAGCACTTGCAGCCTAGAAAGCAAATCAGAGCCTGGGCTGCATCAAGAGAAGCATAGCCAGCAGGTCAAGGGAGGTGATTCTCCCCCTCTACTTTGCTCTGCTGAGAACAAGCCTGGAGTACTGCCTCCAGTTCTGGAGCCACTGGTGCAGGAATTATCTGGAGGTGCTGGAAGGTGTCCAGAGAAAGGCCACAAGGATGATCAGAGGGCTGGAGCTCCTCTCCTATGAGGACAGACTGAGGGAGTTGGGGCTGTTCAGTCTGGAGAAGAGAGGGCTCCAAGGAGACCTTATTGTGGCCTTCCTGGATCTGAAGGGGGCTACAAGAAAGCTGGGGAGGGACTTTTTAGGGTGTCAGGTAGTGATAGGACTGGGGGGAATGGAGCAAAACTAGAAATGGGGAGATTCAGATTGGATGTTAGAAAGAAGTTGTTCCCCATGAGGGTGGTGAGAGACTGGCACAGGTTGCCCAGGGAGGTGATGGCACCCTCATCCCTGGAGGTTTTTAAGGCCAGTCTGGATGTGGCTGTGAGCAACCTGCTGTAGTGTGAGGTGTCCCTGCCCATGGCAGGGGGGTTGGACCTAGATGATCCTTGAGGTCCCTTCCAACCCTAACAATTCTGTGATTCTACGATTACTCTTGTGCTGGCTGAGGGGGCTCCTGTGCACAGTTTTTTGTGCCTGATTTCTGTTCTGCACACCATTTCTTTCTGGTCTGGATGTAGTGTTTCAAACTTCTGGGTTTGCAGATGAAATTATTACACTGGATAAAAGGAATACCTTCTTGTCTCCCCTCCAGGTAGGCAAAGGTGGTGAATTTCCTGTGCACCAAGCAGGGAGATGTGTAGCAGCACAGAGCTTTTTAGCAAGTGGCCTCAAGCTGCAATTGGGTATGTTTAGACTGGACATTAGGCAGAATTTTTTCAAGGGAAGGGTGGTCAGGCATTGGAATGTTCTGCCCATGGAGGTGGTGGAGTCCCTAAGCCTGGATGTGTTTAAAGTTGGTTTGGATGTGGTGCTTGGTGGTATGGTTTAGGGGTGAACCTTGTAGAGTTGGGTTAATGGTTGGACTTGGTGATCCTGAGTGTCTTTTCCAGCCTGAATGTTTCTGTGATTCTGTGATTCATAGGTTGTGACTACATGGGTGCAAATTGCTCTTCCTGTTGTACCCTACACTTTGTTGATTGCAGCAATGAAAATGATGGGGGTTTTATACCAATTTCTCAGCAGTGTGCCTGATCATGAACTGTGAAATCCTTTGATGCAATGGCTCCTGACTCCTGCCCTAGATTGGTGAGAAAAATACAAAGTTTGAAGATGATCACTGAGTTTTATTGTTGCTTAATCCTCACAGTGTCACATTTATTTGCAGTGTAACTGCAGTGATAGAAAATACCTGTGGTTGGGAGACAAACTGTTCCTGCTGTGTTATACCAAGCTCCCTCATAACTGCAGGTTCCAGAATACTCTGTATGGTATTCTGGGCTTCAGTGTTCCCTTCAGTCTTGCATCTGGGAAAGCATAATAAACTACACCAGTACAGGCTGGGAGGTGATCTGCTGGAGAAGGACCTGGTGGACAGCAAGTTATCCATGGGACAGCAATGTGCCCTTGTGGCCAAGAAGGCCAATGGGATCCTGGGGAGCATAAGAAGAGTGTATGCAGGTAGATCAAGGGAGGTTCTCCTCCCCCTCTACTCTGCCCTAGTGAGGCCACATCTGGAATATTGCATCCATTTCTGGAATCCCCAGTTCAAGAGGGGCAGGGATCTACTTGAGAGAGTCCAACAGAGGGCTACAAGGATGATGAAGGGACTGCAGCACTGCCCTATGAGGAAAGACTGAGAGACCTGGGGTTGTTTAGTCTGGAGAAGAGAAGACTAAGAAGGGATTTAATAAATGTTTATAAATATCTGAGGGCTGAGGGACAGAAAGGAAGGGACAGGGTCTGCTCACTTGCACCCTGTGATAGGACAAGGGGCAATGGATATAAACTACAGCACAGGAAGATCCACCTCAACATGAGGAAGAACTTCTTTAGTGTAATTGTCATGGAGCACTGGAACAGGCTGCGCAGAGAGGTGGTGGAGTCTTTTTCTCTGAAGACTTTCAAGCCCCATCTGGATGTGTTCCTGTGTGACTTGTGCTAGATTCTATGGTCCTGCTCTGGCAAGGGTTTGAACTTGAAGATCTCCAGAGGTCCCTTCCAACCCCTAACATCCTGTGATCCTGTGACCATGGGACTGGAGTTATGTGGCTAGGAAGAAAGTTTTTCTAGTGTGTTGTGATTGAAGAGCGCAGTTGTAGGAGTTGGAAGGCAGATCCTCCCTTGCCTCCCACCAAGGCAGAAAAAATGAGACTTGCACAAATGGATTGCAGAAGTGATGGAAAGTTTAAATGGGAAAGCAGTGAGTGTTGTACAGAAAGCCACAAGCGCAGTGACAAAGGAGATCCCAAAGCATACCCAGGAGTCTCCCAGCATTCCCTTTCTCCCCACCTGAGCGTACACCCAAAAACCCCCAGGGCTCTTTCTTCTCCCCCTCCACTGTTAGGCTAATCTCAGCTGGCCAGATCTGAGACTGCCCTTCCCCCTTCTCCTCCTGGCATTAACCAGGCCCAAGAGGCCTTGAGATAACTCCCCTTCCATTACCAGATAGGGATCATCTCCCACGGGAGCAGCAAGGGAAGAAAGAGGAGGTGTGAGACCTTGCAGATGGATTTATAGGGAGTGGAACATTATGGGTATGAAATACACAGCTTCCTGTGTCCACCTACTGGGCTAGACACCTGGGGCACCAGAGGTGCACCCCTTATGGCAGCAGCAGCAGGAGGCACCCAGCCCAAACCGCCACAGCGGTGACCCTTGCAAATAGGATGCAAGGCTGTAAGCTCATTTCTAAGTAGCACTGATTTAGTGATGCAGTCTCCAAGAAATAGTTTGGTTTTATTTCCTGTAGCACACTGTGGGATACCAACAAAAGAAGCCATTAAACAAATCACAGACTTCTGTAAGCTGAAAATAAAAAGTTATCATTTAGGCCATTGCAAGGTACTTAATTTCAGTTCCAAATTTTTCCTTCTTCTTTCATTCTCTCTCAAGACTATTCGTGTCCAATTAATTATCCTTCCAGGCATTCACCTTGAAAACATAAACCCAAGGTGGTTTAAGAGTTTAAAACTCTTTTTCCAGACAAACAAAAATTTATGAAAAAGTGCTGAGACCTGCAAACTTCTCAGTTTCAACGAATTGACCTTTTTTAGTGCAAAAAAACTGAAGCCGCTTTTAGCCAAGTCTCACACCCTTCCTGTCAGTGTGACTTTGGGGTTGTTGGCATTAAAAAGAGACTCATAGAATCATAGAATTGTTAGGGCTGGAAGGGATTATCAAGTTCCAACCCCCCTGCCATGGGCAGGGACACCTCACACTACAGCAGGTTGCTCACAGCCACATCCAGCCTGGCCTTAGAAACCTCCAGGGATGAGGCTGCCACCACCACCTCCCTGGGCAACCTGTGCCAGTATTAAAATCTGAGTGGTAGAATCCGAAGTTTTAGGCCTGCTGCTGTTTCTCGGGCACTTTACATACTGTGTCCCTTTTAGAGTCTTGTGGTTGGAGACCCATCTCTTTTTTCAGCAATGCTTGCTCAGTGGAACACAGCTTGTGAAAAAAGCTGCAATGTAGGAGCTGGAATCTGTGGTAAAAAAGAAAACATTCCTTGGGTTTGCTATATTCCACTGATACTTTCCTGTGCCTAAATGATATTGACTGTTGTTCTTGTTGAGGAGAAAATAAGTATGTGCTTGGAGCTACTCAGACAACTATTCATCATTCCCTGAGGTGACAGAAAGGATCCCCATGCCAGGATGCAAAATCCAGTGGCAGCTACAGCTGCATAAAAGCAGAAGCCTGTATTAAAGAACTCACAGGCTAATCAGAGCCTAATTTCCAGGCATGATGCACTTCTTCAGAAGTGTTGCTTTAGGACATAACTCAATTCTCAGAACACGGCATTCTGCAACTTAATTCAAGCATTTAGAGGAAAATGAGGGTCTTTAAAATACACATTTTGTTCTTTATTGCTTTCTAGTGAAGCTCTGGTGGAGGACTGTAGTGAATAATGATAACATCCGCTTCTTAGAATCTGATGCTCGCTCAGTCATTATGGGAAAATAGGTTGAGGAACCCTGCTGTGAAAGGCAATGAGATGCCATTAATAAGCATATTTTTTATTATTATTTTTTTTTAATATAAGGTAATAGTTAATATTGTTGCTTGGCAAACCCACTATTAATAGCTGTAAAGGTAAATGACTATTGCTTGGTTACTTTAATTTGTCGACAGTTGTGTTGGTTCGTAATCACTGACTTAAATCTGACTGCCTAGTACAAAGCAGTAAGTTTAAACCTATGTCACTGAAATTGTTGCCCTAAGTGGAGTCAATTGGGGGAAAAAAGTGACTGTAAGAAATAAAGAAAATAAATACAGCCTGGCAAACTGAGTCTCAGGGGTGTCTAGAGCTGGAGCATTTACACATTAGGCTCTTGCAGTGCAAAGAAGAGAGAAATCACACTGAGCTATATTCTGGCCATGCCTTGATTCGCAACCTCTTGGCAGCATACAGAATATGCTCTTATCACTCTTATCTTAACCTAGCATAGCTACACTTAGCCCCAAATGGAGACAAATTTAGCAGAGTGTCCTTCTGCCTTGACCATGAGAAGTGGAGTAACTGGGTTAAGAATAGCACCTATGTCATGGAATATGCTTTCTGTCGTGAGGGCTCAGCCACTCATTCATTTTTCATGGACTTCTCTTATTTGAATTTCCTAATGAGCAACACTCTTTCTGCCAGACAGTGGCAAAATTAAAACAATAAAAGAAAGTAACCATTAACCTGGCTCATTTTTAATCAGCTTTGGAAAAAAACACTGTGAGACACTCGTCTTTGTTAGTTTTCATATATTATTAAAAGCTTCATATACTTAACCGTAATGACTGTAGGAAATGTGGAACCTAATCTGAATTCAATAAAACCCTGGGAAAAACCAAGAGCTCCATCAAGAAAAACAAAAGCATTGCTTGGAAACAAAAGCTAATTAAAAAAATTCTTAAAAATGCCCTGGAGAGAGAGAAATGTACAGACAGTAGTCACAGTCTGTTTAATATTGGCAAGGATATCCAACATGACAGCACATTGCAACCAACCTTTTCCTGTACAATCCAGCAGCTGCCGTGGTTATAATGATTTAGTCTTCAGAACATTTATTAGGGACCTTAAGCTTAACAGGCTACACATAAAAAGCCTGGCACCTTGAAGCGTTGTTGCGAGTTCTGTTTACCAATAAGCATCTCACAAATGATTTGGGTGTATTGGTGTGGTGTGTTTAATCTCACATGAGTTGGTGAGAGCGTTTAAGTGACACAGAGGAAACATTCTCTACTTCTGTAAAGACACGCTGGAAATGTCTTCTTGCTTGAAGACATTTAGAGAGGCTGGTGCTGGTCTCTTCTCCCAGGTAATTAGTGATAAAACAAGAGGGAACAGGCTCAAGCTGCAGCAGGATAGGTTTAGACTGGGCATTAGGAAAAAAAATTTCCCAGCAGGAATGGTCAGGGATTGGAATGTGCTGCCCAGGGAGGTGGTGGAGTCCCCAAGCCTGGATGCGTTGACTTGCTGGAACATGTCCAGAGAAGGGCAACAAAGTTGGTGAGGGGTTTGGAACACAAGCCCTGTGAGAGGCTGAGGGAGCTGGGATTGCTTATCCTGGAGAAGAGGACACTCAGGGGTGACCTTATTGCTCTCTACAACTACCTGAAGGGAGGTTGTAGACAGGCGGAGGTTGGTCTCTTCTCCCAGGCAACCAGCACCAGAACAAGAGGACACAGTCTCAGGCTGTACCAGGGGAGGTTTAGGCTGGAGGTTAGGAGGAAGTTCTACACAGAGAGAGTGATTGCCCATTGGAATGGGCTGCCCGGGGAGGTGGTGGAGTCACCATCATTGGAGGTGTTTAGGAGAAGACTTGATGGGGTGCTTGGTGCCATGGTTTAGTTGTTTAGGTGGGTTGGATTGGTTGATAGGTTGGACACGATGATCTTGAAGGTGTCTTCCAACCTGGTCTGGTCTGGTCTGGTCTGGTCTGGTCTGGTCTGGTCTATTCTATTCTATTCTATTCTTTTCTAAAGGTGGTTTGGATGTGGTGCTTGGGGCTATGGTTTAGGGGTGACCCTTGTAGAGTAGGGTTAATGGTTGGACTTGGTAATCCTGAGGGTCTTTTCTAACCTGAATGTTTCTGTGGCTCTGGGGGGGGAAGAAGCTTAAAGTAACTGGTTTAGTGTGAATAACTAAGTTAATATTGCTAAAAGATAGATTATGATTATTTTTTACATAAGTTTTAGAACTTCTCTAACAATTTCTGTTTTCACATTCCTGTATTCACTTGTCAAAGAATAGTACTTTTTCCCCTTAGAAAATATACAAAATTACCCTTACAGTACAATATAAAATGTATTAAGATGGTGCCTTGTGTCTTAATATCTCCATGAGTTTATGTATACATGTGGAATAAAAGAATTAACACATTTTTCCATCTCTAGCCTCCATTGGTGGGTGGGTGGGTGTAACAGAGTGCTGTATTTTGTGCCTCATTTTGTGCTTCCAATGAAAAATTATTTGCTTTACCAAAATACCACCCACAACTGAGGGAGCTGGGTCTCTTTAGATGGGAGAAGAGGAGACTGAGGCGTGACCTCATCTGTGTTTATAAAGATGTAAAGGGTGAGTGCCACGAGGGTGGGAGTCTCCCTTTCTGGAGATATTCAATATCGAAAGCTCAACCAGTCCAGCCCCGCTGCCAGAGCAGGAGCACCTAGAGCAGATCACACAGGAACACATCCAGGCAGGTTTTCAATATCCCCAGAGAGGGAGGCTCCACAACCCCCCTGGGCAGCCTGTTCCAGTCTTCTGTCACCCTCACAGGGAAATATTCTTCCCCGTATTTCCATGGAACTCCCTATGCCTCAGCTTCCACCACTGCCCCTTGTGCTGTCATTGGGCATAACCCAGCAAAGCCTGGCTCCATCCTCTTGGCACTCACCCTGCACATCTTTATCAACATGAATGAAGTCACCTCTCGCTCTCCTCCTCTCCAAGCTACAGAGCCCCAGCTCCCTCAGTTTCTCCTCGTAACAAGATCTATCTTTGCATCTTTTACATCTGACAAAGCCTGTTCTTAAGTAACTGTAGGAAATACATTGCTTGTTTACAAAATCATTTTAAGTTGGAGATCTTATGAGGAACTTACCTCTGGCTTGGACATGGCAGTTCTTTCTAAGATTGATGCTGATGAACATACGTCGTACAACACATTTCTTTGACACTTTTTGTCTCTTGGTAATTATCAAAACCTATATAATCTATTGCTGGTGATCTGCTGTGACATTCAGTATATTTTCAAGATCTCCCTGAGCTGACAGTGGTGCATTAATACAGACTGATTAGTGTAGGAAGTTTAAAGGAAGCCCTTAAGTAGTTTCAGAACTTTAACACTTTGAACCTTTGATACCATGATATAGCACATTGTTCCCTCAATGGTAAGCAAAAGACTTACTTGCCTAGACCATCAAAGTTTCCTCTGAGGGCAATATAGATCCAATTTTAATGGTTTTAAGTTCTTTTGTGTTGAAGTGGTTAAAAAATAGAGATCAAAATGAAAGGTTTTGACTTCAGAGCCAGCCAGGTATAATGCAGCAAAGAAGGGAAATGGCAAAACTGCAATTGCTGTGAAAAACTTTGCTGTAATCATGGACTCTGGAGTCTTACCCATAGAGAAGAAGCTGGAAAAGGAACAACTCTATTATTTTCAAGCTAAAAACTGTTTCAGATCCTGTATTTAATCTCTAATCCTTGTATTTGAGGAAGCAGCTCAGCCATAAAAATACTGTTCTAGTACAGTATTGCTCTCAATAGTTCTCTAGGCATACTTCACATCACTGAGTAATGACATGGACAGACATTGCCACTAGCCAATGTGGTTACTACATGGGTACTGCTGTCACTCCTTTTACTGTATCTCTGCAGTGGTGGAGCTGGTAGTATGCGTGGGATAGCCACTGCTTCTGTGTGCATGCAATGCTGGAGTGCTCACTGGGGATCCAAGCCACTTTCCTGTGGTGTTTTAGGTTGGTTGCTTGGTTAGTCTTTTTGTTTTGGTTTGGTTTGATTTGGCTTGTTTTTTGATGGCAATATGATACTGTTTGTATTATATTTGGGAATAAACCTCTGAACTTTTTCCAGTCTCTCCCCTTTTTAAAGAGAGAAGGTGAAATTCACTGCCAAACTACACCTTTTCTGGGATTTATGCGTTGAGTTTATAGCTCAACATTAAGCTTAGGATCTTGCACTGAGTATCATATCTACACTGCCAGCAGCTGAAGCAGGGTGCAAGAAACAGAAAACTCTGTTCTCAAACTGTAGCCTTTCTTCTTTGTAGTACTCAAGTATGGGAGGAAAAAGGATTGAGCTGTTAACAGGTCACAGGATCAGAGGATGTTAGGGGTTGGAAGGGACCTTCAGAGGTCATCAAGTCCAACCCCCTTGCAGGCACAGGACCATAGTAACTAGTGCAGGTCACACAGGAGTGCATCCAGATGGGTCTGGAAAGCCTCCAGAGAAGGAGATTCCACAACCTCTCTGGGCAGCCTGTTCCAGTGCTCTGGGACCCTCACAGTGAAAAAGTTCTTCCTCATGTTGAGGTGGAACCTCCTGCACTGTACTTTACATCCATTACCCCTTGTCCTATCACAGGGTGCTGCTGAGCAGAGCCTGTCTCCTCCTTCTTAACACCCAGCCTTCAGATATCTATAGACATTTATTAAATCCCCTCTCAGTCTTCTCCTCTCCAGACTATCCAGCCCCAGGGCTCTCAGCCTCTCCTCACAGGGCAGTGCTCCAGTCCCTTCATCATCCTTGTAGTCCTCCATCACACATCCAAAACAGATTGCAGTGACCTGTGTTTATTCTCAAAGCAATATGGTGTCCTATACATAAGATAAAACAAGGATAATGTTTATAAATCAAATAAGTTTCCTTTGTGTGTTATCAAACATGACAGTAGACTTTGTGCCTTAAAGAGAAGGCATTCAGCATCACAAATCTCATACTGTCATTCTGTGAAGGGAAGTGTATTTCTCTTTCAAGTTAGAGAAGGGAAAGGAAAATTATCCCAAGCATATCAACAGCTTATTCCTGAAGTTAGCTTTGGAACTGCATGCAAATTGGATCCCTCTTGTCTGATAGGTGTTCTTGTTTATGCTGAACACTTCCTTTCTGTGTCATGTAGACATGTGTTTGCAAATCAGCTGTACCTCTAAATATATACTTCTCAGGAACTCCTAGGAACTCTTGTGGTTATAAGCAATTTGTGACTGAGCAGATTACTCTGGGTACTACCCAAATCTGGCAAAACCAGTATAGTTTCAGGCAACATTGAACAACCAAGTCTTTGATTAACCTTATGAATAATTGTGGGTAAATCACTTCACTGGTCTTCTGTGCTTGTTTGCATTTTTCTTGCCAAGATTTGTCTGCACTGGAAGTCTTCTAGAGTAAATTTTTACAATCACTGTGTCATACATCACAAAGTGATTGCAATTGCTCTTGGAAGCCCTAACTAATACTGAGGGCTTAAGCAGTGTTTGTTTATCCACAGGAGTTATTACTAGTTTCAATATCACAAGCAAACAAAATACCCCAAACCTGGCAGCTGGGTCCCTTCTAACCTCTGCATATATTTGAGAGAGAAATACTGCAGAAAGCAGATCCTTACCTCTCCCTCCCCACTTTCTGGTCTTGCTTCTGTGACTAATAGTCATTAAAATGTCAGGGTTCCTCTGCAGGTAGAAAAGTGTGTTAATGCTCAAAACCCAGAGAAAATATGTCGTGAAAGGCAGTGAATAAATTTAAGTGCTGGCAAGAAGCTGGATCTTGTCAATGTTTAAAGTAACCTACCATGACTTGGCAAGCTCTTGCTGTCATTCATCCTCAGAACTTCAGTTTCTTGTATAACCAATCAACAGCAAACCATTCCAGCCAAAATCAGCCTTACCCATAGGAAGTGCCTGTATCCTCCCATCATCAGTAATTGCTGGAAGCAAATAGAAAGCAAGCATTGGCAACTGCTAGAAGAAAAATAAAAAGCAAAAAACAAACAACAGACTTCATGTTCATGTCCTTTTGCTTCAGTGTAACTCACAGGGTTGTTGTTGGTTTGGGTTTGGTTTCCTATTTTTTTATAGGTCCAACCTCAGTTTGTTAATCTTGGAAATTATAATCCCAAATAGGAGACAGCAGTCACGTGAAGGAAAAGGTGTAGGGGTTCAGTAATGATGTTGGTTTTAAGATTGAGTGATTCAGCAACCCAGTGATCTAAAATAGTAGTAAAATTAACCAGACTGTGTCCAGAGAAGATCCACAAGGATGACCAGAGGACTGGACCTCCTCTCCTATGAGGACAGACTGAGGGAGTTGGGGCTGTTCAGTCTGGAGAAGAGAGGGCTCCAAGGAGACCTTATTGTGGCCTTCCAGTATCTGAAGGGGACTACAAGAAAGCTGGGGAGGGACTTTTTAGGGTGTCAGGGAGTGATAGGACTGGGGGAATACAACATAATTAGAAGTGGGTAGATTGAGATTGGATGTTAGGAAGAAGTTGTTCCCCATGAGGGTGGTGAGAGACTGGCACAGTTTGCCCAGGGAGGTGGTGGAAGCCTCATCCCTGGAGCTTTTTAAGGGCAGGCTGAATGTGGCTCTGAGCAACTTGCTGCAGTGAGGTGTCCCTGCCCATGGCAGGTGGGTTGGAACAGGATGATCCTTGAGGTCCCTTCCAACCCTAACAATTCTGTGATTCTATGTTTGTAGCCAAGGAACACCTAATAGTATGTAGCACTTGTTTTCATTACTGATAGAGTTATTGGTGAGATGCTTCACAAGAAACAAAGGCAGTAATTCTATCTGAGGGGGGTTTGTGTTTGTGTGCTCTAGGTGCAGCTCTTGTAAGCATCATTGGTGTGGTCGAGATGAATGATGTCTGGAAATGGAGGCAAGCAGTTAGGTTTTGCTTTTAAAGCACATAAAATGCACTTGATGGAAGTTTTCCGAGCTGCCGCTTTCAGAAGCTGTGTTTATATGTATGCAATGTAATATACTTTCTCTCAAGCCTCCTTTTAAGCGTAATAGTCCATAATACAACGAGCCCAGTTGTATTTATACTCAAAATTCTTGATGAATTGGAGTGTTTATGTCCAGTATTTATCACTACTCTTTCCAATTTATGTTAATCCTCTTGAAGTTAAAAATATTAAAAATAATAACCATTCTTATCAGTCTGTTACATTTTTGACCATTTTTGAAGGATAACCCAGGGTAGTTTGGAACTCTTCGATGTGTCAAGCCTTTGCTAGCATGTGCAGAGAGATTTGTAAAGCAAGACACCCCTTTGTAGAAAGAGAAGAGAAACCGAAAGCCCTTTATAGAAGTGATTCTGTAGATACTTCACAGCAGAGGAAGAAAAAGTGCAAAGAGATTAATTCCACAGATTGGTGGGGAAAGTGTAACCCTGTATTTTCTGCATGCATTTCCAGGCTGTAATGGCACCCAGGGAGTTAATGCTGCATTTCCCCATGTTCTTAATGGTATTAGCTCTTAATGAATCAGGAAGCCAGATACTAGACTGTGCAATAGCTTTGTCAAGGCTGAGAGTTTCACAATGAGAATGATTATATTTGTGAAATAATTTACTCATCAAACAGGGCTATTAAATGAAGGATGCCTTTACAGCACTGTTTCTATTGTTGTTTTCACATTCTATCTTGCTGGCAATAAATCACTTTGAAGCAATCCATTTTTTACACATTGAGAGATAGACAGCAGATCCTGAACTCAGCAGGTGACACATTAAATTCAGAGACACGTCAGTCACATTTAAGGCATATGGCTAACTCCTACAGCAGATCACTCCAGCGGAAAAAAACTGTTTCTGTGCCATTTTTTATCCATGTCAAGCTGAAAGAGAATTTTATTTCTCTTCACTGAGATAAAGAACTCCTTATGAATATTCCATGCTTTGTCACATAGTAGTACTAAAAGCCTAACCAGTAGCCGTATAAGGTACCGAATTCATACCCTGAAAGGCCAGTCTAGAACCTTTGATCAGCACCACCTTGACAGAATGTTTGTATTTATGAACTAGAAGGTCTAACAGACAAACAAAAATCATGTTATTTCCTATTACAATAGAGAAGCTTAATGCTTCAGGCTCCCACCACTGGCATCCACTTTCAGCTATCAACTGGAATGTAGTGAGGAAACTTCTGAAGCCTTCTGGCTTCAGTCTGAGAAAATGCAGGTGGAAATGAACTAGCCTGGAGCTCTGTTCTGCTGCAGGCTGTAGCACTTACTGCTGAACAGAACTGACACCTCCAGCACTGCTCCTCAGGGCCACATTTGTTCCTGGGAATTTGTTTTGATAAGACATGCATAAAGAAGACTGTTTAATGACGTTGGGAAAATCTCATCATAGTTAAGTGTCCGCTAATAAGCTGACAGATGAGAAGCTGGACAGGAGCAGGCAGTGTGAGCTTGCAGCACAGAAGGCAAATCACAGCCTGGGCTGCATCAAAAGATGTGTGGCCAGCAGATCCAGAGAGGTGATTCTGCCACTTTGCTTTGCTCTGGTCAGACCTCACCTGCAGTACAGGTCTGGAGCCCTCAATACAGGAAGGACATGGACCTGATGGAGAGGGTCCAGAGAAAGGATAAAAAAATGACCAGGAGGTTGGAGCACCTCTGCTATGAGGACAGGATGAGGGAGCTGGGGGTGTTCAGCTTAGACAGGAAGAGGCTCCAAGGAGACCTAATAGCATCCTGCCAGTACCTGAAGGGAGATACAGTAAGGATGGAGAGTGACTGTTTGCAAAGGCTGGCAGAGAGAAGTTGAGGGGCAATGGCTTCAAACTGGAGAAGAGCAGATTTAGATTGGATGTTAGGAACAAGTTCTTAGCTCTGTGGGTAGTGGAACGCTGGAAGAGGTTGCCCAGGGAGGTGGTTGAGGCCCCATCCCTGGAGATATTCATGGTGAGGCTGGACAAGGCCCAGGGCAACCTGACCTAGTTGGGGATGTCCCTGCTGACTGTGAGGAGGTCAGACTGGGTGACCTTTGGAGGTCCCTTCCAGCCTGGACCATTCTGTGATTCTGTGTTTACTGTTCTTTAGCAGGTAAGAAAGTTAGCTGTGTCTTCATTTTAATGGTCTTAAGAAGCTACTCCTGCACTGCAGTGAACAATCCTGCCTTATTCAGTGCTCAGGATCTTTTTGGTTTATGTAGCCAAAGTCAGGCTGTGGCATGTACTTGCACTGGATTTTAGGTCTGAACTGTCCAAACCAGTTAATGTTAAGAGATGATTTTGCACCTTGGCCTGTAAGTAGTGTCTGCAATAATTGTGCCTGTTTCCTCTAAGTTTCTGCTGTCTCCCTTGTTTAGTGTTAAAGTTTGGACTGCAGAGGACTGTGCCACTCTGCAAATTGTCTCTGGATCTTCTGTTTCTATTATTTCAGCTAGTAGTTCTGAAGGGAAACTTGCAGGATCACATGATGCAGGGCATCACTCTTGGAATTTTTAAGAGTACCAAGCAGAAAATCCAGATGTTGCTGAGAAGGATCAGTTGCCATTTGCTATGCATCAAGGAGGTTAAGGTTTTGATAGGTGATGTCCTGAGTGTTTCTGATGGGAATGTGCTTTGGCCTGTAAGGCAGGCTTTCTCTGCTGTAAAATTTGTGATGAGTGTATTTCCTTTCTTTGATGCTAGTCATTAAATGGGGGTGAAAAGGGACACAGATGTGACAGAGGTGGCTTTCTCATTTACATTTATGGTGGAAGCTCTTTGTGCATTTTCATACCAAGACACCGCCAATATTTCCCTTAAGTAACTTGATGGCTTTTGTCAAGCACCCAAAAGGTCAGTCATGTAGGCTATAGCTCTCATTTTCCCCTGTTGCTGCTGCTTCACATTCCATTACCAGCTGACATTAGAGTGAAAGCAGGTATTACAGTCAGGAGACCTCCATTTCACCATTAAAAGATCCACATAAAAGAATGGGGGTGGGACTTCTCAGGCCTGCTGTGTAAGGTCTGACTCAAAGGTGGCATAACAGCCCTGTCACTGCTGTTTGCCAGGTTGGCTTTTTGGGCATATGACACAACCTCCAGGCAGCCTTCCTTGATGCAAAAAATTGGTATGCCTCTCTTTACGACCCATCCTCTGGGTGGCACATACTCTGTAGCCAGGTGTGATCATCAAGGCTTAGTCACATGCTGATGCTGTGTATTTCCTGGGGTGTGTGCAGAGTCCTGTATCTCAGAAGCAGTAATAAACTGCACCAGTACAGGTTAGGAGGTGATCTGCTAGAGAAGGACCTGGGAGTCCTGGTGGACAACAAGCTCTGCACAGGACAGCAATGTACCCTGGTGGCCAAAAAGGCCAATGGGATCCTGGGGTGCATTAAGAGAAGTGTGTCCAGCAGATCCAGGGAGGTTCTCCCTCTACTCTACTCCTTCTACTCTACTCTACTCCCTCTACTCTACCATAGTGTGGCCCCACCTGGAATATTGCATCCAGTTCTGGGCTCCCCAGTTCAGGAGGGACAGGGGTCTACTGGAGAGAGTCCAATGGAGGGCTACCAGAATGGTTAGAGGACTGGAGTACTGCCCTATGAGGAGAGGCTGAGAGCCCTGGGGCTCTTTGGTCTGGAGAAGAGAAGGCTGAGAGGGGATTTAATCAATGTTTATAAACATCTGAGGGCTGGCGGTCAAGAAGGAGGGGATAGGCTCTGCTCAGTTGCACCCTGGGATAGGACAAGGGGTAATGGATATAAACTCCAGCACAGGAGGTTCCACCTCAACATGAGGAGGAACTTCTTCACTGTGAGGGTCCCAGAGCACTGGAACAGGCTGCCCAGAGAGGTTGTGGAGTCTCCTTCTCTGGAGACTTTGGAGACCCATCTGGAGGTGTTCCTGTGTGACCTGTGCTGGATTCTATGGTCCTGCTCTGGCAGGGGGATTGTACTAAATGATCTCCAGAGGTCCCTTCCAACCCCTAACATTCTGTGATCGTAATACTTTCAGTTAAGGCATATTGCACACCAAGCATAAATACTATGAGGAAAGAGGAAAGTGTCTGCATCTGTAGTAATTATTCTGTAGAATTTTTTTTTCATTACCTGTTATTTAAATGTTATACATACCAAAGCTCTGTGTGTATTTCTGTATCCATCTATTCCCATCCCTCCATGAATTAAAACTGCAGGACCTGAGGGCAAATGGGAAGAGAAAGCAAGAAAATATCTTGTCATTAAGCTTCATGCTCATTACAGAATCACGGTATGTTAGGGGCTGTAAGGGACCTTGAAAGGTCATCCACCCCCCCTACCAGAGCAGGATCACCTACACCAGATCACACAGGAACACATCCAGGAGGGTGCACTATAAGAGAGGTTAAAAAATATCTGTCTAAAAATTAGTCCAAATATGAACCTGAAGAAAAGGAGACTGGATGGGGCGCTTGGTGCCATGGTTTAGTTGATTAGATGGTGTTGGATGAGAGGTTGGACTTGGTGATCTCAAAGGTCTCTTCCAACCTGGTTAATTCTAATAAGAAGTTCCATGGAAACATGAGGAAGAATTATTTCATTTTGAGGGTGACAGAACACTGGAACACAATGTCCAGGGGGTAGTGGAGTCTCCCATTCTGGAAATATTCAAGTCCTGCCTGGATGTGTTCCTGTGTGATCTGGTCTAGGTGATCTTGCTTTGGCAGGGGGGGTTGGACTGAGTGATCTTTTGACATCCCTTACAGGCCCTAACATTCTGTGATGCTGGGATTTACTGCATTCTGAAGGATAAACATAGAAAGAGAGATTGGCCATTGGCATGTGCTGCCCAGGGAGGTGGTAGAGTCACCATCACTGGAGATGTTTGGGAAGAGACTGGATGGGGTGCTTGGTGCCATGGTTTAGTTGATTAGATAGTGTTGGGTGATAGGTTGGTCTCGATGATTTCAAAGGTCTTTTCCAACCTGGTTAATTCTATTCTATTCTATTCTATTCTATTCTATTTTATTCTATTCTATTCTATTCTATTCTATTCTATTCCATTCCATTCCATTCCATTCCATTCCATTCCATTCCATTCCATTCCATTCCATTCCATTCCATTCATTATTCATTCCAGCAGAGAAAAGTAAGAGATGCTGCAGAAGAACGCAATTATACAAGCTTTTGGTCAAATGTCCAGAGAGTGAGTAAAGCTGACATGGTCAGACAGGAGGTCAAGGAAATTCCTTAAGCAATGTCAGTAGAATAAGGTAGATGCAAAGAATTTCCAACTGCAGCCATGAGATGTACAGATGGCTGCATCTATATCCAGTTTTTGTGATTTATGTTGACAGGTCGTGGGATACCAATGCTGGGAATTATTTTCCTCTGACATAAAAGGTCTCTCAATAATTGAAATCTGACCTGCAGGATTGACTGGGGTAGTTCAGTATTATCAAATTTTCCATAAATTTCTTGAATGGATTGACCTTTAACATCTTTTTAAACCTCTAATGTTTCCCACTGCATCTCTGTCTGAATTTATATCTCTGTTCCTGGCTAGTAGGCGATGGGGATTGAATGTGTATTCATGCTTTCCTTCTCCTCCTGCTCCTCCTCCCCTGTCAAGTTCTGGAAACATTTGGTTGTAGATGAGTTTGCTTTCAACAAGACAATTAGTGAGATGAGTTCCATCTAATGCATTGACATTTTATGATTAAAAGGAATCTTTGTTTACTCTCAGAAACATTAAATTCTTGTGCCCTCTTTTTTATTCATTGGTGGTGGTTGGGTTTTGTGTGTGTGTGTGTGAAGGTATTGATAATCTCCCTTTCACTTATTCTATGTTTTTGTTGTTATTATTGTTGTAATATCCAGAGGTGGGTTTTGTCTTGCTTTGCTTTTTCCTTTGAATTGATGCATGCAAAGTATTTATGTACAGTGCTTCTCCATTGTAAGGGTTTATGGCACTCTCAAGGTCAAAATGTTCTCTAGGTGTTAGTAAAAAGTCCCTCTGCAGCCTTCCTGCAGGATCCCTTCAGCTATTGGAAGGCAGCTCTAAGTTCCCCCTGGTGCCTTCTCTTCTCCAGGCTGAACAACCCCAGCTCCCTCAGCCTGTCCTCCTAGCAGAGCTGCTCCAGCCCTTGGAGGCCGCAATAAGGTCTCATAGAAGCCTTCTCTTCTCCAAACCGAACAGCCCCAACTCTCTCAGTCTGTCCTCATAGGAGAGGTGCTCCAGCCCTCTGATCATCCCCATGGCCCTTCTCTGGACACCTTCCAGCACCTCCAGATCCTTCCTGTACTAGTGGCTCCAGAACTGGATGCAGTGCTCCAGATGGGGTCTCACCAAGGTGGAGCAGAGATGGGAGAATCACCTCCCTTGCCCTGCTGGCTATGCTTCTCTTGCTACAGCTCACTATTCTGCAAGACAGTAAACTAACAGCCTGGATCAAGTTGCCATCAATTTCCCATTTTCATCAGTAGCACTTAATATAAGGGGGAAAAAAAATAAACCTGAAGGATACAAGAATTTCTGTAGCTGGACTTCAACTGGTTGTACAGTTGATGAACTTCAACTCAAACAACAATGAAAAAGAAAACAAAATGTGTCTTTATTGGTCAAGCAAGATCTTCTAGGGGTGATGGATTGTTTGATAATTGCCTTATTTGGCAAGAACTGATTAATACCTGACATGTTTTTACTTCACTTAATTTTTATAGCTGGGGGAGACTGTTTCCTTAAGAACTCTGGTTTGTTTTAAGGTTGTTGGTCATTGCAACACATAGACTGTTTTATTCCTTAACCATTTACTAAGTGTATGACCTGAGAAACCCACTTCAGCTATTACTGCCTGTATCACTATTGTGTCCAGAATGTTTCTCACCAACCTATTCTAAGTGATGTAATTCTGCTCTGTAAATCTCTTTTACAACTGGGGTTGTGAGCTTGTTATAAAGTATGATACAATTCCAGTGAAGCACGGTGTTATGAACTATGAATGTTAGTTGTGTATGAGCTCCTCTTGGGAAAATAGCTTTTGGGCAAACTTAGGGATTCTTCTCTGTTTGTTTGTTTATTTGTCTCATATTTTTTTCCAGAACCCCTTGAGTTGCTTGGAAAAACAAAGTGATTCCTGAAGTCAGTGATCAAATGTCAGCATAATTGATTTAGATCATCTTTATTCTATCCTTTCTCTAGAACAGAGTTGGGGATGAGAATGAAAGGGAATAAGATCATTTGGCTGTTTTCTCCCTGTCGGTTTGTGTGGAGGGTAAGGACTCATTGTATTAATATTGAGAGTTCAGTATATTTAGGTTGTAGTTGAGAGCAGGCCTGCAGAAAAGGACTTGGGGGTGCTGTTGGATGAGAAGCTCAACAGGAGCCACCAGTGTGCACTTGCAGCCCAGAAAGCCAACCAGAGCCAGCAGGTCAAGGGAGGTGATTCTGCCCCTCTGCTCTGCTCTGGTGAGACCACACCTGGAATACTGTGTCCAGTTCTGGAGCCCCTAGTACAGGAAGGATCTG
Source organism: Dryobates pubescens (assembly GCF_014839835.1). NCBI lineage: Eukaryota > Metazoa > Chordata > Aves > Piciformes > Picidae > Dryobates > Dryobates pubescens. Next base: position 25,611,484 of record NC_071612.1, on the reverse strand, counting down.
GAGGTGCTGGAAGGTGTCCAGAGAAAGGCCATGAGGATGAGCAGAGGGCTGGAGCTTCTCTGCTATGGAGACAGACTGAGGGAGTTGGGGCTGTTCAGTCTGGAGAAGAGAAGGCTCCAAGGAGACCTTATTGTGGCCTTCCAGTATCTGAAGGGGGCTCCAAGAAAGCTGGGGAGGGACTTTTTAGGTGTCAGGGAGTGATAGGACTAGGGAGATGGAGCAAAACTAGAAATGGGTAGATTCAGATTGGATGTTAGGAAGAAGTTGTTCTCCATGAGGGTGGTGAGAGACTGGAACAGGGAGGTGGTGGAAGCCTCATCCCTGGAGGTTTTTAAGGGCAGGCTGGATGTGGCTGTGAGCAACTTGCTGTAGCGTGAGGTGTCCCTGGCCATGGCAGGTGGGTTGGAACTGGCTGATCCTTGAGGTCCCTTCCAACCCTAACAGTTCTATGATTCTATGATATATTTTTGTTCAAGAGGGGATTGGACGTGGCACTTGGTGCCATGGTTTAGTCATGGGGTCTGTGGTGACAGGTTGGACTTGATGATCTTTGAGGTCTCTTCCAACCTTGGTGATTCTGTGATTCTTGCCAACTGGAAATGAACTCCCTAATCCCACTCACATAGGTTCACCTATGTCAGACAGAACCTGAAATAACACTGTTGCCTCTGTTGTGGAAAATGTTGCTAGCTGTTTGCTGATAAATTCTCTGTGAAACAAAATCCAAACAAAACCAACAAAGCTAAAGAACAACAACAACAAAAAAGCATCCAAAGTAACCAAACAACCACCAAGCCAAACCCAAAAGAGAAGGCAAACACCATCATCAATACATTTTAAAGTTTCCTCCTTGTTTGTTGAATAGAAATTTTATGAATCTGATGGATGGGGCAAAATGTCAATATCAGGAAAAGTACACAGTGCCTCATTCAATAAAAGCAGTAGTGTTATTAAGATGATGGTTTGGTTTCTCAGTAATTAAACATGGCCAAGCAAAGATTTGATCCTTAGCTAGAAGAAGGAAATCAAAATATGAAGTGGAATTCTAAAGGGAAACATACATCCAATTAAACTGTGAGGCTCCAGGGACAGAGACCGTTTTGCTCATGTTTGGAACTGGTCTTTGCTCAACTGGATCATGACACACAATCCAAGTTTGCTACTTCAATAACTCCCCTGATGGGCTTGGTCACAAATAAAACGCTTTAAGTGTGTGTAAATGTTCCAAATGTTTGGAACTGGGAAGAACAGAGGGCAGTGGTGGCTACTTTTCTGTGTCTTTGAACAGAGAAAAAAATCTCCTTCTGCCTACCCAATTTATCATTTAACTCTGGAGGGCTGAGGAAGTGTTAAACTCCTGACCTAAGTGTAATTGCAAGTGTGGACAGGCTTACAGGTGCAGAAGTGAGGATGAGGTTATAAATATAGAATCAGAGAATTGTCAGGGTTGGAAGGGACCTCAAGGATCATCCAGTTCCAAACCTGCTGCCATGGGCAGGGACACCTCACACTACATCAGGTTGCTCACAGCCACATCCAGCCTGCCCTTAAAAACCTCCAGGGATGAGGCTTCCACCACCTCCCTGGGCAACCTGTGCCAGTCTCTCACCACCCTCATGGGGAACAACTTCTTTCTAACATCCAATCTGAATCTACTCATTTCTAGTTTTGCTCCATTCCCCCCAGTCCTATCACTCCCTGACACCCTAAAAAGTCCCTTCCCAGCTTTCCTGTAGGCCCCCTTCAGATACTGGAAGGCCACAATAAGGTCTCCTTGGAGCCTTCTCTTCTCCAGACTGAACAGCCCCAGCTCCCTCAGTCTGTCCTCATAGCAGAGCAGCTCCAGCCCTCTGCTCATCCTCATGGCCCTTCTCTGGACATCTTCCAGCATCTACAGATCCTGGGCACAGTATTGCAGCTGGGGTCTCACCAGAGCAGAGTAGAGGGGGAGAATCACCTCCCTCAACCTGCTGGCTATGCTTCTCTTGAATGTGCCCATGTATACATTGGAGTAGTGCTTCATTGCTATGACAGATGAACCTCTCAGAATCAAACAGAACTTTTTAGACCACTCGTTAGGGATATACCCTTGGCCCTTGCTGCAGTGAGCTAGTTGCTGTTCCATATTGTTACAGTTTGAAGGGGAAACTTTAGCCTAGATCCTGACTGCAAAGACTGAAAGTAAAATAAATTACCATTAGGTACAAAGGAAAAAATAATGATAAGGTATATATAATTCATTGGCTTGCTAATGGGAGATATAGAGCAGAGGCATAAACAGTTCTTGCTCTCTTTTCTTCTTCTGTCACTTCTGCTTGCAACTTCCCTCTTTCTCTCTCTCCCATGGCCTTGCCAGGGGATCTCTATTTTGACTTCTGTGTGAGGTAACATGAAGGAGGGAGGGAGTGGGAGAAGAGATGAATGGTCCCCCTGGATCCATCCAGTTGGGTCTGAGGAGTTTCAGTGTTGTTTATAAATTGTGTACATATATATATATATATATTTAACATATTTTATATTATTTGCTTTACATATTCATTGTATTTCATGTTTTTAGATTTTAGTTGGCTTGTAAACAGAGCTTCATTTGCTTCCAAAAGCTTCTGAGCTAGTCTGGTGATTTATTTGGGGGTGTAGTTTTCTCCACATTAGTTGGGGGGTAATTTCAACCCACCACACATGTCCACCTCCCAGATGAGTAGAAGAGCTTCTTTATAATCTTCCTCTCTGACTGAAAGGCAGTATCATCTTCAACATAATTTTCTTTGAGTGTTAGAAGATGTCAGCCTTCTTCACAGGGCTGTGGTCCTTTGCTGAATCCCCAGTTAATGTCTTTAATCCAGTAAGTTGGTGGAGAAGAGAAGAGAGGAGAGGAGAGGAGAGGAGAGGAAGAGGAGAGGAAGAGGAGAGGAAGAGGAGAGGAAAATAAACCAGGTTGGAAGACATCTTCAAGATCATCAAGTCCAACCTATCATCCAGCACCACCTAATCAACTAAACCATGCAACCAAGCACCCCATCCAGTCTGCAGCTGTTTTGCACAAGAAAGTCTGGCCATGGTGCTTCCTTGCTGAACCGTGCTCCTTCTCCTCATGAGGTTATTTCATTTCTCTCCAAACCTCATCACCTTTTTATACTTGGAAGAATTTAGTGATCATGTGGCTGTGTCACACCATGTCAGCAGAGTTTTTGATGGAAGGCATTCTGTGCTGAGGGAGCTGGGGTTGTTTAGCCTGGAGAAGAGGAGGCTCAGGGGAGACCGCATTGCTCTCTACAACTACCTGAAGGGAGGTTGTAGCCAGGTGGGGGTTGGTCTCTTCTCCCAGGCAACCAGCACCAGAACAAGAGGACACAGTCTCAAGCTGTGCCAGGGGAGGTTCTGGCTGGATGGTAGGAAGAAATTCTTCATAGAAAGAGAGATTGGCCATTGGAATGTGCTGCCCAGGGAGGTGGTGGAGTCACCATCACTAGAGGTGTTTGTGAAGAGACTGGATGGGGTGCATGGTGCTATGGTTGAGTTGATTAGATGGTGTTGGGTGATAGGTTGGACTTGATGATCTCAAAGGTCCTTTCCAGCCTGCTTTATTCTAGTCTATTCTGTGCTAAAGGGGAAAGAGCTTTGAACTTAAATCCCTCTGAAGAATTGGTAGTAAATTAAAGACAGGTGGCAGCTTGACTGATTCTGCTTAGCCTTCTTGTGAATGTGTGTTTCTATGCTTCAAAGTTTCCTGGAAAATGGGAATAATTGATGTTCGAAACCATTGGTGGTTTTCAGCTAAAGGGTTTTTTGTGTTTGCTTGTTTGTTTTAATTTTGGGCTTGGGTTTGGTTTTTTTTTGGTTGTGTTTTGCTTTTGGGTTTGTTTTCTGCCTTTTTTATTTGGTGGGGAGGAAGGGGTTTGGTTGGTTGTTTTACCAGGATTTTCCATAATTTGGAAATAATATATATATTGGAGAGGAAGAGACTGAGGGGTGACCTCATTCATGTTTATAAAGATGTAAAGGGTAAATGCCAAGAGGATGGAGTCAGGCTCTGCCAGCACAAGGGGCAATGGTGGAAGTTGAGGCGTAGGAAGTTCCATGGAAACATGAGGAGGAATTTTTTTCCCTGGGAGGGTGACAGAACACTGGGCAGGCTGCCCAAGACCTGCCTGAATGTGTTCCTGTGTGATCTGGCATAGGTGCTCCTGCTCTGGCAGGGGGGTTGGACTGGATGAGCTTTCAAGGTCCCTTCCAGCCTTTAACATCCTGTGATTCTCTGATAGTTTTATTTTTATTGTTTTATCCAACACTTCTTAACCAGATTTTGCTCTGCAAAAAGGCATTTGAGAAGATTAAGCCAGAGTGTCACCTTATCTAGTCTTCTGTGACTCTGACAGATTCTAATCTAAAATTATTCCTATGATCTCATTATTTTACTAGTCTATAAAAGCAAGTTATTATCACCGTACACATGCAGAATAATAGCTCCGTCTAGGAGGGATTTATTTCCCTCCACATTACCCATCTTAATTCAGAAGGCTTCATTGTGTGCAGTAGAACAGTGTTATTAGAACCTGATTCATAGGCAGGTAAACTGGGGCACACAGAGTTTGAGGACTTTGACAGGTGGCTGATAGCAACTCAGCTTAGATGAGGGATAGGTTTGGACCATCTTGATTTTTCAGTCAGCTAACTGTGGTGGTTTGGATCTGGATAGGAGTCAAATGCCCACCAAAGCTGCTCTATCAGTCTCTTTCTTGGCTGGACAGGCAAGAGGGGAAAGTGTAACAAAAGCCAACTATAAGACAGAAGCAATTTAATAATAATGATAAGCAAAGCAATAGACTGTGTGGAAGTGAAAGCAGAGAGAAATGTTCACAGGATGTTAGGGGTTGGAAGGGACTTCAGGAGATCATTGAGTGCAACCCCCCTGCCAGAGCAACACCATAGAATCTAGTACAGGTCACACAGGAACACCTCCAGATGGGTCTCCAAAGTCTCCAGAGAAGGAGACTCCACAACTTCTCTGGGCAGCCTGTTTCAGTGCTCTGGGACCCTCACAGAGAAGTTCCTCCTCATGTTGAGGTGGAACCTCTTGTGATGGAGTTTATATCCATTACCCCTTGTCCTATCCCAGGGTGCAACTGAGCAGAGCCTGTCCCCTCCTTAACACCCAGCCCCCAGATGTTTATAAACATTGATTAAATCCCCTCTCAGCCTTCTCTTCTCCAGACCAAAGAGCCCCAGGGCTCTCAGCCTCTCCTCATAGGGCAGTACTCCAGTCCTCTAACCATTCTGGTAGCCCTCCATTGGACTCTCTCCAGTAGACCCCTGTCCCTCCTGAACTGGGGAGCCCAGAACTGGATGCAATATTCCATGTGGGGCCTCACTATAGTAGAGTAGAGGGGGAGGATAACCTCCCTGGATGTGCTGGACACACTCCTCTTAATACACCCCAGGATCCCATTGGCCTTTTTGGCCACCAGGGCACTTTGCTGTCCCGTGCAGAACTTCTTATCCACCAGGACTCCCAGGTCCTTCTCCAGCAGATCATCTCCTAAACTGTACTGGTGCAGTTTATTCTTCCTTCCCAGGCACAGGACTCTACACTTATCTTTGTTGAACCTTATTAGGTTCCTCTTTGCCCAGCTCTCAGTCTGTCCAAGTCTCGCTGATGTTGTGTAGTTTGAAACTGTCTTCACAAAACACTGCTCAGGTTCCTTTGATGAGCTGCTCACAGGTCTTTGAAGACAAAGGAAATGCTTTATTGGTTTTAATAGTTTGTCAGTAAGATATTTTATGGTCAATTCCTTAACACCTGTGATTTGCTATGGGTGACTTCAGCCAACCTAATCCACCCAAATGTAGTTCTATTAGAGAAGCAAAGCAGATTACACTGGCAGTGCCCTGGGGCAGTGAATGCCAGCTCAGATTTGCCTCACTTAGAGCTGGTACTGCCATCAACAGCCCATCAGAAATTCTGGTTTTATCTGCCTGAAATTCACTTGCAATTTGGCAGCAGTATTATACAACTTCATCAGCAGTATCATGCATCTTCATCATTCAAGGCTGCTTAACAAAGTATTTCTGGAGAAAAAGCATAGAAAGTTGGTATTCTGTCTTTGCTTGGAGACACTCTCCTTGTTTGTTTGTCTGTGTGATCCCAAGATGCTTCTTCTATCACCTCTGAGTTGAGAAGAATATGTTTATACCAGACCTCTCCTGTGACTGGCAGGTTTCTACAAGCAAACTCAATGCTTGTGAAAGGTATTACATATGGCCCTTTACTCTTGTTTCTTTAATACTTTTCCCCCCTTTCTTTTTCCCTGGAGCATTATTTCCTGTGTCAGTCATAGCCTCCCTTTTTCTTTGATGTCCGAGTTAACTTTCAGTCATGAGCAGGGTTGTAAGTAATTCTGTAACTTCTGAAAATACTCAGTTCATGTTCACAGGCTCACAGGATGTTAGGGGTTGGAAGGGACCTCCAGACTGCATGGAGTCCAACTCCCCAGGACCATAGAATCTATCACAGGAACACATCCAGACAGGGCTGGAAAGTCTCCAGAGAAGGAGACTCTACGACCTCTCTGGTAAGCCTGTTCCAGTGCTCTGTGACCCTTAGATGTTACGTTCCTCCTTCCAGATAGCAAAATCAGTACTTTAGTTTTATTAATATTTCTTCTTCAAGATCTTCAGTGAGGGTGATGAAACACTGACACGGGTTGCCCAAAGAGGTGATAGAATCCCCATCCCTGGAAACATTCAAGGTCAGGCTAGACAGACCACTGAACCACCTGATCAAGTTAAAGTTGTCTCTGCTCACTGTATAAGGGTTGGATTAGATGACCTTTGAAGGTCACTTCCAACCTAAAGCATTCTGAGATTCTATTGGAATGAACCTCAGGCTGTGGCTGAGTCCTTGAGAAAATTAAAGGTTTGGAGTAGACAGTTTTGTATCCTGAAATTATAGAGGGGGTACTGAAGCCAGTAATGAATTGAATGTGACAGTTCTGCAGGAATCAAATCTCTTCACTGATGTTGTAGGATAAAACTCCACGAAAATCATAACAAACTATATTGTCCAACATCAGCTGTAACACACCATTTTTCATGAAAGAATTAGCTATTAGCTGGGTTTTGTTGGTTTGGTTTGTTTTTTTCTGTAGAAAGGAACTAAATTGTTATTTTCTCATAATACTTCCTCTGTTGCTGTCTTTGCTCCCTGTAATTAGTTAGCCTGTATGCTGCTGGCATGTTAAAGCAGAGTGAATCTTATGTGAACCTTATCCTGTGAACCTTACTTCAGAGAGGTAAGATCCTTTTGCTAATGGACTCATAGTTCAGATAGTTCACTTCCTGAAGTGGGTCTCTGAACCTTCTCTCTGAAGGTGCATTCTGCACCTTTCTGGGGATACAGGGAAGGAAGAAAGAATAGCAGAAATTAAATTATGGCTGTACAAACCTGAAGAGAGATTCCCATGCTCCACATGTCCCTAAATTTGCACATGGCAGTAACTGGAAAGGAGGTTGCTGAAGCTCTAATTGATCTACTACCTACCATTGAGGTAGACAATGTGTGTTATTGTCCTGCTGCTGACAGATAAAGGTCATTTGCAAGAGTCACTGACTCAAGAAGCAATGTTATCAGTAATGGAAAGATCAAAGAGATGATACTTGGGCGTATTTTTCAGTAGATTTCCTCAGCTTCTGTAGGCAGCTGCAATTTTTATTACTTCTTCTCGACTTCTAAATCTCCACCAGCATTTCCAGAGGCAGATAAGGATTTTCAAGAACAAAGCTTAAAGCAGAGTGGACACATTTGCAGAGGCTGATTTCTTTCCAACAAAGTGCCATTTGAACTTTCCAGGCAAGTTTCAGTATTTGGTAGCAGCAAGAAGAAAACACCAGTTAATGAGGTCTGTTTTTCATTTCTCTGTTTTTATATGGCACCCTGTGGATCTAAATATTTGATATATTATTAAACATATAAAACTGACAGTAGTATTCAAGCTCAGTAATTATAAACCCCCCACTTATCTCTACACAGCTCCAAGTCTGCAGCAGGATAACCACTTAAGAAAATGTTTCATCTTCAGCAGAAGAGACAATTTAATTTCAGTCGTGTATGATGCATTTCCCTACCCATGGAGTACCAAAATGCCTTAGAACATAATCAAATAAATGGCAAAGTGAATATATGGACAAATAGCGATTTGTATCATGCTCAGCAAAGCTAAATGGCTCTTTCACTCAAAAAAAAGTGGATAAAATTCTTCTTGCTAAGTATTTGAGTGAAAAGAGACAGAAAGCTCATTTCTGTTTGATTCTGAGCTGTTCCTTCTCACTACAGTTTAATTTGTTTGCAGGGTTAGAAACTTGGATACAAGGAACAGAAATCCAAAGGCTAATAGCTTGCTGACTTGCTATGTTGCAATGCAGTGCTAGAATTATTCAGCAATATTAAGTTAATGATTTAAAATGTGTAGTAAATGAAATAATAAAACCCCTCAGCACGTCCACCAACAGAAAATGAGGACTACATTTATCAGGCGCATTGTCCACTGTTATTAACTCTCAGCTCTTTCTTCAGAGACTGGAAGTCTCCAGGGTTAAGCTTCAATCCCTTTAAACCACAACTAGATGTTCACCTTCCATGCCATGAAGTCTGCCACAAAGAGAAAGGGAAAGGGAAAGGGAAGTGTGGTACTTGAAGTATAGGTAGGAGTGCTGTTGACTGAGGAGGAGATACAGTCATGAATCCTCATGCTTATTGAAGAGACTAGGAGCAATGAAATACACTGGAAGGGAGGAGAGACCAGTCTCAGATGTATTCATGTAGACATATGTACCTGTTACAGTTTGAAGGGGGAACTTTAGCCTAGTCCCTGACTGCAAAGACTGAAAGTAAAATAAATTACCATTGGATGTAAAAGGAAAATAATGCTAAGGTCTGTACAATTCATGGGCTTGTTAATGGGATATAGAGCAGAGGCATAAACAGTTCTTGTTTCTCTTTTCTTCTTCTGTTGCTTCTGCTTGCAACTTCTCTCTCTCTCTTCTGTGGCCTTGCCAGGGGATCTCTGTTTTGACTACTGTGTGAGGTAATGGGAAGGAGGGAGGGAGTGGAGAAGGAGGTGAACGGTCCCCTGGATCCTTCCAGGAGGTCTGAGGAGTTTCTGTGTTGTTTATAAATTGTATCTATATCTATATTGTACATCTATTGTATATTTTGGACTTGTTAATTTCATTTCTTATTTCTAGACTTTAGTTGGCTTATAAACAGAGCTTCATTTGCTTCCAAAACCTTCTGAGCTAGTCTAGCAATTTATCTGGGGAGTAGTTTTCTCCAAATTAGTTGGGGGGTAATTTCAACCCACCACAGTACCATAAGATGGAGGAGAAAGTCACAAATCCCATGCAGATTTGGTAGACATGAGTGTAACTTCAGAGAAAGAAGGTTGTTACACTTCTGAGAAGAGTGTGCAACACAGGAGGCAAAACTGCTTCTAGTAGATTATTTTTCTGGACATTGAGAACTGCAGGCTTACAATCACAGCTCTGCAAGTTGATGGCTTGCAGATGGGCAAACAGTGCAGTCTGTGGATTGTGTTACTGCTGTGGAGAGGATGCTGCTATGAAACAGCAAAAATACACAAGCCTGTCTTCAAACCCAAAACTTTATGATTCACAGAATTACAGAGGCTGGAACAGACCTCTGAGATCATCAAGTCCAGCCTATGACCTAACACCACCACATCAACCAGACCATAGTACTAAGTGCCACATCCAATCTTGCCTTAAACATCTCCAGGGACACCTCCCTGGGCATTCCATTCCAGTCTCTAATTCCCCTTTCCATGAGGAAGTGCTTCCTAACATTCAACCTAAACCTCCCCTGGTGCAGCTTCAGGCCATTGCCTCTTGTCCTGTTACAGGTTGCCTGGCAGCAGAGCCTGACTTCAGGTCAGTTGTAGAGAGTGATAAGGTCTCCCCTGAGTCTTATCTTCTCCAGGCTGAACACCTCCAGCTCCCTCCAGCTCTCCTCATCAGACTTTCCCCCCAGTCCCTTCACCAGTCTCATCCTCTCCTCTGGACTTGCTCCAGCACCTCAAGATCTTTCTTGCAGTGAGGGGCCCAGAGCTGCACACAGGAGTTGAGGTGAAGCCTCACCGGTACCCAGCACAGCAGCAAAATTCCATTCCTGCTCCTGCTGGCCACACCATTCCTGATGCCAAGATGCACAATGAGCTGGCATGACAAATCTTCTCAATGTGCAGTACTCAGGGAAAAAGATAAGTTAACAAAACCACCAAACTTGGCACCTTTGGCACACAAATACTTTTACCTGTATTTTTTTGCAACACTGTGGTCTGAAGGGACTCTCACTGTGAACTCAACTCTCAGCTGATGACTTGCAGCTCCAGGTGGCAGCCAAACGACAGAGTTTGATTATTGTGGAACTGTTACACCTGTGTAACGGAGGAAATGAGGTTTGCTTTGTTTGGGTGTTTTGGTTTTTCGGGTGGGTGGGTGAGTGGGTTGGTTTGTTTGTCCTTTTGTGGGGGTTTTTGTTTGGGTTGGGTTTGGGTTTTTTTTGATACTGTGGTTAATCATAGAATCATAGAATCAATAAGGCTGGAAAAGACCTCAAAGATCATCATGTCCAACCTGTCACCCAACACCTCATGACTACAAAACCATGGCACCAAGTGCCATGTCCAATCTCCTCTT